>NC_084718.1:1234899-1852349 GCF_033807575.1 Cydia pomonella | reverse complement strand
CCTGGCATACGTACCCATCGTACTTAATTAATACGTTATTTACATGTACCGTAGGTCTCTCACTGTCCTAGCTTAGGTTTAACAAAGGTTTTAAGAAATTAAAAAAACAACCTCCAGAGTTATCCCAGAAAAGAATACATTTGTTATTTAGCACCATTAAAATATTTCTCAATAACATGACAGTGAGAGACCGTTTGTGAAACTTTTCCATCGGTACAATGGATAAATTACAACCTACGCTACGAATTAAAGCGACACTTTAGGTTAAGTCACAGACAATGGCTAAGCCATAACTTTTAAATTTGCAAACCCCAGATAGAAATTTCATAATACATTAAAAACTTCAATAACTAATTAGTAGAAAAGAAATAGTTGCCAATAAATACTAAAAATATATTTACAATTAAAAACTATTTAGTTTGCCAAGCCAAAATATCATAGCACCAAAACGTTAACAACGGTACTGACAGAAAAGTTTCCGTACAACAGCTTACTTTAGCTCATTTATATATACCGACATACAGTCCGCATCTAAATTAACTCTAATTGTATGTTTTAAACAAATAAGTTATTCTCATTACACTCGCTTGTGGTAATAATATATTATTAATAAGTAAAATGGTAATTATTTTCTCAAAATGTCTCTGACTAGAGATATAGCCTAACCTACAACTGAAACTTAGCTTACTCTACTGTTTAACATAGCACTCTTTAATGAGAAGAGATAATCAGAAGTTTTCACAATTTGTGGCATTTGAGCTTTGCCAAAGATAAAAAAATTATATTCACTTTAAAAAAAGTGAAATTTTATTCCACTTTCCAAATGTATAACAAATACAATGACACACATAATTTTCATCGCGCTTCGCGCCATCTCTCGGCCGAGAGGTTAGATCGTAACTTTTTAAATTTGAGACGTCTTTAAATTCATAGATAAAACAAGAATCATTAATACAAATGTTGCCCTTATATAAATAAATTGGATTCACACGTATTGCGTACTGTATGTACATGAATATTTAAAATACAAATATTTACAAATGACAAAATTTTACCCGCAGGTAAAATTATTTATGGTCTAAAAGAAAAATGCACTGTTACTGGCAAAGGCCACAAAATGGCTGTAGAAAAACAATTACTAAAGAAAGTTCCCTTCACAGATTCATAAATGTTATCAATAAACGGTTGAACATAATTCATAATCCACTAGAGGAAATCAAGATAATTTCAATTCAAACCTAAGTGTATGCCTTGATTTTATGACAATGGTGATGAAAAATTGTGTCAAAGACTAAGATTTGCTACAGAACAAGTAATCAGTTTCTAAAAGTCTTGTTAGACATACACTTCGGTTTAAATGATGACCCCGCTAGATTTAAAACAAGTATCTTTCTCTCGTTATGTATGTACATTTCTTGAAACATATGGATTTATTACAACCTCACTTTATTGTTGAGATAAAACAGGAATCAGTTTACGAATTGGAAAAATTACCAATAATTTTATAAGGCGTTTCAAGTTACCGCCTTGAATATTTACAAAACAGTCACTTACGTGGGTCTAAAAATCTTTATATTTATATAAATGAACGTATAGTTTGTCTTGGGCAGTGACTTATTATTGCTCCAAATCAAAACAATTTTAAATCTAAAAAGAATTAACCAACGCTCTCCCTTATTTTTAGCCAAATATAATTTTATTTACAATGAGGTAGAATGCGGGATCGTTCCCTTAATTAAGGTTTAAAATTTTGTTGGCCTTCCATACCGTTCGGCATAAGGCGTAGTCCCACAGGGCGAATGATGCTTAAAAAAAAAACAAATAAGTGGTAACCCGTTTTGGCCTCAGAGAAAAAAATGTGGTAGCACTGATTGAAATGTTACCAGCACATTTACAAATTAAACTAGATAATGCAAAGTTATGTAAGAATTGGAAAGAATCAATGCCAAAAATAAAATAATGGTATTGGTATGGTATAAATACATCATTCGCACAGTAAAGACATCTTATCCTACTTAAGTATAAAATAGCTGACATCAGGCACAACATTATTTCACAAAACTTTACGATTCTGAAGAAACATTTTTGTCGAGTGCTTTTTATCTCCATTATATCCATACAACCTTCATTTAAGTTTTATCGTGAGGGTACTATAGTATGAGTGCGATTACTATTTTATTATTATTTGGTATGGTTTGAGGTTTTATACAGAGTTATTTAGCGTAGAAAAATATAAAGAGGTTAATCTCAGCAGAACTTTCATAGTGTACTTTAAAACCTGAATGCTCCGCCATTTTGTCACGGAAGCGACAGAAAACGGGCAACACTGAAAATATTTAAATATTAACGTACGAACCTATTGCAAATAAATTTTAAAATAACCCTGTATAAATTATGCTTATGGTTGTAAATGTTAAATCTATTTCACTATATTTATGTGAGTATTCTGATAATTATTGAAAAAAGCACAGATTGAGGTCCAGGTAATAGAGGTACCTTGCAGATGGCACGACGAAGAAACTACAAGTGTACAATATAGTGTACAAAAATAACTTAAATAACTTCAGAAAACTGTACTTGATATGATTATGTACATCAGAAAGTGTCCAGTGGTAAACCGCCTCATCTACTGTACCTACAAAAATGTAAGTGTATAAAGTATAAAGAGTGGGTCAGTCCCAGAAGGATATTTACAAGCGCTTTTTTAAGCGAATCTTTTGTACTTTGGAGACGCGACGCGTCAGTAGGAGCAGAGCCTGGTTATGACAGTCTTCGGTCAACAGGGCGGGTCCTCCTTGGTCGGGGAAGCGTTGGGCCTGGGCTGGGCCATGCTCTCGCGTCTGGCGAGCTCAGCTTCTCTGGCATCCAGGTGCGCTTCCCTGCGTATCAGCTCAGATTCTCTCTCATCTAGCTGCCGGGCCAGTTCGGCCAGCCTAGCTTCAGCGTCGAGCAGCCTGGCGGCGAGTTCGGGATCGGAATGGGGGGGCGGGGAGGTGGAAGACGTGACGTCGTCGGCCGGGGGTGTGTGAGGTTTGAGAGCCACGTTGGGTTGGAAGTCGCGTTCGAACCTAGTGCAGTCGGCGACGCGGACGACTCTCTCTGGGTGCTGCAGGACGGGTTCCCGCTTGCCCCACGGTCGGAAGGCGGAGAGGGTCCGGTAGTGGAGGTAGGGATCAACGTAGAGGGCGTAGCCATAGTCGTCGCCCCGCGCCTTCTTCGGCGGTGACTCTATAGGCTCGGGCCTGCAGACCACCGTCTCCACCACCTGGAATTGAGAAACAACAAGGTTAAATAACTTTTTTTAACTCACAATATCGTTTTTAGGGTTCCGTAGCCAAATGGCATAAAACGGAACCCTTATAGTTTCGCCATGTCCGTCTGTCTGTCTGTCTGTCTGTCTGTCTGTCCGAGGCTTTGCTCCGTGGTCGTTAGTGCTAGAAAGCTGAAATTTGGCATGGATATATAAATCAATAAAGCCGACAAAGTCGTTCAATAAAATCTAAAAATGTAATTTTTTTTAGGGTACCTCCCCTACACGTAAAGTGGGGGTGAAATTTTTTTTTCGCTTCAACCCTAGAGTGTGGGGTATCGTTGGAAAGGTCTTTCAAAACTAATAGGGGTTTTCAAAAAACATTTTTTGATAAAGTGAATATATTCGGAGATAATCGCTCCGAAAGAAAAAAAAATGTGTCCCCCCCCCCTCTAACTTTTGAACCATAGGTCCAAAAAATATGAAAAAAATCTTGGAAGTAGAGCTTAAGAAAGACATTAAATGAAAACTATAGCGGACATGATCAATTTAGCTGTTTTTGAGTTATCGCAAAAAGTTTTCCCTTCATAGTAAAAAAACTTACTTTAATTAGGTACTGATTATGCAAATTTGCCTATTTGTTTAACTCGGGTGAAAGGTACCGTTTCATCCCTTGGTTAAGAATTTACTATACTTTAAGCTCCAGTTTAGCTTATTGTGACGGAAGAGTAACTACGGAACCCTACACTGAGCGTGGCCCACTGTTTTATTAAATATTGAGATGACTTTTACGTGTTCACGAAAAAAAGGACGTCATTATCATTATTAACGAGTAAGGAGTAAAGATCTTTTATTTCAGTTTTCCGCTTACAGACATACCGGGGGTCTCCGCACTAGGCAACGATTACGATATCTTTACGTGTACTTTTGTGTACATGGTGACTGCTTGACTTTTCATATTGTCGCCTTCGCTAGATCCCTAATATGATCAGGTATTAAGTTGGGAGTTCAAATCCTCTCCAAGCAGTACATTTCCCCTGTTCAATTTTCTTCAAATATCTTACAGTACATGAAACTAAACGCACGCCCTTTTTCCGCCGCAGGCGTTAAATTCTCCTTCCAACCTTACACTGTACATGAAAATAACGCAGCACCCCACCCCCGCGTCTGCAGACGTCACACCCCACCCCCCGGTCGGATGTAGGTCGAGGCTCAGACGACCCCCAGACGCGCTGACAGATTATTGACAGACGTGGTGAGAATGTCGGAATTCGGGGGTATGATTTATTTAATAAGGGAGGCAGAGCATTATGAAGAGAAAGTAGCCGAAAAATGTGTCCCCAAACCCTTTAGTTTTTAAGATTATTATTTGTGGGCCGACTTTTATTACGTCATTGTTTTTTTTAGTCAGATTTCAATTAAATTTGGTAGATAGCGGTAGATAGAGTTTCCTATTCTGTATATAATAAGCGCAATTTCATCGTTTGTCACAAAACGCAAAATTACATAGGTGCATTTTTTGTCTCAAATTGAGGACAATACAATAAAAGTTAACGACTCCTGTACATATCCCATTTCTCTTATTTGAGTCTCAAAGACTGAATTTTTTTAGATCCCGCCTATAAAGGTACCGCGTAAAAATTAGCTTTAGATTCCCTTAAATTTGCGATGTCTACAGGAAAAACGCGAACGAGTTTGCTATAAAATGTGTATGAACCATTTAGTGTTTATTCCACCCAGAATGAAAAGCTTTTCAAATCAGCCAAAACATGGCTGGCTAGGGAAAGCAAACCAAATAAAATAAAAATATATTTTTTTATAACTTTTGAACGTCACCTGGCACCCAATATCCCTCTTGCAAACATTTTGACAACTTTTGAAAATTAAAGTTAAACATAAACATAATTTATTTCATAACACGTATTTCATGGTTACTTTCATATAAAACACAGACTTAAAAATAGTGATTGTTTACATGTGCCTGAACTAGGAAAGTTATACTATACTGAAAGTTGGCAATATCAACATCCATTCAATCCAATATGGCCGAGAATAAATTCACTTCACATTATTTTGTGAAGCATCTCACAGGTTTTCCAAACCGTCACTATTAATAATCATAATTTATCGTTGGATTCGCTGGTACCCCGATCATATTAACGTCTCAAAACTCATTAATATACCTAGCTACTGTACATACGGACGCAATCAATCAAGTTTCGATACAACCTCGATATAGCACATTCGTGTTGCATGTTCTTTATTAATGTTGTGGCCATTCAAATCGTCTGTTAAGGTGTGTACGAATGATAGGCGGATTTGCATGCAATACTGTATAAGTAAGTGCCCAGGATGCATGGTTTGATGCATGTTTTTTGCGATGTAATGTATGATTTCTAGTCGTTAACTCGGAAGACCACTAGAGTGAAAAGCGTTTGAAACTTCACGGAAACAATGGTAAACAGACGGGGCCTAATTGGAAGCAGTTATAGCATTTGGACGCCTAAAACACCAGATTCTGACACTGAAAATTCCGAAGCCTGTACACTTTTCTTGGAAGAACTCAATGTAATGTAGTGTTTTAAATCACATTGAAGAACCCCAAAAGGCTATGATGTATTTGTTCCAAAAAATCTCAACAGGGAATTCATTGCATATTAAAATACCTAATGTGACTTCAATAAACTACAAATTGTTGTACATTACAACATTTACAACCTAACCAGTAAGCCGGTAAACAAAAATACAGAGAAGTTTACACAGTTGCTGAATAAATCGAATTGTATTAAATTGTAATAAACTTCACGGACAATCGCCAACAAAGGTTGCTTGAGCTCTTACTCACTTAACACTAAATACGAAATACAAAACTTCGATGTGTCTGCCGCTGACTGTATGATATGCCATTAAGGTAGATATAATGCTAAAATATATGTATTGACATAAAAACATCAAGGTCACATTCATCTATCTCATTCTACCGCGTAGGGGCGTTCTGTAGGGTGCGCAACTGTGCAAAATGCTTTCGTTTGACTTTTTTAGATTTTTTGATTATTGTAAAAGTTATGTGCGAAAAACAGCTTTCATACAATTTTTTCAATGTTCCTAACCCTAGTACTTTCAATAATTAATAATTCGAAAAAAAATCAGGCATAACTGTGGTGGTTGTAAAAATCAGAGGGCCTACCGCGAATCACGTTCGACGTGATGCCTCTCTGTCGCACTTGTAAATTCGTGGTTCGCGGTAGGCCCTCAGGCATAACAAATTGTGTCAAAATATTTTCAATTATGTTTTTATCCAGAGAGATAAATGAGGACTACATTTGTATGAAGACTTGAAAAGGCGATTTCGCACGGGTTCTACACTTTCGTCTTAAAAAGTCGTATCAGACAAAGCGTCAAAAGTATATGCCATTCTCTGATAGCTTAACAAAAAGAGATAAGTCTGTGTATGTAACACAATTAAACTGTTGCATGTACTTTTGAAGGCCACTGTCGCGATATTTGGAAAAGTATTTCAGGGTGACAGATACTTTTGCCACTTTTGGGGCGTTAAGAGGCTGTCAACACCCAATGTCCTTGAAATTGATGTTACTTAAACAGTTTTTTAAGAAAGCCTATTTGTTTTAGTCAAGTAAGAAAAATATATGTTCATATTAATTATATTTCAAAGACCGTGGTTGTACTCGATACACGATTGAACGAAATCGGCTCGATAGAAAATAATTGCAAAGATTGGTCTTAAAATCACAATTAAACGGTTTTATGTCTTTATTGTTTTGACTTATGGGTCTGCAATTAAAATCACAATTTCAAAACATTTATATCTAAACCGTGGTTGAGTAAAATATTACACTAATAATCCACTCTTTTTATTTAAATATTTTTCTTATTATTCCCTTGCCCAGGCCCAGTAACATGCGACAGTGCTATCTCATTTACTCCGATACAAATAGACAGTGTGCGCGCTTTAGGTATTGACAGACTCTTAAGCTTCGAAACAAATTCCTGTACCTATGTAGGAAGTGTAACACATCTTACGGTAGATGTCGCTAGGGCCTCCCTAAGGCTCATATATGGTGGAAATCTTCGCTGTATTGGGTAACGTCTTGGTAGAGATAGAGATCCAGTGGTCGTGGGCTCAAGTCCTACCCAAGACAGTGATTATGTCCACATTTGATTTGTTTTTAATATTATTAGCATATATCACAGACGTTTCTACTTGATATTAATTTATTTTAGGGCGTTAGTTCATTCATCACTGAAGCTGACTGCGCAATAACCTAGGCTCTCCCATTTACCTGATCCGGTTGGTACGAAAGGGCACAGAGGAAGGTTAATCGCCCGTCGGGGGTGAAAGTAAAATGGCCGACATATTGCCTAGTTGAGTTTAGCATGGCTGCCTAGACTATACGCGAGTTTGCGGGGGCGTGTGTATTTGTGAGATACGAGTAGTAATGACTGAAAATAATAGTTCTTCGGATTTATACGAACACTCTTTTCTACTGATATGATATAAAATTGCGGAAAAAATCGGAAAATTCTTCTATTTTTGTATGTGAATTTGTCTATTTCCGAAATATTTTCTTCAAAATATCAAATCATTTATTTGCTAGAATACAACAGTCAAGTGGATGTTATGAAATACATTTCAAAGAATGGTGTATTCAGCCACTAATGGGGATGCAAATACTACATTATACTAAATTTAATATGTATTCGCCTTATGGTCAAAATACTTTTTTTTAAGTAAAAAGCATTTCTTTGTTCACTGTGAAATACTCTTAAAATTTCCGTGAACCTTCCCATCTTTTTGGCGAATATTTTATTTCAATGCAACATAAGAAACTTGTCTACATGTAGGAGTAGGATCAAACCATGCAGGCTGCGTATGCAAGCAATTAGGTCTTCAAATTCTTCAATTTATTTTTCTATGAAATTTCCGATCCCTGCCATAGACAATCAAATTCACACTTGCCTAATTCCATTTAACTAGTGTTATCTTAAATAGTTCTGAGATATAGGGCGCCAGGCGCCATTAATTAGTACAGGAGATAGCCAGATCTTAACCATACTCGTTGAGGCGGGCATAGACACAACAACTCGTGCGTACGTTAATGCGGAACTCGGTTGAATAAATAAACAACAGGGTTGCCACATTAATGTTCCAAGTCGAAAGTTTATAAGACTAAGGAAAAAAACATCAAAGTAGCCGTAGGTTAATTTACTTAATTTCCTTAAAAATTACTACTACTTCACGATTCTCGGATGATAAATATTTTATACTTTTTACTTTAAAAAGTGATTAAAATACTAATTTAAAATCCGAATATTTTCGACAAAAACTCTGCAGCCTTTAAATCCTTTATCAACCTTGTGTACTTAATTCAGCAGCTAACGACAAGGACGGAAAAATACGTGACACTGCACTGCCGAGATATCTACATTTCACTTC
The DNA here is from genome assembly GCF_033807575.1 of Cydia pomonella. Classification (NCBI taxonomy): domain Eukaryota; kingdom Metazoa; phylum Arthropoda; class Insecta; order Lepidoptera; family Tortricidae; genus Cydia; species Cydia pomonella. The sequence continues at coordinate 1,843,644 of NC_084718.1, read as the reverse complement.
TACGTATCGCTGTGTCCCTGTCGTCAGTTACTAAATTAAGTAGGTACAGCCTGTGAAACACTTTAGGATAGTATATCGTCAACCCTACAGCGTCATAGTCGTCAATGGCCGTTTGTTTTGACATAACGCAAAATGGCGCGAATTCCGCGCGCGCCGCCGCCGCGTCGATTTCATTAAAAGTTGTGTGTTGATTTGCCGCGTTCTACACGATTACAAACGTACAAGAATGTTGTAAATGTTGTAATGCTCAATGGAAACTTACAATGAGAATAGAGTACCTACGTCTTAGCTAACTTTGTACTCACTTGAATAGAAAAGTGAGGGTCTCATTATAAATGTCAAATTTTCATAGAAATTTGCATGCAATTGCCATGTAAATGTATCTTTGCCCGTAAAACCGTGCGTATTGGAGGGTCTGCCATCTCGTGACCCAAGCTGGTGCTGCCCCCTACACTAAATGCTAGTTCTTTTTCTCATAGTAGGGCCCGCCATCTAGTGGCTTAAATCTAAAATTATAAACATGACATAATAATGCTATGCGCTAATGAATAGGTGGCTTCTGCAGTCTACAGTTCATGCACGCCAAGCTTGAGGGCGTGATTGTCTTGTCTGTGGTCAAGAAAAAAAAGCTAATATTTAAAAATATTGTTTTCTTGCTTTGATATTAAGACAATAACATAGCACATTTTTACAGTAATCTCACACAGTTACAAGACAGAGTATTATTTTTATCTTCTTGCGACACAAAAATAGTTATCGCGAATTATTAGGATGTACTTAACTGATAGCAAAATCTTGTTTTTTTAGTGACTTATGATAAAAAGGGCGAAGCAAGGTTATCAAATAAGGACACTGCAGATTGTCAGTCAAAATCCCTGATATATTATAAAGATTAGGGCAGTGAAATAAAGCGTCTGTAATGTTTATACATCTCACATCTTCCGCGTACCAAACGAGCTGAGAGAATTGAGAGCTGACGATAGTTATATTAAAAGTATAACAAATAAATATTTGTTTAAGTAAAAGTATTTATTTACAATAACAATATACATAATGGATATATACAGATGATTACTATAACTAGGTTATACCTAAAATGGGCCCTTGAGGCATTGTACCAAGGATGCTAGCGGCATTTCCTCGTTGTATCGCAATACTGATACGTTGTGCGAGGAAGCCGCCAGCTCTTCGGTCACCAGTTACGTCAACCAGACGTTTCGCGATTTCTCCAAAAAACTTGTGCGCGCTGGGACCCCATGGACCGAGAGTTTCAACGCCAAATGGTACAAAATGGTACTCTCTACCGAGGCTCTTATATTTACTAACAAATTAATTAATTTATTTGTTTAATTATATACTTACATCAATGTTTATTGTAAGTACTTATAGTTAGTGACATACACGATGACTCGCAGATTTGTCAAATCTTACCTTTATTAAAATGAAAATACAATATAATTATAATTGTTAAACGCACGCTAAACTAAAACTAACTTAAATTGTATATTTCTCACATAAGCGAATTTATTTTAATTGGGTACTTGACACATGTTGAATATTATAACAAAATTTAGTTAAATGGATAGAAAATGAGCCATCCATTATAAAAAAGTGGAATTTAAAAAATTATATTGAGATTATAAAAAAATCCAGGGCTTGGAAATCTCAAAAAAAAATTTTTTTTTGTCTTTCTAAAATAGAAAAGAAAATTGTACCATTCGATTCCTTACATTTAATACTTAATAAAAATAAAAAATCTTCCATACATTTAGGACAAACTTATATGATTTGACGTCACAGCACCTTATCATTTTGTAGAGGCGTTTCAATCGTCGACTGCGAGCGTCAGACTTTAACTGTCATTTCTGACCTTTGTGTTGCTTAAATACCATGAGTCCCATATAGACATTTGATCCTCAGGAAAATCAAGATCGTTTGACATTATTTACAACAGTCAAGTAGCCAATTCTTTTGAGAATAAAGATGTCTTCCAACTGAACAACGAGTCACGGCAGCGGCACCCGTCTTCGCGAATAACATAGATCGTGTCAGTCGTCATACTTAATAAATGTGGTTAGCACTTAGAGCGCCAAAAACTACAAGTGACATTGACGAATAACCCCAAACATACCTAGTATTATACCTACTGTATCTACTATCAAATGAAGAGTTCAATAGAAATTCGAAATAATGTAAACTAATATGACAACATTTGACATATACTTACTTAATTAAACGAGCATTTCTTGTATATATATATATATATTTTTTTTTTTCTGTGATCTCGGAAACGGCTCTAACGATTTCGCTGAAATTTGGTATATGGGGGTTTTTGGGGGTATACAATCTATCTAGATTAGTCTTATGTTTGGGAAAACGCGTGTTTTCGAGTTTTCATGCGTTTTTCTTTCGACGCAGAATATGGTCGCTAATTTCGTGTTGCCGGCCACTGTCCGTCTGGTCCAGCGGGTTATAACGCGGACTGCTAAACGAGTGTTACGGGTTCGAATCTCGCCCGGTGACTAACTTTTGTTTTTTTTTAATATGTTCAAGTTTATTTTTTAATTTTTATAGTTATAACCGAGCAAAGCTCGGTCGCCCAGGTACTACTTACTTAACCCAACATTATTATGAAGATTGTTTTGACTGAAATATATTAATAATGTACACGGGCACGTGATGCGAAGGGGCGAAGATTACGTTGCCAAAAAAGCTCTGAACCTGCCGGAGAAAGAGAGGCCAGGGACACCCGCCGTCAACATGGTGGACCAGCATGACCCAACTTCTGAAGAAAAACGATCTACCCGGCCCGACAACCCTCGACAGAATCTCGAGGCGCAAAATAATTAGGAGAGCCGACCCCACTTAGAGTGGGATGGAGCAAGGAAGAAGATATTAATAATGTACACATATTGCAAGTAAAACTTTATATCAATAAAATATTTAAATAAATAAACTGTTTGATAAGATAGTCCTTCAAAAAGTGCGCAATAACGAAGTAATGAAATGAAATTGGTTTGTGTACATTATTTGCCATTTCTCTTCATTTTCTCTTTGATTCTGAGGCGACTATAATTTTAAATACATATCTCTACGAGTATCTTTACCATTATTAGGGTTCCGTACCCAAAGGGTCAAACGGGACCCTATTACTGAGACTTCGCTGTCCGTTCGTCCGTCTGTCACCAGGCTGTATCTCATGAACCGTGATACCTAGACAGTAGAAATTTTCACAGATGATGTATTTCTATTGCCGCTATAACAACAAATACTAAAAACAATAAAATAAATATTTAAGAGGGGCTCCCATACAACTAACATAATTTTTTTGTCGTTTTTATAAATAATGGTACGGAACCCTTTGTGCGCGTGTCCGACTCGCACTTGCCCGCTTTTTATTATTGAGTCGCCCGACGTCGGCAGAAAATTTAATTTCCTGTCCAAGCGTAAAATTCTGAACACCCCATCTCTATATTGTATTACCTATGCCTTTCGGGCAACAACGGACGAGACTATTTACCACCCCTAGGTAGCTGGGTGCCGCCAAAAGGGGAAACTGGGGACAGAGGGGGTAGCTTTAATTTAAACTGTGATGTTTCGCTTTTAACTATGAACGGTAGTTGAAATATTGACCCAAAGACTAACTGCCCGATTCGAAGAATGAGATACGATAACGATAAGTTCTGGCTTAGATAAGTTCTCATTTAGATATCGTTTTTAAGTCGTATAATTGACAGAAGCAACTCGATTCGGGCAACCAATGTCACTTTGACGTTAGAAAAATCGTAGATAGATATTATATCATTGGGATCACAGCGGAATCTAAATAAATTTCAATTTTGACATGTCGTTTAGTTATGGATGTTTTAAAGATCTTTCTAAGATCTTAATCATTCTTCGAATCGGGCCGTAAGGTCCAATATCGGATGATTATCGATACCGCGGGATTGTAATCCGATATTGACTCTTAATACCCGAATCAGTCCGATATTTCGGGATTCCGAAATTCCAGTTTTCATGGCCTACTGATTGTTATGGATCTAAAGACTGTAAATTAAATAAATAAATAAATATTAAGTATAGGACGTCATAACACAAATTGACTAAGTCCTACAGTAAGCTCAATAAGGATAAGGCTTGTGTTGTGGGTACTTAGACAACGATATATATTATATATAACTATTTATAAATACTTAAAATACATAGAAAACATCCATGACTCAATAACAAATATCTATGCTCAGCCCTTACCAGGATTTGAACCCGGGACTATCGGCTTAATAGGCAGAATCACTACCCACTAGGCCAGGCAGGTCGTCTAAATAAAATAAATTGTATTTAATTTTAATTAAATTGTATTTAAGCAGTACGATACTGTCAATTTGTCAATCGCATGGAATTAGAGAGATTTCCCTTTATTTAACTGTTAATAAAGTTGCTATTTCACGGCCCTCTAATTCAGTTAACATCTTCCTTCCATCCCCTCAACATATCTTAACAATCCATCTGCCTACATCCCGTGAAATTCACAACTCACATCATACCAACAATATATCATTCCACATACTTAGCCAACTCAGCTATAGTACGTTAAAAATATCTATTACGTAACCCACCCCCGAGACACCCCTAGAGGGCAGACGCCACCCCCCAAGGTCAGACTTCAGACAGATAGAACTGCTTTACCAATATAAACCTTAGACTAACTGGGTAAAGTTAAATTTCCCTTGCAGCATGTTAGGTCTTATTATGATGGTATAAGACTGAAATTCCTTTGTTTACGTAGCCTGTTGAGCAATCAATGAAATTGTGTATTTCACGTCGTAGTGTTTATGTAGTAAATAGGCGGGGTTAGGCTTCGAGCCATCACTTATAAATATTGATGTTGGTGATTTCTCTCCCCTAGATGTAAATCAAACTAATCCTAGTACAAAAGCCCTGTTGTACTACGGCGTTTAACATTTTCCTCTACCGATAGAGTACACTGAGAGAAAACACAGTAAAAGTAGGTATGGGTTATTTTTCACGTGAAAATTACAAATTTGGGTCTCGCGTGCAAAAATTTCAAGCATTCCACTTATACCTATACAAAGATTTAGAACTTAAGGTGGTTCGATTTTCATACAAAAAACAATCGCTATTTATTAATTAATTACACAATATTATTACATAAATAGTTGCTCATCTATCTACTTTCGAATATTCATTTGCGCTAAATTAATAGAAAAACTTTGTTTCATACAGAAATCATGCAATAATCAACGTTATATTTTTATAAATTTTACTCATGTGTGTGTGACAAATGTCGTGTACAAATACATTGCGGCGTTGCCACTCCATGCATCGGCGCGACGTTGCGATGTTTGACGCGTTTTTAGCTGACTCTGTCGACACTGACACTCAGTGTGACCAGGCGTACGATAATTGTCGTACATGTACGATAATTTGGGCCCCGGTATGACGTAATGTTCCAAAGAGCATTATCGTACACTAAAGTACTATAATTTCAGCCCTTGGATGATGCCACCTTAAAAGTCTAGTAATTTGAAGCAAAATATGACACTTTCTCTCAGAAATAGGCTAAAATTAGTATCCTTTGGGTGTTCGGCTCCTTGGTGTAAGTTTAAAGTTTAAAATGTCACAATTTCCTGTATACCGTTTGAGTCTATCCCAAAAATACACAAACATAAACAGATTTTTGCCGCAATTTAGACGGAAATTGTCTTTTTTTTTATTATTAATTGGAAGTTTAAGCTTATTTTGCAAGACATTTTTAGGGGCTGCCTTTTTGATTGGCGTACGATATTTTTTTCAACGGTACAATCATATTGACACTCAAGTACGATAATTCTCTTCCGCTCACCTGGCAACACTGCTGAAACTTGACAGGACCTGGGGTCTACCGCGAAAACCTAAATTCGCAAATTGCGGGGATCTTTCTCTTTTACTCTCACTAAGACGTAATTAGAGTGACAGAGAAAAATGCCCGAAATTGACGTATTTCGATTTTCCCGGTAGCCGCCCTGGTGCTTGAGGTACTTGATAGAAAACAACGCTGCCGCATGTTCTGAATTGTGATTTTATGTGTTTTTGGATTGAAAATGATAGCAACGTCTAAATCAAGTTACAAAAATCATCGATATTCTGGTCCGCGAAAAACCAGGAAAAGTGTAACTGTAATTGGAGTCTACAAAAATGACCAATTCATAGAAAATATGACCTAGAAACTAGTTCACTTTTATAAAACTCAATTTTGCCCGAGATTGTACTTAGGCGAATACCTAAGGGAGCCAAGTGTATTGATCTTGAATAATTAGTTGGCTAATACATATATGACTCCAACATGATATGGACATTTACATCATAACTATTATACCTAGTTGGTTACTAAGTTCTGTTACTCGATTTCTTTCTTTCTTCCTAGCGTTGTCCCAGCATATTGCCACGGCTCAATGGAGCTTGGGGTCCGCTTTGACAACTAATCCCAAGATTTGGCGTAGGCACTAGTTTTTACGAAAGCCACTGCCATCTGACCTTCCAACCCAGAGGGTAAAACTAAGCCTTGTTGGGATTAGTCCAGTTTCCTCACGATGTTTTCCTTCACCGAAAAGCGACTGGTAAATATCAAATGATATCTGTTCTGAAGTTCTGTTACTCGATTTGCAACCTCTTTATTTCCGTTAAAACAAATGCTACCGAAAAAATAAAAAAAATACATAATGTGGTGGATTTGTGAGCTATAATTATATACCACAAATAACGCTTATCTCGTCGTATCTATAATGAATCGGGGCCTAAAAGAGAATCGTATTCCAAATTTTTGAAACGCTTGTATTACTTTCTATATTAAGTAAAAGTTGCCTTAAAATTCAGCTTTTATACTAAAAACGGCTTTAAATATGTTAAATTAACAAAATATATTTTGACAGATGCTTTCGCGCCCAAAACGCTCTTTGAAAATTGTGTGACGTCACAGTTTATGGTTTGACACATAACTACATACACACGTAGAAGATACGAACTGTCAACTGATATTTGTCATTTGTTGTTAATCGTCTAACTGTCAACAGTGTCAATCCGAGAGTTGTGACGTCATCAGAATCTTCAATGACGTTTCGGGTTTGGTCACGTGACGTGTGCCAAAAGATATTTGAAATTCAATATTTACAAAAATATGGTCATTACAGGTCCCCTAAAAGTAGTTTAACATGTTCTTATAATCCAAAAGAATTTTTTGGGATACAATTATGCTCTAAGATTTGTAGATGGAAACAACCCTATTGCGTTGCACAAATGTGGGCACCCGCCAAACATGATTTTGGGTGTATCATACTCGGGGCTAACACAAATTCATTTCTGTGAAAAAGGTGTGAAAACCGGAAACTGGAAACCGTTCTCGAACCAATAGTGAAGCCTTTAAGCCACACCCTATTTCAAAACCAGCCATGGATCTTTGAACAGGACTCAGCTCCTGCACATAAGGCAAAAACAACTCAAGCCTGGTTTCGAAGGAACAAAATTGACTTTATTGCCCACGAAGACTGGCCGTCCTCCAGCCCGGACCTTAACCCCCTGGAATATGCCATATAGCAGGTTATTGAGGAGAAAGCCTGTGCTAAACCCCACACAAATCTTAACTCCCTCAAGCGGGCCATAGTTAAGACAGTGACGGAATTAGACATGACAATCGTGCGTGCCGCTATTGATGACTGGCCTCGTCGTTTGAGGGCCTGTGTCAAAGCCAGAGGAGGCGATTTTGAATGATATTGTCATATGTAATTCCTGATTTTGTGTACTTCATTTTAATATATCGTCGCTGGGCCTGCAAAAGTCGCTATGTGCATTTTTTTCATTTTTTCGTTTTTGGCACCATTTTGAACCTTACGTCAATACTCATATGGTCCAAAAACAGCGATAAGCTAACATTATTATTTCTGGCCATGCTAAAAATAAGTATGTGAAGTTCATACATTAAAAGTGCCTTAGAAAATAGCTAAGTTTCACCAATCACATAACTGTGTCATCGGTATAATACTATTAAAGCAAAATTGTGGCCGATATGTGTACGAATAATTCGCTATGTGCTTTGAAGCACATAGCAAATTATTCGTACTAGTTTGATCGGGTCGTTTGCGCCCGCGATGTGATCTTCGGCACATAGCAACATTTTAGTACAAGTTATGACCTGTCGCACTTCGCGTTAGGATCCGATGAACTGACACATGCGTATTTATTAAAGTAAAGTGTTCATTAATGTTTTAGCGGTTCTTGTGGCAACATCGTTTAGTTAAGATCGTGATTATTTAATAAGTTAATGTGTTAATGCGAGTAAAGTGTGACGGGGTAAGTAATTTAACTATTTATTTAAGTAAAAGGAAGTGCTATTAATATTAAATATTACCAATTAGAGTTAAAAATGACTACTGGTGGAAATGTTTGGTTTGGTACTGAGTTTTTTTCTTTAATTCTCGCTTAATACGGTGGTAATCGGTTTTCATAAATACTTTTTAATAATAAATGTTATTTCCGCGGCCGCATCTGCATGTCAAAGGGTATCAGTTAAGCTTAAGGTGTGTTTAAATGATGTTTGTTTAGAATCATAACTTTTTGGTACTTAACAACTTAACTAACGAATAGAGCGTGCTTACTAATGCTCATTATTTTGCTATTCTTTCAGAATTAAGTATGAGCATGTCTAAATTGCGAAGGGGAAGACAACTTGTGGCATTATGCACACCCGATCAGTCATCCATAAACCAGATAGCTGTTCAGTTAGAAGAAGAATCTTCTCGGCTATTTCCGTTATCTACAATTTCGCACCAGAGTTACGAGTGTCAGCAGTTAAACTATCCGATTATGACAATCACCAATCTCCCCAGAAGTTCTTCAATACCAAATGAGGTCATGTCTGCAATAAATACAAATTCAACTCATACATTAACCACAACTTCTGCTGGCATGGCAACCCGAGGAGCTACAAGTAGTCGCTTTGAAATACAAGATAGCATTGAGTCACCTAGTTGCAGTAACAGTTCTATCCCAGGTCCAAGTGAAGAGCTGCAATGGCTGAATGAGAAAACTGGTTGCTTGGAGCCCATCCTTGAAAACGGAGGTTTGTCCGACCAGTTAGAAGAAGAAGAAAAAGAGGATGTGGTAACAAGTGAAAATCAGAAAAGAAAGAAGAACCGAAAGATGAGGCTTTTAGGAAAAACTTACACAGGACATAAGGTTGTTAAGAATGATGAAAATACTACTATAGTGGAAGTTTCTAAGGAAAGACGAAAATTGGGACCCAAACCTTGTGATCACGGAGCAGCTCAAATATCCGAAAGAAGTTTTTCATGTGCTGCGATAAATGATGCTAGGCGAGAAGACCTATTTAAATATTTTTGGCAATTGTCGACGTGGGATGCGAAAAAATCGTATGTTCAGGTACGAAATATTTTACGAAGACGAAAAACTTCTGCAGGTGTCCATCCGAAGTCTTTTGGATTCGATTGTTATTTACCAGGTGTGAACGGTGTAAAGGTACGTGTTTGTAAAGAGATTACGCTACGTTTGATTTGAAGAAAGACTTTGCAAAAATAACTATGTGCAATTTGAAGCACAATTCAGAGTGCCTCAGCAACAATTTGAAGTCGCTATGTACTAATTATGCACATGGAGGTTATTTTGGAACCCAAATATTTGTCGCTATGTGCAAAATTAAGGTTTTTTTTGAAATATAAAATTTACTTTCCATTATGTAATTTTAAAAATATTCTTAAATTACGTAAAAAATTAAACTCTGTTACCCTTTTTTTTTTTTTACTTGCTTTCAATGCATACTGAGAAAACTTGTTTTTTGTTTCTCCTGAAAAATTGGTATAAAATACATAGCGACTTTTGCAGGCCCAGCGACGATATACTTTATTAAACTTTCGTTGGTATATTTTATGTAGATAAAGATTATTGCAGTAACAGAATTTAATAACCAACTAGGTAGAAAACAATGAAATACATAAACACATAAATTGGATATGATGTGATCCGTTGAATGAAATTGACAATACATAAAATAAATAAATAATTTTCTATCTCTAGGCATTGTGTGAAACTTCTAGTTGTGTCAAAATATTGGGAAATCAATAATATAAACAAACATGGTAAATATCTCATTTCTTTTTATAATGGTTATAAATAGAAGGCCATCCAATTTTGTAACTCACTGTAATTTAATTAAATGTATTGTAAAAAAAATGTTTTAATTCTACTGTAAAATATTACCTACTTTTTTAAAGGCTGGGCAGTAAGGGATTGCTTTAATTTTAGAAAAAAACAGCGTTTTTTTTTTTGAAAAAAATACCGGAAAATCTGACTTACAAATTTGGACTTTCTTAGGTTCATTCTACTTAGAATCTTCTCCACCCTAGCATTAAAAAAAGATATCCTAAAATATCCATACCATTACGTCACATTTTAGTGTGAAAGAAATTTCAATGTAAAACTAAAATTTCAATACAAATTTTCGGGTTTTTTTAGCACGAGGATTGATTATGCTAGTGATTCTGAGTTGGAAGAACCCAAAAATATCATGATGTGTGAGAATCAGATTTTTAATATTTTTATGGAAAAAGCTCATATTTCTCATAAAATAATTTATTAATAATAGGTACTTGATAATACTGATAACAAAATTTTTTTTAATGAGTCTCGAACCCACATCCTCTTGCATGTATTTCCACGTACATACCGCAACGCTATTGAAGCCTACTCCCGCTGTGCCAAATTGTCTACTACAAGGATCCCAGTAAGACTGTTTGAATGTGTGAGTGATACTTAGAAATAGAGTGAAGAAACATTCTGTCGACATTAAGGGGTAGTTTTTGTACAATGAAGTGTTCAATGTTTGTTGTAATAGTTCAATATTTATTTAAAGAGTGCGCTAAACATAATTTAAAGAATAGAAATACCAAGACTACTCCACAAAAAAATTAAAACTCAAAATTTGCAATTGTGGCGCCATCTAGTGAGGTTTAAGCTTTGGGTAACCTAGTCGAACCACCTTAAGAGGCTATCAATACCTAAAGCGCGCACACTGTCTATTTGTATCGGAGTAAATGAGATAGCACTGTCGCATGTTACTGGGCCTGGGCAAGGGAATAATAAGAAAAATATTTAAATAAAAAAAGTGGATTATTAGTGTAATATTTTACTCGACAGCGATTTAGATATAAATGTTTTGAAATTGTGATTTTAATTGCAGACCCATAAGTCAAAACAATAAAGACATAGAACCGTTTAATTGTGATTTTAAGACCAATCTTTGCACTTATTTTCTATCGAGCCGATTTCGTTCAATCATGTATCAAGTACAACCACGGTCTTTGAAATATAATTAATATGAACATATATTTTTCTTACTTGACTAAAACAAATAGTCTTTCTTAAAAAACTGTTTAAGTAACATCAATTTCAAGGGCATTGGGTGTTGACAGCCTCTTAAATACTTAAGTTTTGGGACCGGGTATTCTAAACATGTTTTGTGTGGTTATGATAAATAACTAACTTTTTAGATAGAAATGGTTGATAACAACCAAGAAAATTATTTATCCAGGAGACAGATTTTTTAATTTCACTAGCTCGATTTCGTATTCTGTTTTCAATACTCTAGGTCCATGGGGTCCCAGCGCGCACAAGTTTTTTGGAGAAATCGCGAAACGTCTGGTTGACGTAACTGGCGACCGAAGAGCTGGCGGCTTCCTCGCACAACGTATCAGTATTGCGATACAACGAGGAAATGCCGCCAGCATCCATGGTACAATGCCTCAAGGGCCTATTTTAGATATAAGCTAGTTACAGTAATCGTCTGTATATATTCGTTCTGTATATTGTTATTGTAAATATTTCAATACTATTTCCACTACTAGGCATTTACTTTCGAGGTATTAATAGCATCCCAATACCACTAGCTTCCCAATTTCTATCGCTCGTATTTCAAAAATAGCATTTCGCCGTTTTCCACAGATTTTCGAGTGACAACATCGAGCGCTCGAAATTAAAAAATCTTCCCCCAGTGGGTAAAAAATGTATTCTCATTTACCAAAAGAAAACAAAATATTATAATGTATCTCAACGATCCTCAGAAATATTACGAGGGCATTGTACAACTTTTTAAGAACGAAACACAATAGACCAAAGGGAATCTATACAGCCAAGTTTTCTTTTTAAATTTCTGTTACGCTACAAGTAAATTATTCTCAGTGGAGCGGGAGTTGATTAGGCTGGTATCACAGTTTTTAGTCTGTGGAATTTTCAGTTACTGTCGAGATTAGGAAAATATCGCGCTGCCAACATAGCGGCCTAACATTTTGATTAAATTACTGAACGTGTTTTGGGGAAAAAAAAGGACGATTTTCGTATGACATTTTACAGGATTCACTGTATTAGTTTTCATTGTAAAATGTAGGGTTGTTTATGGATAAATGAATGATACTTCCAAATTAACGGTTAACGAACGATTTGTATTTTGTATTTTTTATTTATTTACTTAATCTCATTGCACAAAAAACTAGACAGTGATATGTTGGGCGGGGCGGTGCTACTATTACTAACAAAATATAAAAACATTAAGCTAATTTTTGATATTTTTTGTGCATAAAATTTTCTCAGTGTTTATTTTTTATATATTATTTGTAGGGAACTTCCGCGCCTATTTTTTTCAACTGCCCATATTTTTCTGGCCTCAATGGTGCCCTTGATAGCTATAAACTGTTCCAAAATAGTCTTTCTATCGTCAAATGCGGTACAAAGTATTTATTAGCCAGGTTTATGATTAGTTCCAATAATTCTTGAAAGGTTCGATTCCAATCCTCCTTCTTGGAACACTTACAGCATGCTTCCCGTGAAGGGCGTAGCCCTAATCAAGCCGCTGACAACCATTAGAGTTACTTTGTTGATTCGAAGAACTCTATTAAAGTCTAGCTTAGTGGACATTGTTGTCTTCTTAAGGGGAAAGGGAACAAAATCACGTAACCGCTACTAAGATTAAAGATTTTTTTTCTTACAAGTGGCCCAACCCTTCATACACACTATACACAGGCCGAAAATTTTTCGCGACAAATAAAATCCTTCTACTTTTTCCTGATCAGAACACAATATCGATCGAATATGCTCTTAAACGGATCCGTCCTATTTTTTCTTACACTAAGTATAAATTCTAGCTATTCGTTTGTTTTGTTTTTCGATATCCTAATAAAATTATTATAGTACATATGAGTAAGCTTTTAAAAAAATCAATGGAATTCGTTTTTCGCTCCTAACTCTATTAAAAGAGTGAGGGTGAAAAATCGAAAATATGTAGTCAAACGAAGGGGCATAGTTACGATTACTATAAAATAAATTGTTTAAAATTATTGTCCATTTCCCGGGAGGAAAAGGGGACTATGTTTGTATGTAGAAGCGCTAGGTCACTATAGTCTTCATGGCCACAGCTAGGCACCATAAACCATAGACATATATATTACTTTTTTAGATCTATGCCATAAACATATTACGCAAGCGGTACGTTTGAGCGTAAGTGGGTAGGTATGTATGTGTCAAAATAAAAAGCAAGCACAAAAAAAATTGACATCTTTTTCCTTGGCATCCGGGTTCAAAATAACACGACCTTATTTTTTAACTTGCACGAAAACAAATGTCTATTATTATTCATTCATTTAATTTGCTATGATTTCATGTTTATCATTTTTTACATTTTAAACGATTGTTTTTCCGTCTATTTCTGAGAAGAATATTAGTCTATAATTGGCTGTTCGTGATTGGACGAGATGAGAACTTTCATGGCGGAAATAGCTCAAATGATTTTAGCATTATTAACGCAACCATTTTATATGAATATTAGTAAAATGAATGAATAGAATAACCATTAATTTGCGGCTAAAGTATGTAGGATATTGATTTTGGTTTTCTGGCTAATTTGAACGGTGAAGTGACATTAACAAAATATGTTAATTAAGATTAAGACGACCGGTCTGGCCTAGTGGGTAGTGAACCTGCCAATGAAACCGATGATCCTGGGTTCGAATCCCGGTAAGGACATTTATTTGTGTGATGAAACTACATGATGAACACCGATATTTGTTCCATATTATTATATCATCGAACAACACGAGCCTTCTTGAGCTTACTGTAGGGCTTAGTCAATTTGTGGGTTTTTTTGTGCATGTCCAATATTTAATATTTAAAAAAAGCTTTTGATATCGTGATCCACGAATAGGTAGGCATCATATAATAAATATCGAATTCGGAAATGCTCTTGTCATGTCGACGAGAATACTTTATCGCAATATGGTATTTTGTTGAACGTTGGATAGAAATTATGTAACATATGCATACTTAACTATGTCTATAAAATCTTGTAGTCAAGAGTAGGGTTACCCACATACAAATTTTATTAAATTACCTGACAGGCTGTGAACTTTACAATAAACTACCTTACCATATGAAGAATAGGTATCGAAAGTGAGAATTATTTCCGTAAACGCCTGAAAACGTTGCTATTATCTCGCACACTGTATAGCGTTAAAGAATACCTCACTTATACATAATAAATGGAAAACAATATAAATCAAATGAAAGAATGTAAATTTTATTGTAATATTTAATGTAAATATGTACATAATTAGAATGTTTGACGTTAATTATTTAAAACACGTATAAGTTTGAGGTACAGATTTATATTGTGTTTTTATAATGAATAAACTATTCTATTCTATTCATGGGCGCATTCCTGACAAACGGCCAATTCCTGATATGTATTCCTGACGTCTGGTAACTCTAGTCAGGAGGCAGCTATTTGCTAGAAAGAGGTAATACCTAACAGTATGACTTTCTCACTCTTTTAGATAGCTATAGTTCATGTCCACGACAACGCGCAGATTTGTCCAAACTAACCTTTAATAATTTGACAATCCGAGTCGAGGCATCTTCGTGAATGACACGATCTACATATACGCTGCAAAACTTTAGGCTGGTTGAATTTCTAGTCAATTGAACTCTTTTTGAAGCCATCTTATACATTTTTATAGGCGACTCACACCGGACACAAACAGGAATACGGGTAACGTTACACGAAGAATTTTAACAGTTTTGTTTTGACGGTGTCAAAGAACATCGGTATGTAACAGCAAATTAAATCGAGTTCGAATTGCGATCGCATTACAGGTAGGACGTGTCATATATCTGATCTGAACCTGTTTATTTGTGTTCGATTTCCCATCTGTGTCGCATATCGATATGAAATTCGAGGCGTCATAATCGATAAAAACTCGAAACAAGTTAAACTCGGTAACTTTGCACGAACTTGGTAGTAAGAACGCATCCATATCCATATACACCACCTAATTACTCCGGAAATGGTGACACAGTAAAAATCTTGTCACCGAAATAATTTTTAGTTTTTAAGAGGAAAGGGGACGCCCTTTTCCATACAAACGTAGTCCTCATTTTTCTCTCTGGATAATGACATTGAAATGACACTATTTGTTGTATATTAACAATAGCTATTGCCCATACGTGTGACTTTTTTTAGATTTTTTGATTATTGTGAAAATTAAGAGCGAAAAACAGATTTCATACTGTAAATGCTCATAACTCTAATAAAAAATTCAAATAAAATCAAACTTATGTACAACAAAATATTTTTCATAATTTAAATAACCAGAGTTTTTTTTTTGTGTAAACGTAGTGTTTACACAAAAAGGCAATTTCGCGCGGGTCCGCCGCTTTTGTCATAAGCTTATAATTATTATACGTATGTTAATCTGTGTCGGCGTCCGACTCTAAGATGCCATATCGATTCGTAAATTCATATATCCGTATTCATTTACGTATGTCAGTTAAGGGGTTTTAAGCATGGGTTGGCATGGGTTAAGTTCTTTTGTCATGTTATCTGTCACATAGACGTTTGTAAATGTTTGTAAGTAAGAACAAAATGTTTTTTCTAACATTGCCAATTATCCAAGTATTATGATGGGTTATTAATATTTATAGTGTAATCCACGGCGACTGTAGAATGGCATAAAAAAACTAATTTATGTGTCTGTTATTTGGTTCCGTAATATGTTACGAGTATATCTAGTAGGTACTTGTATACGTCATTGATTCTATGATAATTATGATAATAGGGTTGTTTCCAATTTTTTGAAACGCTTGTATTACGTTCTATATTAACTAAAAGTTGCCCTAAAATACAACTTTTATACTAAAAACGGCTTTAAATATGTTAAATTAACAAAATATATTTTGACAGATGCTTTCGCGCCCAATACGCTCTTTGAAAATTGTGTGACGTCACAGTTTACGGTTTGACACATAACTACATAAACACGTAGAAGATACGGACTGTCAACTGACATTTGTCATTTGATATTTATCGCCTAACTGTCAACATTGTCAATCCGAGAGTTGTGACGTCATCAGAATCTTCAATGACGTTTCGAGTTTGGTCACGTGACGTGTGCCAAAAGATATTTTAAATTCAATATTTACAAAAATATGGTCATTACAGGTCCCCTAAAAGTAGTTTAACATGTTATTATAATCCAAAAGAATTTATTGGGATACAAATTCTGCCCTAAGATTTGTAGATGGAAACAACCCTAGTCATTACACGATGGTTCGGTTTCTATTTTCTTTTCTTTTACCAGACGATCAGACGCCGTTCAATTACCTATTTCGTAAGACGATTTTTGCCACATTTTGATACCCTCCCGCCCCTATGTAAGAAAAATAAAAATAAGCCGACCCTTCCTCCTGTATTTACGCTTACGTAATAATCCTCTCCTTCTAAGTTCCTTTGTAGTTATAAACGTTTAAGAATCTAAAGGATAAAATGAATATTTTATTTAAAAAAAATTACAAAATTTAAGTACAAAGGTACTGGAGTCCGTCTAAACTAAATATGCACCGATAGCATTTGATAGCATAGAGCTAGGAAGTATTATTTCAAACGTCATAATTTCATAGAAATTTGAAAATTTTGTCCGTCTTTGTGATCTTACGTAAGAACTATAAAGACCCCTTTGTTAGAAAAAATAAGACATATTCGATCTCCCTCCCCCTCAAATAGGCCTTAATATTCGAGCTAAAGACGAAACACAATAATTCTTGTTCAACATGTTTAAGAATTCAGTAATTTACAAATTCTAAGCAAATAGTTCATAAAAATGTGTCATCCACATACGAACACGAATTCCTCAATTTTCTAAATTTCCTCGCGATGACGAATCTTGATTTACTGCCATCTAGCGGCCATAGCTGTCAGTTTTAATGCATTCTTTGCGCGCCTATGGGATGAAACGGTGACTAAAACTTGTCTTACTCATTACCAATTAGACAATATGTCGTACAGTGGATAAAAGGGAGTTTTAGTGTTAAAATCTTGGAGAGATAAGTCTTTACTTCTTTAAGAATTCCTGGGAAGTGCGTTGTTGGCTCTGGATCTTGTTCGTAAACTGTGTAAGGTAATTGCGATGTTTGTAAATGTTATAGTAGTAATTGGCTATAGTGAATGTTTTGCCAAAGCGCGTGTAAGACTTGAAATAGTTAAAATATAACAATGTCAATGACTTTGTTTATTATTTCAGAATATAGGTAGGTATCTTCTCAATCCTGGGGACGCCTTGACTGTAATTTTCTGTACATTTCTTTCTACGTAACGTACATATTATTTATGTACGTATAATTTTATATAATTTTGTGATATATTTTTTTTGTCATTTTACTCTGTATTCTGACCCTGAACCAATTAGGATCTTTCGGTTTGGCTCATGGTTGACTGGTAGAGAATGCCTTCTGGCATTAAGTCCGCCATTTGTACTCTTCATGTATTGTGCAATAAAGTTTAAATAAATAAAATAAAAAATAAATAAAAATTGCCATGTCAGATAAACGTCAGTCACAATACATATGACGAGCTTTTCGACAGAGGGGTAAGCTCTTAAAAGGCGTCCCCAGTTGTTAAATCCTCCAAGAGGATGAGAGTCCTAAAATAAGCTCTATAATTCTTGTTTTTGTGTGTACTACGAGTAGATGAAGATTTATATGTATGCAATGCATATATACATGGAAAACATCCAATAACTCCAACAAATATTTAAGATATACACACAAATGCTTAAAATGCCCTTACATGGATGCATATCGTCGGGGATAGTGCAATACCGCGTAACTAACAAATGCAGTAAGGTCCAATTACCTTGTACATTGTTTGAATTTCGAACTCTTACGACTTTGTTTGTTGCGCGGTATTGTACTATCCCCGACGATATGCGATTGCGACTGCCTAGATTACATATCCTACTGATAGGTAATAGGGATACGACTTTTCTTTTGTTTACGTATTTTAGTCAACTTTGTTTTATGGTTTTCATGATCGAAAACGGATTGAGATTATGAGTTTCATCTTATTATTATGTTTGTCAAATCTGTCATTGGATTTAATTCGTGTAGCTACCGCTGACCTGGCGCTAGTTATGCACGCTTAATGCCGCGCCACGATACGATCCGACCGGACCGGTACAGACTGATACGTTCGTTTCGTCCGTGCAATTTTATTTAAACTTAGTGTTAAGTATGTTCGTCATGTTTATTTTATGTTTCTTTCCTTTTTTCTGTTACCTTCCGTGATTATTTCGCACTTTCCGATGGTCTCATCGGAAGATCAGCGCTGGAAGTCGCCAGCAACATGCTGAGATGAGGCCATTTCGTGACACTTTACTCTCACTATGTTCTCTTTTATGTCTGTCTATTACTGTTTGTGTGTTTATGAATAAAACAAATTCAATTCTATTCTATTCTACTATAATACTCAAATATGTTGTACCGTCTAGTTACATTACAAACCATCGTAAAGTATATAAACAAATAATTTTATCGTTACAAAGTCTACTTAAGGAAAATCGATACCGCGACGCCCTAAGCAAAAATGGAACTTGCGTCGATTGCCAGAGGTTATCTCCGGTATCCTGGGTCAATAGCGTCATAACTAGTTTTCCTTAAATATACTTAAATATAAAGCTTTTATTTCTTTCTGTAACTGTTTATTCTATTACGTTTCATATTTACTACATGTATATGAGCGATAGAGAGACAGACAATTGACCGAAAGAAAGAAGCGTTTCGCGGTTATGTCGACCTAAAGGAGCCCACTGATTACCAGTTCGCCGGACGATATCGGCCTGTCAGTTATTCGCAAAAGCTTATATTTACGAATAGCGTTGAAAAAACCCGGAAAAGTACGGGAAAATTTCCAAACGACTCGTTTTTTTTCAAGTTTCTTTCGAAAAAGCAATGCAAATTCCAGTTACAATATTTCCGAAAAAAACGAATAAAGCTGAAAAAAATCAACGTTTTTTTAAACTTCTGTATGTTTCATAGAATTTAATTGGGAATTTAAACAGGAAGGTTAAGGTTGTACGTCTAATGTGTTAGTTTCTGGCATTTTATATATTTGAGACTGTTATCACTCATCAGAGGCATTGGGTATGACGAAAAACAACGAAACTTGGTATTTTTTATTTTCGGAATTTTCATCCCTAATCGCGAATAACTGACAGGCCGATATCGTCCGGCGAACTGGTAATCAGTGGGCTCCTATTTAGGTTATCCTATTAAGTCGGGAAAGTGCCACTCATATTTATAGCATTCTTCGGCCATTGGCAATATCTATCGTCCCGATATTTGTCAGTGACATCTGAACCAGACCGGATGTTGACGCCGGAAGCTGTGGAGAATAATTAGCTCGGAGAGGTTGGCTGCAATAACAGGTGGTGGAAAATATTGGGAAATGTGAAATATGGGGCTTAGTCAGTGATTTAAATAGATCGGAGAGCCATGAAATGATTGCCCTTTCCCTATACGTGATTTAATGTTACGTCGGTGGGAAGCAAGCATACGGCCCGCCTGATGGTAAGCACGCCTGCAACTCCAGAGGTGTTACATGCGTGTTTCCGACCCTAACACTGCACCGTCGTTGGGCTCTGGCAACCTTGTCAATATGGTTTAGGCATAACAGTCCACTATCCAAATGCGTGCGAATGCGTTTACTTCTAAGAATTAAAATGGTATTCTATATATCTTTAATATTAAGAGCAGATACCCGGTTTTGTATTTCAACTGTTTGATTGATCAATATCTTAGTCAATTTTATAAAAAAAAAAAAATTGCCTCTGTCATAACCTCATAATACCATCAGCCTGCCACCATTACAATCTGAGCTAAGTGACACGAGTAACCCATCAGCACTAAATATTTCTACCATATCCTTCATACGTACTCTACTTCCTATCCAGATGGTAACGAGGTCTCAAGGCGACCCTGCCAGTTGGCACGGTCGGCGTAAAAATTTGGCGACTATGTTAGTTCATTAGCCCTACATTCTTACGAATAGTTTGAACACTCATGACTCACTTGTTTTTACTCGGATTATTTCGTTCTTCCTATTTACACTTTTGTTATATTATGATTCAGGAGTAGGTAACCCCAATATTTGTCAAAGTGGTCAAAATTATTTTCGTTGTCTAGTTTCTGACCACTCTGTAACGCTTCTATCAAATAAATAAATAAAATCAAGTGCTGTCTTTCTAGCTGTAGATAAATATGTTACAGGAGAGAAAGTAAAAATAAAATTTCATCTCATATAAGCTCCACTCCGTTTCCACATCCACATTTTTACACAATTTTTGGGGATGAAAAACAAGACAACGAAAAGAATTTTGATCCAGGTAATTTCGTAAAATAAATTGTGGATTTTTTGGGTACCTTTCCGTAAAATGAGGTGTTTTTTTTAGCTTTGATCTCATAATCTCATGATATAAGGTATTGTTGTTGTTGTAATTCATTATTTGATACAGACATCTGTTTACAAAATAAATAAACTTTAAAGAGCAGTTTCTCGTTAGAATAATATTTATAGTGCTCATAAAAACAATATGCTTATTTTCTCGTTTTTCCTTCAACATTCCTTCCATTCCGCTACCCGCTATTAATCATAACTAGTATTACTTAAAAATAAGAAAACATATTTAAATAATTTTATTCCTTGGTGCTGTCACATAACTTTTTTCCGATCAAAAGGGTTGTCAAACGGGAGCGCTGCCAACATTCCGGCGTTGCCTCGGATTCCACGTCCAATTCCAACAATCGACATCCCGCCATTTCCTTAAAAGCTTACTCACGCGGCAAAAAAAAACTTATCTATGGTAAAGTGTGAGAAAAAATTAAAGAGTTCAGTTGAAATACTTTCAATCTGTTATAATGATGTAAATAATTAAATATCTAAGTCATAATTTCTTCAACTAATTTCCCATGAATTTTGAGTTTATTTGAAATATTTATGTATTCACTTTACCTAGTTTTAATATTCTATATGTTTTGTCTGTATTTTTATTTTATTTTTACCACTCTCCATTAAATAAAAAGTTCACTTCTGTAATTATCTATAATACGAACCGTTGGCATAAAAATTAACATAACTGAAAACAAAAGCAATACGGAACCCTAAAAAGGGACGCGGACTTATTACAATACCAACCTTAAAATAAACACTTTTAAACACTAACCATAGACCAACTGACACCTGTCAACAACCACGTGAGTCATTAATAATGCCTGCAAATGTTATGATAATGCGCTGACATTTCGTAACATCCGTTACGCAACATTAACACGTGTTTTCGATAGCATTCGCCAGACGTGTAGGCACGGCAGATAGACTAGATCTAGACAGATGAAAAACGCGCACTTGTAACACTTGCTGTGCTAAGATGGTCCGATAAAAAAAGCTAACTTGTTTTGCTTATCCCACGCGGATTACTTACAGTATTGACGTAATGCTGTTTGAGTGACATAATCCTTGACTAGATAAATTCTGAGCTATTTTAGCGGGGAAAAACAATCAATCATGCTTTTTAAATTGCGAACCGCGTTCTGACTATTTTAAATAAAAGACTAGGTAACGTCGATAAATTAAAGAAATATATATAATTATGTTTTATAAATTTACCTTAATTTTTGACGCGAAAAAATTTTTTTATTTTCTTCCGGGCAGGTCGTCCAAGTCGGCCATTCCTCCGTACAAAAGCCAAAATTTTTTCGCATCAACAAATTTTTTTCTTTTACTTTTTCCCAATCACACTTTACTGGATCCGCACTATTTTGTTACATCTTGTACGCGTATATAGTCTGACTAAACATCTTATTATATTAAGTATGTGTTGTTAGGCATCTTTGCTGCAAAAAAGTATATTGCGTAACTTATTTAACATTATAAATTTAATGCAAAAGTATATACTTAACTCTGTTCTTCGGTTATCTTTTTTAACCACTTAGTATAGATAGAGATAGAGTTTTGGGAAAGGATATTGGCCAGTTCTCATCGCGAAAATAATCATTCCACGTAGGCGAAGTTGCAGACAAAAACTGTAACGGGGATAAGTACTAAAAATGCACGTTTCATTTTACCAAAAAGCTTTAGGTTAATTAGCCGTCGCAATCAACGCTCGTAAAATAGGAACGCGACCATTAAAAATAAAGATAAAACCAGGTGGCTGAATGATTCACTGCCGCTGCCAATGCCAATGGAAACAGATAAAAAAATAAAAGCGCGCGAAATTTTATGAGTCAAAATGAAAACTGGATGGTTGGTCAATGACATTTGTTTTAAAAAATAACAACTAGCTGGCACAGATAAGAAAAGCTTTTGTCTATGCTTTTAAGTTTCCTTTCGTGAAATCCTCTTTTTCACCAGTTCGTTTTCGTAGTAAGTTTATTTTAGTACAATTGTTTTCTATATAGATCGACAGTTAGGTTTTTTTTCTAACGCGGAGATGGAAGAGAACAATCTCACATCGGAGGACACCGAAGACCGGGCAAAGTGAAGATTAAGTAGGAAAGCGGACCCTAGCGCTAGGCCGGGAAAATGCTAGGTTGAAGAAGAAGAATTAACACGGATTCTGGTGTTACTATAGATACCTACTGCTTGATACACAATAGAATTGATAGTCACAATTTCTTTGCAAAAATGTTCTTAAATAAATGTTTGTTCCTTGTAAACTATAAACAAATTGCTTGAGGGCTTGTTTACACTTTGATTAGTGTTTAATTCGAGTTCATATATCGTCTACTAAATGCATATACTTATAACATGCGAATTTAGATAATTGCCGACTAAGTAGAATCGATCGATCAAATGCCGCAATGTATTGCAAATCGCATGCGATTATCGGTGACGTTTCGAAACCATAACAAATGTATGAACGCGCACTAAAGACTGATCAACATGTAAACATGCCTACCGCAAATAATACGGGCATTTTTCCCTGTCACTCAAATTACGTCCTAATAGGAGTAAAAGAGAAAGATACTGGCAATCAGCAAACTTCGATGTTCGCGGTAGGCCCTCAGGCTAAACTGTTACGACTTTAGGAAGCTCAAGCTATTAATGAAAATGAATAATGACGTGATAGCGCCATTTCCATTTCTGGTAAGAGCGTGAATACATGAATACGAGTATTAATACCGGGAACAGTACATGACCACCACACAAATCATTTTATTTCCAATCACCTGCCGCGGTCATCTATTACAATTGCCAACAAACTTGCATTTACACCTACTTTTCACTTTAAGCGACCTTGTGATGTTACCAATAAGGGTTAAAATAGATTTGCGCGTATGAAGTTATAATAATAGTCGCACGTTGCGGCAAATTTGTAATTACAGTTGTAATGACCTTTCTTGCTTTGAGATAAGGTTGGTAATAGATTAAGGGGGGTGTAATGAGGGTTGCTGGAGAGTTGCCAGCTTGTGCGTTGGCCAGTGCTGGTACTTAAGAGTGAAATGCACCCTTTTGAGAGCGGTCAGGTTCGCTTTGTAGCTAATGGTGGGTGTGAACTGGGAGAACCTGAGCGCAAGATTTAAGACTTAAAGAAAATGTGTAATAATTATTACCGTAATAATTTATTATTATCAGGGTGAGGATCGAGGTGTTAAGAGAGCTTATTTGGGACAACCGACTGGTCGCCGTCCAGTGGGTCGGCCCAGATACCGCTGGAGCGACAGTGTACAGGCGGATCTGTGCCAACTCAAAGCCGACAACTGGCAGGAAGTGGCACAGGATCGGGACAGGTGGCATTCTCTCGTTTTGGAGGCCAAGACCCTCTTTGGATCACTGCGCCACGATAGTAAGTTAGTTAGGGATTATTGCAAAAACTGTAAATATACCATTTTTCTACAGACGGAAATGGTTTAACAAACTATACGCTCTACTCTATGTTTATTTGCCACTTAATGTTGCCGTGATAAAAAAAAATACATGAGATGACTCAAGAAGCGAAAGTGTGTACATCTGTGGCTTTCATCAGAGAAGGGTCCTTATGCTTCATGTGCAATAATGACTATTCTATCAAAATTTCAGATAAAATTGTCCTAATAATTGTACTTCAAGCATAAGGATCCTTATGGGGTTCTTCAAAAAAGGAGTGTACAGGTTTTTAAAGGGTCGGCAACGCGCATGTAACACCTCTGGAGTTGCAGGCGTCCATAGGCTGCGGTGACTGCTTACAATCAGGCGGGCCGTATGCTTGTTTGACACAGTCGTGGTATAAAAAAAAATACACACCGCTATATTTTATCATAAAAAAAATCGCGGCTTTTTCTACTGAAAAGTTGGGTGTGTTTGAGTTTATTATGATATGTATTATATTATGGTCCTCAAATGATCGGCAATGGCTTGATGTAGCTTATATCCATAACTAATTCATAATCTCCTTTAAAAATTCTTAGTTTCACGGACAAGAAATGACGAAATAACGTATCCACACTACAAACAAAACTCACAAGTCAGACTTTAATCAATGGCGTTTAAGAAAAGATTTGATTAAATCCGCAATAAACTTTAATTAGTAAATTAACAAGTTACCTATTCCCAACGTCCAGCCCTACTGGCCGCGTAGCCAACATGCAAATTATGGAAGGTGGAGGTAAGGAACAGAATCTCGTTAGGCAGAACTGTTGCAAGTGTCCAGCTGTCAGCTATAAATAATAGTTCCAAATCTCTCCAGAGTAGCGCTAGAGTAGCTAAGAACGTAGGGGTTATTAACGGAGTGAAGTGCGCTGTCTATGATTAGATTTTTTTTAAGTATTCTAGGATTTCTAGGTATTGTAGCGCCACCTATTTAAGATTTTTGTCGGACACTTTTTGGTACATGGAGATTCTATTCCTTACCTTTACCTTTCATAATGCAAATCGCTTACGCTCCGTAGCGATCGAAACGCAACTGTCACTGTCTCACTAATAAGGAAGAGTAAAAGAGACACAAAGCGTTTCGTTGTCGTAGCGATTGTCACCTTGGCTAGACCCGTCTGTTATTTTTGAACAAGAAATCGACGCACGCGCAAGACTGCAACAAGAACAGTGTGATCACGATTTACTTAGCCCTGTACTCATAAATCACGGAGATAAACTACTTAATCCATAATTAGTTGTCACCTGCAATGATATCTCGCAGAACAAGCGCGCGAAAATATCTGATGTAATGTTATTTGTATTAGTCATGGACCCCACAGTAAGGGCTTTGTACACAAATCACGCGAGGGTTTTTCGGCTACTTTTTGAGCCCTAAGCTGGGAAGATCAAAATTATTTTACCTAAAGTTCAATAGCTATTCCGAATAGGTATTCCGAAAGCTCGCAAATTCGAGTCTTAACCGAAGCAGTTAACTTTTTCCTTTTTTCTTAAAAAATGATGCTTATGTTGTTCTGCTGCTGACAATCAGAGCTACCACACAATGTATGGAGCTGTACAGCGCTATCTCGTTTACCTGTCAAATTAGAAGCACAAAATTGTCTTAGATTTTACGCATCTTACTCAAACTCATAGCAAAGAAATAATCTGCCTGACTCCTAATTCATCCTAATCTCTCGAGTCGTGTAAAAAGCACGAGTGTGCAAATTGTAACACATTCCGCAGTTTACAATCTTAGCCATAAAATTATTTTACGACAGACATTAGCATACGAATTACGAATTCTCTCAGATCACTTTACTACTGAATAGGTGAGGCATATGATCATGAAAATTCTAATTATGATTTATGATCATAAAATTACTATTGGCTATTGGCATTCATAGGAGTGCTATGTGTCCCTTATTTCATTTGCATTAAATCCACGTTTGTTACCTGCGGCATTTAAGACTTTATGAAGTATGATTTTTATTCGATATTTACCTTAAACAATCAGACAGAGCATAATATGAGACTCGCAACCACCCCACCACGCAGATAATAATTTAGTACACCTATGAATCGCGGGGGAAAGACCTTCAGCGGATGCATTCCGCTGATAAACTAAACCTCATATGCCACCTGCCACCGCTCATTTCATTTGAATTTAATGAATCCACGTATGCAACGTGGTGCGTTGAAGATAATTTTCATTTATAATGTATAGAGAGAGACTTGATAATACGCATATCATTACGAACGATATGAGTGCAAGTAATATGTACTTAGGTATAAATATGTACCTACGGGTGAGATACATTGTAAGTAGGTGCCTATATTAAATCAGTGTTAGATTTTTTAAGTTTCAATCGAATGCCAGTATTGCCAGTCCCAAACTCATGTAAATTACAAATTATCTACAAAATGTAGTTCTTATTCTGAAAGTAAACAAAGTCAAACTTGGGGTATTGTAGTGTGTACATAGGCTGTTGTCAAGCTGGATTAGAGTCACGAAGCAGCAGCTCTTGTTTTCGAGTGTGGCCTCTAATTGCCCAAGTGCATACTTGCGTAGTCTGTTGGAAGATTCTCTGTGCGAATTCTCTTAATAACGGTGACTGTCAATTTTATGATCCTCGGGATTTATGTGATGTGATACGCTTTTTAAACACAAAATGTTCTATAGATGTCATTCACGAAGACGCGCGCCTTGACTCGTAATGTCATCTTATTAAAGGTTAGATTTGACAAATCTGCACGTCATCGTGAAGGGCACGAACTGTATGTCTCTACTTTACTCAACTCTATCTATTAAGTTGACATTTAAAATGTTTTTTTTTTTTTTTTAATAGCCTATTTGTGTGTCCCACTGCTGGGCAAAGGCCTCCCCTCTAGCTTTCCAATCCTCCCTGTGCTGAGCAAGGTCCCGCCAGTCCCGCTGAAACGCATCCAAGTCGTCCCGCCATCTCTTTCTCGGTCTGCCTCTGCCACGACTACACCGGGGATGCCAGCTAGTGGCTATTTTAGCCCATCTGTCATCATTCATCCGGCAGACATGTCCAGCCCAGTCCCACTTAAGCCTGGCGGTCTTCATCCCAACATCGACGACACGGGTTTTGGAGCGAAGCTCTGTGTTCCTCACCCTGTCTGATCTTCGGATACCCAGGATACTCCGCTCCATTGCTCTTTGACAAACCTTGAGCCGTGATTTTTGCGCCTCAGTTAATGACCAGGTTTGGGCACCATAGGTGAGGATGGGTAAGATGCACATGTCGACGAGCTTGCGCTTTAGTGCAATTGGGAGTTTACCTTTCATGAGTTCCTTCATAGACCAAAAGCTCCGCCAGGCGTTTTCGATCCTTCTATCAATCTCCTTGTCCTGGCGATCTGTGAAGGAGACTATCTGGCCTAGATAAGTATACTCGTCGACATATTGCAAAATGTTCCCATCCACCGTCACCCCGTGCTTCTTGCTGTTGGTCATTAACTGGGTTTTAGATTGGTTCATCGTCAGACCAACCTCAAGGCTTGCGTCGCTAAGTTCTTGTAGCATACTCTGCAGTTCAATTGCCGATGTTGAGAAGAGTACGATGTCGTCCGCGAATCGAAGGTTTGTCAACCTCCTATCGCCGACCTCGATACCCTTTGTCTCCCAAGAGGCCGCCAGTTTTTTGAAAACTTCCTCCAAGCAGCTGGTGAACAATTTAGGAGAGAGCGGGTCACCCTGCTTTACTCCCTTAAGGATTTTAAATTTAGGACCTGGTGCGTGCAGCTTGATGCTGGCCGTACTATTCTTGTATATCCGTCCAATTTAAAATGTATGTATGTAAATATCATGGGTGTCACAAAGGCGCAAAGGCTGCGGTGGCTCGGTCATCTAGAGCGAATGGGAGCCGATCGGGCGGTGAAAAGAGCGTTTGAGGGAAAACCGACAGCACGCCGCCCGGCCGGTCGACCTAGGCTAGGCTAGGCTAGGTATCGATGGGCGGATGTGGTGGACACGGATCTACGCGAGCTCCAGGTTGAAGACTGGCGAGAAACTGCACAGGACCGGGATCGGTGGCGAGCAGTCGTGTTGGAGGCCAAGACACACTTTGGGTCGCTGCGCCAGAGGAGTAAGTAAGTAAGTAGTTTAAAATGTATACACCTAAAGTGACGCATTTTGAAACAAAAGGTTATGTTTATTTATGGTATTCTATTTCCAACTCACGGCAATATTTTTGTCAAATCATAAAATCAGTCTTTAAGTAAAATATTTTCTATATTGTGCCTCACAAATATAGATAAGATTCAGTAGAAATTGAAAGAAGAGCAAAGAAAACCAATAATTAAAACATATAACATTACTTTGCTTATCCGCGAAAAGATTACGCGATAGTCAATCAGTGCTAACCCGTTATACTTACAATACAATACAATACAAATATACTTTATTGCACACCTCAATACAGAAACAGTACAAATAATACAACACATAAAGAAGAGGTAAACAACAGGCGGTCTTATCGCTAAAAAGCGATCTCTTCCAGACAACCTTTAGGTAGCGGAATTAAAAAAAAAATGTTATGTCAGTAGGTGTTCCAGATGTAATAAAAGAAGTCTAGCACAGAATAAACACAAAACTAAACAATATATCATATACAAATATAAATAAAAAAGATATATAAATACATATACATACATATATGCGTATTTTAACATGCAATTAATGTTCCCGCGTGTTAAAATCTAACCAGTAAAATTATAATTTCTAACAATTATAACACACCGAAACAAAGAAACAATTAACAATAAATTACAATCACAAAGAGCGTTATCAAACATTATCAAATTCAAATTAGCAAATATGAAGACAAAGCGTGCGTCATTCCTTATCGGCTGTTATTAGGGCGCGCTATCAGGGGTCGCGGGGCGGGGTTAATGAACTGAGGAATGAGTGCAATTAGTGCAATATGCATTTATCTGCGTAGAATAACTACTCTTCCTCCCCCCCCCCCCTTTTCCCCGAACATTTTTTGCAGAAATCTTGAAGCGTCTGATTGACGTAACTGGTGACCGAAGAGCTGGCGGCTTCCTCGCACAACGTATCAGCATTGCGATACAACGGGGAAATGCCGCCAGCATCCTTGGTACAATGCCTCAAGGGCCTATATTAGATTTAAGCTAGTTAAAGTAATACCTCTGTATATACCTATTATGTATATTGTTATTGTAAATAAAATAATACATTAGAAAACTATAATATTTTTATGACAATCAATGAAAAACAAAATAAAATGGATATCGACATATAATGGAACATTTCATAAACAAGTTGTTTGTCTACACTCATTCTAATATCAAAACGTAGGTACTTGAAACAGTCATTAGTTGTTGATAAGAACGAATAACAAGTCTAAAGGACTTTTATCGTATTGCGCAGGATTTTAATTACGCATTTCAATCATATCACTAAATTTTAAGGACATAATTATCAGTAAGGCGGTTTATCACACTATTACCACGTCCGGAATTCTGGAAACCGCATCAATGTGAACCAAAGATAATTTAAAGAAAATTTTGTAACCACAGTACACTTTACTGCCATCTTTCGACACATGATTAAAGCTTTTAGAACGCCATTTGACTTCGATTCTTATTCTTTTACTGATATGTGTTAAATTTGTTAAATATCAAAAAGTGGCGCCATCTAATAGATCAAAGGCAAAGGTATGACAGCATCGTTTCGAGGAATGGCGCCATAACCTTTAGGTGGTGCCCGGTAAGATGTTACAAAATTTTCTTTGACAATACACCTCTATTTCAAATTCTTTTTGATGTGAACGGTCTTAAGCGCTTCATACGCCCACTTATGCTGAGGGTGCGGAGTGTTAGGGTCGGCAACGCCCATGTAACTCCTCTGGAGTTGTAGGCAGGGATCGGAACCGGTTTTTTGCAAAAACATCGAAATAACCATATATTTCGGTTTATTTTATACTCAAAATGTAGGACTCAGTTGTGTTTTTAGATAACGACTTCGTATTATTAGATTGCCCGATTAGGAATGAAATAATTAACAAAGAACGAAAAAATACCGTTTTCGTTCCCATACAAAAAATACCGGTTTCCGATCCCTGTTTGTAGGCTTACATAAGCTATAGAGACTGCTTACCATCAGGCGGACCGTAATATTTGCTACCGACGTAGTATAAAAAAAAAACAGATATTGTATCTTACTAAAAACGATGTTTGCAATTACGATTCTGAATCAAGTAAGACGTATAAGCGCTTTAGCTTGATATTTTTAGTTGCATACATTCAACAAATGTATAGGTGATTTGGGCTAAGTGTGCCTTTTCTAGGGTAAGTGTTATTATTAAATGCATTTACACACTACACTCTCTTAAGCGCTAGAAGATGGATGTTTGTGGTCACGATGGATGGTCATTTACTCGTAGTGTGTAGATGTGTTACTCATGTTTTTGGCAACCGTCATGTGAAAGGATTTGACCACGATTTCGTCAGGATTTCCCTTGACATGTCAGGAGTTTTGGTCCTTTGTCAGATTTTCCTTAGTGTCTCAGTGAGAAAGAGATAGAAAAATGTTAGAAGCTTTCATAATTTGGTGTTGGTAGAGGATAGGAATGATTAGCTGGACTGAAGAGACGAATGAGGAGATTCTGAGTATGATAGGAGAAAAGCGATGGATTAAATACAATAAGAAATAGGAGACGCAAGATGTTAGGATACGGTATGACAACCCTGACATAAGAGATCCCTGAAAGGGATAAATGCGCCTTTGTGCAAATGATGCGTGTTCTTTCCTGTTTTATGTTTCCTACTACTTTAACTAACTGCTTTGGCTCAGCTATCCAAAAAGAATCTTGGCCTCCGAAACGAGAGAACGCCACCTGTCCCGATCCAGCGCGGTTTCCTGTCATGAATCGGCATTCAGCCGATGCAGGTCCGCCTCCACGACATCACACCAGCGGTACCTGGGGCGCCCGATCGGTCTACTACTTTAACTCTACAATTTTTTCCTAAACATCCTGGAAGGCAGGAACTAAGAGACAAGAGGAGAAGACCTAGAATTACCTATCTCAGCCAAATAAAAAATAATGCGTCGTATGAGCAAATTAAAAAACTGGAATAAGAAAGTATTGATTGTCGATTACTCCACCGACAAGAGCGAAGCTCTTAAGTTATGATGTTTTATTTATTTATTTAGAAAACAAACAGCCAAAGAACTAAGAATAGGCCTAAAACTTCCTACGTTAAGAAAACTATTACATAGAAATGTAAATTACGCAATTATAAATTACCGGTTTAGTTGTGTACTACACGCAAGTAACATAACTATGAAAAATATTACTGGAACCATTTTTTTTATGATGATGTCAGATTTGCGGGGGGACTTGGCGTGTATCAGGGTTTTAGAAACCTCAACTACTTAATCACTAGAAGATAATTAATTTTAAAAATAAAATTTTACTTTACTTTACTTTACTTTACTTTTGGAGTTGTGGAGGGGAAAATGAAGGTTGTGCTGTGTAGATCGTGTCATTCACAAAGACGCGTGCCTTGACTTGTAATATCTTGTTATTAAAGGTTAGATTAGAGATAGGATGACACGAACTATACCTATTAGCTAGATATGATAGAAGTTATTAGGGCTAGTGGCTCACTACTGGATCGTTTTTGGAGAAATAAATAACAAACCTATTCGCGAATGCCTGTTTCACAATCCCTCACTAAAAATCTACGCACAATTAACGAATTCAAGTACTTCCCAAATCAAATGCATAAGAGGTTACCACTGGTAACTTACCAGTTTCATCCTTGGAAGATATCTTCCAAGGATGAAACTGGTAAGTGGTAAGTTAACCTATATAGGTTTACTCGTCCAAGGTTACATCTATCCTTTCGCCATATTTCTGCTATCTTGCGGCCAAAAGGCATAGGGATACATACTTATACCTTTCTCTGTCCCTCTCAGCAGAAAGTGTCCTGAAAAAGGATAGGCGTAATAACCCTCATGCTTACGTCGCACTGCAGATAATAAAATAGCATAGATAATATCTATCAAAACAAGGCAATTAAAATCGGTCATGAGCGCAGTTAATCTACAACAAATAAAGATGGCGCCGTCGCACTTCCTCGATTGGCCATAGATAATAATTTGCGTTTCATAATTTTCATTAACTTAATTTGACAGGATGGATGGCGGCCCTTGTTTCTGTTAAACTTACAACATAACTTGACATTGGCAAAATCATCATAGATTTGATGGAAGCCATATTTTAAAAGAAGAAGAAGTCGCTACCGAAAGATAAAAGTGATAAATGTATATAGTTATTTATCACTTTTATCTATTTTCCAGGGATCGGAAGCCGGTATTTTTTGTATGGGAACGAAAACGGTATTTTTTCGTTCTTCGTTAATTACTTCATTTCTAATAAGGCAATCTAATAATACGAAGTCGTTATCTGAAAACACAACTGAGTCCTACATTTGGAGTATAAAATAAACCGAAATATAAAATATTTCGAAGTTTTTGCAAAAAACCGGTTCCGATCCCTGCTATTTTCAGCGAAGTAATAGCACCGGTAGCGGAGAAGATAAGGAGTGGTAGGTTAGCGTGGTATGGGCATTTAATGAGGAGGGATGAATGCAATATAGGCAAAAAAAATTTAGGAATGAATGTTGATGGACGGAGAGCGGATGGTAGACCCAAAAAACGATGGATGGATTGTGTGAAAGAGGATATGAGAAAGAAAGGAGTGAGTGCTGAGGTGACGAAAGATGGAGGAGAATGGAAGAGAAGAACATGTTGTGCCGACCCCACATAACGTGGGATAAGGGCAGGAGGAAGATCTTTTTTCAGCGAATGAATGTAAAAATATAGTCTGTCAAACTTGTCAGTTAACGATAACCCTTCGCGCCTACATTTTTTTGCCGCTTTTTCTACTGACGGAAATGGCTTAACAGACTATAATATGATATAGATAGAAATGGTTAGAGACTTATAATTTACAAGCTTTTGAATGGACGGTGGTCGTACTGTCGTTTTTATTGCTATGGATAAAATATTCTGACTGGGTTGTATAGTTGCCATCAAATATGTCGGAGATTAAAGAGCGGTCAAGGTGGTCATAAATATCTAAATGTACTTTAACGCCTTAAAATGCCGTATAGTCTGTATCTTTAGGTATTTAAAGAAAGGTAAACAAACAATTTGTACATTTTCGGGTAGTTTTAATATTTATTGGTTAACCAACCAAATAAAAAACCACCTGGATCTGTCACTGAACGACCTGACTTTAAACCTACATTATTTGATCATGTAATGTTTTCATCTACCCTCAGCTGCCTTAAGGAGCCATTTGAGGGTAGATTTTGTTTACCTTTTTTTAAATACCTAAAGATACAGACTATAGGTTCAACGAGCGGAGTTTTTGAAAAATCGTACGTACTGCTTTTTTAGATAATAATAATCGTGATTCGAATACTGATTTTTTGACTCCCGTTCGGTAGAAAAAAATCACGAATGTCTAAAATGCATTTTAAAAAATTGTAACAATTTATGCACAAAAGCTAAAAACTGGTTCTAAAAATGCGCACGAACTCAGCGAATATTTTTTTCTTTTTGTTAAACTTACAACAAATTAAAATTCATAAACACGATACCTATCCGCGGTCCTGAACACGCACATCCATCTCGCTCACTCAGTGAGAGTGAGAGAAGAACACGAGCCTTAACAATTGAGGTGTGTGTTGAACAGTGTTTGACAAACTCAGTTTGGAGTTGGGGTGAATGATTATAATATGTACAAGTAAGCTGCAGAGATAACTGACCCCCTGCAAACAAGTCTATACGCGGGGGGTCAGTTTTCTCTGGTGCTGGTATTTCATTATGTTATGATAATGTTAGCTAGCCTGCAAACTATAAACGCAACAATAGGCAGGGTCAACAGACTTCTTATAAATAGGAAGAATTACAAATTACAACAGTGTATCATAGAAAACGCGTGCATATCGGCATGCACAATGCGAATGCAATCAATATTCCCCGCGCACACGGACACGGCTCCACACTTCAATAGCAACGCTATCTAGCCGCCGGGCGAATATAAATTATACAAAATTATAGTTCACCGCCATCTTGGTCTGAACGCTCGTTGCGTTCCGAAACCTGGTGCGGCGACCCCGTGACCGCCGCACATATCAATGCGTTGACCGCCCACGGTCAACTGATACTTTACCAAGTTTAAAATTGGAACTTTCCAAGCGTCGTGTGCGGCGACAACAACTTTTTAATTTTGTCGCGGTGTTGCCAGTGTCTCAGACGGTTTATTGCTTTCGATTTACACTTTTTAGGTGTTTACGTGAGGTCGGTCTGTATCCGCTTCGTTTTGGCCATGGCTTGTTTGGCTGTCTGGCTAACAAGGCCTACAGCTACTTATTTACACTGGTGGCTCTATGAGCTGTAGACCTCGTGAACCCACGGACTTATAAGATTATCTTTATTATCTTTATATCTCCACGCGTGAACCCCCATTTGCCCGCAATATTAAAAAAAAAAAAAACAAAAATTGAATCGACAAAAAATGAATCATTCGATTCAGACAGCGCACAAAATTTCACGAGAATCGATTGAGAAATGCAATCTGTATAGAACATCCGGACATACGAACATTCGTTCCATTCGGTCAACAAGAATTTCGATGATAGCATTTTAGCTAAAAGATGAAGCTAAATGTGTTAAAATGCCAAATGTCTTACGATAAAGGCGAAACGTAAACACGCACGACAAATAGGTATATTAAAATGTCATTGTCACTTTCGGCGTGGATTAAAAAAAATAAAAAAAATCTAAAGCACTTTTTCAAGTCGGTGCCAAATTCCTATATGACACTTCGGAAATCTAAAGATAATATAAAATAAAGAAAACTAGCTATAATACCCAGACTTATAGTTCAAAGATTTCAATCATCTAAATGAACCTAATATTTTTCCTAAATCAAAATGAAATTCTAACGCTGACTAAAACCGGTGAAATGAATGCCATGGCCTATTTGAGCCATTAAAACTTCAACCATAAAGCATCTCTGATCGCTGAATCGTGAATGTCGCAAACATTCGTGATATATTTTTATTTAACGATATTCCGTTTTCGAGAAACGTAGGTAATAGTAAGACAGCCGTTAGCACAATGGAGGTGAAATAATTCAAATATGGAACGAAAACAGAACCGCCTTCTAATAACTGTTCAACGCCGTTTCTTGTACGACGTAGACATACATACATAATATTAAATATAGCTATACCAATATACTCGTAACATGAATCTAGTATTAAGTATGGATTGGGCATGAGTGGTGGAGAGAACTGACAGAACGGGATAGTCTTATATTAGTAGCAGAGAAAGTGTTATTATTGCTTTCCTTGTCACAGTAAAAAAAAAAATATACCCCACCGTAAATTTTAGTATGGTTTATGGTGGGCAACAAATAACCCGACCAAATTATGTAGGTGGTTTTTGGTATGTTGCCAGGAATGTTATAACGTGTTTTTAATTTTGTCGCATTGCGTATGTACTGTTCCTCACGGGCGCACGCGGTATGGCACATCTATAGGATCTTACCATATATGCAACATAAAAACTATTCATTGGGTGTTGCCATACGTCAGGATTTCCCTTGCAGAGATGTCAGGATTTTAGGTCCTTTGTCAGGATTGCGGGGAACTTGGCGAGTGACAGGGTTTTTAGAAAACTCAAAATCCTCAAATAACCACTAGAAGTCAGCTAAAAAGCATTATTGTGGCGAGTTATGGGGCTAGTGGCTCACGAAAAGTTTGGAAATATGGGATTTATTTTGAGTGAATTGTCCAGGAATGCTATTGATTTTATGGTTATCTCCAGGTTTTTGGATTTTATGGTTATCTCCAGATTCCGCTTTTCACATGGCAACCCTTGTAGCTGAAGTAGCTAGACGGACTTTATGCTCAAAATTATGTACACAATTCCTTGACAACAACTAAATAAATAATAGGAGTCATCATATATACATCAACCTCGCCCCAAACTAAACAAAGCTTGTACTTTATAATAGGCTTGGGGTACTAGGCGACGATATATAGGTACATACTCAGGAACAAATATCTCTGTTCATCACACAAATAAACGCCCTTACCGGGATTCGAAGCCAGGATCATCAGCTTCATAGATAATACATAATGTGCAAATATTTTTGTGTTAAATCGTATATCAGAACGAGTTCTATGCAAAAAATTGCCCGTTTACAAGCCTACATAAAAAAAATCAAATATACCTAGTTAATTCTATTTACCTAACAGTCTAAAACTGCCTAACTATATTTACCTAACAGACTAAAACTAGTATTGAACAAGTCATGTTAATATCTACCCGTGTAGGTACCTATTTCGCAGTAGGCAGTATAGT
The DNA here is from genome assembly GCF_033807575.1 of Cydia pomonella. NCBI lineage: Eukaryota > Metazoa > Arthropoda > Insecta > Lepidoptera > Tortricidae > Cydia > Cydia pomonella. Next base: position 1,806,940 of record NC_084718.1, on the reverse strand, counting down.
TGCTATGTTGACATTCAACATTGAATGACTCTTCAAATTAGTTGATATTGACAAAATGACTTATGTCCGCGAAGCACGCAACCTACCGGAAAAAATCAATCGAGGTACACATAACACAAATGTACCTAACACGCAAGAGCAATGAAAATAGGTAATTTGTTGTGGAAAATTTTGGTTGCCATCGCGTTTTAATTAGAGATGCAACGAATATTCGGCCATTATTCGGTATTCGGCCTATTCGGCCACAATTTCACTATTCGGCCGAATACCGAATAGTAGCAGAGTATTCGGCCGAATACATATTTTTTTACACACACGACGAAAACTAACGCACCGCAATGTCCGCAATTCAATACCCACTGCGTACAGAATAAGCGCAATTTCTATCAAAGACTGCCTACAGCGAGAAAATGCATGGAATTACTACATTTTAGGTAAAACTACTAGCCGAATATTCAGCTATTCGGCCGACGGCTCCGCCGAATATTCGGTATTCGGCCAAGCCACTATTCGTTGCATCTCTAGTTTTAATACAATTTGTTGGACGGAGTAAGAGGAACAACCACCAGTTCCTCATATTAATTCTTTTGCCCCGGGTAAAATAACAAGTACAGTCTGAAAATATCGGTACGAAAAATGTGCCAAAAAACGTATACATGCAATTAAGTCGTGTATACATATTTCGGGCACTTTTTTCGTATCGATATTTTCAGACGTGACCGTACCTACTGATGTTTTATCCCACATGACCTTAATTTGTTCTCAAAAGGCAAAAATTTAAATGAAATGGCTAAGTGAAATCACAAAACCTTATTTGTCGATTTTTTCCCGAAAACACTTTTTCCTGTGTTTTCTCGGCCTACTAGACACATATTGAATGTAGATCAACAGTTGACATTTGAAATTTTTATCACTGTTTAGTGGACAACTACAACCTAACATTTGCCGCTCAGTTTCTAAAGATAATCGTGATGTATAAGTAGCATTATAAAGGTTTCATTTATCCCTATTATAACATTTCTATTCTGATTCTAACTCCTTGTTATTATTAATGTTATTGAATAGAGAAACGCAGACTGTCTATGTTTTGTTTATTAAATATGTTGATCGCTAGCTACTGTTACTAGGAACAACATTCTATTCTAGTTATTATCTACTTTATCGTGAAAGCTAGAAACCATAGAGTATAAGTAGGTAGCAAGAAGTCGTGTTGATCTTGTAGCTTCGTGTTTCATCGTGCTTAGAGCTACCATCTCGAATTTCGCCAAACCGGATATAGATTAAAAAAAACCCGGACATTAATATTAAAAAAAATATTTTTAAAAAACAAGACCTTTAATTTTACATGTAGTTTTAATGTGCTTCCTTACATGAAAAGTGTCCGGGTTTTCCCCAGACACTTCTTGACACCTCCCCGGACGGCCCCCGGACTGCCCCCGAACGGCCCCCGGACGGCCTCCAAACTAGGACAAATCCGGGAAAACCCGGACGGATGGCAACCCTAATCGTGCTTATGCTTAAGACAGATTCCTACTATTTTACTATTGAATACGCAAGTACAGATACTACATGGATCACAAACAATTTCATAAAATCCACTGATTCTCGCCGATATAAAGTGTAACATACTAATATAACAAAATAAAAAGCAATACGTACTTTTGTACTGGCCGCTTTCGAAGCTAAAAAACAAAACGCAGACCAAAGAGTATCGTTCCAATTTCAAGTTTCCGAACGGCGTCTAGCTAGCGGACCTTCGCTTCGCGCGGCGGGAGACGGCACCAAGGTCAAATTTACAACTCGCGCCATCATTGATTTCACTGCGTGAGCGTGACGCAATGGCTCGGACTCTGAACATGCATTATACAAGTTTTTGCCCTATTATTATACCGCATCGCTTAAGATTTCTCTCGGCACAGGTCACAATGGTTTGACGTGTGATGGAGTTTATTTTTTACCTCTAGGACGCAAATACTTGTAGGTAGTAATGATATATTTATCTCATTATTTTAACGTTTTCTTTAAAAACCATTCTATCATCTAAATTTCACGTCGTCGTCGTTCGTTTCCTAAACAGTGCAAAGTAAGTTTGACTAATTCCAATCTTATCCTAGATGTTTTATGTTACCTATCTGTATATCTCATCATCAATCACATATTCCTTTACATATCATCTTCACTCATCGCACCTGATATGTAGTATTTCCGGACCTAATTTGAAGTAAGTCATGTCAACATTTCATTACAAGTTTGAGAAAAAAACATTTTCTAAAAGTGTACATACTTCTATCTTTAAGTAAGTATGTTTCTATATCTCCTTATTTTATATATAAACTCTGCGGACTCTACCTGAACTGAAACCTTCTTAATATCAAACATTTTCTTAAAAAAAATCTCGCAAAACCAATCATAAAACGTCGAATGCGCCGCCTTCCATCATTCGATCATGCAATCTATTTCATGAAATTGACAGTTCAACGAGGTTTTTCCCTCGCAATTTGCCTCAAGGAATCTCAAAGGCGCGCAACGCTGCCGCAATCTTTATCGCCATGTGTTACATCCAACATCAAAATTACCTCAATTTTTTTTTTTAATCTTTATTAGAGAGCTTTATCGCTTAGCGATTATGTCGCTCCAAAATTACCTCAATAAAACATTTCACAACCGCTAAACACCTCACCTGCAACAAAAGAAAATAAAAATAAGTGTCTTGTTTTACTGCACAGTTCGACTCAGTCCGAGTAGGTTTAACGGTAGAACAGTAATTTGGCGAGCGATAAAACGTCTCGAAATCAAAACAAAATGCGTTAACGTTGCCAAACTTGTAAAACCCATCTCAATCAAATCTCGCTCAGATTTGTAGTCAATTAGTAAACAAATTAGCTAAATTAAACGCTTTAAAAACGTTGCCAACTCGTCGAATTACGCGGTCGAGAACTGTCAAAAGACTTGCGAAATTGCGGCTTATTTTTGAAGAACGCGCAAATAGCCGCGCGGTGAGGAAATAACGGGTTCGGCCTCACACGCCGCGGCCGGCGCCACTGGTACCGTACACTTCAAGTGTAAATTGATTGTATTTCAATTCAACCTCGAATCCATGTCCATCAAGACAGTCACCACCAACACTCGCACAGTCACCATGGTTTTGTAATTCGATTTGGAGGCGTATGAAATATTCAAAAGATTCATCAGTTTTTGAAACATGCATTTGTGATTGTAATCCTTTTGAAACTGTTAAAAATTCAGCTCCTTAAGTTCAAACTCAGAAAGCACAATGTGTTAACTCGCATCGCAGCGAAAATGCGTACAAAAGGAAATCACTAAACGGAAGCCACTTTTCACGGACTTCCACGCTAGAATCCATTCAGAGCATCATAAGGCGCATATTCTTTACAACTTTTCTTTATCCGAGACCCTTAACGCCAAAGTCATTGAGGAGTTGATAAAAAACTTCCCCCGGAACATCAAACATGAAGCTAGTGCGAAAATGACGGAACTATTTCTTGGTGAGAGTGACTATCCCTTGCGCGTTAGGTATATGCTAGCTCTGTAAAACTTACTAACTAAGGGAGTATTATATGACGTCCAACTGGTTTGTATCCAGGGTGTGAGCGAGGTGCGTTGTAATTAAAAATGCAGCGGATTAGTGTCAAGAGCTCTCGTGCGAGGGGAGGCACGCACTTCAAAATAATGAGGATTGGATAATGGGGGAAGGTGTATAATGCGTATGTGCTTTGACGTCAGCCCTGGAGAGCCCAGAACAGTTCGCAGGGCAAAATTATTGCGTTGGGAGAATATGTAATTCCAGCTATCCGGGACACAAGGTATATCAACCTTTGTCACACCCTCTTATGCAATATAGATTATATATAAAATAAAACTTAGATTCAAAATAAAGATAAGGTCAAAACTGTGAACATACCTACATGTTGTTTTAGACACATTGCGAATAATAATTCCGATACACTTACATAATTGATTAATATCCATTGGTCTTGTAAACATAAGTATTTTTTTCGGAGAAACTATCGGCGTTTGTTACTTTCGTGACTTGTCAGTAATCAAATTACTGACAAGGTTAAACAGGGTTTTCCCAAGCCTGAAAACATGTTTACTATGACAATCAAACCCAGGAAAATGATTTCAACGCAGATAACCCCAGCATAGAAACAGGGAATCAACATTTTATACATCACAAAAACATGGCAGAAACCACGCATCTTAAATCAGCAGGGGAGCCTTTTACTACAATATTATAAGCTAAAGAACAGAACGCTTAGTTTCCACCGCTTGCTCGCTGAAGTAATTTTAAAGTTGACGGATAAGAAGTAGTCGATGTAAATCGAATTTATGAAGTAGTAGTGCTTCAAGACGTCAGAGTGAGACGCGTGGTAGAGGCTGGAATTAGACGGTTCGGTAGACGAGGCAAACATTACCTGTTTGTGATTTAACGCCCTTTAGACGCACACGTGAGTTCATTTACCTATCTTCAAAGAAGGATACGTTCAATTTATTGTGCGTTTAAATTAAATAACCTGTTCGGATTAATTAAAAAACGGCGAAGAGAATATAAAGATAATCTAAGCTTGTTAAATTAATTTTCATCGTATTCTCATCGTCTTCATCGTATCGTGTCTTAATCTGAATTATGTCCGCCTTCAATTGACCTTCCGAAAATAAATTCTTTTGCAAGCCGATTTGATTAACAGCATAACAGATTATGTTATCTCTACATATGTCCGTCAGACATGGCACATTTAGTCGCCGATCATTTCCATATATTAGAAATATTATTTCCTTTACCCACTAATTACCAATTGTTTTGTTTCTTCTACTGCCACGCAATCTCTTTGCTGTATTTGTTGGCCAAAGTAGCAAATATATAGAAAAAAAATGTTTCTGGGCACCACCGCTAGTCCGCCATTATTTATTTTGATCGAAAGACATCATAGCCACCAAACTTTTAAAGCAGATCGTAAAATATAATGCAAGTTCGTTCACTTCAGCTCATGACCAACAATATAAGCTTGTCATTTATACCAGTATTCGTAAAAAAGGTCGCTGGCAAGTTCACAGAGGACAAATTCATCGTTTTAATTCTTGCAGTGCAACGCCCTAATGCAATTTGAGCCGTGTAAACCATTTTAAAACTCAAATACAATGACAAATTATTGGGTATACTTTTCTGAAAACATGATAAATATAGAAATTACATTAGCGTTGTAGATTTCTTCAATATACCTACGAAGAACATAAAACAAAACGTTTAAGATAAAGGTAATTTAAAATTATAAGGATAATTGGTAATAAGCAGTTGCTAGGAAACCAGAAACCACATACTTATAAAATGTAGAATATAATTTTAATTCTTTGTGGACGGATAAATATTATGGTGCCGCATTATTACAGATGACTCAGTGAGTGGTTAGTAGGTAATTGATAAATAAGAACTCTGCAGTTTTCCAGGAATAAAGTAGGTATATGTATAATCATTAATAATATTTATTAATTCTCGGTGTCCGTAGTGCCACACAGCGGGTGAGCGGATCAACAATAGTACATTACGACACAAGTGCGAAAAATAGGAAATTCGAAACGAGTGGCGATAAATTAAAACACGACCGAAGGGAGTGTTTTAAATCGACACGAGTTGCGAATTACCTATTCGCACATGTATCGTACAATGTTGTACAGTACATATGTCCCTTTAAATGTTCGACACAGTACCGTAATATGCTAATTTTCGCACTAGTGCGGTAAAGTAGCACCATATGTATTGTAAAATAATAGTAATGAGCACCGCTAACTGGCGCGGACGCGTGCGACGGATTTTACCTACAATGGTACCCGCGTGCGGGCGCCCTTATATTTATCTCGCATGGCAATCTTTACATATTCCCGTCCCGTCTTACTAACAGCAGGTGAAAATCATGCTCGTAACCCACTGCTTTTGCTGAAATCTAGCAGTAAAGTTATGGAAATTCAAAATTTAACGTTTGCGCCTGAAGCACTGAATTTTACGGCCTACATCGTGCGCAAATTTTACAGATCACTCAGGCTCGAGCACAAAATGGGTCGTTAAATTTAAAACGCGAATTCCAAATTCAAATTTGGTGACGAGAATTGCGAAAAAGAAAGTTGATGTAGATGATTTTGGAGCTGATTTAAAGTCATAGTTAAGATTAAAGTAGGTATGTATACAGTAAAAGAAGTATGGGCAGTGAACAAATGAGAGTTTCTGTTCTGATTTGACATGATAGGTTATTCGTAACCTTCAAGTAACTGTCAGATATCATATAAACGCATTTAGATAGGTAAATGGGAGAACTCTTTATTAGTATGAAATCTATTTGGAACCTATCAATAACGAAACAAAATAACTATGTATATTCATTTGATACTAGCTTTTTACAAGATAGTATTGGACTATAAATCGTACTGCAAGATTTCGTATTTGCCATTTATAATATTTTTGGTTCACAACAACAAAAATTGCTCTTCTATATAACAATTGCTATGTTATATTTATATATTATAATGAAGCAGCTGAGCAATCACAATTTATCCAGCCAAATTTACGACCTAATAAATTATCCGTCAAATCGGCAATTTCTGAAGATCGTCATAAAACTCGCAACAAAATCATTTTCAGTTGAACGCCCTTCGCGCCCTGTGACATTTACCATCTCGTTGAGTCTAAGGCTTAACCAGTGTCCAGTGTATCTCACCGATCGAGACAGGTATACTTGGGTTTGATACCTCGATAATTTATAGTGTACTACTCGTATTTTATGTGGTTCCTGTCCTAAAATCCCGAAACCAAACACTAATCCAAAACTAAAAAAGGAATATTTTATTCATTATAAAAACACAATATAAATTAAAACTAAAATATTACTAAATTAAATCTAAAATAAAACTAAAATAAATCTAAAAATGGCCCCTGCCGCATAGTACCGAAGACGCTGGCAGCATTTCCTCGCTGGATCGTTAGACTGATGCGTTGAGCGAGGAAGCTGCCAGCTCTTTGATCTCCTGTGGCATCTCCGAGTCTCTTAGACAGATCTTTGAAGAGACTCAGAGCGCCAGGGCCCCACGGACCAAGGGTCTCGACACCGAATGGAATAAAATTGTACTCGGTGCCGATACCCCTGTATTTTCCAAACCAAAAACAGATTCCTGCAGCTCCTTAAATTTGCTTGGACAGGATGAACAATTTGACCATAAATAAGAACGAATACTTATTTACAAAAAGAATAGTGGTTGATACAGTTGGAACATCATATGCTTTTATGTATATTTTACTTGAGAAGCAAACAAATATTACTATTATTTTCTTTACAGACTTCGAGGTCAAGATATATTGGGTGAGCTAAAACTTCGACTCGGCCGTCGTGACGGGAACTCGGCCCCAAGAGGATCCCTGGGCCCTGGGTCGTCGCCCGACCAGCTGACTCCCCTCAGGGCAAGGACCCTTGTAAGTACTTTTGCGTAAGGTGTAAATGGCGATATAAGGAAGTGTGTAGCTTGACAATCTTGACTTAATCCGTGTTACCAGGTGTTATGAGCAGAAATTCTAATTGAGATTTGAACTTGGAATTAGAGAAAGTTCGAAATTCAAGTATATTCTATTATTGAGGATGGCTAAAGTTTAACTTCTTATCCATAAAAGTTTGATGTCGTTTAAGTTAAGAAGTATTTTTGACATGATGATATATAATGGGATATAATGACTTTGTCATTGAGAGTTATCTTGGTCTGACGACAACAATATTTGTGTAAAAAAATACTTTCTGTTAACACAAATTCCAAGATGACGGATTGTTTTATTCGCTTGTTAGATTTGACAGACGTTTAAGAATAAATTGGGGTTTTTTTGGCTGCCATTGAGGTTATCAGAGAAGAGATACTTTATCGTTATCATTTTGTCGATTATCAAAAGGAGGGGTTTAACATTATGCATTTTTATGATAGGCATATTTATTTCAAGTTAGTTAAGATGTATCTTATTGATAGAGTTATAGTCGTTATAGAAGAACGGCATAGATTGGAAAATTTGAATATACTGACGTTCTTATGGGATTCTAGTTGGATAATCTAAAATTTTCGTTACAATAAATAATAATAATCTCAATATATATTTGGACGTAAAAAGTCGATAGTCAAGTCACGTCACGGTCACGGAACACCTTGCCGACCTAATAATCCGAGTATAATCGACATTTAAATTAGTCAATCTAATAAGAATTTGCGTATGATACAACATGAGTACAGAATATCATTAAGAGGCAAAGACTGGTCTTATGTTTTGGAAAACAACGTATGAAGGTACATCCCAATATCTACTTGTGGTCTCTGCTTAGTGAAAGTCGAACACAGCTAACCATACACGGACCCTAGCAACATAGTTGTAGTAAGTATAACTAGACATTATTAAAGCAAACTTGTGTATCTAACATAGCAACGTGGTCGTTAAACGCAGTTTCCATAGTAGCTCACACTCGAATCAGTAAACAATAGCGCAAAAACTTATCTCCACAAGGTCATTATCACAGAATCAAAACGCGAAAAAACAATTTTAAAGTGTAAAGAGAAAAGACCTTTCCCGCAACTTGTTTGTTTGATACCGGTTCTCGTCTCGTTCTAGCGTGGCGAGTGGGAGCAGGACGGAGCGACAAGGTCAGCCGCTCACGGCAGACGGGGAGGGGCGCGGGGGGCAGCGCCGGCGCACCAGACAGCGCAACGACATGGCGGACGGGTGACGTCACATCAGGTCATGAGCGTTGCATGTAACCTCTCATGCGTACCGCACGCACCATATACTGGTATAAAAATGTAATTACCATTAGGAATGTGACGGTGAAAGACGGCATTTTTTCCTGATTGCCTGATTGATGATAATAATAGCAAATGTATTAGATCGCAGAAATCGATCAATTACAATGTTAATCAATTTTATTAACTTCCCGATTTTACATTGATATCGTCTAGAGCAGTGGTGAGCAAGCTTATTTCATGGCGGGCCAGAATGTTTAAGACATTTCAGAGGAGGGTCAGAATTGCAGCAAAAATGCATTTTTATTGTTTCGCGGGTCATACACAAATTATTTCGAAGGACCTGCGGCGGGCCGGAGCTGATCCGCGGGCCGTAGGTACTTTGCCCACCACTGGTCTAGAGAATAACAAAATAACTTGCGTTGAATGACAAGCAGTGATTATTTTTGGTTTACACGCGCGTGGAGTGCTAATTGTTGCAAGTTGGCCTCCAGAATATGCAGATATAAAAGATATATCGGATAAATTTACAATTCTTTACGCAATCGTTTTTGGCCACTATGCGTTGAAGAGAATTTAACTAAATCATATCCATATATGAGGTCCTCTTTGCAAAATTGATTAGGTATAAGTATGATCAAATTACAATACAAAAATCGACTATTATGAACACCCAACACATATCATCTATAAAATCCAAATGTAACCACAGTTTAACATATAAACAAACAACTCTACAATACTCTACCTTCTATCTCTACATAAATAATATAATCTAAATAGCAATCTCTGTGGAGACCGCTGCAAAAACCTCTTAAATAACCATATACGTCTGTCAACAGTGTCAACCCTCGTATTGTAGATTATTCTGGTCAGAAACCTAACCTTCGTAGAGGTGAATGACCCCTGGGGACATAACAAAGAAAAACAAAACTTAGATCGTGAATATTTGAATGTAAAATGTTTATCAACATTTGTTTTTTACAGTGTTCAGGAAACAAGTAGGTTTTGCTTGAAGCTTACATAAAATATGATGCTTACATAATTTATTGCTGTCCGTTGTTATATTTACATTGGCGTCGTTTCTAAAGAAAGATAAAAAACATAACCAAATATTTAAAAAATAAACTTTACCACAAAAATACTGAACTTCTTCACGAAAGAGGTTTTGCTATTAGACCCCACGCTGGCCTAAACTCTCTCTCTCTCTCTCTCTCTCTCTCTCTCTAATGTATCAATATACACTGAATAATTTAACAGCTAAAAGCGATTGACAAATATTGGAGACAGGAGAGTATGCACGGGCGATATTGTCATCCATGGACATATACATCATCACCAGAGCTACTTAGAGAAGCTCCACAAAAACATCTTTTGAGCGTCGGGTCGTCTACTCAGCGCCATAGAAAACATTGCACCAAGCAGTTGACTAGACGCCGACTCTAATGAGGTGTCTCTTGGGTTGTCTTCTCGACCATTGCCGTATACAGACCTGAATACTCGCTTCTTAAGTAAGATGCTGTTGAACAAGCAATTTGATGAAAAAATGTGGACATAATGACTCTGAGTTAAACGGATATGATGGTAGTTGTCAACGTGACAGTGCGATATAGACAGTGGCTGTTTCTTATTTTATCACATTGATAATACGCAAAATCGAAACAAAAGCCTTGATAGATTATATATACGAAAAAAAAACGACGCCTGTACGAGTCATGCATGACCATCAAAATAAACTGTCAGTTTTTTGCAAACATATATGACGACAAAGGAAAATCCATTTAAGCTCTCAGAAGGATTTTTACACTTTTGACAGTTTAAACTGATAGCTGACATAGCTAAAACATTTTGATTTTTATAGCAAACCGTACTTAAAAAATACCTACCAACATTTACATACCTACCAGATTCGATTTTAACAGTTTTACAGGAGAAAGTCGGTATTTATTTATAAACTCCATGAATATATATATTTAGAGCTTCATGCTGAAGTCTGTTGAAATAATTCTACGACACCTTTTAAATATTATTTTTACAATGAATAAAACATTATATTTGTAAGCAATTCTTTTTCGTCGTTACTCTTTCCTAACAATATTATATTGATTTTCTTGCGTTGACGTCAGTTGCCGACATGCTGACGCGTGTTTACGTTTTGTAAAATGTTATGATTTGTTTATCTTGGTGTGAGACTTATTTTGATCTTTGACTAGTCTCTACATAAATTCTAGAATTGAAACGTGAATAGTATTTATACCTCTATCAAAAGTAAATTTACCTATATCGGTATTTTTTTAATTAATTTTAACTTTGTTATAAATAGCAATTAGGTTAATTTCTCTCTTGTTAACATATTCAAAGCAAAGGCTATAACGCCGAATATTCGGGATGAACTGAACCTTTATCTTCAAAGGAGATACTCCTTCCCTTTCTATTAACCCGTGTGGCAATAGTAGATTGTTGACCAAGGTATGAAACTACTTCACTTCTGCCAAGGTAGTAGTTTACACAGAAAATATTTCAACTCACTAGCCTGGTCCTTCGAGCCGGATAACATTAGAATCGCGATTTCTTTTGGCTTCCTAATGAAACAAATTGGATTATCAATTTATGACCTAATGCGTTGACGCGTAAATATATAGAAACGAATATGATATCCTTACGCAACCACGGTTGACAACGGTCTAATAATAACGTTGGCGAGGTGACAAGCTGCCGCCGCAAATACACCGGGCAAGTGGGCAGAATGACCAATACAGAATACTTGGTAAATAGCGAGCGTAGGATACCTGAATGTTTGTTTGTTTATAATTGTTTATAAGGATTTCTATCAGTGTTATCTATTTATTTCGAGTCTTCATCGAAACATATTTCGATGAAGACTCGAAATAAATAGATAACAGTGATAGAAATCCTAGTACAGACATTCGAAAAAAAGATTTGAAATTACTTCCCTGAAACGTGTTTTAGAAGTTATTTAGAAGGCAGAATTAACCAAAAAAGTATCATAACAAATACTTAGTAAATAAAGAGCGTCAGGCTACCTGAATGTTTGTTTGTTTATAAGCGGAAACTATGTTTCGATAAAGACTCAAAATACATAGATAACACTGATAGAAATCCTGGTAAAGACATTCGAAAAAATAATTTGAAAATACTTCTCTGAAACGTGTTTTAGAAGTTACTAAAAAGGCTGAATTACCAAAAAAGTATCAAAACAAATAGTAAATAAAGAGCATAGGCTACCTGAATGTTTGTTTGTTTATAAGCGGAAACTATGTTTCGATGAAGACTCGAAGTAAATAAATAACACTGATAGAAATCCTGGTAAAGTCATTCGAAAAAAAGGTTCGAAAATACTCCTATGAAACATGTTTTAGAAGTTATCTAGAAGGCTGAATGAACCATTATAATGACCAATACTTAGTGAATAGAGAGCGTAGGTAACCTAAATTTTTGTTTAATTATAAGCAGAACTAAACGTTTCGCTGCAGACACGAAATAAAAAGAAGACGCTGATGGAAATTCTGTTAAAAAAGTAAAAACAAATTAAATGATATTTGTACAGTTGGTTTTGAGAGAATTGTCTAAATCTTCGAGCTAGAACGGTCTTTGGCGTTACACGTGGAGTGGTAAACAGATCGTCATGTATTTGAACTTAGCTCAACTCGTGTATTTTTTAAATGTTGCCAATGGATCTACTTCTGTTTATTTCATCTTTCGGTTACCGACTTCCCCAGGACTTCACACATCATAAAGATTAGAAATATTGTCCCAAATCCCTCCTGTACATGAGCGAGTCGAATAGCGGGACCTGTGGGATGCACAAAAGCTGACGAAAATGACGAAACTCGAACTAAACCTTGTTATATTCCAGATACCTACTAAAATTACAGTTCGATTGTCCAAATTTTTGTCCAACTATTAGACTGCGTTTCCACCAAAGATGTGCGAGGTTTCTTTTTATTGGTTCTTGACAAACTCATCTCGCAGTCTTCAGAACAAAATTGGTACAAAATGCAATTAAATTGGCAAATCGAACTATCATTTTAGCATCTTTGATACAGAGATACAGCTTAAATCAAACGAAATAGACCTAAAAGTTGTTAAAACTATGACCTAGCCATAATAGGTCGTGTAGCGTTAGTGTTCGGGAGTGCGGGGTAAAAACCTCCACTCGCCAGCTGACCTAAATACCGATTCATCTCGCCGCCATTTCGCGAACTTATAACACGGGAATGTATGTTACACTGTGGTCGACTGCGGACTTATGCAAGTGTTTTTATGTGGTGCAAAGACGGAGGTAGATATCCTAAATCGTAATGGTCTCTGCAAACATCACCAATAATCGCTTGCGATTTGCAATTATTTTATATTCGTTGCTCCTACTTAACCAGCAAATTCTTCAAATCGCGTGACATTTCTTACAAGGTCTGTAGATGCCTTAAGCAATTTAAGATATTAAGTACCTATGCATCCGTCGAGTGTCTCGAGATGTGCGGTTTCCCGTTAATTTTGTGAAAGGACATTCAAAATTTGTACCGTCTGATTTAGATCATCGCAAAAGCAGTAATTGGAAATCATAGTCTTACAATACAGCCTTAATTTTGATGAAGGTTAAAAGGTTATGATGAATAAATAAGAAATGTCAAACACAAACCCCAAACAGTCTCGTATATGTATAACCAACAAGTAAAAGCTACCATGATAAGAGTAAATGAAAAGGAAATTAATTAATGTAGCGATTATAGGAATGTGGGAAATGGAAATGCATAATCGAATCACTGCCTGATCCTTTAACAAAACAGGCACCAAACATGCGTTTGCGCAGGTATAATGAGATTCTTTTTGGAGCGACTCGTCTAAGAGGATTCAGAAGCATTTTAATAGATATTTTCTCTAGTGATGACTATCAACCATAACACTACAGATTAATCGAAAAAACAACTTTTTTAATATTTTTCAAAATATTAACAACTGTCTAATTAGTCTAATAGGATTCATAGCTTTCCACAATTAGAGATGTTACATGATTGTACATATTTCTATTTCTGCCACAACACAAAATGTTACTTATGTTGATAATTGTTAACCGTCTATGAGTGCGAGATAAAAATTTAATAATCGTTTTCAGGTAAACAGTACCATTGCCGATTGTCGATAAAGTCGATTTCTATTCACATCCTCATGGCAGAACCGTCTTATTGACAAATGAGAATTAGCTAGCTTTTGCTTGAAAATGGTTAGATAATGGCTTAATAGACATATCTTGTAGTAATGAGGATGTTATTGTTTTTGCTATGGAGTATCCAGTTCTTGATAATGATATTGAATATCATAATTTTCTTTATCATCCAGCTTCGAAAAACATGATTAATGAGGTAGCCATAATTTGGTTGTATTCAAAATATGCAAATACTACCCCGAGAGATTATTAGTATTTGGAAATATGGCAAAAGCATATTGAAAAGTCAATAATCAACAAGATCTAAAAGGAAATAGAAATGTATTATCGTTTACTGATTTTAATTTTAGTACTCCCCAAAAATCTATGTTTGTTTTACCTTGCGAAGGTCATAACCATCGCCTACCAAACTCATTACAGACAATTCTGGTCTCCCACCACACACATTTGACACGTCCTCTAGGCCAAACTTAACTGGTTACCCAGGTAGGTAACGTACTTACAGTCGCTATCATATATATCGAAACGCTTAAGTGTTCACAATATCTGAAAAAAAGCCTCTATTGTCGAGACGCTAAAGTGCATGTTCAGATATTTTTGAGCACATTGTCCGCTTCAATATATGGTGAATTGGTGACTGATCGTGTAATCTCCGCCCTCGGGGTAATCATTTCAGCGCATGGAAATGAAAAATGCCCGGGCAACTTATCACGGCACACCATAGAGCTGAACTTTATGTGAGCTACGTGGGACATAAGCCTTTTATTATGTTGGTTTAGGAACAGGTAAATCCGCCGCGGGGCCTTTGGAGATGAAAATGTGATATGAAAAAATCGAAGGCTTTTAGCTTTAGCGATGGCTGTACCATAATCTACACTGCTGACAATTTTTAAACCTTATCGCGAAGATATAAGGTCCACCGATGGTCAATTAAGAGTTTTGCTGTTCGTACGACGAGCTTTACATCGCGCAGACCTTCCAAAGCTGATCAAGTCATCCTCATCTACAAGCTAGCTCGACATATTGCTTCGAGGAGTCTTACTGATATTACAACGTAGACAAAAATGTTTCTACTCAGCAGAGTAACTCAGTGGGTTTGACCACGTTAAATTTCTTCGTCTAACATTTTCCTTTCAGGCTAGTGATACTGCCATTATTTATTTACTTGATATATCTTTTATTATAACTATCGGGAAAGTGGGAACTAAGACGAGTAACAAAGCATTTATACGTAATGCGTGCAAAGAAGATATTTTAAGGAAGAAATACGAAAGTGTTATTGTCGATTAGGTATATAATTAACTATCCCAGAAACTAGAGCAATGGGACAAGGTTTTTGCTTATTTTCCTTGTTTCATGTAATAATAGGAAACACAAAAATGGTTACGTAAATTCGGACAGGACAAAAGTAACAAAATGGAAGTTGGTCGCTAGTGAACGATAAGTTAGATTAAGATTAGTAGGTATATTCATGATATTCATTAGTAAATAAATACTTTTAGTAGTTAGAGCTTAAAATAATAAAAATCATAAAGCCATTGGAAAAAAATATTGGAATCCAATGAAAATCCATAGTACTTAGAACTTAACATACGAAGATTTATTAGATGTTGACTTAAATAGGTAACCAAAAAATAGCAAAGAATTTATCCTACGGTCCCCAAGCTCCCATAGGCATGGCAAAAAAGCCGGGACTATGCTCTAGGAAGATGATGATATGATTACCAAAGCTTATATATTTATGATTGAACAAAAAAAATTGTGTAAGAATCATTTTGCTACATTATTTTACCCCAATTTATTACACCCTACAGACATGAAGAATATACATATGCATAGTACTTCATAAGTCCTAAGCAAACCCACTTACAACGTCTCTTAATAGTTAACACGGAGTATAAAAGCTTGTTAAAAGTCAAAGTGCCGGCAGTAACTTTGCCTACACGGGTGTGGGTCGACAGGGTATGGGTAGGGTCCCTAGTTTAATTTTCCACCCGTGTACCTTCTGCGTACGCAGGTCTAGTTCGCAAAACACTTTGTGTTTGTTACGTACTCGTATTTAGTATAATTTGATCTCTATATACATTTTTTTTTAATCCTATGTAACTCTTAATATTTGCCTTTTTATTTTGTGTTGTAGTTTTATTTATGTTTATTTCACATTATTGTAAATGTATCTGTGACCTGTGACTTTGTTGTTCTTTTTTCTATGAATTGTTCTTTTTCGGTTTTAAGTTTACCTGCAGTGGCAGCATGGTTCTATTTTTATCGCTTGTCACTATTCCCGTCACTTTCGCACTTACGTACTTGTTAGAACGTGACAGGTATTGTGACAAATGATAAACAGCCGACCATCTTAGCCCTACTTACTTGTTTATAAGCGATATGACCGCCTATGTCATTAAACTAGTTTTAATCTTGGTATTCCATTCAAGTAATATAATCATCTTTATCTTAAGATAAGTTTTACTTGGAGATCACAATTTATTGGTTAATCTAAGGCGATAAGGTCGCTGAGCGTTATAAATAACATTTTAGGGTCTAGAATAAAAGCTAGATCAGTGAACTCTACACGTGCCTGGGGGTAGACGGGTTCCCGAATTTATAGTAAAACGAGTAATCTTGAATATGATTTAGTGGAGATATAAATAATGAGATTTGCAGAGCATTTACAACGCCTAGTAGTGGCGGGTTATCTATAATTTGAAAAATTCCATCGACTTGCTTGGTTTGAAAATAGTTAAGTATCAAAACCAATGTCCTTTGTTATGTGTGAGTTAATTCTCTCTATTTTTGAGAGTATTGCCTTTGAAGCGTCTCATTTAAATAATAGTGACGTCTAAACAAAGATATTCGAGTTAATTCTGGATCGAATGTAGTTTTATGGTTGGTATTCCACAGATTTTGAAATAATAAATGAGTAGATTCGACGACCGGTCTAGCGTAGTGGGTAGTGACCCTGCCTATGAAGACGATGTGTTGGGTTCTAAACTTCGAATCCCGGTAAGGGCATTTATTTGTGTGATGAACACAAATATTTGTTTCGGAATCATTGGTGTTTTCTATGTATTTAATGATTTACATATTATATATATCGTTGTCTGAGTACCCACAAACACAAGCCTGCTTGAGCTTTCTGTGGGACTCGGTAAACTTGTGTATGAATGTCCTTTCATATTGATTTATTTAGATATGTACCTAATTGAATGAAACATGTTGGGGCACCTGATACGTGACGATACTTATATAAAGTCAATAATAGAAGGAAGAATGGCAAAAAAGAGGCAGGGGAAGACCGAGACCTGCATTCTTGGACCAAGCCAAGGAGAAAATCAACGTAGTGACTTATCAGGAGCTCGAAACAGTGGCAGAGAGAAGAACAGAATGGCGGTTACTCCATCGACAAGAGCCAGGCTCTTAAGAGTTATGTTTATGATGATTTGATGATGTACCCAATTCCAAAGCGAATTCTAATCCTCGTTTTCTTAGAATTATAAATATAACGGTTGAACTCGTCTACAGGTTTCTCTATTAATTTCAGCCTCTCAAGGTAATATTAAAACAAGTTTCTTATCCATTTAAACCCGCAAGGTCTAGAAAAGCTAGATCAACGAACTCTACACGTGTCTGAGGTCACGGGGGTTCCGAATTTATGAGGAATTTTCGAATTTAAAATGAGGAGTGTTTAGTTCGACGTGAAATGAATGATATTAAGATTGACGAGTGAGCGAAAAGACAAAGCCAATCTTTGTCGTCTTCTGAGAAAATATTAGTAAGATTTTTTTATCGGGTATCCTTCCTCATTCTTTTCCGGTTTACAATATTCGACCCAGGTAGTGGTCGGACGTACAGTTTTGATATGATGACATTCCATCGGGCGAATTATGGATGGTTTTATTCACGTGGTAAAATAACCGTCACTTTTTAACACCGCGTGATTAGTGACGGATACCGTTTTATCAGTTATCACATTGTCACGTAGACAAGAACGACCATCATATTCATACAGGAGCTCGTAGCTCGAATAGACGCATGAAGAGCTTGAACCATTCTCTAGTTCTTCGGAAGAAATGGCAATTTAAAGTCCACGGCAATTTTTTTTGCGTGTAGCAAGTATGCTACAGATTTAGCTACTATTTCTTCGTAACAGGAAAATAACGGTTCCCGTAATAACAAAAATTCCTTATAAGATGTTTCGTAATCAGAATCAAAGTAATTTTAATTAAGATGAACGGCCCATAAACAACATATTACATATTTTAATTACTAACACATCGAAACTTTTTACACATTTGCGCCATAGATAAAAACCATCTTTCTCTTTTACTCCAATTAAGGCGTAATTATAGTGACACAGAAAGATGCCCGCAATTTACGAACTCAGATCCTAAAATATGTATAGATCGTGTCAACTTCAACTTCTTCAACTTCAACATTTATTCAGCAAATAGGCCACAAGGGCACTTTTACACGTCAACATGGAATTTACATACCTATAAGCAAGCAAGCAGTTATAATAATAATAAAGACGTTTATTCAAAAAGTTTAAACATAGGTACATAATAAAAGTACACAATAATGCTTACAAACTAATTGAAAGGGAAAGTGGCTCAGCTAATGTCTGCGCCAAAAGTATACGATGAAACACATTTTACAGATTGTATTGTACAGTAGCCACTTGTCTTACCAAGATAAAGTATGTGCGTGAGTGATTTTAATATTTTTTTGATGTTTTTATGATGGATTTGGTACGTTAATTTTTATAGCCAACTGAAATATGTACAACATTTTTTTTTATCTTATCCGGGTAGAAAGCTCGACTAAAAGAGACAGATCAAGCTGTCTCGGCAGACTTTGTCAGTGACAGTTTATGGAAGTGCCGCTATCCCGGTATATAAAAGTCATCCCTTCTATATACATATACCGACATATAATATTATAATGGCAACTTTCAGACAGTCTTCACGCTTAAACCGCTGAAACGATTTAGATGAAATTTAAAATGGAGATCGAGGCCCGAGGAAAGACATAAATTTTAAATTTATCATTTTAAAGTCACGGGCAGAAAGTACAGAAACTGTGATATTCATAAAAATATGACTTTTTGCTTGAAAATATCGCTACAACGACTACGCAAAAAAGAAAACTATTACCTATTTAATTTCGTTGGAGTGGGTCCCTCAGGGAGCACCCCAATTCAACGGACCGTGTTTGCCAAATGTCCACCGTTCATATGAAGTGTTTTGTAGTACAACCACCGGGTGTTTTGTACTTGTCAATAAAACATATTTCATTTTAATATAATTGGGGACTTCACTTCGCTGTGAATACAGTCTTTTTTGACTTACTTCAAATGAAATAAACATTTATTTCGGTAATAGTTACAATGATTAGAATTAATAGTAAAAACTATAAGTAAACTTAAACTAAAATATTACTAAATTATATCTAAAAATTGCTCCTGCGGAATTCAGTATTTTTATGTGTTGGCGCTGATAAATTCAGATCTGAGAGATATGTATATGGCCATAGAAAAGCGAGGTTTCCTCTATTTGCCTCTCTATCACTCGACCGATTTATTTATTCGATATTAATTTAGTCTTTTTTTGGATTTAAATATGTATATTATATATATATCGTTGTCTAAGTACCTGCAACAGAAGCCTTATTGAGTTTACTGTGGGACTTAGTCAATTTGTGTAATAATGTTCTCTATTATTCATTTATTTATTATTCGGCTCTGATGAGTGATGACATGTCTCATTTCAAACATAGACATAGAGAATTATACTGTCTTTGTCTTACGCTAGGGCTAGCACCCAAAAGAAAGGGATTAATATATATTTTTTGTTTTTATTTACTGACATATTGGGTTTGCCATACTATATGTATATGTAATCAGAGCCGATAAACAGTCTGGCTCTGTACGAGTATCTGTGGTTGATGCCATTTAAAAAAAAGTTACGTTTATTTTTAATTTGGATTCACACGCGTTATGTTGGCCAAACGTGCTCTGAATGTATGTATACATTTTAAAATTACATCAAATGGCGAATTCGTGTCCAATGCTGCGGTGAGCAGTAATGTGCTTAATGGCTTGTCAAAAAAGTTAATTAATGACCGTAGACGTTATTTATGAACATTAGAGAGTACTCTGCGGTATCTATAGATCTTAATTTCGTTGGAGCGTGCTGGAAACCGGTTACTTATGCTTAGTTTTGTAAGTAAATTACTATTCTCTATGTATTCGCTCTGTGATGGAGGAAATGCTAGTGACGGCGCGGGAAAACTGGGAACTTATAGGATGACAACTTCATACTATTTGACAGCTGTCAACTCTTAGATAATTACATACTTAATTAGTGTCCCATATACTATGGAAGGAGGCAGGGAATAGAATCTCCATAGGCAGAACTATTGCAAAAGTGTCCAGCTGTCAGCTATAAAATAATAGTTCCAAACAGGGATCGGAACCGGTTTTTTGGAAAAACTTTGAAATAAACATATATTTCGGTTTATTTTATAAGTACTCCAAATATAGGACTCGGTTGTGTTTTTAGATAACGACGTCGTATTATTACTATTATTAGATTGCCCAATTAGAAATGAAATAATTAACAAAGAACGAAAAAATACCGTTTTCGTTCCCATAGAAAAAATACCGGTTTCCGATCCCTGGTTCCAAATCTCTCCAGAGTAGCGCTAGAGTAGCAAAGAACCTAGGCGTTATTGACGAAGTGAAGTGCGCTGTCTATGATTTGATTTTTTTCTCAAGTATTGTAGCGCCACCTATTTATAGTTTTTTTGTCAGACACTTTTTGGTATAATGGAGTTTCTGCTCCTTAACTCTACCTTCCATATCATACATATACTGTCCTGTCCTATATCCTCCAGAGCGGCAACACAGTCATGATGTCATGAACAGAACGAATTACGCATGTGCTTTGACGATGAATCTAATATAGAGGTGGGCCGAATATGGACTTTGCCGGAAACGACTATTCGGCCGAATGCTCGGTTCTGATTTTACCGAACCGAATATTCGGCCGAATTATTCGTTTCATCTATATAACTCTAATAAACCTATTGAAAACGCTTCTGTGTAGTCTGACTCTAACATTTACTTTATGGGTATCTTGATAGTAATATGGAACATGAAAGACGATTTCTTGAGATTGATTTATTTTATATATAGAATAGCGAACATTAATAATTAGTGAATGAAAAGGAGTACTTATTGACTAATTACGAAACATTCATATGAACTAAATGCTGATGGGGCAAATGAACAATATGATGCATGTGCAATTTACTTAAACAGTTTCAATTAGATTAGAAGCTAAAAACCTTTAGCAGTTACGTCAGAAGCGCGGGTGGCCTAGCGGTAAGAGCGTGTGACTTGCAATCCGGAGGTCGCAGTTCAAACCCCGGCTCGTACCAATGAGTTTTTCGAGACTTATGTAAGAAATATCATTTGATATTCACGCTTTTCGGTAAAGGAAAACATCGTGAGGAAACCGGACTAATCCCAATAAGGCCTACCCTCTGGGTTGGAAGGTCAGATGGCAGTTCGTAAATACTAGTGCCTACGCCAATTCTAAGGATTAGTGACCAAGTGGACCCCATCCAAGGAGCCGTGGCAAAATTCCGGGACAACGCGAGGAAGATGACGTTTAGCATCATAGAAAAACAAAGTACAATTGTACAACATAATTAGTCCATCCTAGTCAGTATGGAGGAAAACTACGTATTATATACCTACCTATTAATTGTTTATTTCCTCTTCTAATGATAATTAGAGAAGCGATCAACCAAAATGTTGCTATAACGGCAGTTCTGTGGCTATTAATAGATCCACGCTATCTCAGCATGTAAGTAACTTCGCTCAGTTCTATGAATACTTGCTAAGTTTGCAGTTAATTTATAATAACAAACAATATTTGGAATTCAGGGTTTCTAGAACAGTAGCTTATAGAATAATATAGAATATATAGATCCATAGAGGTACAATAATATAAAGATGAAATGGGGAAGGGACCGAACGAGATGCTCTTATGGAACTTTCAGTAGGAGTAGCAGAGAAAGCGCTATTATTGTTTGTCCTTGTCACAGTCTCGCATTTTTTATTCCCCACCATGAATTGTAGTATGGTTTATGATGGGTAACAAATAACCCGACCAAATTACGTAGGTTATGTTTGGTATGTTGCCAGGAATCTTAAAACGTGTTTTTAATTTCGTCGCATTGCATATGTTTTGTACTTTTGTTCCTCACGGGAGTCACGGGCGCAGGCGAACGGCACGTCTAACTCTATATTAAATATGAGGTTTAAGTATAGATCAAACTTATTGCTTACAATCTATACAATTATGTCAAAATTTAATTCTGTCAAATTCAACTTGAACATTTATTCAACAAGGACACTTTTACGCGTCAACGTCAACATGAAATTTACATACAAGCAAAAACAAGCACAACAACAATTATAAAATACAATTCATTGAAAATATTAATGCACACTACAGTATTATTGTTCAAAGAAAAAGTAAGTAAAATAAAACAATCATCAGATGGCGTTAGTGCATCTACGTTCGCTCTCAAGAGTTCAGTAACAATATCTTAGGACAGCAGGGCTCGGCAACCTTTTCAAGAAAAGAGCCACGCGCGAATGTCAAAGAGCCACTGATTTGAGCGGTAGATTTTTGGGTGTCCTGAAGAGCCGCAGGTCCAAACGCCGCGAACTGAGCCCTATCTTTTTCTTAAGTAGACCTAAACATTATGTTGTTATTCTATATGACGTAGCTGACGCCCGTGGGTTGTCAAGGGTACGTTAAGTCTGCCAGTACAAGCGAAAGGTCAGCTGCGTAGGTTTTACGGCATGCAGTGCCTTCGCGACCTAATTTTAGCAGGCTTATCCGGGCTAATCAGCTTTTCTCATTACGCTGATGTTTTTTTTTAGATTTTGGGTATTTTTAGGGTTACCATTGTTACAAGCCTTTTTTCCTCAGTTAAAATGATTCTATTTAAGAATAAAATTAAAAATGTATAAAGTCTTCTACTGGATTTCCATGCACAGACGTTTGAGGGCAAAAAAATAAGTTTTTTTATCGTTATTTTGTGTCTTTGGACTGCAATAGCAATGAGGAACAAAAAAAAACAAACAACAGAATATTTTAGGTACAGGTTATAATCCTACGCTAAATCTGCATGCCAAACGCTACGTCAAGTATGATGGCGCAACCATAAATTGTCAAAAAAGAACTTTAGGTACAGTCATCGACCTGTGAGAGTTCATGGATTTTTCTATTACAACAGATTATTATGATTTAGAAAGGTCAACGCCCCCTGATTTCCTAAAATTAGGTGCTTCAAGTTTACAACGCATACTTGAAACTTGCTCGCCGCTATGGCACGTTTATGTGGGGTTCAATCATTACGATTCTCGTGCGAACCGTACCTTGGTATTTTAAATTTACTTTAGATTCGAAATGTACTAAACCGTTTCGTAAGTTTTTACGTTAGGATGATGGGGAGAGAATGCATTGACGCATTAATTTCGTCTTTACGCAGTTTCTGCTGTTTCTTTGCTCTGCACAACAATAAATAAAATAAAAAACAAGAATTGGATGCATAAAAAATTTGTTACTTGTTATAAACAAGACAGTAATCACGGATATCCACTTCCAATGCAGACACACCTCTTTTACTTCATTACTTCATAAATCATAAATAATCAAATACACCGCACTGAACTGAAATATATCCTCTGTAATTGTAGTTATATTTCATTGGTGCAATTAGTGCGATTATTTTCTGATTGTGGCGTTGACTGTAATTTTATCCGCCAAGTGAGATAAAAACAATGTTGTGCCAGTGAAGTTCAACATAATTGATATGAATGATATGAAACTCCAGATTTAATGGTAAAGTAAACTTGTCATACATTACGTGTCGTATATATATAGATACAATCAGATCAGTCACTTAGACACAGTAAGAAAGAAAGAGCTTCGCTACTTCTGCTCTACTGATCCTGTAAGTAGAATATATGTAAGAGTTAGAAGAGCAAGTAACGGTCTTCCCTGATAGACGGTCTTGACATTGATCTTATATTATTAAGAAGATAAATAAGGTACGCTGAGCGAGATAAGTTAAATTGATAATCTAAATTACTGATTGTGATGATATTTTAGCACAATTCGTTGTACACTTCCATGTGACAGATATAAATAAACTTCATAAATGAGCACTTGCTTCCTAAACAAGGCTGTCCTTAAAGCATCTACTTTGCAAAGGATGATTATTACGAAATCTTTACAATCTCAAACTAGTCTGACTTGCCGACACACCCCTTTAGTCTAACCTCATTCAATTTTAAACCTTATTTATAATAGCTATAAGGTGTAATTTCGTGTGAATGAATTATTGCCGAAGGCCTACCGTGAACACCGACGTTCGCAAATTGCGGGCATCTTTCTCTTTTACTCCAATGAAGGCGTAATTAAAGTGATAGAGAAAGCTGCCCGCAATATACGAACATCGGTGTTCGCGGTAGGTCCTCTGTTCGACCGTGAAGTTCGGAGTACAATGCAGTTTCTTGCGCAGTTAGCAATAAAACAAAATGGATGAGGTGCAATGAACTGTGTGTTATACTAAAATAGCTTGTTTTATACAGGGTGCTTCGTCTATGCGAATTGGAGGGTACCGAGAGCCAGAGTCCAAAAGTCGTAGGGATTCAGTGTAAGTATAAGTATGGCAATGTTTTTCAGGTTTTCATAACATGTATTTTTACTATCTATGACTGTGTGATTCCGTATCCCTGAAAGCTCAAGTTTTCGTATATTTCGAACAACCATCTCTGTCACGCTTCAAATTACGATTTAATTGGAGTAAAAGAGAAAGATGCCCGTGCGAACTTCGATGTTCGCTGTAAAACCTCAGGGGGCCTTCCGCGTGGGGATCTTTCTCTTTTACTCTGACTAAGACGTAATTAGAGTGACAGAGAAAAATGCCCGCAATTGACTAACTTCGATTTTCGCGGTTATAGCCCTGATATATATGTAGTAGACACTGTACCTATATCATCACGACGTTTAAGTACCATACCAGAAATTAAAAAAAAAAATGATACCAATTTGATTTCATCGCGACTCCCAGAATACACATTGAAGCGCGAGTGCGAACGAAGACTCAAAATGGGATCAACTTGTGTTCGAATGTCTCTTCAGGTTCACAACCGCTCGGAATGCGATATTTTCAGTCCGCGCTGACAATTTGCGATGTTTATTTTGCACGATGTTTTGTTTCAGGATTTCGATATATTGTATTATTGTAACAGCAACAGTGGCTGATCAATATAGACCTTAATGTTTTTACAATAAGGTTTACGAATTCTCAGTTAAAAGTGTTGACGACATGTTTTGATTTTAGCATAACTGCTAGATTGGACGTTGTATTTAATCGCATAAGTTGGTATTTATATCTTGTTTTAGTGTGGTAAGTCAAAACGGGAGTAGATGTTATTATTACGCACGTACTTATCATATTTAAATATAAGACTGGCCTCTCATCTATGGCAGGGGTCGGCAAACTTTTTAAAAGAGCCAACCGCAGTGTTCGCAATTGATTATCAGTATTTATTCATTTCAAGAGCCAACACACGAATAGTCTTCGATTATGTCGCGCTCCGTATTCTTTTTGCGGAAATAAAAGAGCCTTCACAACACAAGCCTTCTTTTCCATCGTGGAACTGTCAATTTGTGTAAGAATGTCCCTATAATATTTATTAATATTTTAATATTTATGTCCCTATAATATTAACGCACGCTCACGACTGCGTGGACCAGTTATTGAAAATAAAGTCTAGTGTGAGAGAAACATAACACGATATCGGCGCCATGAACTAAGTACGTCACATGACCTTTCGCATTCAAATATCGGTTTTGTTCTACAGTGAAAATTCTATTTAGAGTATTACATCCATTCTGTGATAGTAGGTAGTATAGTAGCACAAACCCCCTTTTTTGTAGTACGGCGTGGGCGTCCAGCGTCCCACGCCAGCTAATGAAAACAATGTAGGCTGAGGCCGAGGCTAAAGTTCGCTTTAGGGAAATACTACAGAAGTCAATATTATTGCCTAAACTACGGATCGTTTTTTAGGCTCGGTTGGTTAATGAAGTTTGTTTTATTGATTGAGTTTTTGGAGATGAAAGTGTAACAGAAGTCAGTATGTCTTTAAAACTTCAGCAGGCTGTTTAGATCAGGAGTTGGCGAACGTTGGCTTGTGGGTATATGGCTCTTTTGAGGTCAATGCGGCTCTTTTTTACCAACGAAACTAACATTCGTGGCTCTTTGAAATTTCAGAGATCGATGATTCACACTGCGTCTTACTCTTTTTTTTTATAAAAAAATATCTTCATGACTAAAATCACACGCATCGTATCACACGTATCGTGGAGACATAAAAGTGTTTCTTACCGTTTCACTCTATGACCATATTCAGGTGAAAGATATTTTTGTTTTGTCTCAATAGAAACATTTCATTTATTGAGATATTAAATCTGTAAAGGTGTTTATTTTTTGGCAAGTATTGACGTGCATGGAGTTAATGGTTTGTGAAAATAACATAAAGTTTTTATATCAGTCGTTTTTTTGTTAACTTAAATTGTTCGTAACTAAACAAGGACTATTGGACTAACAATGTCCGAAGAATGTTTTAAAACATTTTAACTTCACGTTCTTTTAAAAAAGTATTTCGCAGCGTTTCACGCTATTTACGTTCTATAGTGCTAGGGGGGCTTTTGTTTTAAAGGGGGAGTGTAATGGACTCGAACAATACCTTTTAGGGGAGGGATGTAATAGACTCCGGACTTTTAAACTGCCTGGTACGTTGGCATTAGATTAGCTTCGAGAGAATTTAGTTAAAAATACGGAGAGGACCCGAATTTCGTTAAAAGTCAAAGTGGTGTGTACTAAAATATGAACCTTTTGAAGTTCTTGGACTGACTGCCGAAAGAGGAGGATTCAGTATGTTTTTTACCCTCGTAAGTCCTCGTGTACTTTTACACAAATTCAATTTGCACTTGTACTCAAATTTAAATAAAAAATTTAGAAACAAAAGAAAGTCCCAAATTCAACGGCGTAGTTAGTTAGTTATGCTGGGCATTTTCCGCAAATCGACAACCATTGTGCCTATTTTGCGTGAAAACTTCAAAGGCGTAATAAATGGCACAAAATATTTACCTACCATTATGTCCCATCTTGTAACATCCTTTTTACATATTAATTTTCTTGATTTTATTTTTCAAGATCGTTGGTTGCAAAATGAGACAAAAACCAAAGATGTAATAAAGCTAGGGGAGAGAGATGCTACAGATATTACCTAGAGTACCTAGACAAACACCGTAGCTACCTCTACTTGTTTTAATCCTGCTCTGAAAAGACTCAATACTCAATTTCAAAAGACTCATTAAAGAGCTTATCATTTTCCCCCTTGACTTAAAAGCTCAGAATAAAACACATAGTTCTATTCAATATAAAAGCTCAAAGCTCCATTGAGCCTTTAAAAGCACTCATTTACATGAATCACAGTTTAAAAAGCCGTTAAGAGTTATTTTCTGTCATAGAGTTATGCTCTTCTGGTTTCAATAGAAAAAATACGCACTGTGCGCCTGACGCTCTTATTCTAATTTCTATATTACCGAGCGTATCGCCTCAGCATCCAAAAGAACCTGAAGATGTATTACAACTACTTGTGATTGTAGACCATGTTTATACTAGTTTTTACTTAGTTTTTACTTTTTAATCAGCTTGTACTTGTGAGGTGAGCGATAACAGTCTAGCAATAATCAGCTGTACACCTACATCCTGTTACCAAGCGGCCAATCCTGTCAAATACAAACAACACTAAAAAAGACGTCAACTCTACATAGTTTTTTATGCGTTTGGCTACGGCGATATCTGAAGTATATGGTACAAACGATCGCTGAAATCTTGTTTTTAAAGCAGAGCGGCTTTACATATACATTTTCGTACATTGACTCGCCTGTTGCTAACTCTATTGCATTATATTGCTGTCAAGTTCGCACAGTGACATTCATAAGCGGCATAATGGGCGGGACAGTAATATATGTAATTATGGGCGTGCAATAGAGATAGCAACAGGCGGGTCAGTGTACGAAAATCTATATTGAAAGCGTCTTTGCTTTAACCTTACTCGGTTACAGCGAAAAAACTAACATCTACTAGAAGGCACATAAAAATGAATAAAACTTTAGTTTAAGATTAACCAGCAGCATTTTTAAGTTGGTATTTAGTGCGAAGCTTCGTAATTTAGTAGCGTTAGCTCGTAGGAGAGCAAATAGCAAGCCTACGCTAACCTACCATGTTAAAACGACTCCCTTTTAAAGCGAATTACAAAAGAGGGTGGACTTCTAAAAATGGCCGGCTAACGTACGCATACAATTTGCATGTTGTACAGTCGGGTCGGAATACTAATAAGGTCTATTTTTAATTCTGTTTTCGAATGCAGTTGACGACAGGGCAGATAATGTAACAATGAAATTAAGTGAAAATGTTAAGGCTAAAGTGTAAATGCAAATTTATGCGTTTTCAATTCACAGCAGACATGTACTGGTGACAGGTAAAAGTAGTATTATAAGTAGGTATACTATTTAGCGAAGCTGGTTAGATATTTAAAGTTTCAGCTTTTTGCAATAACGGTAAAAAAACTGTGTAGACCTAATGACTACCTATTTAAAATAATCAGTAGACTCATTTGATATTTTTTTTCTTAATTTGAAAGGGACTAACTGCTCGGATCGGCAGCCCGTCCTAGTAAATATATCAAAGAGCCACAAAGTTTGGTCTTTGAGCATAATATATTTATATATATGTTGGAAATAAAAGAGCTGTAAGCTATTGTCTTGCATTAGCTAACCGAAGAGTATCTTGAGTCTGGAGGTGTAGTCGCTGTTAAGAGGCTGTCAATACCTAAAGCGCGCACACCGTCTATTTGTATCGGAGTAAATGAGATAGCACTGTTGCATGTTACTGGGCCTGGGCAAGGGAATAATAAGAAAAATATTTAAATAAAAAAAGTGGATTATTAGTGTAATATTTAACTCGACCACGATTTAGATATAAATGTTTTGAAATTGTGATTTTAATTGCAGACCCATAAGTCAAAACAATAAAGACATAAAACCGTTTAAATGTGATTTTAAGACCAATCTTTGCAATTATTTTCTATCGAGCCGATTTCGTTCAATCGTGTATCGAGTACGACCACGGTCTTTGAAATATAATTAATATGAACATATATTTTTCTTACTTGACTAAAACAAATAGTCTTTCTTAAAAAACTGTTTAAGTAACATCAATTTCAAGGACATTGGATGTTGACAGCCTCTTAATGGCAACACTGAAGCGGTTGATTGTACAATGTACAGATTTGTAAGTGTCCTTGTGGCCGCTTTGTAATTACGTTTTTTATTTGTATACTTATAAATATATCATATTCGTCAAAATACAATAGAATAAATGGCATTTCTTAGGCCTCCGGCAGTAAATGAGACTCTTATTTTCAAGAGTCATGTAAAATTGAGTATTTTCGTCCAAGCTTTTTGCTGTAAACTGTACCTTTTATGCAGCACCCTGCTACAAATAGTACCCCAGGCACTTGAGCCGCCCATTAAAAGTGTGTATGTATGTACGTGTCGAGTAATCCCGCAACTTTGCAGCGTTATGTACAATATCATGAAAGCGACTATACGAGTATGTTTAGGCCAGGGTCGTTATATCGTTAAACCGTATGCAGCTCTTCCACCTGAGACCACAGTCTTTAAATTTCCTATAACATTAGTTGAAATAAATGTCAAATAAATGGTAACTATTTAAGACAAACAAAAATATCAAAATCTATATTCGCGGCTCTTTTAAATTCTGGCTGGTGGCTCTTTTACTAAAAAGTTTGCGACCCCTGGATAATGAATAGTACTTGAAACATATTGCTGTGTTGGAGGGATAGTGTCGAAGCGGACATATAAGGTTTCTTTGTAATTAATTAAACCGATCCTTTATTTATTTCTTAAAATCTACGGGGAAGGAAACGTGACAGATCGAAAAAAATATGTGATTTTTTTAGGCGCCAACTAAATTTTTCACGAATTGTCTCTACACTACCCAGTTACATCACAAGCTTTTAGAAGGAGCCTTAACGATCAATACAGTGGGTCAAGGGCTGAACCCCTGGTTTCCAGGGCGCTCTAAGTGTAAGGACGCTTAGAACGAGGACTGACTTAGGCTTGCTCCAAATAACAACGTAAAGTACTTATATTTCATATCAAAGTAACATTAAACGTGGTATTACATATGGAAATACCTATTGATAAGAGCTGCGGCGTAATTGAAATTATGCGAAAGAAACAATTTTATATCTGTCCTTCGGCCGGAAAGCGTCAATTTTCGTCCCGCTGCACGACACGAAGCTGCCGCTTTCCGGTCCCTCGAGCAGAAATATTGTATTACACAATACACACCTCAGCCAGTAAATAAGGAATCCTCAGATCAACTGTAATTATCGGCCGAGGCAAGGCGATACTTCTTACTTTACTGCCCTATGTAATATACTATCGCTCTAACCCAGGACACGGAGTTCCAAAGGTCCAAACTACAGCCACCTTGGCTAGTTTAGACCAGGAAGTACTTTACGTCAAAGGCCTGGCCCGCCACAACGATCGTAGCTTGCAGCAGCATTTTGGCCCACACAAATTGATCAAGTTGCAATATGGCCCCGGGCAAAAAGGTTTGACACCCCAGCTCTAACCTGCTAATCGAATCAATTTATTTTGAGTGTTGTTTCTACTTGAGTTAATTTGTTGTTTTGTTTTCTACTAAAATGGCGTTTGAGCATAACAACGGAAAATCAGCACTTCAAGCAGCGGCATCATGCTGTGTGGTATCCGTTTTTAGCGCTCTACTGTTTTTATACAAATCCATGTTTCCGTTTCTAATAGGATTAAAAATCGGAATTTTTTTTTTTTTTTGTTAACTTGCAGAAAGGTAACTTTGACTGGGAGTAAAGTTTAGTTAAATTAATCTCAGAATGTCTGAGATCGCGTCATATATTACGTTTTTTAGCTCGTTTGTGCTGCTGCTGGAAAACTATCGCAAGCGCCTGGCCGAAGTGTCTGGTATTTCGGCGATTCCGTGAGAATCTGGCGAATCGTACACACAACAGAAAACTGTGTCGCTAAAATTATTTTTAGCATCTAAGATTCTATCTATCACCCTTAATTTAATTATAAATTTTACAATGATCTCAAAGGATGAAATAAGTAGTTTGTGTCATCTACACTGCTAGACTTTTTGACACCAAAAAACAGAAACAGGAAAATGTATTGTTCGGCGCATATCAAATTCTAGTGCAAAACCGCGCAAGGCCACAGCCTGCCTCGATGAAAACACCTGTTCGATATTTCTGGCTGTAATTATTATTGAACTGACAGTATTTGTTCTCAAAGACTCGTATTTTCTTTTACTATATTATATTATACAGGTACTCGTAGTCTTCAATAACTAGCGCAATTCTACAAAAATGCTCATAGGTCGAAATCAAAGGTCATTTTCAGAGATTAAAGGTCTTACTTTACAACTTACTGAGACCAGTTAAAAAGGTCTCAGTAAGTTGTAAAGTAAGACCTTTAATTCTTTGTACTTAGTTGTATAGTTAGTCATATAATAAAAAAATCTTATATAAATTTAGCTTTAACAATAATGTCTCCTGTTAAAATAACCGCACCATCTCGATACTTCTCTGAGATTCCCACGTCACAGGCTGAGCCTAGTGTGGGGATCAATGTACTGCTGCTCCCGTAATGCCAAATTCTTGAAATAAATATATTATTCTTATTCTTTAAAATACTACACGTCCGTATTATCTTCTTTTTCTTTCTTCTATGACAATTGATTTTTTCTTCTAGCTTTCTCTGCCACTTTGTATCAGTTGTTCCTCTTATTTCATAATTTAAGCGATTTTTAAAGAGATTTTTCATTTTTCTTTATTTTTGTCTCTAGTAAGTTCTACCTACTCAAGACCCCAAATTGCGCGATAATAATTACTCAGTGAATTAAATATGTAATTAAAAATGCGAGAACATGTTAATTTCATTCAAACAACATCTTAAACTAAGTTGTGAGCAGTAATCATGACATTATAATTGGCATTTTGGAAATACCCATCTATGTGCGTTATAATTTTCATGTCAGAGACAAGATAGCAGGAGCCTCGAAATTATATGTTAGATATATTTAACTAGCACTTAACAGACACACTGTTCGTCCACAAACTAACACAGGGTAATCGCATTAATGTGTAGATGCTTTTTGTTCAGAACTTCAAGCATTAATATGGATAGAGTTCGATTTTGGTATTACGTCTTCAACCCATCACGTTGTCGAAATAGTCAGCTACTTGTAATTCCGAAGAAGACGCTGTGAAAACAACGAGTATTGGTCTTTATCCGTATGTAAACTAACTAAGACAGACGGATTATCGTGAAGGCATTAATTAGGAACTTAATTACGTATTACAAGCAGTTAAGAGACTCCAATGTATGATTATTTCTCAAGGTCCCCAAAACAAACCACTAGGTATATCGTTAGGTAGTTGATAGATTGGAGTTTCCAGTGTATGATTATTGTCTCAAGATGAAATCCCACAAGAAACTAGTATATCCTTAGCCCAGCATTCGATTAGCGTTCTCGCGTCCCATTGGCCACGACAGCGGGCGCGGCCGCTCACTTCTCACGACTGAATAAAGTAGACCCGATAAACAAATGTCAATCTATGGTACTTATATACCTATAGCCCTATCTGTACTATTGAGGACACTGAGATATGCGTAGTTTTAGTTTGGTACCATTTATAAGCACTCGAAAGAGATATGTAAATTTCTTAAGACTAATAGTTAAATGTTGTAGGAACATAACAATATATTTGGAACACGGTTTCGTTGCATTACCGTCCTTCCATCATAGGATACGTAAACGTATTATGTTCTAGCTATAGGGTGTCATTTTTTGATTCTGCCTTGCGTTAATAAAAAATAGTTGAAACTCCCAAACTTGGTCGTCCGTCCTCGAAGATATGAAAGTAGATTCGAGCATAATTTGGCGCCGCCCGAACGTTCAGAACATACAGCTACACAAAACAAGCCCAAAAATGATAGCAATAAAAATATATAATAAACTCGGTGACGTAATTATACTTCAGACCACAGATAACCAATTCAACAAACAGTTAAAGAACTTTTTAGTTAAAAGAAAAACTTTTTTGAAAACTTGTGTCGAAAGTAATAATATCAAATTACAGGCTGATTCCACAAAGATGCTGTGATGCGGTCGTCTTCGAAGTCAATGTTCGGTAAACAGTCACAGTTTTTGAACTGATACATTTTAAAATAGGCCCTTCATGTTTAACCGGTTAACAGTAATTTCATTCCCATCCTGGCAACGGGACGTACCACGAACTGTGAGTTGAGTAACTCTGGAAGTTCGAGCGAGTGTGTCAGAGTGCAGTCTTACTGGGTGAAGGTCAGAACAAACTGGAATCGACACATATTAGGGCTTTTAGCTCTAACCAATCTAATTAGCTAGGGAAATACGTAACGACATTTCAGTCAGATCTGTCTGGTAGTCAGTACAGAAGTAACAGTTTCAAAAACAAAAACAATATAAAAGGTTTCATTTATATCCCGGACGATTGACGTTTAGAGAACAGAAGTACATAAGTCATAACGGGAATTAAGCATAGATGTGTCTGTGGACAGATCGTCTGCAGCAGACATAGACATCCCTAGCTTTTGGCCTTTTATTTCTACTTACTACATTGTTTAACTGTTATTTCACTCATATTCTGATAGTGGCAAGAATTCCGACGCCCGGGTAGCGGGTGTATGTTCTCGCAACTGGGTGAAGGTCGGAGCTCTAAGACGGATTTTAGGGCTTTTCGGCCCTACGTAAAACTAAATCAAACGGAAGGCCAATTCGATTTGCATGGCCTTCTGGAGTTCTGCGGGGTAAGTAAGCGAATTGCTGAAGGCCTGTTCAGCAATTCGCTTAAATTTTAATCCTTAAAGAAAATGATTCGAACAGATTTTGCCTTTATGAAGATTTTCGTTTTGAGAACATTATAGGACTTTGTTTTCTCGGGTTGATTTTTTACTGGTACGCGATGTGATTAAAAATTTTTTTTTAGCTTAAATGGCGTTTTAATGTCACGCAATGAGCCACAACTTAGCCAGTATAAAATACTACTCGTAAGCGTTTATATATGTGCCGTTTACAATCAAGAGGGTACTTATCGTCGGTTGTCAAAAATGACGGAATTTCTCAATTGAACATTTCTAAGATTTATTGTTTATCTACATATTAATAGTGTCTGTTAACAGTCTTATTAATTACGTCTAGTACTTATTATAAGAGATACATGTTCCTAAGACTCCATAACAACTCAACTAAGTTTTCCGAAACCTCTGGCAACATAAAGGGCCGAAAGCAGGAAAACCAACACGGGCACTTTCCAAGAAACGCCAATTACAGTAGATAAGTAAGCCGCATTGAGAGACGTGCAATGACATATAATAACTCAGCGGGGGCAGTTGGCGACGGGATTTGCATTCGCAGAAGCGTTTAAAGTGGAAGTTCAATCTGTTGCCAATTTATAATGTCTCGGATTGATGATTGTCTTTTGCAGTTAAAACTTTTTTGGTGATTAATGAGGGAATTCCCCTTCATTTATTTCTGAGGGACTACTGTAAATTTCTTTGGTCAACCTTACAGTAGTTACAGCCAAACGATTCGCTAGATTTTATGTGCGAGTTAGGTTTTTAGATTCTTCAACTTTCTCAGCAATAATTATTCTGTATTGTTATTATTCTCCTTTTCTCGTGAAGCTAAAGCTGTTTCGTTTTTAAAATTTCTTGTAACATGTAGTAATACATGCGGGTTTACGAAAGTCTCTTTTCAAGTAAAACATTACAAAAGATTCCTCTTCTGTTACGGGCTTGTATAAAATCGTCCTCATCGTCCAGTAATCCAAAAAAGTACAACTTTGTAGGGGACTTAGAAAGATATAAATTGGATACTGGGAGGGAACGCCTCGTTGATAGAAAACACCAAATAATGTTTAGAAATAGTGACGTGACCTTTCGTGGCATCTTTCATTCCGATACATTATTCTTTTTGTTTGAAGTTTGTCGATGTACGATTGTAATTTTGGCTAGGTCCCCAGATCCGAGTGATCAGTCGGGGTATGTTTTAACTACTTGTGCATATAGTATAGATCATTGTCTTCCGACTACAATGACTGAACTGTAATCTTGTTCACGCACGCCTCGTTGACGGCTGTCACGCGCACGCTGCGTCCGCGCAGCGCAACCAACCGTCCGCAGAACAATCGGGGAACGGGATTCTGTGGGCTCCATATTTTACTTCGCACACATAAACAGCTGTTTTACGGATACTTTTCATTATCTGTGGATATATGGAACTGGTTTCCTAAAACGGTAAAATTTGCCTAATAAAAAAACTGATGATTTCGGGAATAATATTCAAAATTCGAAAATTTATGTATGTAGGCCTCAAGAGCTCTTCCACAAGTCAAAACAACATTTACAGTGACATCATACAGTGACATGAAAAATACATAGCAACATTCATAAATGCAACACATGCTTGGGTAAACATTGGCTGTTGTATTTATGAATCATTGGATGTTGTATTAGGTGCAATGCCATGATGCAACACAGGTCACACAGTCTAAAGATGTGACATCAAGTTAAAAATCGGCATGAAACCAGTGGGATTGGCATTGTTGGCAACTGTCAAAGTTTTTTAAAGATTTACCTGTCTCTAGTTATGTTCTATCCATCTATGCCACCATGCCCAAAAATCCAGAAAAAAAACAAGAACTTGACACTATTTTAGGATGGCAGGTATGTAAGACCTATATGCTGGCGCCAACCGAAGAGGTACAGAACATTACAGCCCAAATAATCAGGAATTCCCTGGATTCAACGGGCATTAGTAACGAACTTTAAAGGGCTATCAGAATAGATCACTGCTTGGTCGACGTGGCACTCAAAGGCCCACAACACCGAAATAATTAATTATGCTGGCGCCATCTGTAAAATAATTCACGAAGAGTCAAAATCAACCATTTCGAACACACGACCTTTTGATTTGGAAGTCACAGGCCTGTATCACCACATTTGATATTCAAATAGTACATACACTTCTTTTTATATGCTCTCAGCTCCTACATTACGACCATACAATCCAAAGGGACATCTTGAATGTATAATTATACTAACAAATGAGGAGATAACTTTATCCCAGTATTTACGATGTTTAAAGCATGTCAGTGCCTTTGTTTTGCTGGTGTTACAGTGTAATGTCATTTTAAAAGGCGGTGTGAGTCAGCTTATGCTTAATAGGCTGGTATATAAATATAAATACTGCTGAACTGTTTACGATCTCCATGATTATCGTTGCTTATAGAGTGGTAGAGTCCGACCGAACTAAGTTGACAGCGATTTTAATAGCCCAGCCTGTACAAGTGTTAAGTAGACGTGATAATTTCATACTTGCACTGTCTGGGCTGTCAAAATCGCTTGCAACGTATTTTGGTGTGACTCTAGCGAGTAAAGCCCTTGCAAACAAGTGAGTATAAAGTTCTTAGAAGATTAAGGAAGCTTTTATTTATAATTTATGTTAAACACAATTGAATGAATTATAAGGAAAATGAAAACTAGAGTTAAACCTAAAAATAAAATTACCTAAGTATAGAAAATAACAAAGGAAAAATAAAAATATACTTACCTACAAAATAATAATTAACCCAATTACATTCATTTTGTAGACGGAAAATTTCGATTCCCATATTATATAAGAAAATACCGAAATATTTCAATGTGCAAGTTTAGCAATTTCGGAAACCGTTCAGCTACACATCAGTATAGTCCGCGGCTCGTAAGTACAACCCATAGATATAAAACCCACTTTGGTAGATTTTGTATGGGGTTTTCAGTTTCCAAAACGTCCCGCTTGGCGAACAAAACAAAATCCCATACAAAATGAGACAACGCAAACGCGTACGTCACGTGACGCTTTCAAATAAATTTACACTAGGGGTTCTGACAGACGTGCCTGCGCATAAGTTTTCCGTTCGATCGGAATTTTTGGACTTATGATCGGATTACAGACGGACTCAGTATTTGTCCAGTTTTATAAAACTACCCGCTGTTCCTGAAGAACTTCTGGCCTCAGGCATTGGATGCTTTGATCAGTAAGTAAATATAAAACAAATTCTAAACAGATTTACAATTTGTAAATAAAGGTAGCATACAGCAGCATGCGGTCTTACTTATCGCTGATCAGTTTATTTTGACTCTACTCTTATTTCTGTTTATTACAAAATAAAATGAACTTACCTGAAGATGTAGTTCCATTTGCATTATACGATAAGCATGCCTAGACCGAGACATTCTTGTTTAATCTGAATCTACTTATCTTTATTTAATTTTATTGTCAGGATATTTTTTCATATTGCGCTTGCTAAGCCATTGGAATATTATCGTTGGTGGTTTGCGTCCTAATGGCGGAGTTTCTTATGTTTTAGCAATTATTAAACGAGTTTATATGCCATTTAACGGTTATGAGGCTTAGTGCAGCAGTTAACTACATTAAGTTCATTTGCAAGTCTCAGGACCAGACGTATAGGAGCGTATTAAAATGATTTTGACGAAAATATTTATTTATATCTTTTCTTGACAGACTCGACGTTTTGCTATCTTCTGTTTTTCAAAAATGCTCCGGTTGTTTCCCTCGGAGTTCAACATTCGACTCTTTAGCCCACAAAAGCGAGTCTAATTAAAATCTCCAAAACAATTTAGATTTTAGTTGGACCAGAACAAAATTGATGGCTGGCTCTTAACTCCAGCGAATGGCAATTATATTTATTCTTGCAGTGGTTAGCTCTTTTTCATAAAAATTTACAATGCCATTATAGAGTCAGACCAAGTCAATTCTGCTTGGCATTTGCAGTGACAAAGTGGCTATGTCATTATTAATGTCAAATGTCTGTGATAATGGACACTCCTTCACTTTGTTAATGTTTTATTTAAGTCCTTTCCTTATAAAACAGACTCCTTTAACGTTGCACCTTTTCCAACGCAGAGTGCAGTAACCGGCGATTTAGAAACAACAGTTAGCCGTACAGGTTTAGCCATCGGAGCAATTTGCTACCGTGGCGTTTACGTATCTCGCTCGATCTAATAAATTACACGTTATAAGCCCTTCGAGAGATGCATTATACATTAGATGAGATTTAGCGATGTACCGTAAAGGGTTCACAGTCCCGGATAAAGCCTAGTTAGCTTGTGGGTTAAATACACCCTAGGGACGTCTAATGTCCTTAATACGTGCCAGAAATAGGACTTTTGCTCACTTCACCCACTTACTCGCTAATCAATACGAACTTCACCGCCTTAGGGAATTTCTGGGATGAAAGTACCCTGTCCATCGGGAATGAAACCAAAATTCAAAATACTTCTTATATCCACATTGTTCTCGGGTCTTGTGATTAGACTGATTAGTTATTAAAGATGGTTGATTTTGCCTTTCGTTAACTCTAATATTGACAGATAGTTATCAAGCCTTACTTATTGCGCAACTTCATTAGTTCGATCATCTATTTGTCTCTGAAATTTAGATTTTCGATTTTCAGTCTCAAATCCTACAAGAATTTTATCATATGTTTGAAGTTTATCTAGAGAGTTTGTCGAAGTCAAGTCAAACGAAATCTGCTAATCTTTCAATATATATATATATATATATAACAACGGAGGCCTTAAAAGCGACTGAAATAAGAATCTTATAAACTTAAAAGAGATTCCTATAACTTAGTATAAAACAAGCCTGAAGTAGAACAAGATTTTCAAGTAGAACTAGCCATTCCATAGACTTGTTTTGAAACATTATCTACGGCGCGGAATCATACGCCATTTAACATTCCGCTGAAGGACGAAGCACACTGAACAGCGATTTATTCTCGCAATTTACTTTGTAACATTACACGTTACTGTATGGTGGTTTTGAAAACGGTCATTCCGGTTTTGGACCAGTTTTTCGGGCCAAGTTAGCAAGTTTTGTTCAATTGTTTGTGCGGATTTTTGGGAGTGATAGTGTGGAGAGAATGTTATAATGACAAGGGTCAACATTACGTAAATGGAACTGGTATTTTGTTTGCAAAATTGCGAATAGTACACGATGTCTTTTTTATCAAAGAAAGATTTAAAAGATCTCTTCCTTAATTCTTTCTTCGGGGATTCAATCGGGATCGGGGGAAGAAGTGGTAGAAATTCCTATAAAGTATTAGTAGTAAAGTAAGATTGACATTTCAGTAATTGTATTTTTGTTTTGCTATTGATATTTTCTCTTTGAGCCTTAATTTGGGGCTTCTTAGATAGTATCTCTACTTCTACAAGACCAATTATTATTATTTAATTGAAATATTTCACTAATTCTTTGTGTGTCTCTTCTGAAATGTGTTCGTCTCGGGACTCGGGTGATTACTAGAGCTCACTGTGAACTTGAACTCCTATCTAGGCGACGCTTCGCATGTCTCGATGAAAATAATTTAGGTACCTAATCTAGGCATATTCGAGATATCCAATTGATTCTTCAACACATGCTGAAGGTAATTGAACTTACTCGACCGACTCAACTTATCATCACCAATTAACCCTCGATGGCTCGACTTTAACCTCAAGTAAAATTATTAGTATCCCAGCCAATAACAGCGTTCTTTTTGCAATAAACTTCATTATCTTCTGCTAAACACTCATGTAGTCTATCGCTGCTGATAAGCTTGTTTTTCGCAAGTCAAAGATAATATTACGCAGACATAATAATCAGAGGCACCGCTAATATTGTAGATAGTGAAAAACGTGACATCTGGTAAGAGACGAAACGTGACAAAGGGTCTAATATTGTCGATGGCTTTTCAAGCGCCTCTTCCCATAGACCCGGATGCCGCGAATACCGGGCTTTTGAGCCCCGTTATAAAAACAGGCCACTGTAGGCCAAAGTGCCAATTGGTGCGAATCTCTTGGGGGCGAGATTATTTTTCTATTGTAATATTAGTTTTAGTTTTGTAAGGTTCCGTAGTGTTAAAAACGGAACTCTTAGTTTTGTCATGTCCGTCTGTCTGTCCATGTGTTCAACCCATTATTCCAATAAGCCCCGAAGTTATATGAGAATTATTCCAACGTTATTCAAATAAGATTCTTCTAAGATAAGGATGAGAAGGACGAATATCTTTGTTTCGCGTTGACGACCCATTCTCTCGTTGCACGCCCTTATTTATTCAGAATTCGTCGAAAGATGTCATAACAGGGAATGAGGAGATAATAGGAAAAGGGTGACAAAGATTCGAGGGGAATGATAAGACTCGGGCTTTGTTTCTCAAGTCTTACCTGTTTTCGCTTCAAAGCGTGTTTGAGAGGAACGGCGATCTGCGGCTCGTCGACATCCAAAGCGTCCAGCAACGCGGCACACTTCTCCTTTTCCTGCTCCTCATCCGCCATTAGCAAAAAACGCCGCCACCGTGCAGAGTCAAAACCCCAGTGGCACGTTCTGTTCTCCGTGGCGTGCGAATGGCAGACGAACCGTCGCGGACTGTACATAGCACGGCACTCCAAACATTGCACTAAGTTTAACTCGGCCGAAAACACCCCGCGGCTACCGCCAAAGCACTCATGGTAGACGCGATACCCAGATAGTTTATGCGGCCGGGAGCCTTGCGGGGTATGCAGCAGCGCCGCACACAGCCGCTCCGCGTCAGTCTGCGTGATCAGACCGCAGGAAGGCGCCGAGCGAGGCAACACACTAGTAGATTTCAACTCGTGAAGCTGCTCCGGAGTACACCGCGAGCAGTAGATCTGCAGCTCATCACACACTCTATTAATCTGTTCCAAAGTGAAATCCGTCAGCACGGAGGTGAGGATCTGCGGCAGGCAGAGACGCCGCTCGCCGCCCACGCTGAAGCAGGAGATGGGCTCGCCCTCGAGCAGGGTCTCGCCGCGCTCGCCGCGCACCCGGTCGGGCGCCAGCAGGATGGGCGGCGCGGCGGGCGCGGGCGGCGGCGGCGGCGGGCTCCGCGCCGGCCGCGCCGCCTGCCCGCCCGGGCCCTGCAGGCTCCGCGGCGCGTGCGCCTGGTACGTCTTCAGCACTGACGTTATGTGAGGAGTCACCACATCCATGGTCCACGGGCGCAGCTCATGTCACACTACCGCGCGAGCGCACTGCGAGCGTCGGCCGCGCCGCGCTCCATCCGCGGCCGAGACATGTCTGCGAGTGAGCCGTCGCGACCGGGCGAGCGCGCCCCGCGCCGGCGTCTCCGCCCCGTCGTCGAACGCACACCCGTGCAAAAATACGCAAATAAACTCTTCACATTTCGTATTTATGAGCCGTTCGAACTCTATATTCGTGTGGCACACGTCGCTCGTCCGTTTCGCGATCTCTAATTCTCTAATCGCGTCGTTAATGCACTCGAAAAGCTAAACCAAATGGTACGTAATAGATGCGGGCGGCTGAGACGGGGGCGTGGATTCCGGCGACCGGCCGCAGTCAAAGCAGCAGACGGATGGCTCGGCTACTGGAGAGTCTAGCCGGCTCGCGGCCCCCGCACCGCTGCCCCCGCGCGGCGCGTCACGTGACCGACCTTCCCGTCAAAATATCCAGAATGGCGGCGCGAGCTGCGCCCGCTCGCGACTTAGACCACCGAGCGCGCAGAGCGTTACAGCTCTACAAAACTCGACAATCGCTCAGAGGTTTTGTATTAAAGGCCATGGGCATTTTCGACAGGTGCTAATCTGTTAAGTACATAACTATTTGAACGTATGTCAATTATCGACCTTCTGGTTATTTTTTCTGAAGAAAAGATGTATGTGTCAATTGGTGTGTAGTTGTAATGTAATATTCCAAATTATGTTGGTTGGTTTTATTAAGTTAAGATATTATTAAAAAGGAACATTCAGTTTAGAATATTTATCGAAAAAAATCTTATCTATTGAAAAAGAAGCAACCACAGGTAACGGACATACAACAAAAAAAAATAAGGGTAAGGGTTAAAAATGTAAAACTGCTTATTGTTTGTTTTTTTTTTAATACCACGACGGTGGCAAACAAGCATTCGGCCCGCCTGATGGTAAGCAGTCACCGCAGCCTATGGACGCCTGCGACTCCAAAGGTGTTACATGCGCGTTGCTGACCCTTTAAAAACCTACACTCCATTTTTGAAGAACCACATACCGTAGACCCTCGGGAAAACCTCGGACAGGAGCTCATTCCACAGCCGGAGCGTCCGCAAGAAGAAATTCAATCTCTACTAAGTACTGTGCTCCTCGTGCAGTTTTTGTCTTCAAATGTATTTTGATGCGAGTTCTAATATAGTCTATGAAATAGTGATAAGTTGATAACACATTCTTCAACCATCTTGAATCGTGAAAAATGGAATAGAGCGTCGTAAGGTATAAAACATTGTTTGTGTGACTACATTTTAATATTATTATACTTTTTTTTTAAATAGGTCGTTATCATCGTGACCCAGCCTCTACTAACGTCACTTCCTAATGTAAATGAATCAAAATAAATTTCATTTATATATACCTTCGCTGACTGCCTTCATTCAACAGTCATCGAACGCTGCTCGAATTCGAAATGGTAATATGCAATGATTAATCTGGTCAAAGTATTTATTTTGAATAAAATACATCAATAATAAAAAAAAAATTCCTTCTATTGCCATGAAATTTATGACTACAAAATAACATAATATTCTAACGGTTGAAATATCACAGTAATCATTTTTTTTACATCATTTTACGACATAGCAATACCATTGGAGTCATGTTATTTTGATATATTTAAGTAAACCACTCTTTTCTGTTACCTATTTGCGTGACAGTCTGCTAGCAATGCTCTATTTCCCGGGTTTGGTAGCAATAATAAATTGAACAACATTTGAACCCACTCTACCATTATTGTACTCTTTGCTCTCGCGACACGCGCGGTATCCGCGGGGCGCAGGGCGGGTGGTGCGGGGCGCGCGGGACGGCAGCTGCGTCTACTGCGACCGGTCGCCCGCTTCAAAACTGCCGCCATCATTAGTGCTTTACACAAATCAAATCTAACCTTGTTTTGTTTGTCATAGGGACGAAATTTGCTTCTCTAAAATATTGAGAAT
Organism: Cydia pomonella; assembly: GCF_033807575.1. NCBI lineage: Eukaryota > Metazoa > Arthropoda > Insecta > Lepidoptera > Tortricidae > Cydia > Cydia pomonella. The sequence continues at coordinate 1,763,672 of NC_084718.1, read as the reverse complement.
TGCGGAACAATTTGCTACATAACAAATTAAGTTTTATGTAAACAAGTTAAAGTTTATATTCGCTTACCGTCAAATAAAAAAGTGCGTTCTAAACTTGAACGTGTAATCTTGGTAGAGTTCGCACCTGCCTGGCTGAATTTCGCTGTATGACCGGTGGTCACGTAATCCTGTTTGCGCAATGAATTTTCAACTTTATTACTTGGAAAGTAGGTCTTATTTCTATCTGTCTTTAAACGCCCTGTTTTAGTCTGGGTCAAGTCTGGTCTGAATGTTATTGTCTTATATTTGGGTGCTTGGATCATTGTTATATCCCGTTATATGGTTTTTGTATACTATTAGAATTTATTTTAGCAGCCTAGCTTGAAAGATTAGCATGTAATGTAAGTACTTACTTTGCTACTTATTGCTAAATTTGCTAGGTACCTACTTTAATTTTGGTTTGCAATCCTTCGCTAAACTCGCTTCACCGAATAATCTAATGTAAACCTAGTTTACCCTGTTATACAACTAATTTGTTTTTAATTGCGTAAAAAAAAATAGAACTACTTACTAGATTCTAATCAGAATGAGACCTCAGGAACTGTTATTTCAGTATTCTTTGGTTGAGATGATGAAAGAATAGATTAGAGATGCCCCGAATAATGGTTTTGGCCGAATACCGAATATCCGGTCCCTGTCTCAGCCGAAGCGCCGAATATGGGCATGTCATGCGAACATTTTGAGACACAATTAGGTACTTATTATGAAAATTATTTACACGTTTGCTAAGATATATTTTTTGTTGAACATAATTAATGAATGTAATTGGAGTGAGTCAAATCAGACCTGTGATAAAAATAAAATATTTCATAATCAACAAATGCTCAAAAAAGTTATTTGTATTTAAAAACTCTCCAAGAATACCTACATTTTAAATATTAAATATCGTGTCGCGATACATATACTGAACCTCGTACCTATACAATGTGGCACGATAAGTCGGGCCCTGGAGGGAAACTAGCTTAAATCCTTAAGCTGGCTCATTTTACTTAAAGGAGACATTTCTTTATTTTTAAAAAGAAACAAAACTGCATTCAAAGATTTTCTAAAACTCGCTTGCCTCGCCCGGGACTCGAACCAACTAAAATTAAAAAAAACAAACGCTCCCTATTTTATTATACTAATCGATAGTATTATTATTCAGGATAAAATTTCTCTAACAAACATTTGGTCTTAAAAATAAAAATTATCGTTAAATCTAACATTAACTTTATTTTACTATCAATTTGTTACACTTGAATTAATTAACTGATAAATTGTTCGAAATGAGCCTCCTCGTTCCGGCTACACAAAATTAGTCGCCGTTGAAATTCATTTCTTGTAGCCTTCAGCAAAGTGTTATGGTGTATGCCCCTAATAACATTTTCCACCGCAACCCTTAGCTCTTGAACGGTTTCATAGCAAGTTTCATAAATGACATTTTTTACATGACCCCATAAAAAGAAGTCCATAGGCGTCAGGTCTGGACTTCTTGCAGGCCATATAATCGTCCCGTTTGTACCGGTCTGTCCAGGCATTGAAATTTTCATTGACGTAAGCTCTGGCTATTCTGCTGTTGTGGGCAGGTGCACCGTCTTGTCGAAAAATGATATTATTTTGTTCCTCTTCCGGTAGAAGGTTTTGATTCTGTAGAAGCTCCAATATTTCAATGTATTTTGCTGCATTTAGATGTCCTTCGTAAATGTGCACCAAAACAACCATATTACTTTTGATTCCACACTAATCATTAAACGAAAACCTGACCTGATTGTTTGTTTCACGAACACGGAATGGATAAGAGGACGTGTCTTTTACTTGTTGAAAGTGAACAGTAACCAAATATTTGTTAGAGAAGTGTTATCCTGAATAATAATACTATCGATTAGTATAATAAAACAGGGAGTGTTTGTTTTTTTAATTGTACTTGGTTCGAGTCCCGGGCCAGGCTAGCGAGTTTTAGAAAATCTTTGAATGCAGTTTTGTTTCTTTTTAAAAATAAAGGAATGTCTCCTTTAAGTAAAATGAGCCAGCTTAAGGATTTAAGCTAGTTTCCCTCCAGGGCCCGACTTATCTTTCCAGCTTTCCACACTGTATATTAGATACATTCATTTGTAGTTTTACATGTATGTAAAATGTATAATTGTTGGTGTAATAATAGTACATTACGATACAAGTGCGAAAAATAGGAAATTCGAAACGAGTGGCGATAAATTAAAACACGACCGAAGGGAGTGTTTTAAATCGACACGAGTTGCGAATTACCTATTCGCACGTGTATCGTACAACGTTTTACAGTACATATGGCCCTTTAAATGTTCGACATAGTAACGTAATATGCTTATTTGCGCACTAGTGCGCTAAAGTAGCACCATATGTACTGTAAAGAATATTTACTTACTTACTTACATATAAATATCAGAACGAGTGTGAGTAAGAGCTACGATATTCTTAGTTTTTTTTGGCTCTTTTTATTGTGTCATTTTTAGGGCTCCGTACCCAAAGGGTCAAACGGGGCCCTATTTACTAGACTTCGCTGTCCGTCCGTCCGTCCGTCCGTCCGTCTGTCACCAGGCTGTATCTCATGACTCATGAACCGTGATAGTTAGCCAGTTGAAATTTCTACAGATTATGTTTTTTTGTTGCCGCTATTACAATAAAAACTAAAAACATAATAAAATAAATATTTAAGGGGGGCTCCCCTCCCATACAACAAACATATTTTTTTGCCGTTTTTATAAATAATGATACGGAACCCTTCGTGCGCGAGTCTGACTCGCACTTGGCCGGTTTTAATTTTTAGGTAAGTGTAACAGATATTCGGTATTCGCCGGAATATTCGGCTAAGTGGCCGAATAGGCCGAATACCGAATAGTTGCCAAATATTCGTGGCATCTCTAGAATAGAAACCATAATTATTGAAATTGATTGTTCTTAGATTAATTTATAAAGCCACTACTTATCGCAATAGTTTATAGATAAACTTCATATCGTATTCGGAAATAGGGGGTATTACTCAAAGAGTAGTATAATTCAAGGTGCCCGTGAGCATTGCGAGACATTTTAATTAAGCATTCCTGGTAATATTTAGAAACTAAAATGTCATATAAAATTTTCTGGATTAGGCCTAGTTTCAGAGATAATTAATTGTTTTTCGAAATCGACGAGTACGAAATTCGTGTTTCGCGGTAGGCCCTCAAATTGTGCTAGTGGCGCCTCCTACGCAGAGTTTTGCGTAATATTGTCTATTGTATTTCCCGCGCAACTTTAAAGCTAGTTGCGAAATAATTTGTAATTTCATACATATTTTTTGCTTCATGAAAAATAATCTTTGTTCCGTCTGCTTAAAGTGCAATTTAAATATCCATTGATTTAACAATCAATAGCGAATTTATTTTCAACCGAATGTGTAATGTTGCCAGGTGATATATTGCTCAATTTTATTTTGTTATGTTGGCTAATTTAGAAACGTATGTATATTTGTCTGGTTTGCAACATTGTATGTTCGTACTGATTGTTATATGATCTATCCCATCTATTACCTTATCAAATAAAAAAAAAGACGTCAATGTCAAGTTACAGCCATTCGTTTTCTTTTACATTCCATTTTTCTATATAATAAATGTAATCAAATCCCATATCTTTCATAAAGTTAAACATTCGGCTTTAGGCCCGCGTTCAAGTAAGTTGTCCATACCATATCGTCATGTTGTTTATTACTTAGTGAATGTGGGTGTCTCAATCGGCCTTGAATCTCATTTACACTATCACACGCAACAAAAAAGTTGTGCTTATCGCTGAAGCGGATCTAGAAACGCTTATTACTTTGTTACAGAGTTTGATGGATCCTTGGGGCAGCGAAATTGCCGAAGAAACTGTAGTTTCGCCTAAATTTGAAGACGATTTCACGCCCGCGCAGGACTCTGGAAAATTATCCGATTCGGCCGAATATTTGGCTATCTTAGGTATTTATTAGTAATTAACTATAGTAATTTATTTTTAATAGTTTTGGAACTGGTTCTGATTGATTGCACCATAGAATTGTAACAATATGCACATTAAATTGCGACAGGGGTTCGGATTACATTCCGTGATTCGACACCGTTGCCTACGGTTGCGATTTTAGTGATTTTTGCCGTTTTATACTTCACTTTACCTGCAGCGCTGCTCCAGATTGTTATAACGAGAAAATTTTACGTTTTCAGAACGTAAATTGAAGTCAATTCGAGCTAAGAACAAGGTTGTGGAGAATTTGGCGGCGTATCGAGCGGACTGCATCGACCGGTTGATGCGAGAGGGCTGCGACTTGGATCCCGTCATCGGCGACACCGAGGAAGACCAGCTCATTGAAGAAGAGGAACCCCAGTAAAGCAAAACTGTAAGTAATCATGGCTTCATCGTCTTCAAACAACATTGACCTTTCCGGGCCCACTTACTGCGTGCTGAGTGGAGCTTCTCAGGGCATCGGGCGAGCCATAGCTGTAGAGATATCCAAACTCCTTGGTCCAAACTCTCTGATGCTGCTGCTGGCACGTAACAAGGCAGAACTTGCCCTAACAGCAAGCCTGTGCGAATCTGACAAGGTAAAAGTTATATTTAACTCCATAGACTTGTCTAAAGCATCCAATGATGAAACAAAAGCTGTTCTGAATAATTCGCTAGCAGGACGGAAAGTCACTGACTTCACCACCAGTCTGATTTTCCACAATGTTGGGTCACTTGGAAACTTAGCTGTGGAGACTTTCCGCATGGAGAACATAGAAGAACTGAGAGACTACTATGACCTTAATGTTTTTAAGGTGATCGGCTTGAACACCCAATTTCTGAAGATTTTTGAGGAAGTGGAGGATAGGGTCGTTATTGTGAACATTACGTCTCTGTGCGCTATCAAGCCAATGAGTGGCATGGCATATTACTGCAGTGGAAAAGCAGCTCGGGAGATGTATTTCAAAGTGCTTGCAGAAGAAAAGAAGCACATTAGAATTTTGAACTACTCCCCCGGACCAGTAGAAACAGCTATGATTGATTATGTGTTAGCGGAAACAGTGAATGAGAATCTCAGAGATGTGTTCACCACATTTAAGAATCAGGGTACTCTTCTGAAGCCAGAGATGACGGCTAAGAAGTGTATGCGGGTGTTGCAAGCAGGCAGGTTTGCTCCGGGCGAGCATGTTGATTATTTTGATGATGAGTAATCTTAATTGTTACTTAAGGTTACAGGATATTTAGCTGGAGTTCTTCGTAACAATTTAAATAAGTGCCATTTTTATAACAAGTGTTTTTATTCTTCGTACATGATCATTATTGTTACCTAAATGTGTGCATAAAAGTAGTTATTTATTAGCTCTGTGTAACAACTTATTCTATTTCAATTTACCTTCATTAAAAACATAAAATGCCCAAACTAAGGCCTAGAGAAACAATCATTTGTTTCAAACATTGTAATTATACTTAGAACTCCTTTTAAATATTCTAGTTTTTCTGCAAAAGGCGCCACTTTTTCTATTGTAATAAAGCTCATTTCTGATCAACTTGTTCTGCCAGGTTACAATGCCAAAGTGGCACTTTACAATACCAAAGGGGCACTTTAAAATGCCAAAGTGGCACTTTACAATGCCAAAGTGGCACTTTTTGACTGAATAACAAATGATTTCTTCAATTCTCTAGTGATACGTAGCTTTCTTACTAATCACCTGCTAACATTTAGATTGTCCCAACTACATATCTTATTAGATCTGACATAGTACCATGTAGTAAGTGATATCTCTAGTTCCTAATTTACAATCTTGTTATAAATTATGCATTATGTAGCTGCCAAAAAATAACCAATAATAAGTGTAATTATTTAATTAGTTTGCTTTCTTTATGTAATCCCTTAATCTTGGATTATTTTTTAACTTCTCCACCAGTACACATGTCAAGTCTGTGCACTTAGGCACCTATATAAAACATTTCTACGTGTAGGGCAGATGCCCCGTTTCTGGTCACTCTTGCACCCTTTTTGGGAAGTTGAAATTTTAATACATATTATAGAGAACTATTATATTGAAATAATCTTTTTTTTTTTTGAGTTTTCAAAGTTATATGTGGTAAGGAATTGAGTTTGCAATGGTATATATATATACCATAATTAATAAATCTATTTTATATTAAGTTTAGACAAACACTGGCCAAAACCGGCCCAGTGGCCAGAAATGGGGTATCTGCTCTAAAGTTTTCTTATTATCTTCTAATGTACTTATAAGGTAAATATTGTATTGTTAATAATTTCAATGTTTATTGTAAAACAAATGTTTTGATAATGAAAACAACGCATATTTACGTAAATAGGTATTAGTTAAGTTTTCAAAGTGGTTATGGCAGCTACACTTAGTTAAACATGTGTTTTTGTTAAATCTATTCATGTTTCTTTAGAATCTTATTTGTTAAAGTTCTATAACTCCTACGTAAATAGGGTATCTATGACAATATTGTGTATGTTTCTAAAATACTATGGGCTAACCGACTTAAAAGATGTTATATATTTTTTGTATTGTTAAATCAAATATACTTAAACAGTTTTCATTTACATTCAGTGGTGTGTTAAATTAAATGACAATATTGTTTACATTATTTCTGCGTTATAGATTGTGTCATTTAGGACAATGCATACCTTGATTCGTAATTTCATGCGATTAAAGGTTAAAGGTCACAGCTCATTAGAGCCACCCCGCACCCGACCCTCACCGCCTCGCCTCGAGCGGTTAGTATTCTTCGTATGGATTTCTATGGGCATGCGCCCACTACATCACCTTATCCGGTGGTGGTACGAAGTTGATGTAGTGAGCGCATGCCCATAGAAATCCATACGAAGAATACTACCCGCTCGAGGCGAGGCGGTGAGGGTCGGGTGCGGGGTGGCTCTAATGAGCTGTGACCTTAATTTGATACATCTGCGCGTCGTCGTGGATGACACGAACTGTAGTTGTATATTTCATATATTTCTAAAAAGAACAAAAGAACAGGGTTATTTTAGCTATTAATGAAACGAATTATTTTCATTTCAAAAGTCAGCGTTTTTTAAATCGGTTGGTAATAAGCCTATTCATATATTTTCGTGTATACTTAGTATGACACATTCCATATCATAGTATATAGTGCTGCAGGCATTTTTTCAAAAGGTCTCGACTGAATTCATGTACAGTCACGTCTGAAAATTATTAATACGGACAAAGTGCCAAAAATATGTATACACGACCTTATTGTCCATATTTTTGGCATTTTGTCGGTATTAATCTTTTCAGTTGTGCCTGTACGAGCTAATTTAATACTTATGCTAGCTGGAAAAGAGTTGCAATTCATTGGGACCTTTTAACTAGGTATGTCTTCTCGAAGCATTCCAAGGTTATACACAATTTTATGAAATTGTCTTTTTCACGTAACCTAAAGTGTATCTTATGAATGCAATTCATATAATAAATGCTTGAATCGAACTGTGTTTTTGTACCCTAACTTCCATTTTGTTTTATATGAGTTACATTCATATACTACCTCTGACTCTTATCTGTATTTGTTTTTATATCTCTTACTTATTGTTTTGAACCTTATGCATTGGTATTAAGATTCAGAATGGTATGTGTAAGACTTGATCTATCCTAGTTTTATATGCTTTTGAAAGACAATTATAGGGTCAGACCAAGCTAAGTTGGCAGCGATTCTGATTGCCCTGATGGTGCAAGTGTTAAGTATACGTCATAATTTCATAGAAATTTGACGTTTAAAATAACACTTGCACCGTCTGGGTAATCAAAATCGCTGCCAAGTTAGCTTGGTCTGACTCTAGGTATATTAGAAGTATTTTGATTGTCAGTCTAATCAATTAGATTAATTAAAATCAACTATTGTATTACAACTGACGCATATAAAACAAGGACATTAAATATTGGAACTAAATGGCCCAGGGTTCGATTCCCAGGCTTGTAATTTTAATTTTATAAAATGCAATACACTTATTAACAATGAAAAGGGTTCGCTTTTTAGATAAATTAGCGAAAGAATGAATGAAAATGGAAAAGGTATATTTTTGAGAATTTTAAGAATGGAACGAATGTTACACACAGGTAAAAAGAAGATAAGAATCTAAAGGACCATGGGTAAATTTGTATGGGCACTGTCCCCACCCACCAACAGAAACGAAACATGCCTCATTCAATAGGTCTTGGCAACCTGATGATTTGTTACTATGACGAGGAACGCCCTATGCAAATCGCGCCTGCAACTTTCAATGAAATGAGCGAAAAATATATAAAAACAAAATACAGTTTTCCAAGAAAACCCCATACATAGGGTGATCCTCGTCATAGTAACAAATCATCAGATTGCCAAGATCTATTGAATGAGACATGTTTTGTTTCTGTTGGTGGGTGGGGACATTTCTGCCCATGGTCCTTTAACTTTTTAACCGCCGTAATCTGATAATACACTGTTTTTCTTGATTTCCGTTAATTTCAAGTGTGCATTAACTTTACACCGGTATTCAAATTAACTCCGTTTCGGAGATAAGTAATCAATAATATATTTTTATCTTATAAGGCCCTTACGAGCGTGTACACTTGCCTTAGGGTCTGTTTACATATTGATTAGTGTTTAGTACGAATTTATACATTTGCTACTAAACGTAAATACTATCTCGGACGATTGTTGTTCGATTGTGTTACAACAACGCTATATTCAACATTTTATTCCTTTTTATATATATCTATGCCATTTAGTTTTCTTAAACGTACTTACCCATACCCCGGAGTTAACGGAATACAATAAAAACACGGTGTATAAGATCTACAATATCCAGCTCACCGCATTCTGATAAATGAGACAACTTCGTGTAACTTCGTACCGAAGGCAACACGAGCACGCTGGATCAAAAATTTCTAGAGCCAGACCAAGCTGTCAGCAGCGATTTTGATAGCCCAGACGGTGTAAGTGTTATTTTACACTTCTATGAAATTATGACGTTTACTTAACACGCATCGTCCGGGCTATCAAAATCGGTGCCAACTTAGCTTGGTCTGATTAAGCGGTTAAAGGGTTGAGATTTCACGTAGATCAGATAGTGGTTGAAGGATAATGGAGGCGACTTGAGATATCTTCAACCGAGAATCTCGTATGGTCATCAGGTTGTTCCTTATTGGCTATGTGCGATGTGCAACGCACGCAACATTAAGAGCCTTTGTAAATGTAGTCCCCATTTTCCTCTCTGAATATTGATGTTATGGAATATATTTTTACATAATATGATGTATATTAACAATAGCTACCTACGTTTGACATTTTAGATTTTTTGATTTTTGTAAAAATAAAGAGCGAAAAACAGTTTTAATAACAGAACTTCCGTGCGACAGACATATTACTTATGTGAAGACGAAAACGCTCGACATGTTTCACTCCGTTCCGAGGAGTGTCGTCAGCTTGCGTTGACGGACCGGCGGAGTTCCTGACGACACTCCTCGGAACGGAGTGAAACATGTCGAGCGTTTTCGACTTAAAATACGTGAGTGACCCGTTTTCATACAAATCTTTAAATGCTCCTAACTCTTATAATAATTAAAAATTAAAAATAAAATCAAACGTGTAGTCCATACAATAAGCAGGGTGGGCATTGGGCAAGACCAGAATGTTATGTGGGCAAGGTACATTTGCGAGGCCCTCTGGTGGCGCAAAATAACGAACATTTTTACGTTGTGTCCGAGATAATATTTTTATTTGAGGCGCGAGGCCCCTCAGACCGCGAGGCCCCTAAGACCGCGAGGCCGTAGGCGGTGGCCCACGTCGCCCACGCCTAACGCCGCCTCTACTTCGGCCCGGACTCGGCGTGAGGCATCCTTAAGTGTAAATTATATGTAAGTAGGTGTTTAATAAGAAGTTGATAGAAATTATTAGTATACTTAGGTATATATTTAGGTAAGTGTTGAATACCTATAGTGAATGTGAATAATAATTTAATGTAAACAATGGAAGCGAATTTGAATAGTGACCTTTCTTCGCCGTGTATAAATAACACCCATCTCTCAAAAAGTGGAGGTTTTGACACAACACAAGGGCAAGTATAGACGTTTGTAGTTGTTTGTATTTAATGATATTCGATTTTAAATAAGATCTAGAAATTGGACTTGTTACTTAACATATATTTACAAGATTTTTATTTATTTACTTAAATTCAATGTAAGTTATACATGATTTGTTACTATATATAATCTAGTCATACTCACATATTTACCTACTATACATTAGAACTACTTCCTAATGAATACCGATTTTAATATATTCATATATAATTCGTTAATTATTATTATTTATTTAAACTTTATTGCACAGTTAAAGTTGTACAAAAGGCGAAATTAAGGGCAGAAGGCATTCTCTACCAGCTAACACATTATGATAACAAATGTGACGTTTTCAAGCAAAAGGTACCACTTGTCATAAGGACGCGCTGACAGGTTACTCGTATAAAGATACGAGTAAATTTCGCCTTCAATCGGCCGGGATATAAACCGTGATTACCTTTTATATTATCTTTGAGCTCCCGATATTTGAGTAAATTTCGTCCTTACCTTACCTAAGCGACAATGTGGTACCTTCTAATTTAGAACATCACAAATCTTTGCAAAATTACAACCCTGGTACAAAATTGCTACAACAGTAGGTACCACAGCAGGATGGCTTTTGGCCAAACGAATTGTAATTTTTGTTATTTGGTATAAAAATCAGATCACTGTTGAGTGTTAGATAAAAAGAACAATACAGACGGCGATATATAAAAGCTTGTACCAAAAATGAAATTCTTGACCATATTTCTTTTTAATTCCAGATAATGCGAGAATGACTACAAATCGGAAGTCGTTATTTATGTTCCTGATGGGTCTGGCGTGGAAATGCCGCTTTAGCATGCCACTACTGCTGAGCGGTTCAGCAGCGGTGCTGGGACGCGCCTGGATGTTCCAGGTTCGAGTCCGGACCGTGCACAGCCTCCGAGACCACGAGGTAAGACATCTAGACTACTGCTGAGCGGCTCGGCGGCCGTGCTGGGCCCTGGATGGTCCAGGTTCGAGTCCGGACCGTGCACAGCCTCCGAGACCACGAGGTAAGACATCTAGACTACTGCTGAGCGGCTCGGCGGCCGTGCTGGGCCCTGGATGGTCCAGGTTCGAGTCTGGACCGTGCACAGCCTCCGAGACCACGAGGTAAGACATCTAGATTACTGCTGAGCGGCTCGGCGGCCGTGCTGGGCCCTGGATGGTCCAGGTTCGAGTCTGGACCGTGCACAGCCTCCGAGACCACGAGGTAAGACATCTAGACTACTGCTGAGCGGCTCGGCGGCCGTGCTGGGCCCTGGATGGTCCAGGTTCGAGTCTGGACCGTGCACAGCCTCCGAGACCACGAGGTAAGACATCTAGACTACTGCTGAGCGGCTCGGCGGCCGTGCTGGGCCCTGGATGGTCCAGGTTCGAGTCTGGACCGTGCACAGCCTCCGAGACCACGAGGTAAGACATCTAGACTACTGCTCGGCGGCCGTGCTGGGCCCTGGATGGTCCAGGTTTGAGTCCGGATCGTGCACAGCCTCCGAGAACACGAGTCCTTCATTTCTGAACTAATTTGGAAAATCATTTTATTCTTTGAAAGTATATGGTTCTAAGTTTGTCTAATTTTTGTCAAAACCCAGTTCTGATGAGATCCATGAAGAATTGAGGAATCTTCTCAAATTTTATAGGCACAGACAAAGTGATATTTATATTTTCATCAACAAACTAAGCATATATGTATACACATATATGTATACTTATGTATGTGTATACATGACTTCAAATATATCAGTTGCTAGCGCATATTAAAGGGGTAATATTTTATTTTATGCTTTTTGAAGTCAGTATCTTTAAACTAATTTTTTTACACTTCGTCTATTCAACCAAAACACCTATACTTTTCGTCGCTATTCTTCCAGCTGGCGTACTACGAAGACGACGAGGAGGAGGAGGACTCCTGGGAGACCGACACCAACGACTCCTGGGAGACCATCATGGAAGAGGAGGTAGCTTATGGGTAGACCTGGCCAGTTCATGTGTGCGGTATATGTTATATCCTCTAGAGAGCCAGCATGCGGGTAGACCCGGTTATGTATACAGATTAAGTTACAAATAACCTTTTGAACGCTTTACGTCATAAACAAAAACGTCACGTACACGCGAAGGTCACGGGCGCAAGACAATGAAAGTGTGAAGTTTTTTTACAGCGTACCACGACTAGGTACGACGCGTTCTTGGCGTTTTTTTTCTTTCGGAGCGATTATTTCCGAAAATATGAACATTATCAAAAAATGGTTTTTGGAGACGCTTATTCGTTTCGAAAGGCCTATCCAACGATAGCCCACACTATTAGGTCAAAGCAAAAAAAAAATTCTATCCTCCTAAGACCCTGAGTACAAATTTTTGTACATATTCCTAAATCTATTTTCAACTTTTATTACCTATGTAACTAAGGGTTCCAAATTCAAAAACAAAACAATTGCTTCCGGGTCTCAGGAGGGTATGGGAAGTATCTTTTTTTATTGCAGTTTTTATTTTACCGTTCTGTCGCCATGCATAATTTATGTATCCATGCCAAATTGCAGCTTTCTAGGTCTAACGATCACGGAAAAAAACCGCGGACGGACGGACAGACGGACATGGCAAAACTATAAGGGTTTCTAGATGACTATCGAACCCTAAATAGAGCGTACTCCCATCTTCAAGACATCACACTTTTAATCCCTGTGGTGCTGGGTGTCCATGGGCGACGGTGACTACTTACCATCGGACGATTTGTCTGCTTGTTTGCCTTCGATATCATCAAAAAAGATGGATTATTTAACCTTTTCAACGCCAAAGACCACTAAAACGGTCATCGTCTGTCGTGCCCGCGACGCCAATGACCATTAAGAAGGCTATGGCGGACGTTGTCAAAGCGACTTTCCTACTGTCAGTTAAGCTTCATATTCGCTCTTCACCAGTTAACTTTTTGGCATCCATGGCATTTCTTGACACGTGTGGAAAAGCGTTGAAAAGGTTATTTTAAAACATGTTGCTCTGTGAGCAGAGGCGGCGTTAGGTGTGGGCGACGTGGGCCACCGCCCGCGGCCTCGCGGTCCGAGCGGCCTCGCGGTCCGAGCGGCCTCGCGGTCCGAGGGGCCTCGCGCCTCAAATAAGTATATCTCGGACACAACGTAAAAATATTCGTCATTTCTTGCGCCACCAGAGGGCCTCGCTAAATGTACCTTGCCCACATAAAATTAACGTCTTGCCCCGCCACTATCCGTGAGCTACCGCGCGAACCGTTATGGTTGCACCATTTTAAAACTAAATCGATAAAATATCGAAACTGCAGCGGCAGCACGTTCGCATTTTTATCACCTGTCACCATGCCTGTCACGTTCTAACAAGTATGTAAGTGTGAAAGTGACGGGCATGGTGACGGCGAAAATGCAACCATGTCGCTCACAAAATTTTACGAGAACGGGATGAAAATTCCGGACAAAAATCATACGTTTTTTTCTGGAACTTTATCAAATTTAATTTTTTTCAGTATTTTCCCATTTTATTCAGAAAAATTAAATACGTCATACACAATGCCACTGATGAGTGATGACAGCGTCAAATATATAAAATGCCAGAAATATGGAAGGTAGAGCAAGGAACAAAATCTCCATATACCAAAAAGTTTCCGACAAAAAAACATAAATAGGTGGCGCTACAATACCTAGACTACTTGAGAAAACAATCTAATCATAGACAGCGCACTTCACTCCGTCAATAACGCCTAGGTTCTTAGCTACTCTACTCTAGTGCTACTCTGGAGAGATTTGGAACTATTATTTATAGCTGACAGCTGGACACTTTTGCAACAATTCTGCCTAAGGAGTTTCTGTTCCTTGCCTCTACCTTCCATAGCCAGAAACTAACACATTAGACGTACAACCTTTAACCTTCCTGTTTAAATTCCCAATCATTCAGAAATTAAAAAAAAAACTTGATTTTTTCGGCTTTATTCGTTTTTTTTGGGAGTATTTTAACTTTAAAAAAAACCGAGTCGTTTGGAAATTTTCCCGTATTTTTCCGGATTTTTTCAATGCTAACGAGAACCGTGCAACATCGAGCTGATATGATGATGGCCAGCATTCTTCAGTGGCTCTACGATACCCCGCAACACCGCACATAATTATGAATATTATGATTAATTTAGTCAATAAACAAGATCAACTGCGGGTAGTTCGAAAAACTCACGCGGCTAGAAGATGTTGATGTCTACTTTAACCAGTCTTTTCCGAGACCACGGGGACAACGCTGTCCTCGAAACGTCGGAGGTAAATTTAAAACTTAATACGCGATTAAGTCCCGTTTGTGTTAGTTAATAATGTGTAAAATCGTGAAAGTTTAAATCAGTGTTATTTAGGACTAGTCCAATCCTTGGGGGGCGGTAACCCTTTGAGGTACACCAGGGCCGCATCGCACGAATCGCACGCATTGCATACAAAGGATTTTAGTAATCTTTGTATAGGAACCAGTGATCGGAACTATGGGAGTAAAACTTTAACAAAACTTGTTAAGCGGACATAAAATAGTGCATACAGCCCTAAAAATATTCATGTCCATAGGGATAGGAATAGTATAGATATTCGAATATTTTTAAGGCTATAAGCACTCTTTATACGTCCGCTTGATAAGTTTTGTTAAAGTTTTACTCCCATAGTTCCGATCACTGATAGAAACTCATACACAGACATGGAAGTGTTTGTGGCAAAGTAAAGTGATTGACAAAATGATATATCGTCATGTCTCTTATCGATGTAACAAAAAATACAAAATTAATGATAGTGGCATTTTTTTTTAGAAACGCTCAAATATATTTTGTATTAATTGAGTGTATTAAAGTGTAAAGTGATATTTTAGTCACTTACCAAAATAACATTGTTGGGGCTCTGGAGGATAAGTTATTAAGCTTATAAAACTGTTATTTCTTGAGATGCCAAAGTTAAAATTTATAGTTCGTGTCATCCACGATGACGCGCTGATTTGTCAAATCTAACCTTTAATACTATGACAATACGGCTTAAGGCACGCGTCTTCGTGAATGACACGATGTATAATTATAATTCTTCACTAATTATATCACAAAAGTAGATGCGGTGCGAATGAAAAATCAAACAATCAGGCCAAATCAAGCATACGGTGACGTCAGAATTATATCTTTTGGACGTAGTTTAAGGACGTACCCGGGTCCTGGCCTGATTGTTTTTCTGTCATGAGCGTTTGTACCTGTAAACTTTATTTTAAGAAATTAAGGCCAGGTCTTTTAGTCTCTTTTAGTCTGTTAGTAGTCGCTTTCCTCTACAAAGCGGGAAAACGCTGGGATCGGCTACGAGCGTAGCGCTACGAAAATGTTGACAGTGAATGTGTTAGATTAGTTACTCTTCCATAGTAAATGTTTTGATGTTCATCATGCTGTTTAAGCAAATACATATTCTTTGATTTAGTCATGTTAGAGAAGAAAGAAATCATCACTTGTATTAATATTTGGGTGTGGTAAAAATGTTCCATGTTTTTTTCATGGTTTGAAAATATTTGTCATTTCCAGACATAGAAGTTTTTGTGGCAAAATAAAGTGATTGACAAAATCAAATATCGACATGTCTATTATCGATGTTACCTTAGCGTTATAGATATTTTTAACATTGTATAAAAAGATAGCTACCGCGAAATACACAACACGTTCGACATCTTCTTTGATACACCCATTGGTAGTTCTTGTTTTTTGCACTGTCTTCTACAGTTAACGCTTTTATTCATATTAGTATAAATTGACGACCACTTTGGCCCATTGGGTAGTGACCTTGCATACGAAGCCGATGGTCCCGGGTTCAAATCTTGGTAAGGGCATTTATTCGTGTGATGAGCATGGATATTTGTTCCTGAGTCATGGGTATTTTCTATTTATTTAAGTATTTATATATTATATATATCGTTGTCTAAGTACCCTCAACACAAGCCTTATTGAGCTTACTGTGGGACTTAGTCAATTTGTGTAATAATGTCCTATAATATTTATTATTTTATTTATTTATTTAAATATGTAATCAAGAAATTATGGTCCGATTTGGAATTGATTTGCATTCTTGAAGTTTCTTGGTAAATTACAGCAACTAGAAGTTACATCTTTTAATTATTAATCTATGGCTGACTTATCGATAACATATTTGTCGATGTTTCATTTTCTCAAGCACTCGTTACTGTCAAAAAAACTTGTGTCTGGTCAATTCATAAAAATACTTAGGGCCTATTTCACAAAGCCTGGGTAAAGTATTGGATAGCTAATTAATAAATAAATTAACTGCATAGATAAAACTTCCTGCAAAACTTGATCTACCAGTTAAGCTTATTTGGAGATTGTGAAACGCCGACAATGATTTTATTCGTCAGATAAGTGGCAAGTAGCTTATTCAGGACTTTATTTGGACAGCCGCCATTAGATATATCGGAGCGGCCGAGGTGGTCAAAAATATCTGAACGAGCCTAACGCCTTGACAATAGAGATATATCTTATGGCGACTGGACATTGTGATACAGGTCTGTAATAAATCTGCTGCCGCAGACCATTTTTAATTTATTAATTTTCGAATGTTTTATTTTTATTTGATATTTAAATGTAATATGGCTACGTTTAGTGGTGAAGGTTACTTGAATAAGATAATCTATTGTCATGCATTAACTAAATATACAAGGTGTAATAAAATTAGTGGAGATCCGTTTATGAGGGGTAACATTGTTCTCATCAGAAAAAGTTGATTTTTTTAAATGGAGAAATAGTTATTTGTTTTTTTTTTACTTACTCCGTTGGCTCAGCGACCCAAAATGAGACTGGGCCTCCGACAAGACAGCGCCATTTTTCTCGGTCCTGTGCGACCTCCCGCCAAATTACATTATTATTTGTTTTACAAGTTTGAAAATATTTTCACCACACCAACTGGTAAAGGACCTCTTATTGTTCAAAAACTAATGAGAAAGTTGCATTTGATCCACATGTAGCACACACAAATTTTGAGTTGTTTCATTATGTTAGCTAGTACAATTGACTTTTAAATGGTGATTTTGAATGATATATTTTTTTATTTCGTTCATTTGGTTTTGATCTTAGTTTTTTTTTGGTATTTCATAGTTAGTAGTTTCTCCGTGTTGGTGTGATGAAAAATGTTGTGTTTCACTCGGAGGCAAAGTTTGTTTAACACCCAAGGCAAAGCTCGATCGCTACTCGCTACGCTCGCTAATTTTGGAATTTTTCACTTGCACGGGTATCAATATTAGCACGAGCGGTTAACCCTTTATCAGGCTGACAATTCAAAAATGAAAATCGAATGTCAGTCTTACTCATCGAAAATAGAACACAAGTTTGAAGTGCCGTATGTGGGAAATATATCTACCTTAGCCTGCTGGGCTAAGATGGTCGGCTCTTTATCATTTGTCACCATGCCTGTCACGTTCTAACAAATATGTAAGCGCGAAAGTGACGGACATAGTGACAAGTGATAAAAATGGAACCATAATACCGCCGCTGGTAAAGGGTTAAACAACTTTGCCCCCTTGTAAAACAAATAACTATTTTTCTATGGTCGTTTAAGTCGACTAATTCACCAAAGGCCATTTTTTTTGCGTAATTTTTTTATCTTCTTTTCCTAATCACATTACCATCCGGATTCCCACTATTTTTGTTACTGTATTGTATCGATATCTGATTTTTTGTGCAGCCAATCAAAACTTTCATTGAGTAATAAAATAAAATAAGTTACATTTTTTATATAAATTGTGTATTGAACTGTATTTAAAGCTGCGGGCGAGGTGTAGTTAGTTAGTGCTTCTGGGCATTTTCCGCAAGTGGACAACCATTGTGCCTATTTTGCGTGAAACGAGGTAGCGCTACTCTAACCACCCCAGTGGGGCTAAGATGGTCGGCTCTTTATCATTTGTCACCATGCCTGTCACATTCTAACAAGTATGTAGGCGCGAAAGTGACAGGCTTAAGTGACAAGTGATAAAAATGGAACCATGCTGCCACCCCAGCAGTGGCAGCATGGTTCCAATTTTATCGCTTGTCACTATGCCCGTCACGTTCGCACTTACATAGTTGTTAGAACGTGACAGGCATGGTGACAAATGATAAAGAACCAACCATCTTAGCCCTACAGCTCCTCCACGAAGCCTAGCAAGGCTTAGATAGAGATAGAGATCTTTATTTGCATATCAGTATGATACATAGGTACATAAAGGACCCTGGAAAGGGTTTGCTAACTGCCTCTCTTAGTGTGCACGGAGTCCCTAGGTATTAGCTCCTGTATACTTCTACCTGTAACGGGCGAGGTGTATTTAACCCTTTACCAGGCTGACAGTTCAAAAATGACAATCGAATGCCAGTCTTACTCATCGAAAATAGAACACATGTTTGAAGAGCCGCATGTGGGAAATATATATCCATTAGCCTGGTAAAGGGTTAAGAAGGGCAGAAGGGATACCGTTTAGTGATATGTATCAGATAAGTGTGTCATATGGACTGTTTTTGAAGTCAAAAATGTACTGAAAGCTTCGTCTGGTATATATATTTCGTCGCTGATTTTATTATTTTTTTTGACGCCAAAGTCGCCACACATAATGTACAGTCAACCAATTTGATTCCTAGGCCACTATAGAACCATGCCATAATGACTTCTACGACAGTGCTTATTGAGTGATGCGTGTCAAGTACGAGTATCTAGTAGTTAAAGCGACAAGGTTCTATAGTGGCCTAGGATTCTAATTGGTTGACTGTACACCAAAAAAAAATTGAAAAATTATGATTTGTTCCGAAAAAACTTTTTTTTTTCAAAGGCGAGCTTGACGTCCCAAAATTGTAATATCTATGGAGCATTGTACCTAAATTAAATAAAGTTTGGTGTGTGAACATGATTTTTATTCATTTCATAGAGTTATAATAACTCTTCAAAACCTTAAAAATATTTACAAATGATTTTTAAATTTCTAAAAAAGAAAAATAATTATAAAATATAGTCTTATTGTAAAGTTATAATTACAGGCATCGAAAAAACTAAAAATCCTAACTAGTCCCTATAAGTACCAAGGTTCACCCTCAACTGTAAACCATACTGTAAAAACATAAGGTCTATCGATAATCAGTTGTTCTGCTGTTAAAGTACAGACGCTTAGCACGAAGAATCTCGTGCATTGACCTGCATGTTGCTATCTCTTTCGCGTGCGCATAACTATATTGTTGTCCCGTCCATGTTGCCGGCGGTCAAGGTTATACGAGCGGAAAAGCAATATAACTATGCGCTTTGCGACAGAGATAGCAAATTAGGAATAGTGTTGGTTAAGACTCCTTTGAGTCCTCTGCTTTAAAACTCGACTGTTTTCAGACTTATAATTAAGTCTAAACTCGAGTCCTTTTCAACTTGTTAGAGACCCGAGTCTTGTAGACTTGAGTCCTTTTGAGAGAACTCTCAGTTTTTTGTTTGCATAATTTCGAAATGATGATTTTAAGTAATATTCGTGGATTAGGTACACAAATCATACAATTGGCTACTTGACTGTTTTTTGTAAATAATGTCTAACGATCTTTATTTTCCTGAGGATCAAATGTCTATATAGGACTCATGGTTTTTAAGCAACACAAAGGTCAGAAATGAGAGTTAAAGTCTGACGCTCGCACTCGACGATTGAAACGCCTCTAACAAAATGATAAGGTGATGTGACGTCACATCATATAAGTCTGTCCTAAATGTATGGAAGATCAAGGAAATTTCCATTTTGACCCTGATATTGCGTTTATGTGTATAGTTGTCATACAATTTATTTTTTAATGAAATGTAAGGAATTGAATAGTACCATTTTCTTTTATATTTTTGAAAGACAAAAAAAAAATTTTTTTTGAGACTTCGGAGCTTTGTTTTTTTTTATAATCTCAATATAATTTTTTAAATTCCACTTTTATAATGGATGACTCATTTTCTATCCATTTAACTAAATTTTGTTATAATATTCAATATGAGTCAAGTACCCAATTACGCATTGTTATTTAGGTAAAAGCTATAAAATTGTTGACGGAGTCTTTATTCCAAGGCTCGAGTCCTTTTGAGTTGCTCTTAAGAGGGAAGAATAGCTTTGCGATCCTAGCGAAATAACGGTACGTTTTCTATAAAATTCCATTTCGGGAGAAAACGTTTTCCACTAACTAAATCTTAACTTTGATTTTAATGTCGATCGCTTCAGCATAATATATTCTAGGTAGGTTTATAGGTTTCACTTATTTTTTTTACATTGCAAATTTTGAAAAAAAAAAGTAAAACCTATAAAGCTAGTTTTTCATGGAGAACGGAAAATATTTATAAGCGGATAAACATTTCCTCTTTTTGTATTATGGACGATCACGTGGTTCTTACAAGACTCGTAAAAACGAGTCGAGTTCTTCAAATTCAGACTCAAAAGACTCGTAAAAACGAGTCGAATTCTTCAGACTCAAAATACTCGAGTTCCTACCAACACTAGATAGGAAATGGCGGCTCAATGTACGAAACTCTTTGTACTTAGCGTCCCTACTTTAGTACTACAGTTATGGTCCAATCTCAAAATTTATTAGAATGATTTATACTCATTTCACAGTACTCTCAACAATGCACGGACTTGTCACAGACAAATAGGTGGGTCCACACAAAGCGAACATATGCGCGAGGCAATTTTCTTCCGCACAAAACGGCCAGTGTAGACGTGCCTCGGACGTGTGGACCCGCTTATAAAATGAACCAGGGTGCTTAGCCAACGTGCCAATCGTTAACGCTACGTAGCGTAGCGTAGTCATCTCTATCACTCTTCCATATTAGTGCGAAAGTGACAGTTGCGTTTCGTTCGTTACACATTTTGACTGACACGTTGGCTACGCACCCAGGAGGCGTAGCGTGACAATCGTTAAAGCCAATTGAAATGTAAGTAATTTTTTGAAAAAAATATCAATTGAACTATCCTATTGTCGTTAACGATTGTTAGATACCTTACGAGTTCTTGATATCGTCTGGTGACAAGCATAACTCACTAATTACCACCAAAAGTTCCTAGCTATAATCGCTATAATGAACTATCTTACTAATAATAAGGTTGATTTTTGTTTATTTATTTTTTAGTAATTAGTGAGTTTTGCTTGTCACCTGACGATATGTAAAAAGTTACGCATTCACCGCCCTGAAGTACGCAGCATTTATCTGCTCCAGGAAGATGAAAGTGAAGACAGTGTGGGGTCCTATCTTGAGATAGGTGGGCAGGAACCCGCTCCAGAACCCCAGGATGCCCTCCTTCTTTAGCACCTCCATTATTACGCCGACCATGCCTATCTGCTCGCCTCCTTTTGCCGCGTTTTGCACTCTGAAAAATTAACTTTTGTTCAGAGAATCTTATTAATCTTTCATATGTGTGTGGTGGTTAAAAATCGTAGGTTCAAAGCCCACTTGTACTTAAGTAAGGAGTGGTTCAGTAAAAAAAGTGGCAGTGAATTATTCAGTATACACCGTGTTTTTATTGAATTGCGTTAACTCCGGGGTTTCGGTAAGTACGTTTAAGGAAACTAAATGGCATAGTTAATTTTTACAAAAAAAAAAAAAATGTTTTTTTTTACTATTTTTATTTTTATAAAAAGTAACTAAATGTTGCATATAGCGTTGTTGTAACACGGGCATTACATTTAACTCAACCAAACAATTGAAAACTGTGATATATCAATGTCATTTCTAACATCGATCGTCCGAGATAGTACTTACGTTAGTAGCAAATGTATGAACTCGCACTAAACACTAATCAATAAGTAAACAGGCCCTAAGGCAAGTGTACACGCTCGTAAGGGCCTTATAATATAAAAAAATATGATTGATTATCTCCGAAAATGAGTTAATTAGAATATCGGTGTCTTTGAGAAAGTTACTTAATTAAAGCTCAGGAATGCACCCTCGAAATTAACGCAAATCAAAAAAAACACGGTGTATATATATATTTTTTTTAAATAATTATGAAGCAGTATGTTTTTTAAGTAATCTGTAGATAAAATACTATATAATAACAATAAAATCATATTGAGATATATCAGATTGTTTTTTCTCATTTTTATTGCAATGTACTTCGTAACTTTTTGTACAACACAATTTGACAATCATCATCTGCCATTTTCCTTAATGCCACACTTGAATTTCAATTTTCACAACTAGTTGTATGCTTTTAGGAATATCGTCTTACGAGTAAATTATACTAATAAACTATAAACTGGAGTTCATCTTCGGTAGTCAGGAAGTCTCTCCAATCTAACCTCTGACAGAGGTTATTTTATGGGAGACAAATTTCTGTATAAATCGCAAATACACAAAAATGGAAATTCCATGTAACTACCTCAAAGTGAAGTCAAATCAAAAAAGTGCAAAATCGAACATAAGACAATTTAATAATGTATTAAAGAGCTTATCAAACTTAAAGAAAAAACTATGTTTATGAGAAACACCTCATAAATTCTCTCAGAAGACGCTGTTCAAAAAGTCTTAGGAGACATGTAATTAATTATATATTAAAATAATTAAATGTTTAAAATCGAATGCCGAGGGTTTTGACGGGATAAATTTAAAAATGCTTATTTTAACTCTCCCATACACAATTGACATCATTACAAGCCTAATAAATACCTCTATTCTTACATCCACCTTTCCAGATATCTGGAAGTTAGCATTAGTAAACCCCTTGCCTAAAGTATCAAACCCATCCATGCTTAAAGACCTTAGACCTATAAGCATACTCCCCTGCCTATCTAAAATAATGGAAAAAGTTGTGTGCTCACAGTTAACCACCTATTTAGAAAACAACAATATTTTGCCTGATGTCCAATCAGGTTTCCGTAAAGGACGTAGTACAATGACTGCATTACTTGATGTCACTGATAACATTCTGGATGCTCAAGACAAGGGAATGTGCACACTTTTAGTACTCCTCGATTTCTCAAGGGCTTTTGATTGTCTGAATATTAACCTGCTATTATCAAAACTGAGCTACTATGGTTTTGACCACAAAACTGTAATGTGGTTTGCAAGCTATCTTTGTAACCGTTCGCAAATTGTGAAAGTGCGTCTCAGTGATGGTTCTTCACTTTTCTCTAAAAAGGCTGAGCTTACTAGAGGAGTTCCTCAAGGATCCGTAATCGGGCCGCTCCTGTTTATATTATATTCCGCAGACATTACATCTCACATCACGCATTGCAAGTACCACATTTACGCAGACGACATACAGGTGTATATATCATGTAAGCCAGCCGATATCAACAGTACCATAGAAAAACTAAATGAAGATCTCACCAGAATTGCTAGATGGGCTACAGAAAACTGCCTACTACTTAACCCCAGCAAAACAAAATATCTTGTGTTTGGCAGCAATCAGCAACTGGCCGGTGTCAGTAGTTCTGTGAGTGTTATGCTGATGAACGAACCAGTCGAGAGGGTGTATGAGGCCCGTAACTTAGGTCTCCTAATGGACTGTGGACTGCGATATGAGAAACATACCGCTGAGGCTATTAGGAGTTGCTTTTATAAACTTAAGGTGCTATATAAAATCCGTCCATATTTAAGTGAAAACCTGCGCATACAATTAGTTGAATCACTCGTCCTGTCAAAATTGAATTATGTTGATGTTGTGTTTGGGCCAAGACTTCTTGCCAAAACTAAACGACTCATACAGCGTGTTCAAAATGCCTGTGCTCGCTTCTGTTTTGATATTCCGTTGAGAGCTCACGTGACTCCGTATCTGAATAGCCATAAGATCCTTAAAATGCAACACCGCCGTAAACTTCACTTAGCTTGTTTGCTCTTTGGCGTACTGAACTATAAAACTCCTGCATATCTTTTCAAGAAGCTATCTTGCATTAAGCTCCGCGAGCGCCGTGATTGTGGAATTCATCTGTTGACGCCGCGTCATGCCTCAGCCGCTTTCCGAGGAAGTTTTAAGTATTCTGCATCCCGCTGTTGGAACAATGTTCCGCCGCCAGTGAGAAACCTGCAAAGTATTCATAGTTTTAAGACAAAGCTTAAACAGTACTTGCTCAATCACCAGCTTAACCAGGAAACCTGCAGATTGGAAACAAGTTGCCTGTAGTCAAGACTATTATTACTTACCACAATGTTTTTGCTCCTTCCGCAATGGAATCGACACCATTCCCCACACACCATCCTTATAATCGTTATTTTATTTAAGCTGATTATGCTACTATTAGTTTTTCTTTTGTTTACATATTTTAGTCAACTTTGTTTTATGGTTTTCATGATCGAAAACGGATTGAGATTATGAGTTTCATCTTATTATTATGTTTGTCAAATCTGTCACTGGATTTAATTCGTGTAGCTACCGCTGACCTGGCGCTAGTTGCGCACGCTTAATGCCGCGCCACGATACGATCCGACCGGACCGGTACAGACTGGACGTTCGTTTCGTCCGTGCAATTTTATTTAGTGTTAAGTATGTTCGTCATGTTTATTTTATGTTTCTTTCCTTTTTTCTGTTACCTTCCGTGATTACTTCGCACTCGATGGTCTCATCGGAAGATCAGCGCTGGAAGTCGCCAGCAACATGCTGAGATGAGGCCATTTCGTGACACTTTACTCTCACTATGTTCTCTTTTATGTCTGTCTATTTCTGTTTGAGTGTTTATGAATAAAACAAATTCTATTTCTATTTCTATTTCTAATATAAAAGGCGAACACTTCAATTCGCCCTTTTATTTTAAATATTGTATATGATTGTATATCAGAATAGTTTATTGCACTCATGTTAGTGTACAGTTCTTTAAAACTACTTAATACAGTTCCACATGAACCCTGTAAGGGTATAACAATATTCTTAAAACTAACTTATGAAATAACATGCATCATGGGCATAAGCCAATAAGGAGGGGCTGGTGTATGATATATCTGTATGTCTTATTTGTGCCGGTAACGTTATTCGTCCATATTATCGTTAAAAAAAATATTAAATGTGTAGTACGCTTTTTTTACTAGATAAGTTTTTAATGATTTTTTAAAGTTACTAAATTTTTTTATTTCTTTAATTTCATTTGGGATTGTATTATATATTTTTATGGCCATGCCAAAAGGGCCTTTGTGGATCATCTGTAGAGTAGAGTTTGGTGTGGCTAGTCTAATTTTAGGTCGTAGGTGGGCCGGTCGCGAGTATTGAGGAAAGAGATTTCCATTATTCTTTACGAATAGACACACTTCCAGTATATACATGGAGATTAGGGTCAGAATTCTTAGTTTTAAGAAGTATGGTTTGCAGCTTTCCAGTTGATGAATATTTACAAGGATTCTAACACAGTGTTTTTGTAATATAAAAAGATTTTTCACACTTGGACTTTTTCCCCACAGTATAATTCCGTATTGTAACCAAGAGTGAGCATAGGCGTAGTATGCATTTGTGGCTATTTTTATGTCAGTACACTTTTTTAGATGATATAGTGTAGTGGTACTTAAGTGTATAGAATAATATGCCCGAATTACTACAAAAATGTGCTACTTCAAAATTATCACTAAATAAACTGAAAAATCCACATAATGTGCTGCTACTTTTTTTCTGAACCACTCCTTATATTAGAAATAATCGTTCTTGAAAAATAATGCAAAATTTGATTATACCCGGTCAAACATCTTCAAATTTTTTATGGGACGATTACCCTTCGCGTCAACATTTTTTTAAATTTGCCGCTTAGAGGTGATCAAGCCAGGTATCATAGACGCAGTAAAGTGAAGGAACATTGTGTCCCCCGTCATTGTTAGGACCAAATATCATGGGTGTCACAAAGGCGCAAAGGCTGCGGTGGCTCGGTCATCTAGAGCGAATGGGAGCCGATCGGGCGGTGAAAAGAGCGTTTGGGGGAAAACCGACAGCACGCCGCCCGGCCGGTCGACCTAGGTATCGATGGGCGGATGTGGTGGACACGGATCTACGCGAGCTCCAGATGAAGACTGGCGAGAAACTGCACAGAACCGGGATCGGTGGCGAGCAGTCGTGTTGGAGGCCAAGACACACTTTGGGTCGCTGCGCCAGAGGAGTAAGTAAGTCATTGTTAGGAGCATTTCTCTGGCTTGAGCGTAGGAGCCAAATTGCGCGCCGGCAAGACCGCTGTGCGGGAATTTCACAAGATAGGTAAAATAAAGTAGGAACTCACTTCGTTTTAACTTTATCAAGCGGCAACGAAGAGGCAGATGTGATTAGGCCAGCTATCATAGATGCAGTGAAATGTAGTAACATTGTATCCCCCATCGTGGGTAGAAGCATTTCTCTGGCTTGGGCGTAGGAGCCCAGTTGAGCTCCGTTGACGACCGCTGCGCGGGAGACGGTGGCGGAGACGCCTCGGAGTAATGTACCTGCGCCTTCCTCGCCGATCATTCTGTCGACAGAGGCAGATAAATACCTAATTATTATTTTACCCCACTATTAGATCGAGTTAGTTAACATACGTAGACTTTTTAGATCTCTTATTAATTCTCCTTGCGATGTTTTCCTTCACACAACAAAGCGACCTTCTTTGCCAACATCTTAACCAGACATAAAAATTAATATATTTTTAACCTGAATACAAACCATGACACGATAACTCTGCATTGGTTTATGGAGGCCATGGGGATGCTACCGTCATTTCTGGGCCCACAATTGAGACATCCAACACACCACAAGTCTTTTTTAATAGAAGTATATGACAGTTGATAAAATAAGAGTTGAGGCCCGAATAAGCGATAGCCGCTTCTTTCCGTCATGGCTTTGCCACAACATTTCCATCTTCACCACTTAGATGGTTGACACTCCTCACCTGTGCGTTTCTCCAGAAACTTTCTGCCTCGCACAGCTAAACTGTGGAATGAACTGTCGCCTGCGGTATTTATGGACCGATACGACCTTAAAAAAAAAAGAGCATACTCCCAACTTAAAGGCCGGCAAAGCATTTACAACTCCTCTGGTGTTGCGGGTGCCCATGGGCGACGGTAATCGCTTACGATCAGGCGATTCGTCTGCTCGTTTGCCTGCTGTATCGCTGTATCATAAAAAAAGCGAAATGTCATCCGCTCAGTTACCCTCACTCCTCCCACGCCCTTGCGCCCGATACTTAAACACATACTCTGTGTCTGTTCCTACACATAGCCTCCTCCTCACTGCCGGAACAGTCTCTTTTATACTAGACGTTCACTCACCTATTACTTAACTGGTGGGTTGAAACCCTGCATAGTTTAGGCGATGGCAAGATTGCCCACCTAAAGCTGTTAACACTAGAGGGACTGAGAGCTGTATAGACCTCGCGAACCCCATAGCTCCGCCAATAATACGAAAGCATTGTTATTATTTTGCTTCGCTCATTCTTATTCGGCGTGTAGGTATATATTTAGTAATTACCTGCCAAGCGCATTGAACACGTGCGCATAGTTCCTTCGCTTCTCGGGCGGTAGGCGGCCATCGGCGGTCATTCTGACAAGCGCCACTTCAGCAGGGTTGCCCACTAACGCCCCAATGCCGCCCGCGATCATGCCAATGAGCATCTTCATGCCGAAATTTGGCGTCCCGTGTGATCTGGGGATAGGAAAACAAGTTATCAACAGCTTGAAATGTAATAAGAATGCTGCCCACCTAACATGATGTTTCTTTCCGGTTGAAGACTAAATCTATGGTATAATAGGTATGAAGATGGTTTGTGAAAACCACAAGTTTTGTGTTAGGCAGGACCACTATTTCCAACGCTGTCTCGATAATTAGAGAGTTGGCTTCTTGAATCTATTGTAAAATTGTAAACAATAAGTAACATGTTGTCAGTAACAGTACCTAACGTAGAAGTAGGTGAGTTGTCTTCTCAGAACTTAGAGATTGAAACTACGAGTTTCATGACAGAAGCACTCTATTCTTTGGAGTGTCTTGCGGCTAGGGGATCCGACTTCATAAATTTATTGTTACATTAGTTACACTAATGGATAGCTACATCACATTCTCACGTGGTGCTGGAATGCAGCGGAGTGGCTCCATACAGGGCAAAACATCTCGGATCCCCGAGAGATCTCCCCTAGGTCCTACTCAACATCAATGGTTTGAAAGGATTCCTTGAGGAATTGGGCTAGCAGGACTAGCCTACCACTCAACCCCTTCACGCAAAATAGGCACTAGACGTCGAGTTGGGGAAACCTGCCCTTGCTACAATACAATACAATAGTTACCAAGGCTCGGAACCGGTTTTTTCTTCATACAAAAAATACCGGTATTATTACGTTCTTTTTCGTTCTTTGGTTTATTATTTCATTTCTAATAGGACTATCTAATAATGCGAAGTTGTTACCTAAATACATGATCCAGTCCTACGTAAAGGGTATAAAATAATTAAAAATATTGGGCTATCTCGGGATTTAAAAATAAACCGGTTCCGAGCCCTGATAATTACACTGACTTGGTGTACACATAGCCCATATTGGTGATAGCGTTGAAGCTCCCAAGGCATCTAGTAGTGTGCTTGGCCTGTCAGCACAGCGCGGCAGAGATCCCCTTCTAAAGGCCCGCCACACTTTTAGCGGCTACATGGGTGTACTTACTTGGTGTACATATCAGTGATTGCGTTAAAACTTCCGAGGCGTCCGGTGGTGTACGTGGCCTGTCGGAACAGCGCGGCAGATATCCCGTTGTACAGGCCCGCCACACCCTCTTTAGCGACTACCTGTGAAGTAAGAGCCTACCATCAGTACCTATCATCTTATAAATTTATATTATAGGTAGATAAATTGTATAATATAATTTATTCGAGAGTTCGAGAGCCAAATAATTAGATTACTTCTTACTTTTACTAAGACGCATATCAGAGAATATTTTTTGTCATTTATTTTTGAACAAGTTTCACATTACGACCTCATCACCTCTTTGGCCATTTTAACCATGGTGTAGTCCTTGGCTCCAGGCCCCAGCAGTTGCATTCTGGTCTTCAGTAAGTCCATGGGCTGGACGATGCAGGTTGCCATCATGCTGTAACATCGTGGCTTATAAAATCGTATCATGTAACGGTGAAGTGTGTTTACATAATTCAGATGATATTTTCACTTGAATATGATTTTTATGGTGCACACAGCTGCGCAGCCAACATACCAACCGTTACGGCGTAGCGGTCATCTCTATCTACCACTCTTCCATATTAGTACAACAGTGACAGTTGTGTTTCGTTCGCTACGGAGCGTAGACGATTTGCTACGCACTCTGGAGACAGTTACAACGCAAGCTACTTGCGCGAGGAGCATGTGCAAGTTCACGCTGGAAACGTTAAGAGTGGCGCAAACTCTGCATCAACGCAGAAGGAAGTGCAGGGGACTTCCTCACAGATTGCTACACACTTGTGATTCACTGTAGGGCAAATTATATCACGTCTAGAGCAGTTAAATTATTACTGAACCCCCGTGCAAACAGATCAGTTATCTCTGCAGCTTACTGTACATGCGTAAGGGGTTATTACATTTATCGTATATCCAGTACATGTTCTGCTCAGAAGGTCAGAGAAAGGTACCTTTTCTCTACATGCTATTTCCTTGTCGCTCCTAGCGGCAGATAAAAAAGTGTTCGGCGAAAGATATATGTAATAACCCCTGTAGATAATGATAGGTAATAAATACTGATATGCCCACGGAAAAATTCGGAAATTGCATATTCTTCTAACGGAATCGAAATTCCATTCCATTTTAAAATTAAACTTTCTCTTATTTCTTGTGAATTTTTACTGAAATTTCCTAGAACTTAACCAACTTTTCGGAAACTTTCCGCAACTCGCACATCTGATCTGACATCTGTAATACAAATAATCAACTCCCGACTCACCCGGCTGATCCTCCGAAAAGGAACTGGTACAAAGGGGGTATTTTCGTGATTTTTGGTTTTGATTTGTCCCCCATAGCTCACAAACTTCGATGCACATTTATTTATTCGTTTTATTTTGTATGAAAATGGAATATATGGTTGAATGTATAAAATTATGTAATACGCGTCATGATGGCTTTTTGTGTGACATTTTATGTCAATAATTGAAGTTACTTTGTTTTTTTTTTCATGTTTTCATTGAGGTTCATTAATTACCTTACGATAGAAGTTATTATTCTTTATGGAATTGCCGTTTCTTTTATCGCTATCAAAAGTAAAGTTTACCACTTTGATTTACCACGAAATGTACAATGGAGGACGCAGAATTTTGGTTTGGGAGGGGCTTAATTGAATCGGGACGTACAGTATACTTAAACAGTTTAAACTTTAGGCTCTAGGGCAAGGGGGGATTTGAGAAGACTTACTTGTTACATTAAGGGCCTGTTTCACAATGTCGAAGTAAAGTCCTGAATAAGCTACTTGCCACTTATCTGACGAATAAAGTCATCGTTGGCGTTTCACAATCTTCAAATAAATTTAAATGGTAGATAAAGTGCTACATTTTATCTGGCAGTTAATTTATTTGTTAATTAGCTATCTAATATATACTTTACTTGGACATTGTGAAACAGGCCCTAAGTATATATTACAATTTGCTTTACCTAAGATACCTAGTCTGTTCGGAAAGTGAAGAGTCGTGGAATGTATTGGGCCCAATACATTCCACGACTCTTCTCTTTCCGCACAGACTCTACTTGCTTTGTGGGATTTTCTGTGAGGAAAAAGCTTAATAAAATTAAAAAGAAATTTTTAAAATGAAAATTTAATAAATCATTTGTTCTTTATCATTTACCTATATTATTTGAAACATGGTTTTTTGAAATCGTTCGAAATAATAGTATGACGCAGGCAGGTATAACATGTTGTAATTGTTTTACTCTTTCATACTGAGTATTTAAATAAATCAAGTAATCTATTCTCAAAACATACGTTTTAAATATCTACAACAATGCGTGCAAAAACATACAACAAACAATTCTAACATATTAGATTAAGAGTGACGTAACATTGCACTCGGAGCAAAGCGAAAGACTCAGAATCCGTGACATAAATAATTAATTATCTGTCTTATTAGAATAAATTATGTACAATACACAACACACATTATTGAAAAACATATTAGACTATTTGTAGTTATTGAATTCCTAATAGTGTTATCGTTTACCCTAAATGACATAACACAAATCAAAAAATAAAAATAAAATCAAAGATCAAAAGGCAGTCATCGCACCATACAAAACGTACTTTAAGTTTAAAATATAAAGTAGGTACTATGGTAAATTTTATATATTTATAAGATAAAACACTCGTTTACCGCGAAAACCGAAATTCGCAGATTGCGGGGATCTTTCTCTTTTACTCTCATTAAGACGTAATTAGACTGACAGAGAAAAATGCCCGCAATAGGGAGTATTACTGCAATGTTCTGCCGCCAGAGTGCAACACTAGCACCTTTCATAAACCATAGAGTAACTTATTCATACTGTGCCTTAAACTGTTTTTTGACAAGTTTTCACAGATAATAAAATATGACATTTTATGGATCAAGGCGGTTTGTTTACAAGGGGCCTATCGGGAAACGCGAAAATCGAAATTTAGTTATCGCGCTTAATCGCTCGAATATGCAAGATTGATAGAGAGGTTAAATAACGAAATTTCGTTTTTCTTGTTTCACGGTAGACCGTCAGATTGTGATGGATTGTGGTAGTGGCGCCTCCTACGCAGAGTTTCGCGTAATATTCCCTATTGACGAACTTCGATTTTCGCGGTTATAGCCCAGCATTCCTTGCTCAGCTATAGTTGACGTGCTCCACACCAAAGAGCATAATAATCACTACGTTTTACTCCACACAAAACTATACCCACGCTACTTTAATCTAAGTAACCATGGCAACATACAATCGGCCAATCTAGAAATTGTGCTACAGGCGCATTCAGATATAGTGGATGCGCTGTCAGCGCGCACACATATAGTAAACACCCCTATAATGAAACAGGCACCAGTAATGGGATGGTATAGACAAACCTGTAAAACAAGTATTTACCATCAGTTTATAAACGCTTACAACATTTTACCATAACCAAGAGCCAAAGAGCTGCTTAAGTTTAATGTTTCATGGATATTTGTTAGTTTGAAAACTAATGACGCCATACGTCCCATAACTGGAGCAAAAAACCATAGTTTTAATTGGTTAATAATATTGAAATCAATTGCATTAGCTTTCATTAAATAGGATAGAAAATGTCCAATTCGTCCTCTATGGACGAATTGGATATTCAACTTTTAAAGCATAAAGCGGTAGGAATTTTACAGCTGTCAGAGTGAAATATCAAAAATACTCGAATTTTTCTCTTAAATGTTCCATGATTGGTGCCGTTAACACACTTGTGTACTGTAGATCATTCAATTTATGCGAATATTGCATGACTTGAGCTAGTTAGGTGCATCATAACCTCTACAGGCGTGTATTTAGGCTAAACTTAAGTAGAAAGCGTTGATCTGCTCCAATGCAATCAGCGTGAGCACAGTGTGGGGTCCGATCTTGAAGTAAGTAGGTAGGAACCCGCTCCAGAGACCTAGAGGGCCTTCCTTCTTTATGACGCTTAGGATAACGCCAATCATGCTGGCTCTTGAACCGCCCTGCGCTGCGTTCTGGACTCTGGAAGACAGTAATAATAAATAATAATTAAGCCTATATATATCCCATTGCTGGGCACAGGCCTCTTCTCGTGCGCAAACGTTGGCCCAATGCGGGTTGGCGATTTCACATACACCTTCGAATTTCTACGCGGATGTATGCAGGTTTCCTCACAATTTAAGACGGTACCTAATGCTTGATTATTGATCATTTGTGTCCACGACCGGCAAAACGTCCCACTTCGTCGCTTGCCATAAGGTCGCTTTGACAGCTTATTCGTATAAAGATACAAACAAATCTCGTCCCTATGGCAAGCGACACATTGGAACGTTTTACCGACCGAGGTTCGTGCAGAATATAATGTTGAATTTAATCGTTGTTCCGAAATCGTATACGATAAAGATACGCGCCGTAGGCCTTTCCTACAAGGGCATCAAAAATGTCTTCCATTCTCGATTATTTTATTAGAAAAGGTACTGCGAGGTAAACAACGAGTAAGAAATATTGATGCATCGGAAAAATAATCATTACTAATGAAATCAGTCTTTTTTCTAATATTTAAAACCGTATTCCTAAAGATAAGAAGACACTCTTATTGGAACAAGTACTCTTTGTTTCTAAGAATGAGCGCCTTGAATTTTATCGAGGAATATTATCAATTTTACATTATTGCGACTTTTCTTGTGAGACCTCTTAATGAAGTGAAAGTCGTTGATTGTCGAGGTCGTATCGAAACCAGTATAAAACCATCTGAATTACGGGGCCTGCCGCAAAAATCGAAATTCGCAAATTGCGGGGAACTTGCTCTTTTACTCTCACTGAGAAGTAATTAGTGACAGAGAAAAATGCCCGCAATTGACGAACTTCGATTTTCGCGGTTATAGCCCAGGTTCCAGTTTAGGTCGCCTTACCGTCAGCCCTTTGTTTTGTACAATACAATACAATACAAATACTCTTTATAGCACACCTTAATAAAAACAATACAGGGATTGAGATTGTAGTGCCTATGCAGTGTTTAGAATTAATTAATTTATTATTTATTTATTTAAACTTTATTGCACAATATAACAAATAAAGTACAAATGGCGAACTTAATGCCTAAAGGCATGCTCTACCAGTCAACCATCAGGCATCAGTCAATTTAGACTATCAAGATAAGAATGCAGACTTACTTCGTCTTGACTTTGTCAAACGGCAGAGACGCGCTCGTTGCAAGAAAGCCGGCTATCATGGATGCGCAAAAATGGAGGGGAATGCCGTCCCCCATTTTAGGTAGTAGCGCTTCGCGGGCCTGCAAACAATCAATATAAATATCATGCATCTAATCTAATGGTTTAGGTTAGGCCTCGAGATTTAGGTGAAGGCCGGTTCTGAATTCGCGCATAGCGGCACTTAAAGCGTGAACGGTTCCGAGGTTTGAAGCATACGGCTAGCTGCCAAAGTCACGCTAGACTAGCAGTAGCTAAGTAGGCAAATGGCATAAACACTAAGGAGAGAGAGAGAGATGTACATCTTACCTGTGCATAAGTGCCCAGCTGCGCAGCGTTGAGCACGGCGGCGCGCGCAGCAGTGGCTGAAGTACCGCGCATAAGGGTCAAGAGACCCTCCTCCTTGATCATCCTGTGGATATCGGCAGTTAACGTCAATTTTAGGTACAGGGTATGTTCTTCTAGGCCTTACCTAGAGCCTACCCAGCTACATTCTAAAACTTTTAGTGTCTATTAACATAACTTATTCATAATTCCCATGTTAATTTACACGGTTGGCTACCTACTTTAGAATTCGTTTAAGTATAGGGAAAATAATGTTACAGTTTTTCTCAAATGAAGGAGGTTTATTCGAAAGTCTATACCTAATACCTACAAACCAATAACCAAACACCTAATGACCAAAATTAGCTGGCTTCTATAGCCAGTTTTTTTTTGTTGTGATACAGACCATTCACCATGTGGGCGTAGAACTGACACTAAGTACTACTAAGCAGGTGCCTAATGATGGCTAGGTATAGTCTCACGCAACGTCAAATTTGATGATGATCATAATCTTGGAGTTCCTAACAGAGTACCAAAAGTCTAGAACCTTTGCAAAAAGAAGAGACCAAGGGCATTAAAAAATACTTTGGTGTAATTCCGTCGCTGTTCGAGTGGCAGGCGGCCGTCAATAGTCATGCGCACTAGTGCTACTTCAGCAGGGACTCATCGCGAGAGTCCAAGGGAGGTTATTACCAGCCTAAGGGCATTGTGTTAGTGTAGCTTCAGCGCCCGGCGGACCTATATGATCACCTTGGTAAAGTTAGTCCAGGGAGATTATTACCGGCCAAGAGTAGGTGTGATTCCGTTACTGTTCGAGCGGCAGGCAGCCGTCGGAGGTCATCCTAACAAGCGCCACCTTGGCGGGGTTTCCAACGAGTTCAAGGGACGTTATTACCTCTAACGGCATGGTGTTGGTATAGTTCCAGCGACAGGTGGCCCTATGTGGTCATCTTTAACATTACCACCTCGGTAAGGTTAACCGCTAGTCGGTTCAGGTCCAGGGAGATTATTACCTGCTAAGGGCATTGAACACATTAGTGTAATTCCTTCGCTGTTCAAACGGCAGGCGCCCATCAGCAGTCATTCTCACGAGTGCCACCTCAGCGGGATTGCCAACAAGCGCGCCCACGCTACCGGCGACCACGCCGATTGCCAGCTTCACGCCGAAATTCGGCACGCCATAGTTACTGCACAAAACACACATGTATATAAAAAAAAGGTTCTGACCACGTTAACTTTCTATAAACTTGGCAGCAAGAATACATATCCCTACAAGCTCCAAACTTTACATAGAATTTGGCATGAAAACTTAGTGTGGTCCAACTCTAACCTCTCACAGAAATATGAGCACGTTCAATACAAACTACAAGACAGCCTTGTATTCATTATTGTCTTGTATTCGCGTATGACATGTAAATAAAATCTATTAGAAAGATAAACCTCAACTCTGAGAAGATCCGTCGTAAGAAACTCTGCGAGATGCATTATTTTAGAGCAGTTCGGCGTGTTCTGATTGTTCTGCAAGATACTGTTTTGTACGAAATTGCGAACTGTTGCTTACTTACAATATTGTCCGACGATGAATCCGACTTACTTAGTATCCCATACTCAGAAGAGATATTGAACCTTTAAATCTAAGGAGAGACTTTGCCTCCTTATGTGTGTTCTACCGCTCGTACAATGGACTGTACTCTGAATTTTTTTTGACAAGATGCCAACGTCCGCTTTTTATTATCACCGCACCGCTCGCCGTCGGCAGGGTGGTCATCCTCATACCCTGCAACCGAAATGGTCGCGCACTGTGCAATAAAAGAGGAACTCCTCCCATGGACGCTCCGGCTGTGGAATGACCCAAGGTTTTGTTTATCGAAGTGCTTGAGTATGAGGTTGGACTTTGACTCCTTTTTTGCATTGCTGGACTCAAGTGTGTAATTTTCGAATTTTAATGTGTACATAATTTATATCTGTTGTTTTTTTGTTTTGTTTTTTTTAGTTTGATTTTGTTTTGTTGTTCTTATCATTATCTTTCTATCTTATTTCTTTCATCTTCTTGTCCTGTGTATGTGTGCTTTATGGAATTCTTTCTTTCTTTCTAGGTTCTTCAAAAAAGGAGTGAACGCTTACCATCATGCAGGTCGTATGTTTGCTTGCCATCGACGTTGTATAAAAAAATGAAATTTCGTCTTTTGGCGCACTCACGCAGTATAGATATCAGTGATGTAGGTGAAGCAGCCAAGCCGGCCCGTAGTGTAAGTAGCTTGTCGGAACAGCGCGGCTGACAGACCGACGTAGAGGCCGCCAGCGCCCTGGCTGCTGACCACCTGAAACCGTTAAAATTCAGCATCCTAAAGTCAGAATCAGATATATTTATGCCAATATGATATGAGATATACTTTTGAAATTGATAAGTGTGGGTACACACATTGGTCCGAACCATAACTAGTTGGTGTGAAAACTAAAGCGAAGAGATAATATACGGTAGTACCGGTAGACTGCATTGAGAACTTGATTCTTAAATAAATTCTTGAATTAATATAAGATAGAGTCAGACCAAGCTAAGATGGCAGCGATTTTCATACCCTAGACGGTGCAACTGTTTTTTCATAGAAGTTTGACGTTTAAAATAACTCTTGCGCCGTCCGGGCTATCAAAATTGCTGCCAACTTATCTTGATCGGACTTTAGACTATTTGATTCTTAATAAAACTAGTATAGGACGAAGGTTGGACAAAGAGTTCTGAAACCCAAACCGATACAAAAAATTCCAAGTTTTTTTTTAGGTTCTGATTTTTTCTATTCTACGTTATTTTTTCTTATAATATTCCTACCTCTCTGGTCATGGATATCATGGTGACATTCTTGCCAGCCGTGCCCAGGAGCTGCATACGGGTTTTTACTAGATCCATGGGTTGGACTACACTCGTAGCACACATGCTGAAAAAATAATAGACGTCATTATTTTGATAAATCTAAAATATCCTGTCCGTATTTTCCTCAACAGTTCAGTTCAGTGTCAAGAATCTCGTACATTGGTCCACTATTTCCTATCTCTATCGCACGTTATTATATTGCAGTTCCGCTCATGTGTCCGCCGGTCAATCCCACTGTGCGAGCGGGACAGTAATATAATTATGCGTGTACAATAAAGGGTCAATGGACGAAATTCTTTGTGCTTAGCGTTCTTACTATTATTATTAGTTTAATTTTTACACTTACCCACTGAGGCCTCCGAACACGAACCGGAGACCTCCCGGTATGGTCTTCGTGTCCCCTATTGTTTCGGCAGGCATGGTTATAGTGACTGAGATTAGACAATAATACTCCTAATTAGGCAACTCATTCCCTTCCTTTAGAGGAACTTTAGACGAGAGGGTATTTCTTGAATTTTTATGCACCTGAAATAAAGAATACACACGGAATAAGTTAATAGTTCTTATGAAGCTGATCTAGAGCAGAGCCCAACTGGGGAAGTACCTCCACTTTACAGAAAACAGCAGCCAAATAACACTAGACCCTACTCATAGTGTTGTGTTCCTGCCGGTGAGTAAGGTTGCCAGAGCTCAACGACGGGGGGCGGGTTTAGGGTCGGCAACGCGCATGTAACTCCTCTGGAGTTGCAGGCGTACATATGCTACGGAGACTGCTTGTTTGCCACCGACGTGGTATAAAAAAAAGCAAATACGACTGGAGAAGATTGTTGAAATGATTATACTGAAAACGAAAGTGAAAGATTTATTTAGTTTTTTTTAGTTTATGCATATATTAGATACAACGAAAGAGAATTTGAAATAGAGGTGATTATCAAAGAAAATTTTGTAGCCACAATAAATTTACTGCCATCTTTCGAGACGTGATTAAAACTTTTAGAACGCAATTTGACTTTGATCCTTATTCTTTCACTGATATGTGTTAAATTTGTTAAATATCAAAAAGTGGCGCCATCTTATCGGGCGTTGGCTAAAGGTTGTGGCTTTTGGCCTTTGATCTATCAGATAGCGCCACTTTTTGATATTTAACAAATTAATACAATATCACTGAAAGAATAATAGTTTTGAACCGCATCTTTTACAATCATATTTAGGTTACAGCGAGGACTACGGAACTGACTCAAATATGTTTGAATACAAAAGAGAAAAGGTCATACAAATCGGATGTGCGTATGTTGAGGTATGGTGTGCCTCAAGGTAGCTTATTAGGGCTACTATTATTTTTACTCTACATCAACGATCTCTCTAAACATGTCAAGCACCCTATGGTTTTATTTACAGACAGTTATAAATTATAACTATTTATTGTAATATGGTGGTGTATAGGTGATAATCTTAACTACATTTTTTTTACTAAATTAAACTTGTCTAAAACAATAAAATTAAAATATTATATATAAGGTTGAACATATAAAAAAAAAGTTAGTCACCGGGCGGGATTCGAACCCGTAACACTGGTTGTTTCTTGCCCCCCGCGTCTTAACCCGCTGGACCAGACGGACAGTAGCCTGCAATTCGAAATTAGCGACCATATTCGGCGTCAAAAGAAAAACGCATGAAAACTCGAAAACACGCGATTTCCCAAACATAAGATTAATCTAGATCGATTGTTTACCCCCAAAAACCCCCATATACCAAATTTCAGCGAAATCGTTAGAGCCGTTTCCGAGATCCCTGAAAAATATATATATACAAGAATTGCTCGTTTAAAGGTATAAGATACGTAGATAAGACACCGTGGTCTGGACATTGCGAAATCATTATCAGTAGGCGTGCCTTCCATGATAACGCGTAGAATATTTTGCTAAACTTGGCTCGACCTTGAACCGTGAGACTGTGGTCATTAGACTTTTTAATGGACTAGTATTTTGGCCTCAAACCACGTGTAGAGATCAAGGACTTGAAATGTAGATTTATATCACTTGAAAAGCACATTTAGGCTATTTTGGGATCCCGTACCCAGTTCTAACAACATTGTTACTTGTAGTTGTATATTATTTAGAGTGAAATCACCAAAAGATGACCAGTTAAGCAATTACCCTAACTTTAGATTTTTTTTTTACATATGTTGTAACTTATTTTTAACAAATTTATTTTTTTAATATGATTCTGCATATAATCTAGATTAGAATTAACTCACAAATGCTCATATTGCAATGCAGTATTTTTATAAAAAATATTACCTATATGATGAAATAGGGCGAAATGCCCAGAAAATGAACACATGTGGTGCCCTATCTCTGAACGTTTTGACTCCAAAAGATGAACCAGTATAAAATCAAAATCAAGTACCCTAATATTGTACGACAAGATGCCAATAGATGAACAAGTATATATAGAGTGTAACTTTGCCCTTTTGTTAAATTTTGACCACTGAGCAATTATAATTGGTAGCGAAAGAAATGCTGTATAAAATCGCAGTTTAAATTATTTGTGCCAGAGAGAGAAAAAAAATGCCATAGGTGGAATTTTGCTCCAAGAAGAAAATTTGATCCTCAAATAAATTAAAACGACTTAATAAATTAACTTCTACACTTTTTAAATTTGTATTTGTATATAATATAAAAAAGTAATTAAGGTACCGATTAAAGATAAAAAATTCACTATTTTTACAATTAAACTTGTTCAGTGTTGAAAATGCTACCCAAAACATGAACGAACAAATTACTTGGTTCAAGTTTTGGATACGGTATTGAAGAAATGAACTATCAAAATTAATGCGAAATTCATATATTGGAATTGAGCCCAAAAGATGAACTAGTAAATTATCATAATTCATCTTTTAGGGTTAAGATTTTTAGTTGAACAGCCTATACTGAAATAAACCTTGAAATAACTGGGTTAAATAAAAAAAAGGTTTGTACGGTATTTGCTAAAAACATCAAGGCCTAGCTAGCTATCAATTTAAAACATAAATTATGCGTCTACCTTTTCTATTAGATTTTATACAAGCCTTTGCCCAAAAGTTGACCGCCGGTCATCTATTGGCTTAAGCATACAATATTGGAACCATAACTTGAACTGCAAAATAAATATTTTAATAAAATTTGACGACCGGTTTGGCCTAGTGGGTAGTGACCCTGCCTACGAAGCTGAAGGTCCCGGGTTCAAATCCTGGTAAGGGCATTTATTCGTGTGATGAGCATGGATATTTGTTCCTGAGTCATGGGTGTTTTCTATGTATTTAAGTATTTATAAATATTTATATATTATATATATCGTTGTCTAAGTACCCTCAATACAAGCCTTATTGAGCTTACTGTGGGACTTAGTCAATTTGTGTAATAATGTCCTATAATATTTATTATTATTTATTTATTATGCAATACTTGATAACGAAAACGTTAGAGGAATTCGTTTAGAATCTTTTCTGTGTAAAATAATGTAAGTAAATCCATAATTCAATTTTATACGCAATTATAAGCTTATACTTTGAAGCGCTAATTTTATTAAGATCTCCAAACAAATGGCGATTTTGGTGTGGACCACGCATTTGACGACCGCTCTCAGCCACACGCACAGCACAATGTTAGCCTCGGCAAAGTATTGCCACGTTAGGAAAAATATACCCTCAGGTGCGCAAGATAATTCACGATTTAATCATATCGATTTTAAGGCCAAATGTTCATCTTTTGGTGGCACTAGCCTAGAAGTAAGGCTTGTAGCGCGTTATAAGTAGCGCCAATTAATGAGTATCACGCACGCTTGTGTACGGGATTATCTTTAACAAGTCTAGTGATAATTAAGTGTAAGTAAATATTTGTGACAAACCTATTAATAATTATGATATGGAAATTAATGATACTATAAATGATATAATAAAATGGCTTAATGGTAATAATCTGATAATAAATATTAATAAAACTGAAATAATGCACTTTCGACTAAACACACCCATGTTGCCTGTAAATTGTAATTATCAAAGACGTGCATTGAACCGGTTGAAGAATCCAAATTTTTGTGACTAACTATTGATAGCAAGTTGTTTTGGAAACCACATACGATACGGATGAAATTTGTACAAAGCTAAGTAAATATGAATACGCGCTTTACAGATTATCGAAGTTAGTAAGCGTTGAAGCAGTAATTCCCGCATATCATGGCTACGTTGGGTCAACCCTCCGCTATGGTCTTATATATTGGGCGAATTCGACCAACAGGGAGATCGTATTCAAAGCACAAAAAAACCGGCCAAGAGCATGTCGGGCCACGCTCAGTGTAGGGTTCCGTAGTTACTCTTCCGTCATAATAAGCTAAACTGGAGCTTAAAGTATAGTAAATTGTTAACCAAGGGATGAAACGGTACCTTTCACCTGAGTTAAACAAATTGGCAAATTTGCATAATCAGTACCTAATTAAAATAAGTCTTTTTACTATGAAGGGAAAACTTTTTGCGATAACTCAAAAACAGCTAAACTGATCATGTCCGCTATAGTTTTCATTTAATGTCTTTCTTAAGCTCTACTTCCACGATTTTTTTCATATTTTTTGGACCTATGGTTCAAAAGTTAGAGGGGGGGGGACACATTTTTTTTTTCTTTCGGAGCGATTATCTCCGAATATATTCACTTTATCAAAAAATGTTTCTTGAAAACCCCTATTAGTTTTGAAAGACCTTTCCAACGATACCCCACACTCTAGGGTTGAAGCGAAAAAAAAAGTTCACCCCCACTTTACGTGTAGGGGAGGTACCCTAAAAAAAATTAAATTTTTAGATTTTATTGTACGACTTTCTCGGCTTTATTGATTTATATATCCATGCCAAATTTCAGCTTTCTAGCACTAACGCCCACGGAGCAAAGCCTCGGACAGACAGACAGACAGACAGACAGACAGACAGACAGACAGACAGACAGACAGACAGACGGACATGGCGAAACTATAAGGGTTCCGTTTTATGCCATTTGGCTACGGAACCCTAAAAACGATGAAAAAATTTAATTATACAGCTGTGTTCCATGTTTTAAAAAACTTAATCTTTTGTCTCTACCATGCCTCTTCATATTTTAATTTGAAATTGCTGTATTTGTCAAAACAAATCTGAATTTATTTAAACAAAGTGTCACAAGTATTTAACAGAGATACCTACCGCGCTCAAAACCTTTGCTCAGTATTTTCTCGTACTGTACCAATACGTATTGTGTTTTGTCTGGCGAGCTTCAAAACATGCAAACCATTGCACTAGTTCAAAAATTACTTAAATATATTATTAACCGTTAACGTTAAATTAGCATGTAAGTAATTGTGTATAATATATGCATGACTTCTTGACATAAAAATATGAATGAATTTGTAATACATTTGACAATTATTAATATTATTGTATAATAGGGTTGTTTCCAATTTTTTGAAACGCTTGTATTATGTACATTCTATATTAACTAAAAGTTGCCCTAAAATTCAACTTTTATACTAAAAACGGCTTTAAATATGTTAATAGTATTTTATGCAACAGTTGTATAAGAAGGGTTAAAAAAGGCGAGTGGCGTGAGTTACAATGTGAGCCGGAGCCGAAGGCGTAGGCGAACATTGTAAAGGAATACGCCACGAGCATTTTTTGACCTACTTATACAACGTTGCATACAATATTTTTCCTACGAGTCAACAAAAATAAATCTTAATTTAGGTAAACAAAGCAAAAGTATATAGCCAAGACGCGCGAGCATACCTTGTTACGCGCCCGGCTCGCCCCGGGCCGCGGCCGGCCGGTCAGCGACACCTCGTAACTCATGAGGCCCTGGTACTTGCTACTTGCTAAATTAAATTTTTGGACAGTTTTTTCTCAATTTTGGCCACCGTAGCCTACGGAGACTAACAAGCAACGCTAAGCGGTCTTCGTAGTCTATGGGTGTTGCTATATTACCTCAGGGTGTCACATGCGTGTTTCTGACTTATGAAGTAATTATTTTTACTATGCAACCAAATGAATATTTTATAAGTTGGCAGCAATGCACTTAGTTTAAAACTGTATTCGTTTTGGTTTTGTTAGGTTGGTAGCCGTTGAAAATTGTGTGACGTCACAGTTTACGGTTTGACACATAACTTCATACACACGTAGAAGATACGAACTGTCAACTGACATTTGTCATTTGTTGTTTATCGCTTAACTGTCAACAGTGTCAATCCGAGAGTTGAGACGTCATCAGAATGTTGAATGGCGTTTCGAGTTTGGTCACGTGACGTGTGCCAAAAGATATTTTAAATTCAATATTTACAAAAATATGGTCATTACAGGTCCCCTAAAAGTAGTTTAACATGTTCTTATAATCCAAAAGAATTTATTGGGATATAATTCTGCCCTAAGATTTGTAGATGGAAACAACCCTATTGATTAATATCTTTTTTTATTTAGTTAAGTATATTTTAATTGGTATGTGTATACCTAATTTCAAATGTGTATGCTGTCGGCAAAACATAGCGTTCTCGCATACTTTTCGTACCAACATTGTTACCTATGTTTACAAATAAATCATTTGAATTGAATTGAATAAGAATCGAAGCCAAATGGTGTCCTAAAAGTTTTAATCATATGTCGAGAGATGGCAGTAAATTTACTGTGGCTACAAAGTTTTCTTTGACAAACCTCTACTTCAAATTCTCTTCAGTCATAGAGAAATAAGAAGTAATAGAGTGCTCACTCCATACATCAGTTTTGGTACCTGAATGCTTATTATATACGCAGTCGACATCTAGCATCGAGTAGCGGAACTCTCAGTACTGCTACTCAACAATAGATATCGCGGCAAACAAAAAGTCTAATGCTCAACGATTTTCCGCTAATATTATAACCAGAGTAACCGGAACTCTATTTTCAACTCAACTCCTCCTACATTTACCTACCTTAGGTAACAGAGGGCCTACCGCGAACCACGTTCGACGTGTTGCCTCCCTGTCACACTTACGTACGAATTTACAAGTGCGACAGAGAGGCAACACGTCGAACGTGGTTCGCGGTAGGCCCTCAGATGTCAGAAAATAACACCGGTTCTAACCCTACTAGAACAGGATCTCTAGAACTATGTCGTATGCATAATTATCAGACCGCAGTGGGGCCTACCGCGAAAACCGAAATTCGCAAATGGGGTTGGCAACTGTCAAAGGTTTGCATAGATGGCGCCATCATAGCTTGCCCCTGTCTCTAGATTTGTTCTATGAGATTTGGCTTAAAGTACTGGAATCCAGGTCACAATTTTCCAAAAAAAAAAACAAGAATTTGACACAATTCTAGGGATTGACAGGGCAAGCTATGATGGCGCCATCTGTTTAATACTTCGACCGGCCAACCCCATTGCGGGGATCTTTCTCTTTTACTCTCATTAAGACGTAATTAGAGTGGC
The DNA here is from genome assembly GCF_033807575.1 of Cydia pomonella. NCBI lineage: Eukaryota > Metazoa > Arthropoda > Insecta > Lepidoptera > Tortricidae > Cydia > Cydia pomonella. Next base: position 1,719,122 of record NC_084718.1, on the reverse strand, counting down.
AGAGTAAAATGCCCGCAATTGACGAACTTCGATTTTCGCGGTTATAGCCCTGATGATCCTTAGCTCCTAACAGGCTGAAAAGTGGTGCGTTATCCTTGCCAGTGCAGCCCTTTGAATTTCCCCCTTACAATTCTCATACATTCGCTTTCGAAAAAATCTTAGCATAATTTACACTATCAAACTATTATAATATTAGTATCAATTTAAAATGCGTTTAATCACCTTTACATTGCCATATTTTATGTTTACAAGAAGTATTTTTCTTTTAAGTCATTTAAAAAATATATAAAGGTAATTGTTTGAAGAGTCGCGCGTTATGCTCATTTCTAAGGCTTTCCATTACGGCAAAAAAGGTCTGAAAACGATCAAACAAAACTTATACACTTACCAGATGATAGAAAAATGTTTATTTAATGCACCTAAGTCAGAAAATTATTATAAATAATGGAAACTACTGTTCTTTTTTATACCACGACGATGGCAAACAAGCATACGGCCCGCCTGATGGTAAGCAGTCACCGCAGCCTGTGTACGCCTGCAACTCCAGAGGTGTTACATGCTGTCCCAGCTAAAATGCTGCACTAAGTAGTTCTAATACCTAAGAGTTGGATAGTGTAATACGAGGGCTGATCCGAAAGTTGTTAGTTGCTCCGACTCTACTCATGCGATAAAAAAAATATTTATACTATTGTGAGGGATATTTCAATGCTACTTATGGCCATAACTTTTTTTAAATTAATGCAAATAGTTTTTTTATTATATATTTTTAACTGAAAGCTGTTTTGTTTGGGGTTACGGTTTGCTTAGAAAAAACGGCAATTTTGGGATCAATTAAATGAATTTCGTATTGAAATATTTGAAAATCGAACTTAAATTTACCCGGGTCTAATTATTATCTTCCTTCTGCTATTTCCAATGTATAAATCTATAAATAATCTTATATGCATATATGTATTTTTTTAAATATCTGAAATTTTTACTTTTAATGAAAGGACTCATTGTTGACACCTATTAAATCATATTAATATTTACTCAATCAAAACGATTTTAACGTAAAAGAACGGCCGAGATTCATCATTAGTAGCACCTAAAAAACTTGTTTTTTTTTTTTTTACAAAAACTGTCTATAAAATGACAGCACATATGGAGTCTCAATTACTGATTTTCATGACTGATGGTTAGGCTTCGACGCGTCGAATTAAAAACAAAAATAAGCGTTTTCTAAAAATGTATTTACACCACTGTAATAAGCACTGAAAAATCCCTCACAATAGTATAAATAAAATTTTAATCGCATGCGTAGAGCCGGAGCAACTAACAACTTTCGGATTAGCCCTCGTATATATTATTTATGGTAATTTCAGCCATTTTGCTATTTATCAGGTTTTTCAGAGGTACAAAACTACATTTCAAAAAACTTCAAAATGTTCCTATGGTGCACTTTTCTAAAGACCCTTGAAACGTGTATTTGTTATTTTTTAAGTCCTGTTTAAAAGGCCTGTTTCACAATGTCCAAGTAAAGTATTTGATAGCTAATTATCAAATAAATTAACTGCCTGATAAAACTTTCTGCAAAACTTAGCACTTTATCTACCAGTTAAGCTTATTTGAAGATTGTGAAACGCCAACGATGACATTATTCGTCAGATAAGTGGCAAGTAACTTATTCATGGCTTATTTACTTGGATATTGTGAAACTGGCCCTAAATCTCAAATAAATAATATTTTTTGGAAACTAAAAATATGTCAATATAAAGGTAATATAAAGAACTCAATACAGGACTCGCCTCGGGACTTAAAAGTTATTTAAGCGTCGAGTCTCGTAAAAACGAGTCGAGTTCTTCAAATACAGACTCAAAAGACTGGAACTCGTACCAACATAGTACTCGTACTTAATTAACACGTAATAATCGGAATTGAGTCGATTTAAAATATTTAAGTATGTACATGTACGTATTCTCCAGTCTACGTATTGACACTGGTGACACCTGTCCTAATATAGTTTTCTATTATTAGCATTTTTTTGTCGAATGAACTGTACAGTTACCAGTACATACCACCAGTTTGACACAGTTAAGGCAGTCGTGGTAGGGCTACTCGTCTGTTGTTTTGAGGATTCCGTGCCTCAAAAGGAAAAACGGAACCCTTATAGTTATAGGTACTATATACTCAAGTCTGCAGTCCCTTGAAACTGTAAAAGAATCAACCCTCTAAGTTAACGTAAACAAAGATAATATTTCGATAATCTCAAAGGAAAATTTATAGAGTAGGTACTTCCCGTTGACCTAGAACTATGAAAACGTACGTATTTCGCCTTACACTACAAATACAGGGAGAAGTCTGAAAACTATTGTTAAAAAAAAGTATACTTTGTACGAAACCCTCGGTGGGCGAGTCCGACTCGCACTTTTATAAATTAAAACTGATACAAAATGCGTCGTACCAAAACAAAACTAAATTGCTACGTAATTGACTGATAGCTACGTAAATATGATTAATTTTAACGAAACGATATTATTATCTAATCACAAATAAAAGATAGTTCAAGAGTTGCATTTTACCTCGACGTTTCGGACTTTAAGTTGCATCTCTAGATTTCTACAAGTGTAAAGTACAGTCTATTCTTGACTTGTTCCAGTTTAATTTTAAAATACACTGTTTAAATATAATGTTTTATATTTGTCATCAAGAACAATTTAAGTTTGACCAATGCTTAATAATTCCACCACATTTCACACCCTAATACCACACATTAAGGTCTAAATTGCACTCGCTCACCTGCAACACGCCGAAGGTGCGGTTCGCGCAATGTCATAATAAAGACAAGCCCACAGACTGATAAACTGCGCGAACTGAATGCTACTTGACTTGCAGATAGCAATTATATCCTGTTCGGATTGATAACTTTGGACTTTGATCGTACTTTTATAGTATCGATACTGTATATTTGTACTATTTGAAACCTTATTCCTAAGACTTAAAGTTCATTAATGGTTAGGTAATGTATATCGATGGGCTATTACTATCGTTATTACTGTTATTACTGTTCTCTCATCCTGATTGAAACAATTTATATTAGATAGAGATCTTTATTGCATTTGGTATGTTAGATAGGTAAATGAAAGGGATTCAACATAGGTAAGTTCACATATCTTATACAGTACCTGGGCGACCGAGCTTTGCTCGGTTATAACTATTTATTGTAATATGGTGGTCTATAGGTGATAATCTTAACAACATTTTTTTACTAAATTAAACTTGTCTAAAACAATAATAAAAAGCGGCCAAGTGCGAGTCGGACTCGCGCATGAAGGGTTCCGTACTATTTAAGACGTATTAAAAAAAATCTACTTACTAGATCTTGTTCAACATTTTACCACTTTGGACACACATTTTACCACTTTGGAAGTGTCTCTCGCGCAAACTATTCAGTTTAGAAAAAAATATATATTATGAACCTAAATATCATTTTTGAAGACCTATCCATAGATACCCCACACGTATATGTTTGATGAAAAATTTTTTTTTTTTTAATTTTATGACGTATTAAAAAAAAACTACTCACTAGATCTCGTTCAAACCAATTTTCGGTGGAAGTTTGCATGGTAATGTATATCATATATATTTTTTAGATTTTTCATTCTGTTATTTTAGAAGTTACAGGGGGGGGGGACACACTTTTTTTCACTTTGGAAGGTTCTCTCGCGCAAACTATTCAGTTTAGAAAAAAATGATATTAGAAACCTTAATATCATTTTTGAAGACCTATCCATAGATACCCCACACGTATGGGTATGAAGAAAAAAAATTTTTTTTTTTAATTTCATGACGTATTAAAAAAAAAACTACTTACTAGATATCGTTCAAACCAATTTTCGGTGGAAGTTTACAAGGCAATGTATATCATATATTTTTTTTAGATTTTTCATTCTGTTATTTTAGAAGTTACGGGGGGGGGGGGGGGGGGGGGGGACACACGTTTTACCACTTTGGAAGTGTCTCTCGCGCAAACTATTCATTTTAGAAAAAAATGATATTAGAAACCTCAATATCATTTTTGAAGACCTATCCATAGATACCCCACACGTATGGGTTTGATGAAAAAAGTTTTTTGAGTTTCAGTTCTAAGTATGGGGAACCCCCAAAATTTATTGTTTTTTTTCTATTTTTGTGTGAAAATCTTAATGCGGTTCATAGAATACATCCACTTACTAAGTTTGAACGGTACAGCTCTTATAGTTTCGGAAAAAAGTGGCTGTGACAGAATCGGACAGACAGACGGACATGACGAATCTATAAGGGTTCCGTTTTTTGCCATTTGGCTACGGAACCCTAAAAATTAAAAAATTATATATAAACTTGAACATATAAAAAAATAAAGTTAGTCACCGGGCGAGATTCGAACCCGTAACACTCGTTTAGCAGTCCGCGTCTTAACCTGCTGGACCAGACGGACAGCAGTGGCCGGAAACACGAAATTAGCGACCATATTCTGCGTCGAAAGAAAAACGCATGAAAACTCGAAAACACGCGTTTTCCCAAACATAAGACTAATCTAGATAGATTGTATACCCCTAAAAACCCCCATATACCAAATTTCAGCGAAATCGTTAGAGCCGTTTCCGAGATCACAGAAATATATATAAATATATATATACAAGAATTGCTCGTTTAAAGGTATAAGATATAGTATTTTTTAAACAGCTTGGGTCCGGTGACAGATGACATTTCAAAACAATTTTGCGAGATTTTGCGTTTTAAGGTTATAAACCTGCCATGCCCAAGCTCTTTGAAAAATAAGTTACATAAGTTATATATTATTATATTATACTTAGAATGTTTTTCAATGTCATTTGTGGTATTTATTATTATACTAAAAACTAAACTAACCTAGATCTAATCAAAGTAATTTTTGAAGTAACTTTCACCTTAATATCATATCGGAAATTATACGGCAAATCAATTGTGAACTGAATTTATATTGAAAATAGTAAATAAATTAAATACCTACCTGTAAAGTAAAACTCCTCAGGGTCGAAACGTATCACTTCCAAACCGCTTCAACCCCAAAAATCGTAAAAAAATAAAATACCTACATGTAAAGTAAAACTCCTCAGGGTCGAAACGTATCACTTCCAATCCGCTTTAACGATAAACATATTAGCCGCTTTCAGCAAAGCATGATCAATGAAAATGCCCTTTTCTCCGTATTAATTATCACACTCTCTCGTAAATCCTATAATTTAGACCCTATATTTTATTGTACCATTACAACACAATTAAATTTTGCCGCTAGTACCAGTAGTACCATCGTTACTTACTCCACCATACTTATAGCTGGCATTTATTATATACATAATATGTATTTTAATATATGTATGTATATGTATTTATATATCTCTTTTATTTATATTTGTATATGATATATTGTTTTGTTTTGTGTTTATTCTGTGCCAGGCTTCTTTTATTGCATCTGGAAAACCTACTGACATAACGTTTTTTTTTAATTGCGCTACCTAAAGGTAGTCTGGAAGAAATCGCTTTTTAGCGATAAGACCGCCTGTTGTTTACCTCTTCTTTATGTTTGTATTATTTGTACTGTTTCTGTATTGAGGTGTGCAATAAAGAGTATTTGTATTGTATTGTATTGTATTGTTACTTATCGACCTAGACATGGACAAGAAATTGTCAGGTGACAAATGTCAGCGTGGTGAAACAGGGCGGCTACCGGGAAAATCGAAATTCGTCAATTGCGGGCATTTTTCTCTGTCACTCTAATTACGTGTTAGTGAGAGTAAAAGAGAAAGATCCCCGCAATTTGCGAATTTCGGTTTTCGCGGTAGGCCCCCAGTTCTTGCGCACCTATTTCGATTTCGACCGAGCATTGCACCTGCGCGCATAAAGCACGCGTTTAGTTTTACTCAGCAGCGGTTCGCAATATTAAAACTTTAAAAGTTATTGAACATGAACATTAACTGTAATAAATACGAGTAAGTAATCAGATTTAGAGGTTTTCAATGCGACTCATTTGCAAAACAAATGATCTTGCCTAAAACACGCACGACCATTTCCCTTCTAATACGTAATTGAAGAAGCGTGACCTCGAGTGATATAATGAGTTATAGTTATTAAATGTTAATAATTACACAATCGGCTCGTGGGGGCCGTTTAGTAATTCGAGGTGACCGAGTCTTTTCGGCCGAGATATATTTTTTACGTGCAGAAGAATCGACTGATGGTAAGCGATTACCGTTGCCCATGGACAATTAGACACCCGCCGCATCACCAGAGGGGCTGCAAGTGCGTTGCCTTTAAGACGCTCTTTTCTCGAAAGAAACTCATAAGCGACATTGGACGTTTAAGTACCACTTGTACAATGGGCTGTGCTCTGAAGAATTGCTTAATATAATGCCAACAGTGTTGTGTTCATTCTCATACCCTAGAACCTAAATGGTCGCGCACTGTGCGGTTTAATAGAAATTTTCTCCCGTGGACGGCGGCTGTGGAATGAGCTCCCTTGCCAGGTTTTCTCGAGGTCTACAATATGGGGTTCTTCAAAAAGGGAGTGAAACGTCCGCGTATGTTACATCCCTAGAGTTGCAGGCAACCATAGGTTAGGCTTGTTTGCCACCGGCGTGGTATAAAACAGTTTTGAAGGTCGTATCAACGATTTAATCAAAAAATGCGAGAAATTACGAAAAAGACTAAGATTTACCATAATAATAATATTGTAAAGAAAGATGAATAAAGGGATATTATGGGTAAAGACATACAAGTAATAATTATAACTAGGTAAGTATTCGAGTATCGCTGTCTCTTTCCCTCTAAAGCAAATCTACCCAAACACTTCATCAATCCATTCAAATAAATACTGACCTACAACACACTGTTTACTATACTTGAACTTTGTAACTTGAACTCGACGCGCGATTAAAAACTTACCTTACCACAACCGCGTAAAGTCTAAATTCCTTCGTCGATTTCTTCAATCATGTGTTTAACACGCGTTTTAATTGATAAAAGACCTTAAAGTGTACAAGATAAGGGCGGTTCATTTTGTTGAGAAGTTAAATTCATGATACGACAATTAAAATTAGTTTCAAATGATAACGTCATGTTTAAATTTATTGTCACAATATTGTGGTACAAAGGTTATTGTTTACCACAACAACGGTACCGAATCCAGAAAGCTGCGCGTGCGACATTCAAACTGAAGGTCGCGGGTTCGTATACCGACTCGGACCGGACCATATGCGTTTCTTTTTCACGGAACTTGCCGTGATCCGTGAAGGAAAAATCGTGAGGAAATAGGACCAAGGCTCAGACCGGTTTAAAAAATAGCAGTAAATACCGGTTTAATTCGGTTTAACTTTCATAAAAACGCGAAGGTTAAAATAACTGACCTAAATGAACTGGTTTATTCGACAAGCGACGAGACGGCCGGCCGGTCCGGTGGTGTGCCGCCTGGTGCCGCGTAATCAACACACCGACATAGGAAGAACAATCTGACAAGAACTTTATGAAAATGTTCTAAAAACCGGTTTAAAAATAACGGTTTTACGAACGAAACCTAAGTTTTAAGTCCCCCCCCCCCCCCCCATTAAGCAAATTTCTATACAGGGAGACCTCTCTTTGCAGCTGAGTGTACACGCATGATAACTGTTTGGAAACAATGACATATATATCTAAGGACGGGCCTTAGTTCAGTGGCGTCAGTCACTCTCGAATTCGAGCCAATCGTGCAGTCTAACGCAACTAGTTTCGACCAATCGCGCGCGTGATGCGAACTCATCAACCAATCGCGTTGCGGCGTTAGACTGCACGATTGGCTCGAATTCGTGTGCGTGACACCGCTGTACTGGCCCCATTCTTATTGTCCGTAGGGCCCGTCCTTAGATTTATTTGTCAATGTTTGGAAATTTTCAGTTTCCGAGCCTTGACTAAAAGGCCCATTCTGACTTAACTATTTGTTATGGGTTTGAGCTTGCTTTGACACGAACTTGACGATCGTCTTCGACATTGGTGCGCTTCTCACGCACGACTTTCACTTCAATTCGCTTGCACCAACCAGCGTGAGCGATTTTCAAGGTCAAAATAAGATCAAATCCGTAGGAAACAAATTGTTAACACTTAAATCAGAATCCGGCTTTTAGTTCCTTCTATGGGTTGAAGGTCAGATGGAAATTGTGTTCGTAAAAACTAGCGTGCGCTAATTCTTGGGAATAGATGGATGGATGGATTCTATCAATTAAATAAAAAACTCGAGTGCTATCACATAATGTCTTTTTAGCTGTAGATTATATTTTAAATGAGAAAAATCTAAATTCATCAAATCAAATTCAACTCATACAAAAAGCTCCGTTATATTTTTGGGGTACAAAAAAACAAGACAACGAAAAGAATTTTGACACAGACAATGCTTTTGGTCATTTCTTCGTTTGTAGATAACACTATTTAAATTTATAACTATTTATTGATTCAACGAAATACAAGGATATAGACATAAAAATAAAAAACACTTAAATAAAAATTCGGCCTAAATCCTGGTTGTTCGGTAGGGTGCCCAGAAGGATAGATAGATAGATAGATAGATAAAAACTTTATTCGTTTCCACAACATACATGGTAGGTAATAGGTATAGACAATAAGAAGAACATGCAGCTTAGAAGGCTGGCCGCATTGCCCCGCTGGGTAACAATGCTGATCTGCTGCCCAAAATATTGCCCAGCCATATGGTCACCACAGAAGCCTCTATAAGTCGCTTAGACAGTTCCTCAAAGAAACGACGCGCGCTAGGCCCCCACGAACCCACGACCCCATGGTTTCAACACTTTCAACCCCAAACGCCCCCAAACTTCTCATATTACTTAATCGAAGAAGTACAATATAAGCATATAATATATATTTTTGTTCAATAACTTACCTATTGTCGGCTTTAAGAGCATTTACTTATGCTCCCAAAGTTACTCAACGTTGTATTTCCATCTCTTCTTGATTATTTCATCGAAGAAAAATAAAGTGAATTAAATCACGAGTGTTTTTCATCGTTTAGTTTTTTTATAGGTCTAGCTGGATCATACAAAATAATATAGATTTTTCGATGATAATAATAACACCAAAATTTAATTCTAACTCCAAAACTACGATAATTTAGTTCTTACAAATTACTATTCCACAAAATAACACGTTTCTTCACCGTCAGATCTGACAAATCTTTCAACAATGATACATCAAACCACAGACTAATAAGAGAATGTAGGTAGTTATCAAGTAGTTATCTTGAGTCCAAAGGGTGGTATAAGTATTATGGAAGGTAGAGGTTAGGAATATAATGTCCATGTACCAAAAAGTGTCCGTCAAAAAACCTTAAACAGGTGGCGCTACAATACCTAGAACACTTGAAAAAAAAAAAACAAATCATAGACAGCGCACTTCGCTTTGTCAGTAACAAAGAATACAATTCCTTACCTCTACCTTCTAAAGGCGGTTTTCCACCAGTGTGCGGTATTGTGCGGCACAAGCACTTTTGTACCTACTGAATGCGTTTGTGCCGCACACTGGTGGAATCCCGTCTTTAAAAAGAGAGACAACGGCGGGAGGAAAAGGGACGGCCGCTTTTCCATACAAACGTAGACCCCATTTTCCTCTCTGGATATTGACGTTATGAAAAATATTACATAATTTGATGTATATTAACGATAGCTATGCCCCTACTTTTTTCGTTTTTTTTTGATTATTGTAAAAAATAGGAGGTATAAAAGATTTAATATAATTTTTTAAATGCTTCTAACTCATAAAGTTAAAAATAAATATGGTACTACGCTCTTATTACATTGGAATAAGATGTTATGGGACATATTTTTGAGTAAGATGTGTACACCCACGCGCGGGTCGTCCACTTTCGACTTATCAAGTTCGCTAAATTTTAGTTCGCGTAGTTTCATAGTGCACTGCTGATAGACGTTAATCAGTCGGTCAATTGTGGTTGCGCCAACTGGCCCTTAGTTTAACCACAGTAATAACTAGCATGTATACCTAAAAGCTACTCTAAATGTTTTGAAACAGGTTTTATTATCAAATAGCTACTAAATCAATCACAATTCGCAATCACTTCGTGTCTACAATATCAACAGCCAATAGATCGATGTTATCAATCCATTAGAGTATATTGGCATGTAAACATTCAATGTTTGAATTTGGTACCAATGTTAGTATAGGTAAAAAAACTTAAGTAAGTCACCTGTTGTAAGTAGTTGTGACGTGTTCGAATAGACATTTGTTTTGTTTTTGTGTGTCTATTAAACATGTATTGTATGGAGTGTGGAATTAAGAGGAGTGGCATCATGGTAGAACTGTTGCAAAAGTGTCCAGCTGTCAGCTATAAATAATAGTTCCAAATCTCTCCAGAGTAGCGCTAGAGTAGCTAAGAACCTAGGCGTTATTGACGGAGTGAATTGCGCTGTCTATGATTTGATTTTTTTGTTCAAGTACTCTAGGTATTGTATTAAAGTTTTTTGATGACACTTTTTGGTACATGGAGATTTCGTTCCTTATCTCCACCTTCCATAATGTATTGTCTATTCGAACACGTCACAACTACATACAACAGGTTACTTACTTAAGTTTTTTACCTATACATGGCTTAGCCAAGATGGCAATCGCATATCGACAAGGCAAAACGAAAACTGTTTAAAAATGTATCGAGATGACAGATTCTATAAAAAAAACGTGACTATTTCGTATTTATTTATTGACTGAGGATCGCGCGATCGAGGAAGTTGGAATCTCGACACAATGCGAATTTTAATTTGTTTGTGGTGAGCGTCCCGACTGAACGTCTAGCGACTTTCAACAAGGAGGAGTTTTGGCCGAAGGGTGTCAAGTTCCGGCGGTTCCGCGGCCGCTCCCTGGCACTTCGGGATTGCGTAATGAATGGCAACCATAATGTGATTTGTAGTGTTTACCTAGTTTTAAAATATATTGTTATAATATGTATTATGTTAGTTTTAAGGTATTTATCTATGGGCCTCTAGTAGCCTGAAATACAGATTTTCATTTCATTTCATTTCCATAGGTGGGCACATTATTTAAGTTTGCGAGCGAATACTCCGGAGAAAAAGATTAACGATCTATCGTATTAAGATAATCTTTTATGTATCAAAAATCGTGGGTTCACGCCTCGGTTAAGTACTGGCAAAAAAAACTATTCTAAAATATTTTTTAAGAAAAAAATACCGACTTCAATGAGGGTGACCGGTGAAAGAACGATTATTGTTGATTTTGGATTTCATACAATGAAATTAAAAAGACAGAGTCCTACGCCTAATTATGCAGAAAAGGAGGTAACATGTTTTTTTTTGTTACTGCACCCACCATGACACATTTCAGATTTGCCCTATGGTTGACTGGTAAGATACCCGCAAAAGGGTATTCGACTGTATTCAAGATAAATTATTTCACACCATGCATGAAATAAAGCACCAGATAATTATTAAAAAACTAAATAGCATAGAAATATAAAAATGTGCCTTGAAAACCTAACTGCTTGACAAACATGCAAAGAGAACAAATTTTCAAACGTGAACAAGAGTTCCGTTCTGTTCATCAACAGCAGTTCCACTTCATCAAATGTCACTTCTACAAATGTAAATATTTGATTTGTTAATGTAAATACTAAGATCACTACATATATTGTATAATGTATAATGTCACATCAAATGTCACTTTTTTAAATGTAAATGCTTGATTTGTTAAAGAAAATACAAAAATCACTATATGTATGCCTTTAACATTTGAGGAGTTCCGTCAATTCCTCATGGACCCAATCTTCAGAACTCGAACTTAACAAAAATTTGTCTTGAAAATCTAATTTGCTTAACAAACACAGCGAAGAGGACAACTCGCCAAATGTGTACTATGCGTCGTTGACGAGTTCCATTCTGATCATCATCAGCAGTTCCACTTCATCGAATATCACTTATTTAAATGTAAATGCTTGATTTGTTAAAGAAAATACAAAAATCACTATATGTATGCCTTTCACATTTGAAGAGTTCCCTCGATTCCTCATGGATACCATCATCAGAACTGAGTTTTGACAAAAACGGGACCAATCTATATAAGTATATATATAAATTCAAACAAAAAAATAATTTTTAAAATCGGTTTAAAAGAATTGACGGAGTTATAGAGTAACTTAAAAAAAAACACAACCGAATTGATAACCTCTTCTTTTGAAATCTTGAAGTCGGATAAAACTGAAAATAATGACTAAAAATTCAGTCAAGATCCTTATCATACACAGACAAGAGGTTAAATAAATAAAAAACAATAAATTACTGTAATCCTTTATTAAATGACAGCCAAATAAAATACATTAGGTACAAAGTAATATAGACAATTATAAAGTAAAAGTTGTCACCACTGCCACTCTTCTGTATAATCCTGGTCGACCGCGAAATGTCTCCTGAAAACGAAATTGGAAGCTGATGAAAGGGCTCATAAAATCATCATTATAAGCCTATCTATACGTCCCACTGATAGACTGATAGGTCAGGGAAAGATATGACTCTAATATGACTTCACTCGTGTATGGAAGCACCCGATTCAACATTTCGTGGTCTTTTAGTCTGACCCATCGATCACGGAACGCAAGCGCATAACCTTCTTGCTCCACACGATTAACACAAGTTGCGCGCGACTTCCGCGACAGACGAGAAAAGGCACGACGACGGTAGAGACATTTCTTTTCTAATGCATTCGCTTAAGGCTGCGTGAGGTATCTTGTGTTCTGGAGTGTACCTCCGGGTTGGTGGCGTGCAGGGCGAGCCGCGGCCGGGCGCTTCGGTGGCGTACAGCTAGGCTTCCAGTGTGTCCTAGCTGACCAGGGACAAGGACGTACCTCCTGATAAGGGGCGTGTAGTCGGCTACCGGCGTGTGCTCGAGAAGGGACACACGTACCTCCTGACTCCTCGTTGAGCAGGGAACGAGCCTCCTGGCTGTCGTTGAGCAGGGAAAGTGCCGGCGGCGTGCCACCTCGCTGAGTAGGGATAAACAGGAGCGTGATAGTTGAAGTTCTGAAACAACCGAACCTTCTCGCGGGCGGCGTGCAGGGCGAGGCGCGGCACGAGCGCGCCGGCGGCGTGCGGCAGCCGGGCTGCCGGCGGGCCACCTCGCTGAGCAGGGACAAGCAGGAGCGAGAAAGACGCTGGTTAAAATTCTGAAAAACAAATTATAAAATACAGATTGGCGGAGAAAAAGCTTTCAAACTGTTGCAGAAGGAGTAAACTGACAATTCCTGGCGTGTATTTCATTCATATAAGTTTGTAAGTTCCAGAAACTTGAGCACTACCTATCTATTGGGAGCGTGCACGACTGTCACGCAACCTAGTGTCCGCAAGTCTAGGGGAAAACGTCAATTCACTACAACTTATAAAACTACTCCAAAATTAAAAACTACTGAACGGATTTTCATACGACTTTCATCTATCAATAGAGTGATTCTTGAGGAAGGCTTAAGTATATAAGTTGTTAAGGTTTTATGTAAATTGTTTGAAATATAACGATGTTGTCGAAAAAAATCACGCTGGCTAGGAGCTTTAATCTAAAACGCTGCCTAATCCGTTTGAGCTATAACAACACAATGTATGGTGGGATTGTTTCTCATTCATAGGTCTACAAAAAAGTCCGCGATGTTAAATGTCTATCTTTTAAGGATAACTTACTATACATATTCGTAACTTCTAGAAAAAGATTACGTAATATGTGGCATTTGCAAAGCTATTTACATGGATACATTATTAACAATTATCAAAATAAATACGTTAGTTATATTAAGCATTTCATACAGCTTACAATGGTCCCTTACACCATACAATTTAAATGAATATTTCAGGAGTAATCGTAAATCAAAGTTTCATTTCGAGCCATATAATTGTACGAAATTTTAAAGACGCTATCTGCAGTTAGTTCAAATTTTTACCACGTTATGCGCTGGGATCGCTTTACTTACCCCCACTATGCACTTCGCACGGTCCCAATATGGTCACGTTTTATCGTGTATGTTTATCGAGTTTTAAACAAATATATTCTAATTCACGAGACACAAGATACAATACAATTATGTGGCTAACCGGCAGACAGGAGCCCTTCATTTCCCGCAGATCGATCTTACGGAACACCTCGCAAAGTAACAGCTCATGTAGGCTTGGCGTGCGCGGACCGAAGATTAGCTCGATCATCTCCACTATCTGCGAAATTATCAAACAACACAACATTATCAATTCAAAGAGGATTTTCAGATACTTTAAAATAAAAAAATAAAAACGCGCTACCGATTCTTTAAAAAAAAAATCTCATGGTTACGTAACATCACATTTTTGGGAAATGTTTGTCCAATGATTCATTTCAGAATACATCAAATTTCAAGGGTGACACATCTAGCTTATATATACGCTGCCTTTTTCAAAAGTTTAAAAATCACGGTTTTAGAACAAAATGGATTCGGACAAAAAAAGTGAACCGTTTTCGAAAACATCCAGAAAAATCAAAATTCGGCAAGCAGTACTTCGAAGAACATTGTTTCGGAACATTCTCGAACACGACTTTCAGTTTTATTTTTATTTTAATATTTACATGAGGATAGTTCGGCATCAGATCCGGCAGCAGCGATAGATCCAGGTCGGCGCCCGCGCACATCTCGTACAGCACGCGACCGAAGCTGAGAGCCTCGACGTGTTCCGCTGGCGCCGGGATGCGGGGGGAGGCGCCAATCAAGGTGTTCTCTAGAGCGCATATCCTGGTGAGCCACGTTTAGTTAGTCAGATATTTTAAAAGAAAATTGGGTTAGTTTATCGGGACGTATAGGTATCATGGATGTGCACTGTGTATATATATGGTCTCGTATTTTGCTCTTGAATAAAAACACCCTATGAGTTCATAGACTCCAGCATCAGATGTATACTTACAAGCCACTGACACGGTGTAAAAAAACATTTAAGTATCCGGAGGTAGCAGCATGGTTCCATTTTTCACTATGTATGTCACCTGTCGCTATGTCTGTCACTTTCGCACTTACAAACTTGTTAGAACGTGACAGGCATAGTGACAAATGATAAAGAGCCGACCATCTTAGGACTACTGGTGGCGTAGCCTAGATAAACAGTGTGTGTGGAAAAGACCATCTGACTTTTCATACACATCTATAGTTGCGATACATTTTTTTAATTTCTTATAATCTGAAAGTTTTCACTCCACTTTTTCATATTTGAATTATTGTAAAAGCCCCACGTTGGATGCCAATTATAAACTTACCTTTCATAATCATAATCATAATTTCTAATCATTCTACCATCCTGCCTTTAAACTAACCTCGCCACGCTATTTTGAACCATCACGTTCCCCGAGTGCAGCAGTGGCAGCATGGTTCCATTTTTATGCTCGTCACTTTCGCACTTACTTAGTTAGAATGTGACAGGCATGGTGACAAATGATAAAGAGTTGACCATCTTAGTCCTACAGGTGTCGAAAGGGCGGGTATCCCTTCTCCTGGAAGAAGGTTAGACCCTCCAGAATTTGCCGGCTGAAGCGCGTCATCTGACAGGCTAGGAGGCCTGTGCCGCTCGAGTCTTACTTGCGACTGTATTCCTCGTTCCATGCATGCCCACTGTAAAAATAAGCCCCACGTTGGGCGCCATATATTCACTCACCTTGCCACGCCATTTTGAATCATCACGTTCCCCGAGTGCAAGTGTCGGAAGGGCGGGAATCCCTTCTCCCGGAGGAAGGTGAGTCCTTCCAGAATTTGCCGACCGAAGCGCGCCACCTGCCAGGCTGGGAGACCGGTGCCGCCCGAGTCGTACTTGCGGCTGTAGTCCTCGTTCCATGTGCTCTAGGAAATTAAGAAAATTAGTGATAATAAAGTCAGGTGATTTATTGAATACATGTTGTAGTTTATGAATTTGTGAAGTGAAGTTAAGTGTGGATATACCTACAATTCCTACAAACAATAACCTCAATCCCGGCTCATGTATTTATTAAAGTTCAAATATGTAGAGTCTGTGCGGAAAGAGAAGACTCGTGGAATGTATGGGGCCCAATACATTCCACGACTCTTCTCTTTCCGAACAGACTCTATCCCATGATTACTTTGGGATAAGATTTAATGTGTGATTAAATTATGCATTTCAAAGATTAATAAACTAAGCTAAACTATACATGAGATTAGTAACCTGATAAGAATTCTTCAACGAACTATGAGAAATACTTTAAGGTTGCCTCGAGCATTGAAAGACATCACTGATAGCGCTGGTCCACTACAGGACTCCAAAAAGTCCAACACCGGGTAAATGTACGAATGCTGGATTTAACGAAACAATCGACAACCATTAAACAAATTTTTCGGTTTACACAGTGCTTGGAAAGGAGACCTATGCTCCCCAAAACATGTCACGCGAGTGACTAAAACACGTGAGTGTTAACCGTAAAAATTAGTTTAATGTTAGTATATCTCACGACAGTTTAAATTCGATAACCGACAATGAGAATGTGAGCTATCTAACCTTATAAATGAGGTCCTTAAGGCTGCCTCTGGCGTTAAACGGCATGACTGTAAGTGCATGCCCACTACAGCCCTCTAGGTCCAATACTGGGTAGATGTATGGATGATGGACTGAACGAAACAATTCAACGATGAGTGCGCGAGAGCGTTCACTGAACTCGATGGGACATTTGCTGGGCAGGGGCATCTGAGAAATAAATAAAATAACTATATCATGTGGCAATCATTCACGAATGAATCAAGTGCCATATTTGCTTTTGCCTTATTCATAAAATTGAGCTTGGAATCCAATCCAAAGCAAGGGAATGAATGTGATTTTGAAATTACACCAAAAACACAGTCTACTCTCAGCTCTGACGGCTAGTTCAAGTACACTGGCGAGCCCCTCCTGAGATGCTCCTGAGACCGTATTTTTTTGCATTTTTCGTCTCATCTCAGAAGAACACCAAATCTTAAAGATACTATAAAACGTATAAAAGCTACACAATGTTTGCTTTCTACGTCAATAAAATCTATTGATAAAGCCTATTAACTAGTTAACCTGCAATGCTAGGAAAGTTTTGAGTTTGAAACCCAGAAAGGAACAATTTTTTTTTAATAAGCTTACCAAAGAAAGAAGACGGTCAGTTTTGATGGAGTTGTCGTGCACTGCGAACCAGTACTTGTTGGGCCGCGAGCCGATCGTGGTCAGCTGTGATATTAAGTCATACCTGAAAACAGACCGTTTTAAATATCCATCTTTTCTAGGTACTAGAAAAGATATACATACAAACAGCTTTAAAAGTTTGTAGATTTGGCAGAGTTACATTCCTTTGATTTTGACATCGATATTGAGATTCTGACACCTCCCACCATGAGTATTGCAAAGTTGAATCTCTGGATCATCCAGAGGCATATAGTTCGTGTGTATGAGCTTCGCTCATAGCTCTAACGACCATCAAATAACAAAACATGATAAGCACTATAAGCAGATAACGTAGATGGACTTAGTATCTCTATACGTACATACGTCGGAGCGGTCACAAAATGACAAATGCCTTAACAAAGCTGTCAAAGCTTTAATCAAGACGTTCAAGTGTTTAGATGTTTTTAGCACCTTCGCTGCTCGTGTTTGGTATCGACTCTACTTACCGTGAAGTCTGTGACAAATATTCCGAGCAAATTATGAATGCTGCCGAATTCTCCACGGACCTCTCGCCGACTCTGCAAGTTTCCAAAAACAATTAATAAGTGGAGACAAAGTTTTTCTGAAATTTTCTATACAATTTCGACTTAACCTGTCTAATCTAAAGGGCCTAACGGATTTTTTCTGATGTTATACCATACCAAACTTACTTAGGGGAGGACGGGGGTTCTGAAGTGGAAGGCGAAGACTTTCCGGAGCCAGAACCAATGATGGACTTGTTGAACAACAGCTTGGCCAGCGAGTCGATCTTCTGCGCCACCAGCGGTGTCTTCTCGGAGTTCTCCTCTGTACAGAATAAATATTAAACGCTTAACTTGGAAACACGCCGTAAATAGGCATTGCACTTAACATACCGTAGGTCTATTAAACTCTTAGACATCATAAGATCATCATCATCATCATCGTCTCCTAGCCGTTTTCGGCCACAGCAACTGCTTTCTACCGCTGAGAGTGTCGTTGGTGCGCTCTCAGGTGACTGACGTAGCCAATCTTAGCAGCGAATGTGCGGCCACACTCGCTGCAGGTCAGCACCCCTCCGACGTAATTATACTCGTATGTTATGGCCATAGGTGGTCTGGCCTTTAGCTCGTCACGCTTATCGTCAAGTTCTGTGCGCCGCCTGGCTTCGAATTCACGCACCTGCGTCTGCACAATATGCCTCCACTGTGGACATCATAAGATACCAGTTAGCAGGCAGGTATACTAGTAATTCGCCACTAACCCTAATCTGAGATTGCGATTTGCATCAGACGAGAATGAAGTTTTAATACATTAACCTTCAATGTCATCTCTATTCGTAGTATTTTAGTAGCAGGATTTTCCCAGGTATACTGTGAAACGTGAAAATCTTTATCTCGTTCCCTGAGTCGACGGTCTGGGCAGTTTGCCCTTGGGGTATCTGAAGCAACCTAACGAACCTATTCTACTAAGCAGGGTATGGTTGAACTAAAATATATTACTGTACACCTTTGTAAACCCATATTCAGCAAATAAATAAATACAAATACCTATCGATTGGTATAATGCGAGTACCGTGAGAACATTACACAAGAACATTACGATCTGCCTGATCTTACGATCGACCGCCGACATAAAGATCAGGCAGATCACTACATATAGTACACATTGATCTCGGCTTGCTGTTCCTCGTTCTTCGGTTGAAACAATACTTAGCTGCTCTACCTAATACATTATATGTAAAAGAATCTCACCCTCGCTCTCTTCTCTGTCCCTGGACATGGAGCGCATCCGGAACAGGTCGCGTGATTTAAGTATATACTTTACATTTCATCATGGATCTCTCGCCCATTTTCGGATTACTTATTCCAATGGAATAATGGATATTTTTCAATACTCCAGGTGACGTTATTTCGAGAAAAAAATAAAAACTGTTGAGTTTGTGAGTGTGTACAAGACTGATATCGATGAAGCGTACCCTCGCTTTCGTCTTTATCCGTGGACACTGATCGGATTCTGAAAGCGTCTCTCCTGTTGGCCGCGGCTATGGACTCCGGGTTCAGTTCGGCTGCCGACTGCGCCCTCCTGCACGCTCCGCGACGCTTCTTCTTCCTGTTATTTTAAACGTCAAACTTCTATGAAAATGTATACACTTGCACAGTCTGTATTATCAAAATCGCTGTCAACTTAGCTTGGTCTAACTTTATAACAGCGTTTGTATTATCAGTATCTAATTTGACAAAATAATGTGTAAATGTAATAAACAATACAGGGCCTAAAATGATTCCCTGTGGTAAACCTCTTGCTACCTTCACGCAACTGTGACTTTTATTAATTACGTAAGTATTGCTACGGTTTTCCAAAACGTTACGTAAGGGACCGTATGTTTTGGTCCAATGTGTCAATGGCAGCGTTTAGGTCGAGAAATAGGCTTAAGTAATTATGTTATGAGCGACTAACTACTTATCTACCAGTAAGATCCCTCCAAAGCATCTTCACATTCATCACCATCTTCCATCATAATATTCATAGTAATAATTATCATCCCACTGTCATGTACATAACTCAAGAGAACTACAAAGAAACCCACAGACCTTACGGATCCAGCCGCCCGTAAACTTGTTCTGTTTTATTGTATCTTGTCCTGTCTTATGTACAATAAAGTGTTTACATACATACATACTTGATGGTGACCAGACCGGAATTTAAAATGCATAAATAAAAATTTGAAAAACCACCTACGCCCATAAATGTCTAACTAACATCATTTTGGAAAAGAGCTGATACCCTTCATACTGCTGGTTCGATTCTTATCAAACAAAGCCAAGACCCAAGGAAACTAGTTTAACGTAATAAAACATCTAAATCAGTCCATCCGTTTGCGACCTAGGATGCCACAGACAGGCAGACATTGGCGTTAAACTTATAATACCCCTCTTTTTAAAAGATAAAAATAGACTCACCTGTAAGTTGATCTTGGCCGCTCCTGACAGAACCGGTCGTGCCCCGTATATTCCGGCTCCTTCTGTAGACTCACCTGTAAGTTGATCTTGGCCGCTCCTGACAGAACCGGTCGTGCCCCGTATATTCCGGCTCCTTCTGTAGACTCACCTGTAAGTTGATCTTGGCCGCTCCTGGCAGAACCGGTCGTGCCCCGTATATTCCGGCTCCTTCTGTAGACTCACCTGTAAGTTGATCTTGGCCGCTCCTGACAGAACCGGTCGTGCCCCGTATATTCCGGCTCCTTCTGTAGACTCACCTGTAAGTTGATCTTGGCCGCTCCTGGCAGAACCGGTCGTGCCCCGTATATTCCGGCTCCTTCTGTAGACTCACCTGTAAGTTGATCTTGGCCGCTCCTGACAGAACCGGTCATGCCCCGTATATTCCGGCTTCTACTGTAGACTCACCTGTAAGTTGATCTTGGCCGCTCCTGGCAGAACCGGTCATGCCCCGTATATTCCGGCTCCTACTGTAGACTCACCTGTAAGTTGATCTTGGCCGCTCCTGGCAGAACCGGTCGTGCCCCGTATATTCCGGCTCCTTCTGTAGACTCACCTGTAAGTTGATCTTGGCCGCTCCTGGCAGAACCGGTCGTGCCCCGTATATTCCGGCTCCTTCTGCTCCCGCTCGCCGTTGTTGGCCTGCTGCATGTGCTTGTACAAGTTGAACATGTCGAACTTGCGACCGAAATACTGCTTAAGCTTGTTAAACTTGAATTTCATTAAAACTTAAACAATAAACACGTCATATTTCGAAGGTATAAAGATTTTTTTAAACACTGCAAAGTAAATAACAGCGCTTAAATCAGACGGTTCCTGGAAGCCATACGGTGATTATTTAATATTTAATTACTTTAATATTTAATTTAGGGCCCTACATAAAAAAATGGTTTTTAAAATTATTACGGCGTGTATGTTGACTGTCAGGTATATATTTATGGTTAGATTTTAAAACCCGCGAAGGCGAAAAATTCAAAAATATAACCACGTTGAGAGTGGTTCAAAAGTGGAATCTAGAGCGTTGCTAGAGTTTTAAGCCACACCAGCTTAACAAAATTTGCTGCCATGTGAAATATGTTTCACCTCAAAAATTACTGTCCACTAAAAGATAACTTTACACACTGTTTTCAAGGAAAACTAAAGCCTTATTACCAAGCGGGTGTGATAAAAAGTAGGTACTTATATATCTAAACAGCACATCATAACGCAGTCAAACATTAAACCACACCGTCGTCAGCTAACCGTCTGAATTAATACGTAGATTTCATTTAAAAGGATTTATCAATATGTAAAACGCGTATTCTGTACATCAGTCTCGACCACTGAAGTGTGTCAGCGGGATCGTGGCTAATTGAAACCGTACAAGTGAGGCTTAGGCCGACCTATTGAACATCTACGAGTACGTAGTAATAACCGTGGAATTAATATGTACGAATGCTAGAAAGTGCTGTATAATAAACTATTGTCATACATACGCACATTTTAAAATGAATGTATTCACTGAGGACGACTCTAATTCAACAATTTATTTCGAGTTTGAACTAGTTTTGATACGACCTTGACGAGCGTCTTGATGTATGGCGCGCATCTCACGCAAGCCTTTCGCTTTATTCCACAATAGCGTTGAAAAAACCCGGAAAAATACGGGATACGGGAAAATTTCCATACGACTCGGTTTTTTTTTCAAGTTTCTTTAGAAAATACAATGCAAATTTCAGTCACAATACTTCCGAAAATAAGTTTTAGGCAAAAATTTCATTTTTGGTACAAGCTTTTATCGCTGACTGTACTTTTTTTCCACAGGCAACTAAATACTTATCGAGCCAATTCTAAAAACCCCAAGATCAGCTCCATGGTACCATAATATTGCATTGTCATCCAACTTACATAGGTATGTATGCAAATTTTCAACTTCATCGGAAACCGGGAAGGGGATCAAACTTGCAGGATTTGATTAAAGACCGACAGATAACGGGACAGGTGAAACTAAATAAAAGCTTGTAAAAACGAATAAAACCGAAAAAACAAGTTTTTTAAACTTCTGTATTTTTTTTTTCCATATGAATTTAATTTGGAATTTAACAGGAAGGTTGCACGTCTAATGTGTTAGTTTCTGTCATTTTATATATTTGACAATCAGTCATCACTCATCAGTGGCATTGTCTATGACGTATTTAATTTTTCTGAATAAAGCAGGAAAAAAACCGAAAAAACTAAATTTGGTAAAATTCCCGAAAAAAACATTTTATTTTCTCCGGAATTTTAATTCTTATTCCGCAAGCACCATTAAGCGCGAGCGATCTTAGACGTTATATTAAAATAATACCAAAACCGTGTTTAATTGCTAAATTAGAATCGACCTCACTATCAAGCTACGGTCGTAGCGCTACATCGTTACCGATGACAGATTTTCCGATATGTAGCGAGAATGATTCGTAGAGGTGGAATCGAACTTTAATAATAATAAGCTACGGGCTATGGCGTAGCGGTATACACGTAGCTTGTCAGACGCAATATCTATAAAAAAAGAGGCGGAGAAAGGGGTTAACCATTTGACAAGTTTTTACAGATAATAAAATATGAAATTGATGCATCAAGGCGGTTTGTTTACAAAGGGCCTACCGGGAAACACGAAAATCGAAATTTAATTATCTGACTCTTCATCGCTCGAATATGCAAGAGTGATAGAGAGGTTAGATAACCAAAATTTCTATTCTCTTGTTTCGCGATCTGAAGATTGTGATGGATTGTGGTAGTGGCGCCCTCTACGCAGAGTTTCGCGTAATATTCCCTATTGGCAATTAAAATATAAATATGAAATCAATATGATTAAATAGGTAGTTATTTCCGTTTACTCTAATGTGAATAGCACTTTCAGTTAATTCTAGGTACGTCGTATTTACTAATTCCACGTAAACAACCATTCGATGCTGTTTGATGTACTTGGGCCCGCGAGTAATCCGATTCTCTAAATACCTACCCACTGAATGTGGGTGACGAAAATTGGGTGTCAACGTACTTTTATACTTATTTAATTACGTGATTTGATTCTACATACCTTTGTCTTTACTGCACCTGGATTTTTTTGAAAATTAATTAGAAAATAAGTTGTTTGTCAAATATTTCATTTTTGATACAAGCTTTTACGGCTGACTGTGCTTTTCTTTCAACGGGCAATTAATACTCATCAAGACAATCCGAACAAACCCCGAAAACAATTACTTGAGTTGTTTTATCACACAGTTCCTGGAGGCCTACTGCGAAAACCGAAATTCGCAAATTGCGGGGATCTTTCTCTTTTATTCTCACTAAGACGTAATTAGAGTGACAGAGAAAAATGCCCGCATTTGACGAATTACGATTTTCCCGGTAGCCGCCCTGTGGCCACCTACTGTGTCCATCATCAAATGAGCTCTATGGTACCATAATATTACAACTTAATAATGGGATGTTGCAAGGACACACATAATCGATTTTTTCTTTTACTTTACAACACACTTGATAACTCTTTGATTTACGAGTAGTAACTACACTTAAAAAACTACAAATAATACGAAATTAGAATTTCTCCCGAGTTTATATATTTGATGCTGTCATAAATACAATTAGATATACTGACACAAATTCTTTAAATATTTGGACAACATTTAAAAACCATAGGGACCGTGCGCGTTGGAGGGTCTGCCATCTTGTGGCCTGAATCGGAACCATAAACATGCACATTTCACGTCACGTGTTTTCTTGTGCATAGTAGGTTCTGCCATCTTGTGGGCTACATCGGAACAATAAACATCACATTTACGCCTCGCGCCAAAAATTTGACGGTTCCAGTGCTGCCTCCTACAGTTCATGCACGCTCTCTATAACATTAAGTCAACAGTACAAAAGTGAAGCCTCATGTCATGACGTATCGCAAAACAGCACAAATCGAATAGGTCAAAAAATTTGTATTGTAATACTCAAATTAAAGAATAGCTCGGCCGAATTCCATCTTCCCATACAAATGGAGTTTCGTTCTCATTTTAAAACTACGTGTTGGATTATAATGAAACTTTGCACATTACAATGACATAAGGTACATCTATGCTTGTAATTGGTTTATATAGCTCCAGCTTATAAAAAAAATAGAGCAAAAACAAGTTTTGTATGAAAAAAAAATTCGCTTAACTTTTCTATGTTATCTGAAGTTACATAAAATAATTAAAGACATAGATATATCTTATGCTATTGTAAGAAATTAAGAGTGTTACCCTAAGAGCGTTTTAATATTGTCGTATCCGATATCGGATGTCGATGATGTTTGGAGAAAAACAGCTGCTAGATAATGCCGTGTGACATCAAGTCCTATTGTTTTTGCCTCAACGCTTTCTTTTGAACAACAAACAATAATTAAATGTATAAAAATATGAGGCCCTTTTTGAATTTTTGCTTCTTTGTAGTCCTATCCAACATCCGATATCGGATCGAATATGAAAACGCTCTTGAATGTACCAGGAATTAAGGTAGTGTACTCCAAGGCCTGTCGACTTCCTTAGAAAGATATGACGCTTCATAATTGCGCATGTGTGGTCTGACGCTCTGGAAATAGATACCAGTTATTAATATAAAAATATTTTGCTACAGCAACATTGCTCCTATCTGACTTTGTCTATTCAACTTTGGGACAAATAAAATCATTTTTATCAAATATTTTGATTTATGTCACACTACCATATGTAAATTATTATTATTTTATATAAATTATTACCTATTTCAGTTTGTCTTTGTCTATGTTCATAAAATCTATGGAGGTCAGAGGCACATATACCCTCCATAAAGCCTTGCACTTGGGTCTGGCCGGTTAGAACATAGACAAAAGTCTGCAATGTCAATGCTGTCAAAGTCATTGACGCAAAACTATTTTCATTTTCAAAACTATCAGTTTTCATATAAAATAATTAAATAACGATTTATGTTGTTGAAATAGATTTATTGATTAATTTTTAAAATTAAAAATCCACCGCACAGTATCTCCGCTCAGACTCGGTTAAAGTTTAATCCATTGTACTAAACTAAGAAACAACAATTATTTCAAGGTAAGAAATATTTTAATCTATAAATAAAATAAGTGTACTATTGCCAAATTCAAATATATAAATTTAATCTTACCACCCTCTTAAGTCGCACGGCCGCTATCGCGTCCAAAATTACAATCTAAATTCATCATAGATGTAAATTCTAACATTGTTTTAGCTGGCAATTTAGAACTCTGGTAGCTATTAGCAAGGTTAGTAATTAGGGACATAGGTTATAGTATTGTTTAAAATGTGACTGTTTTGTTTTAGAGGGTGAACGTGAGCAAAAAATCCTTGGGCGTCATATCATTTCCTTGGAAAGGCTCAAAATCAAAAGGCACGGATCCGCCACATAATTGTGACTAGTTGTAGTTTCCCGGTGACCATCAACAAGACCGCTGCACTGAGCTGTGGAGCAGAAAGTGTCCGACAATCGGATAGATGTAATAACAACTTTGTCTGTCATATATTCATGTAATTTTTAGTTTTTTGGGCTGATATATGTGATATGATTACAAGTTACACTAATTGCAATTGTGGAGTAAAATCAGATGTGCCAAAGATCATGTTTTAGATATATAAAAATCTATATTAAATGCAATAAATAGTATATGTATATATATAAAATTGTTTTTATCATGAAAATTTTAATGACTTCTATTTATTGTTATGAAGGTGATCTGGGAATTAATACATGCGCTAAAAATAGACAACCTGCAATAGTCAACACGCACAGGATAGGTTAACTATTTGGTACCCACATCAATAATGAACCGAAATTACCGACCTGTGGTCTCATTGAATAAAATTCATATAGGTATGTAGATATTATATGGAAGTGTCACAGTTAGTTCAACAAGCCCCGTCCGATACATAAATTTGTATAAAAAATGACTTTTTTCCTGCCTATTGTATGTTTTTCGAACGAATTAAGCTCTTTTGATCCTAATATATAGGAATAAAAACATTTATAACTTGATAATAAACTGTATTGTTACCTTTTATATTGAATAAACTTTAAAATATAGATATCATTATCTCTTAGGACAAAAGATGCCTGTGATTTTGATTAATATGTAACATAATATTTTTTTATTTGATAAATACTAATTTAAAAACCTCACCCCAACAAAAACAAAAAATGAAAAAATACAAAAAGAAATTCCGTCGCCGGGATTCGAACCCAGAACCACTAGCTAGAACTGGATCACTACCTACCAAAACCCGCCAGGCTAAACCGGTTGTCAATTTTAGTACTGAGATACAAAGAGAGCGCCACTAGTATAAACGAACTTTTGAAGGGGGCATTTTTTTGTATGGAGTTAGCGTTCTTCTCCTAGTGAGTATTATATTCTTTGGTGTACTCCGATAAATAGGATTTCAGAAAGCACGAAAAGGTTTATTTATCCTTCAGGAGACTTTAAGAGGACAGAAAAAGGTAAAGGTATAGTCCTGTCCCTAGCAGCAAGATAGCAGAAAGAGTCCAGCGACCGGATCTAATAACCCCAGTTTGCTCGATACGATATCGGATGCCGAATATGACAACAAGAAGTAAAAAATTTAAAAGTGCCTTTTTATACATATTTATTTAGTCAATGTTTAAATGTTTGTTGTTCAAAAGATAACCTTAAATGAAAAAAAGGACTTGATGGCATAGGGCAATTTCTAGCAGTTGCTTTTCGTCAAGGATCATCCGACATCTGATATCGAATCGGACAGTGTGAAGACGCTCTAACATTCTCCGAGAATGCTGGGAAAACATGTATCGGCAAGTTCTGCAAAGATTCCAATAGGTAATATAAAGATTTTTTTCATTTTGGTCATTTAAGTCTCTATGTCGGTCTTAGGCTGTGTGCTGTGTGTATCTTTATAGTTTCATACAGCCCCACACAGGTAATAGCTATGTGATTCAGCGGTGGCAGCATGGTTCCATTTTTATCACTTGTCACTATGCCTATCACTTTCGCGCTTACGTACTTGTTAGAACGTGACGGGCATGGTGACAAATGATAAAGAGCCGACCATCTTAGCCCTACTGGCGTACATATTAGTAGGAATTTTGCCATAAAGATACCTCACTTCTTGGGACAGGACATTGGGAGTACCATACTTAACGTATTGGGAGTACCATACTTAACGTAGCACTGTTACTTCTTTATAATTTCATCCAGCACCACATAAGTAGGAATCTTGACAAAGATACCTTACCCCTTGGGTCTTAGGAGTGACAAACACCTATAGGAGTACCATATAGATAGGTACTTACTAAACGCAGCTCTTGGCGTGCAGCCTTGGAAATTTAAGTCGGTTTTGAGCGGTTACTTCTTTCTCATTTCAACCAGCACCACGTATCTATTGATAATCATGTGATCCTGCCGCACGTATTAGGAATATAGCCAAAAATAACACACGTCTTCGGACTTAGAAGTCTATCTCTTAGGCTGTGTCGCCTCTTGGAAGTCGACGTATTGATCAACAAGTGCATCCAGCACGACGTAAGAGATGACGGTATGGATGACTTGCCGTATGTAGTAGGGGAGGAAGCCTTTCCACAGATACCGGACTCCTTTCTGGCGGAGCATGCCTGTAAGGATGTCCACGCTGCGACGGTGACGCTCATGATATGATTGATATCTGGAACAAAATACAAGTATTTCTGTGAGAGTGAGAGGAATTAATAATGTCAGGAATTCATGATGATGATGAAACAGATGGTTGAAGGTGCATTCGGTATGATTATTAAGCAATCGCTTAGAAATTTGCTGTATTTTAACCCATTACAAGGCAGGTAGTAATACTGGTGACATATGTCAAACAGAGGAGGGACGAACATGCATCTTCTCGCTGAACTTCAGATATTCATCACGCACTTCCAACCATCTCTTTGCAAACACATCACACTCGGGCGCTGATGCGAGAAGTGCATTCAAGCTGTGTAAAGCTCGAACAGAAGGAGAGTTCTTCCGCGGCACAGTTCGAAAATAGATATATATATATATATATATATATATATATATATATATATATATATATGATGATTATAAAGATGGATGACGTGTAGAATAAACATCTAGTGATCCCAATTCGATTTATGGAAATGAACTAAATTGTTGACTGGAATTGCAGGAACAGGTTGTGGTGAAAAGTAACTACCAACAAAAATTTGGCTATAATTGTACCTGGTCTTAACCTGGTCGACGGGCAGCGACAGAAAGGCAGAAAAGAGGCTGGAGATGAGAGCGGTGTACAGATGCAGTTTGATGCCGGTGTCCATATGTTCACCTCGGGTGAACGCTTTTCGGACCTACGGGAGATAAACCCAAAGACTATATTAGATAAACCACTGGACATGTTACTTTGGTGCCTTCATCTCATCACCAATCACGAATGTTGAGCGAGTCATGCTGAACTGTTTCAACAAAATACGACTTGAGGGCTACAAACCCATATTAACTACGAACGATTGTTCCAGCGTTTTCTTTAAGTACTTTTAATCACAAGATATGACACTGCCGTTGATTATTTTACCGACGTGCTGCTGAAGTTAGTCGTAACGCCCTGTTTACACGCGAGGGCAATATTATGCTGTTCATCATTCGGTTCCGTGGACGAAGATCAAGATTCATGGGCGCTAAGGTAGGTGACGATTTCTTATTTGTTTATGACCCACGTACGGATATTATTTCGCTTAATTGTGTTTTTTTTATTCCATAAAGTTATCATTTACCTCTAGATACTTAGCCGGGTATATTGGCGCCCAACGTGGAGCGAACTACTTGAGATGCATGCTCTACCGACTGAGAGTGGAAAACTATCATAGACACAGGAATATGAATATTCCCAAGATTCATAACTAAAATGATCAGATGGTACTTTAATGTTGATGCCAGATTTATGTTATTTCAGTGTATAATTTTAAAATGAGTACGTTTCGATTGTATGGCAGCGCTTGTGACTTTTAAGGAAGAGAGAAAAAGTACATTGAGAACCTCGGAATAAACGCCGACTTGTGTTGTAGTGACGAAGATGGACCGTATGAGCGTGGGTACGGCGCCGCGCCACCACGTCGCCACGCCTTCTCTGTGGGCTATTCTGCAACATTAAAATTCACATATTCCTACGAGAAGGCTATTTATTGAATCAGATGTTAGTTCGAGGATATCCGTATAGTTTTCAAAGACTCCTATATGTACGAAATCGCGAGAGGCTAATGATTAATATTTTTTCGTGATTTTTGGACCTCAACAGATTAGGGTGAAGATTTTCTCCGAATGCTGCATGTGCACAAACACAATCATTTTGATTTTGATATTGTCATTTGTATGCCTTTGGATACCTAAATGATTATAGATCTGGTGGACAGATTGGGTTGGGGATAATCACACTATCCGTTTAGTTCCCACCTATTTAAGATATAAACAACCAGGTTTGAAGATACTATCCGTAGCTTACCTCAGCAGCTGTAAGATAATACCCTCAGGCAACAGAGCAGGGTAGGGAGCAGCGCGAGCGTCGCAAACGCCCAACTTCGGTCATCCACACCAGCCCCATCTTCGAGGGTGTGCCCATGAACCAGCGTTATGGATAACTAAGAACAGGTATACTCACCTAAGCAGCTGTAAGATGACGCCTTCCAGACGTTGTACATATTTTTACGACATGGAACAGTGTGGGGAGCAGCGCGAGCACCGCAAATGCCCAATCTCGATCATACGCACCAGCTCTATATCCTAGGGCGTGACCATGAATCAGCGTAAGGGGTAACTAAGGATAGGTACTGTCCTCATACTAATCTCAGCTGCTGGTTGATGACGTTTTCGGGACGTTTTACATATTTGCACGACACGGGAGCAGGGTGGAGAGCAGCGCGAGCGCCGCAGACGCTCATTCTCGATCATACGCACCAGCTCTATCTCCTAGGGAGTGCCTATGAACCAGCGTGGGGAGTAACTAAGGATAGGCACTGCGCTCATACTAACCTCAGCAGCTGCTTGACGACGTTTTCGGGACGTTGTACATATTTGCACGACACGGAGCAGGGTGGAGAGCAGCGCGAGCGCCGCAGTCGCCCAATCTCGATCATGCGCACCAGCCCCATCTCCGAGGGCGTGCCCATGAACGCACCCACCAGCCCAGCGATGATGGCGATGCGGAGACGCGCTGCGAAGTCTGGACCCTTGTCGTGGTCTCTTGAAACAGAGGGAACTGTGAACTCTCGTAAAATATGTTGGAATGAAACACATGAGCTGATGACCGTAAAAACCCTTCTCATATTCTTCCTGCGTAAAGTTAATGAGAATACCTAAAAAGGAGGGACTTCAGCGAAAACAAAGATAGATATAGTCAGTATGCATCTAAGCGATTACGGTATTCTAATGTTCCCATTCTTCGATGGTGGATATCCCCCGATTTTGACTGTCATCAAAATTTGGCAAAGGCTCGTTATTATTTCCTGTGGGTTCTTAAGAAAAGTTTACCTTAGGTACCAACTTCTTGTAGCGCATGGAGAAAACGTAATCAGGGAGTTATTTCATTTTGTATCCTTAATATTGTTAAGGTATTTGTTTTCGCTGTAGTCTCTCTGTTTTAGGTATTTTCGGGATAATAGCTGATTTGAATTGAAAAATGTCCTAAGACGCAAATCTGAGCAAGAAGTAAGGTATAGTTACTTTTTATATTTATCATAAAGTGCGTTGTACACGTGAAGCCGTGAGCCTGTGTAGGTCAGCTGCCGCAACAGCCCCGCCGTCAGGCCGGCGTAGAGCCCCCGGGTGCCCTCGCAGACCATGATGCGGTGGAGCATCCTCATTGTCGTCACCTTTTTTGGGAACAGCTGCAGACGGACCTTGATCACGTCCAGCGGGTGAACGGCTGTGGTGGCTATCATGCTGAAAGTTGACTGCCATGAAAGTAACTTTCAGACCCAGGCTTGTATGCGATTAGTCCGATTTCCTGACGCCGTTATTCTTTATTAAAATGTTTGTAAATATCATACTCGTGTGATACGAGTATATCCTACGTGAGTTCCATGGAACTCATTAGTACGAGCCGGGGTTTGTAAGTTGCACGCTAAGGGGTCATCCATTACTTACGTCACACGATTAGGGAGAGGGAGGGATTACAGAAAATGTGACATGTTGTGACATGGGGGAAAAGGAGTGAACAGATTTGTGACGTCACTTAACTTCACTTGTAGACAAAAATTGTTGTGATTTTTTTGTATTCGCAGTACAGCTAAATAAATAGTTTTTGCAACTTGTCAGTTGCCAAATGTGACCAGGTGTGACAAGGAGGGGGAGGGGTCAAATATTCGTGAAATTCGTGTATGTATGTATTCGTGTGTATTCGTGTGGTTGATCCCTAATATAGCTAGCTAGCTAATTCATCCTGTATAGTTTAAAAACCGTTTGCTCTGTAAATAATTGTTTTAAGTTAATTCGATTGTTTCGTAAAGGAGAAAAAATCGGAAAGCTCGGAAGGATCACGGACAAACGCTAAAATAAGATGAAAGAGGTGGGCAAGCTAACATTCAAGTTACTTACCCGGAAACCACTCCCATGGCCACTTTTGCCCTGGTAGGTATCATTTCCAATCTTTTCTGGGCCCGATCTATCCTGGTCCAAGACACATCCTCCGGTAGTGGTCTTCCAAAGATATGCGATTTTGAGCTCTCAAAGACCATATACCGAGGATTTGGCCTCTCACAAGACGGATTTATAAGATGTGGCCCGTTTAGAGTGACGGTAGTAATTTTTGGTACGGTGAAAACTGCTTCAAAGGATTTTCGCTCTTCAACAGTCTTTGGATATGGTTCATATTGTGGTGTTAGTGCTACAGGATTTAACCTATTACAAGGAATAAACATCGTTTTTAGACCGTTATATGTGTTAGCCTTGGTTTTTACCATTACAACAGGAATTGTGTCGGAATTCGTTAAACCGTGAAAATCTTGTTCTTTTTATTATTCGTTAGCAAGAACCAATCTTTTTTCGAGTCTATTTGAAAGAGGTTCTCCGTAGTTTTGTTCGGAAATTGTGTCGCTGAGGTCTGAAAAGTCTGAGGATTTAAAATAGCGTGGGATTTCATCTTGAAAGGGTACAGATAGGGATTGAGTTTCTTATTGAATTTAGTATTCATGATGAAAAATGAGCACTACGACATTGTATACTGGTTGTTGCGTTTCGTCTTCTGGTTAAGGGTATTTCGATCGGTAGGTTTAAAAGCCATGTTTTAAGTTATACTCATGTTTCACTTGTAAATTTGCATAAACATGCTTAGCATTAGCATGTTTTATTCTCATGACATTTTTGAGATTGACATTTCTATGTCAGTGTCTTACGTAAAAGAGGTTTTACTTTAAAAAAATTATGGTCTTACACCCAGAGTATTTGCTTGCATATTTGCACAGAATCTCCATTTGATCTCCATATACCAAAATGTGTCCGATAAAAAACCATAAATAGGTGGCGCTACAATACCTAGAATACTTGAGAAAAAAATCTAATCATGCCTAGACAGCGCACTTGACTCCGTCAGTAACGCCTAGGTTCTTAGCTACTCTAGCGTTATTTTGAAGAGATTTGGAACTATTATTTATAGCTGACAGCTGGACACTTTTGCAACAGGTCTGTCTAAGGAGATACTGTTCCTTGCCTCTACCTTCCATACCACTCATGAAGCTGGACTGCAAAAATAGGGAGTATTACAGATCGACATAAAAATAATTTATACATAAATAATAAGTACATGGAAACATGGAATAGTGTGACACCTTGGAAATGAGTACATACCCACCTACGGGTAAATAAATTTCATAAATTTGGGATTAGTTGAATAAGAGCTCGAATTAAAATGCAAAGTTACAACAAAAAACTTTAATAACGTACAAACAGCAACACTTAACTGTCCATCGGTGGACCTTATGCCTCTTGTAATAAGGTCCACCGATGGTGAATTAACAGTGTGGGCGATGGTACAACAAAATATTCATGTCTGCACTGCACTATGTTAGTCACAGGTAAAGCTATATATAAAAATATATATAAGTACAATACATTCACCTATAAATAATCCACCATACAAAATCTTTCGTTAGAATGGTCTTATGCAAAATGGTAACAAAGAATCTCTATGCAATATTTATTTTGCATGCATAATTTCATTATTTTAATACACAATCTTTAATATTTAAGTTGAAATCGAATTATTTGAATCAATAACGTGTAAAAATAACGCACGAAGGTCATTGGCGCCAGGAGCCCCTTAAAATATAACATAAAAATATGAGTTCTAAAATGCAATGGTTATGAGATACATTTACTGTGTCCTGGATGGCATTATACAATGCTATGTTAAGCTCGAGTGAAAAAATTAATCATAATACAATTAGTCTACATTTAATGTTTAGTCGACAGAGGTGATTAAAATCTAGAGTAAACTTTTGAAGTACCTATTAATTAAATACAGGTTGTTTATTTAGTCAGGCAAAATAATTATAGCAAAGAAAAAAAAAACGTTTGTTTTCTTTGTTGATGGATACACTTCTTTATACAGGGTGTTTATTTAGTCACCTGCAATAATTTACGGGCTGAATATATAGGTCATGTTAAGCAACGTTTACTATGGGACAAAAATACTCCCTCCTATAGAAAATGTCAAGGTCAAAAAGCCAAAATATATCAATTAAGCAACTTTTTCTTCGTTATTTCTGGGTTGGTCCCATAGTAAGTTGCTCAATATGACCTATATATTCACCCAGTAAATTATTGCAGGTAACTAAATAAACATCCTGTATAAAGAAGTGTTTCTATCAACAAAAAAACAAACGGTTTTTTTTGCTATAATTATTTTGCCCGCAAAAGTTTAAAAACCTATGAAAATTGTAAAGATATCCAAAAGTATTAATACATTTGTACGATTCGATTCTAACAATGTGCGTATCTACTACTACTTTAAATTACATTTTAATATGTGTATAGCATAACATAGGTAACATGACAGATACTGTATAATAATATCACTGTTGCTTGGTTAATTTTGTTACTATTGTTTAATGCGGTCCAGACTATTAGTAGGACGCGAATAATAACTTCATTATATTGTATCGTACCAAATTCCACTTCATTTAATTTCACTCGCTACACTATCAATAATAACTTCGTATTACTCGGAAGTAATGTCATTATTACCAAAGAGAATTTGGATTGTCAAAGTAAACTTTGTAGCCACAGTAAATTTACTGCCATCTTTCGACACATGATTAAAACTTTTAGAACGCCATTTGAATTTGGTCCTTATTCTTTCACTGATAGTTCAATTTGTTAAATCGCTCGAAACGATGCTGCTATACCTTTGGCCTATGCTCTATTAGATGGCGCCACTTTTTGATGTTTAACAAATTTAACACATATCAGTGAAAGAATAAGGGTGAAAGTCAAATGGAGTTTGTTCATATGTTCATATGTTCATATGTTCTAACGCTGATATGTCTTAATTATGATAGTCCTAACATCTTATGGGTTATTTTTTATCCTAATCTGTTATATCTTAATATTATTTGCTTAAGTTTTAATCATGTATCGAAAGATGGCAGTAAATTTACTGTGGCTACAAAGTTTTCTTTGACAATCCATCTCTATTTCAAATTCTCTTTGTTATTACTCATAGTGTTTAGATCGCATAAGCAATAAAAATAATATCACTTTATTTCCCATATCATATAATTATCCGAGTTTCCCCTAATGTAAAAAATATATAGATGGATCAAAATGCTTTTCGATGTATTGTTTTTTGTCCCCGTCAAAATGTGACAGAGTGGAGCTTTTTGCATGAGATGAAATTTAGTTTTTCATTTTTCTCGTGTAAAATATAATTTACGGCTCGAAAGACATGCGATAGCACTCGACTTTTTATTTATTTATTTGATATAAGACATAGATACAAGCGTGACAGAGTGGTCAGAAACAAGACACCGAAATTTTTTTTGACCCAGATATATTTATAATTTTTTTTTTATTAGTAGGGCATCGTATACAAATATCCCACAATTCATATCACGTTATCCCTAAATCTAATTGCAGTGAACATGGTAAAATATGAATCAAAAATAAAATCTCAAAAAGCGAAAACAAGTATGAAAATAAACTTGAAGAATCCATATATGAAAATAAACTAAAACAACAAATATATGCTTAGAAACATAAATGGAATATTTAATCACAATGAAAATGTAGCTTTTTAAATTTTGGCACTTAAATTATATAATTTTTCGAATTCATGGTCCAATAATAAATATTTCTACGACTGTAGAATTTACAAAACATTTATATCGTAAAATCTTGCAATCTTAGTTTTTAAGGTGAATATGTGCATTCGATTTTCTTACATTACAGCTATTTTTTTTTGTCAATATTAAACAGCCGGAAATCGCATAGCAAGATATACCTCGATGCGATACGATTCGATATATTAATATCGATATACATAATATGTAACGTATTAACATTGATGAACTTTCCGACAGTAGAAATAAGTTTCTTTCAGTATAATTAGTTTCTGCTTTATTCTAAAGATCTTTTGAAATTGGTCAAGAAATTTTTGGCTTAAAATTCATCATATTTTGTATGTTAAAAAAAATATTGTACCTACGACGATAAAGATATATTTACATGGTACGAGTTTTTCATATGATTTTAGGTAGGAACCAAAGGACATCGTTTTACATTCATTTGAGAAATAAAACATAGTATAATTATACTACATGTTTATATGTACTATGACTATATGATATCGCCATAAGTCGAGTATTTAGTACGATTCTTGCTTGCGATTTAAAGTAAAAGTAATTAAATTATATCGCGATATGACCGTTTATATGATTAATAGCAAAGATAATTAGAAATAGAGGTGGTTTGTCAAAGAAAACTTGAAAAACGCCATTTGACTTTGATCCTTATTCTTTCATAGATATGTATTAAATTTGTTAAATATCAAAAAGTGGCGCCATCTAATAGATCAAATAGCAAAGGTATGGCGGCATCGTTTCGAGCGATGGCGCCACAACCTTTAGCCGATGTTCGATAAGATGGCGCCACTTTAAGAATACGGATCAAAGTCCAGGTTCCAATAGTTTTAATCACGTGTCGAAAGATGGCAGTAAATTTACCGAGGCTACAAAATAATCTTTAACAATCCACCTCCATTTAAAATTCTCTTTCCTAATAGTACCTTCGAACTAAAAACTTATACCACGTAAATTACCTTTCCCATTCACAAAACAGTTCATCAAAATCGATTTTTATACTGTAAACTTATAATGAAAATAGACCCTAGAGGTACTTGAAGTAGGCGGCGTTCATCTGCTCGAGGAAGATGAAGGTGAGCACCGTGTGCGGCCCGAGCCGCGCGTAGTACGGCAGGAAGCCCTTCCACAGCGACAGCACCCCCTCCGACCTGAGCAGGGCGGACACCACGGACAGCTGGCTCTGACCCTTGGCCGCGTTTTGGATTCTGGGATTTCAAATGAAACATTTCAGTCGTCGGACTTCGGACCGTCTAGATCTCCTGAGGATGCCTCGTAGAGAGGCGGAACGCGTGTCGAGTTTTGTACTTTCGGTGGGTTGTTATATTTATTTGCGTATTTATTTTTGCGGAGGGAGGGTGGGAGCATTAATTTCACGTAGAAATAGTAAGCAAGTAAGTATAACGGGTTAGCACTGATTGACTAGCACGTAATGTTTTCGCGGATTAGCAAAGTAATATTTAAGTGTTTTAATTAATATGGATTTCCGCAATGTAACGCCTGATTCGATTCGTTAATGTTAGTTATTTGATTGTTAAGATCCAATTCTATTCCAGTTCCAGATCAAGAACAGAGCCCTACTGGGAAAGTATAGTTAAAAAATGTAATTTGTGACCCATTTCGAACCTTATTACAACGACAAATACATGAAAATCGCTAGAGACCTCAATGCTATTGTCACTGTGACTAGCTACGAAATGGGACACAAATTAAATCTTTGAACTGTACCTCCACTTTACAGAAAACCGCAGCCAAATAACACTAGACCCTACTCATAGTGTTGTTTTCGTGCTGGTGAGTAAGGTTGCCAGAGCTCAACGAGGGCGCGGGGGAGGGGGCACTGATTACCAGTTCGCCGGACGATATCGACCCGTCAGTTATTCGTGATTGTTAGTTTTTGCGAATAAATGAAGGTCAACCCTTTAAGGTCAACAAAACGTATGTAACACCTCTGGAGTTCCGGGCGTCCACCTACGGAGACTGTTTACCATCAGGCGTGCCGTGTGCTTGTTTGTCATCGACGTAGTATAAAAAATATACTTCAAAATTAATGTAAAGCAAGACAAAAAAGTTTAACTTAAGAATAAACACTTTCATCGAACTTCGTTGTTCCTATCTTAGTGCTCCAGTTGCGTCCTAAAGAAGACGCTCTCACCAAGTATTAAATTGGCGCAGACAGTAGATCTTTAAAAAAACGACTGTTTTGACACTCCAACCAACACTAGTTTTTACGAAAGCGATTGCCATCTGACCTTCCAACCCAGAAGATAAACTAGGCCTTATTGGGATTAGTCCGGTTACCTCACGATGTTTTCCTTCGCCGAAAACCTCATTGATACGAGCCGAGGTTTGAACCCGCGACCTGCGTATTGAGAGTCGCACGTCCTTACCGCTAGGCCGCCAGCTTTTTTCTCTCTCTAAGACTAAGGAGGATAAATTACTACAATAACTAACCTAGTTTTGATGATGTCGACCGGCATGGAAGCGATGGTGGTGACTAAGCCAGACACCATGGACGCGCAGAAGTGCAGGGTGATGCCGTCAGGCACGTAGCCCACGAACATCTCGCGCGCCTGCAACACGCAATTATTTATTAAATTAAGTGGAAAAATTTTACATATAAATAAATCATTGTAGACTCCATGTACGCAAAAACTTGCATATAAATGTATACACCGTTAAACAAATTTTACGGATTCTCACTCGGATTAGTTTAATGTTAGTATAGGTAAAAAACTTAAGAGGCTGTCAATACCTAATTGCAGACCCATAAGTCAAAACCATAAAGACATAGAAAATTTTGATTTAATTTAATTTATCCGTTTAATTGTGATTTTAAGACCAATGCAATTAAAATCACAATTTCAAAACATTTATATCTAAACCGCTATTGAGTAAAATATTACACTAATAATCCACTTTTTTTTATTTAGATATTTTTCTTATTATTCCCTTGCCCAGGCCCAGTAACATGCGACAGTGCTATCTCATTTACTCCTATACAAATAGACAGTGTGCGCGCTTTAGGTATTGACAGCCTCTTAAGAATAAACTTCGTAGCACATTTTGTGCAAATGGCGTAACGAATAGCGAACCACGAAGAAAAAACTGTAAGCTCGTTACTTTATTAAGTTAGAGCCCTTTAAACTTAGAAGAATAGATATAAGTTTGTTTGAGTATCGTGCACCTGAAACAATAACAAAAAACCGGACATGTGCGACTCGGACTCGCCCACCGAGGGTTCCGTACTTTTTAGTATTTGTTGTTATAGCGGCAACAGAAATACATCATCTGTGAAAATTTCAACTGTCTAGCTATCACGGTTCATGAGATACAGCCTGGTGAGAGTAGGGTCCCGTTTTACCCTTTGGGTGGGGAACCCTAAAAACTAATACAAAGAAATAATAATAAATAACTTAATAGTTTAAAAAACACTAGAAAAACCCGCTTATGATACGATATTCCATGATGGAATGCCAGTGCCTATCTTCCGGCTTCATCATCAGATCTTGAAACCTAATCGTGGTCAAAGTTCATTTCTAACAAATCCAAACACAGCTATGATACGATGTTCCATCATGAAGTTCCAGTTCATATCTTCTGGTTCCATCATCAGATCAGTTCGACAGTACCATATTATTGTATTGTCATCAGAACTAAATACAGCTGCCAATTTTCATGACGCTACGATCCTTGGACGATGGTTAAATTGGTTACCTTAGATTCCATTACATAGTTAGTTACATACAGGTCG
The DNA here is from genome assembly GCF_033807575.1 of Cydia pomonella. Lineage (NCBI taxonomy): Eukaryota > Metazoa > Arthropoda > Insecta > Lepidoptera > Tortricidae > Cydia > Cydia pomonella. The sequence goes on along the minus strand of NC_084718.1, from coordinate 1,679,814 downwards.
ACCTAATAAAAGACTGTTAAAAATGAAATATTTAGACCTGTGAATATGTGCTGAGCTGGGCCGCGTTGACGACCATGGCGCGGCCCACGGTGGGCGTCGCGCCGCGCCATAACTTGAGGACGCCTTCTTCGCGGACTATCCTGTAATAAAAGTGTAACCATGAAGTCTTCTTCTTCCTCGCGTTGTCCCGGCATAGCCAAGGCTCATGGGGGCTTGGAGTCCGCTTGACAACTACTCCCAAGATTTTGCGTAGACACTAGTTTTACGAAAGCGACTGCCATCTGACCTTCCAACCCAGAGGGTAAACTAGGCCTTGTTAGGAGTCCGATTTCCTCACGATGTTTTCCTTCACCGAAAAGCGACTGGTACATATCAAATGATATTTCGTACATAAGTTCCGAAAAACTCATTGGTACGAGCCGAGGTTTGAACCCGCGACCTCCGGATTGCAAGTCGCACGCTCTTACCGCTAGGTCACCAGCGCTCTTTCCGTTAACATGAAGTCATTTGAAAATAATTTAGAAAAAGTATGTTCCTCATTCTATTTCCCTATAATGCATAAGAACCGTTAGTGATACTAGAAAATTAGTTTGAACTTGGACTTTTTGAAGTGAAAACTTCTTTAGGCGCGTTGGAAATTTTTTGAGATGGGAAAAAAACATTGAACTCGATATATAAGTATCTACATATATTGTTCCCGTTTACACGAGAGTTGAGTTTGGGTTGAAATACATTGATAGTATAACTATACGATTCAAAAAATACACACGTAACTGTTCAAGTTTACACTTCTGTCAGCACTCCCGGAGTGCTACTAATTTTTTTACGGTAAACAATATAACGAGTTTTTTAAATGTTACTTATGGTTGTTTTTACGTGGTGGAAAAGACTATAGAACTTAATTAAAATACAGCTACCTCCTGCCAAGTTTCCTCGCTTCTTTAGATAGATGGTCGAATCCTAAGCTATTCTTTGCCTGGGGGTGAGTGACATCGCCGACAAAATGCAGGAGAGTAGGCTGCGATGGTATGGTTACGTATAGAACAGGCCTTCTGACTACGTAAGAAACTACAACTTTCCATCTCAGGTCGAAGATCCAGGGGCAGACCCAGAACAAGATGGAAAGATTTAGTGTTAAAGGACATGAGTGAGTGCAAGTTATCCGAGGACGATGGCGTTGACAGGGCGAAATGGAGGCTAAGCTGGAAAGCTGACCCCACAACCATGGGATACATAGTTAGGAACAGAGAGAGATCCCAAGCTATTCTTTATATGACAACAATTTAAGTGTTGGTTACAGACTCATTTCGGTGGTGACATGCATACCTGATGAGCGCGTCAGCCACATTCTTGTAATTCCTTCGCTGGTCCGCGGGCAGGCGGCCGTCAGCGGTCATACGGATGAGCGCCACCTCGGCCGGGGTGCCCACGAAGGCGCCGATGGAGCCGGCGGCCACGCCCAACAACGTCTTCATGCCGAAGCCAGGGGCGGCGCCGGCATTGCGTCTGGAAGGGAAAAAAATCAAACATTGTGCCTTTTAAAATTTAACTTGGGCTTAGCCGTTTTTTCGTTTATTCCTTCTATGTTAAGATCTGTTATATTTCAAGTATTGTGCGAATTTTGGATGTAGTTTCCAATGAGTTTTCCAGGTTAGTTATAAGATGTCATTACATCTTATAACTAACACTGGTGGGCTAATACTGGTGGAAAATGAGCAAGGCATTAAGTCCCTGTAAAATGTTTCAGAAAATGTTCTGAAAAGATGTGTCCCACCGATTTTCTTGCCGCTCCCATATTGGGATACCCTCGTACAATTTACGAGGGATTTAAATCTTCTTGCCGGCGTATAGCGCTATTTGACGTTCATAAGCGCTTGTAATATACCTAATTAGAAAAAGGCTATCTTTATCTTAATAGATTCCCCACAGAGATATATTAGTTCTTACCTTCAGTTTACTATATCATTACCTGTCCATGGTTATTTATTTTAAACGTTTATTGCATAATTACAACATTTTACAAGGACTTAATGCCTTGCTCATTTTCCACCAGTCAACCATATCCAATCAGGAATCCATTTTATCAGTGATCCAATTTCTTAGTAGTACAAAAATTATGAGGCCGATAGAAGTACAGAATTATTCATTACGGTTGCAAGTCCTGTCATAGATAGGTCCGGGCCTAGTCTATTTAGTCGACAATCAACTAATTGACGCAGTGAAGGCTGAAACCATTCACGGGCCAGACATCATGAATTACTTTAAATAAATGACATTTACATAGTGTAGGGATTAAGATAAGAGATAAAAAATAAGTTTATTGCACACAAAACAGAGTATGAATCGATACAGAATTGGCGTGACATCGGGTGGGTGCATAGCATGGTTACATAACAGAGTTTCCAGGGGTCCCCGGACTAGGCTAGGCCTGTGCCGCGGGAGAGTATGCATTTGTATGTCATATGTGTGACCTAAACATACATTGTTTTGTTAGTAAACTAAATAATTGGAATGAAGGAATGACGGCAAGTAATGAAGTTAGTTTAAATATCTTGCTTCAGATTTGGAGTTGATAACTGACACTGGAAATAACATTACTATTGACAGTGAATTGGTTGCAATTTGCATTGCAGTTCGGCAGTATCGCTATTGGTATGGAGCAAACGAAGACTAAAGATATCTGCATTATGTACATATGTACTTAAGTATACAATTTATTGTGGCATGTAACCAATAAATATGATTATGATAGAGGGCCATTAGCTTTAAGGACCCTCGGGTGAAAATTCTTTTGAAAAAAAAAGTGCTTTTGTATGTCTTTCTAGGTGTAGATTATATTAAACAATGAGAAAGAAAAAAAATGGTTGTCAATACTAACGGTATGATATCTCCAATGTAAACCCTAAATAGCTCAACAATTAAAGTCCGTGACTGTACCTCACTCATGGCACGATAAACGATAAAAGTGGAACCATTATATTCGTTCAGTGAATCGTAATATTTACTCAACAAACCAAGAGCGTTTCAAGTTTATAAATAGTATATCTGCAGTATTAATCATGTTTTACGGCAAGCTATCGTGTTATTCGTATTGCACAATACTGTTATCGCCTGAGGTCGCGGGTCGAGACGTTAACAGTAGGCCGACTTATTTTAACAGTGGTAATATTTTAGAAATAGAAATAAAAATAGTTTATTCATGGCAAAAATATACAAATAGAAAGAGGAACAAAATTAAACTTACATGACACATATTAGCCACGAAATGGTCCTGACTCAGCATGGTGTTAGCCTGGGTCGGCCAACGCTACAATACGCTGTACACCATCGCACATGGTTTAAAAACGAAGAGAATATATGTAAATTAAATATCGGTAAATTCGGTAACAGGCGGTATAAAGGGCTATAGAGCACAGCAAAGTGGATTGACCACTCTTGCCGCGCTCAAATCACGCATTACTGATGTTGGAGCTAAAACCGCCAAGCTGAAATGAGACTGGGCCGGCCATGTCTGCCGCATGCACCCACAGAGGTGGGCTAAAATAACCACGGCATGGATGCCGCAAGACGGGTGAGGATCTAGATCCAGACGGAGATGGCAGAAGACCTGGACGCATATCGCAGCAACTGGCAAACCGAGACGAGTGGAAATCGAGGGCGAATGCTTTGCCCAGCAGTGGGACCCCGTATAATAATAATAACAGGCGGTCCTATACCTAAAAATTCATGTCTTCACGACATCATCCTTGTAATATAATCCATAGTTATAGTTCCTATGTTACTAACAAGTAGTAGAAACTTTAAAAAAACATCCTGATAAAATAAAGAAAGCACTGATTAAAATGAATTAATTTTGTTACAAATTGTATTATAATAACATGTAAGCACTAACTGCCAACAGGACTAAATTATATACTTAGTTAAGCCTAAACTTAGTTAAGATAATCTCCAAATATAGAGATTGTAACTGAGTTCAGACTGCGATGGCCCATCGTACGCCAGTCTAAGGGACGCAGCTATGCAGTGGAATGAGATAGCAATATCACTTGTTCCCTCTAACGCATAAATGCGTCCCTTACTGGCCTACGCTGGGCCATCGTGTAGAGGAGCCATAACACTAGGCGCAAGAGGCTGTCGGAACTGTCACTCACGCGACGCCCAATTCCTATGGAGGAGCCAACTATAGCGGTCACCCTACCGTTCACTACCTGCACACAATTTAAAAAGAGGTGAGTTTAAAGGAAAGTAAACTTTAGCGAACCCTATATAAGAACATTAGGAACATTATTATCATAAAAATAATAAGGTGAATGTTTTCATAATCTGTTTCATAGAAAACCATGTCAGCGTGCATGGGATACGTCAGCTGATTCTGAGAATAGACGGAACGGACGGACAGACCACCGCGGCGTTTATAGAAATAGATTCAATGACGTTTTTAAATTAATCCGGATTTCATAAAAACTTACTGTACTTGCTATATTTTTGTTGCATTTTTGATTTGTTTTTGTACAAACCCGAGAGACTCAAAAGAAAGTGGTCTTGAATTTTGAACTTGCTGTTATTCAATAAAAAGTAAAAAATACATTATTTGGGATCTCGCGAAGATAGAGCGAAACAATTAATGTTGCTAGGCACAAATAGCATTATGTTTTGTAACTCATTATTTTAAAAGTATCAATTTGAAAAGAATATACTCGTAACTATGATATATATTTCGTGCCCTTAAATATAAAATTAGCGGAGCGAAGCTGAAGATATCGAAATTCGACAAAACAATGTATATTTAGATGGCGACCATATGATAACAATGGTCGCTTGACCCTCGCGTCATTTAGCGTGTTAATTTCCAGCCATTACTATGGTATCTCATGGTGACGCAAAATGTTATCAACGCACATCTAATTGGATAAGGTCACGCTTCGAACGGAGCGATTCATCGTTGTAAGTGAAAACCACGGAAACACAAGCCACCGCTGAAATGTTGTATCGTAGCTATTAGCGATTTTAAATTTAGTTGTACAGAAATAGAAGACAAGATATAGGTCTTCATTTAAAAAAGTATAACTATGATAATTATTTCGTTTCCTGGAATATAAAATCGAATGATATCGAAATTCGACAAAACAGTGTATATTTAGATGGCGACCATATATAAGATAACAATGGCCACTTGACCCTCGTATTTAGCGTCTTAATTTCCAGAGCCATTGCTGTGATATCTCATGGTGACACAAACTGTTATCAACACATATCTAATTGTGACGGTCGCGCTACGCACGAAGCGATTCTTCATTCGTGAAAAGTGAAAACATATGCTCCTGTTGAAATGCTATCGTCCACGATTTTAAAATTAGTTCTACAGAAATAGAGGAAGAGATATATCCAGTATTAAGATACTGAACCGTTATCGGTAGAAAACCAGACTAATATCAAGAATGACTAATTTCTCCTCTGCGTCAAAGCGCATCCCGAGCAAATCCCGAGCACCTGATGCAACTGGCAAAATGCTGAGGAAAGAGGACGAATAAATAAGTCAATTCATTTTGTTTGTTATAAATATAGTCTTATTTATATATACACATATAGTATCCAAAACAATGGTGAAATTATACTATCTAATTACGCACGATTTTTAATCGAAATGCCATGCCAAATGTATTTCCTTGCGCCTTCAGAGCGTTATAGTAAGCTGGAAATCGCTCTCGCAGGGCCCCGTTTTATTCAAAGCCACAGATTAGTGAATTTAGATGTCACATATTTGTTACGTTATGTTTATTTGTAATCTACAGACATCTGAATATACATGTCACACTATAGCAGCATGATCGATACACGATACTATAGTGATAACGAATATCGAAAATAGTGATAGTAACTTAAGTTTTTAATGTGATAGAAGTAATAAAGGTGGCGAAAAATGGTTTTCGTATAAATTAAATTAAATTAAATAAACATTTATTTCAGAATTATTTCCATATTATATTATATTATTTAAGATTAACAATATAAAACAGAAAGAAGAATTTAAAAACCCCGTCTGGTTCTTATTTCGCAAATATTCAAGCTACAGATCGAAGCATTAAAAAAAATTTAAAAGCACATTGTGTCTATGATTTGTTCAAATATTTGTGAACTCCTTGGCCGGCCTGATATATCTGATAGCGCAGTTAGGTACAAGTAGAATTGTCCATTCTGTGTGACAAGGTACTAATAAGTATGCAGTATGATAGTGTAGTATGTACATTATCAACACGCGTCATATGTTTGGTTGCAAGTAGAAATATATACTTATGCAACGAGAACGACCTTGGCTACAAAAATTCATCACTACAAGTACATCACAGACACAGATTACGTATTGTTTTAAATTCTGTAGGAAATAATTAAAATACTTGTAACTAAGTGAATACTTCTAGGTACATCTGTTTAAATGGCTGTATGAATAAGTAAAATACCTATAAATATTGTCATTATAGTTAGAAAATTGGTAGTTAGTAAGGTACCTACTTTAAAAACAATAAATGGTTATTTCCCTGTAGTTTCTCGTAACGGTTATATATCCGAGAAACTGTTTAAAAAGGAATATTTCTTAGCAAAAACACTTACATGAATATTGCGATAAAATCAAATGAACTCATTCGCTGCTAGGTAGCGTTTGCCAAAGCTAGCTTAGGTAGATCTCATGGTTTCCGTTCGTAGTGGTGTAATGGCTGAATAGATTAAAGCATTAATTAAATACTAGGTTAAAACTATGCTGAATATAAATTAGCTAACAGCATTCAGTAGGGATAGACAGGAGGGGTGGGATGGGACAGCATATCCCGCGACATAAACTACCTAGTGTTGGTAGGAAGTCGACTCTTTGAGTCTAAATTGAAGAACTCGACTTGTTTTTACGAGACTCAGAGCTTATAAAACTTGTTTTTTTGTGAGTCGTTTTGAGTTTTTTACGACCGGTCTGGCATAGTGGGCTGCCCATGAAGCCGATGGTACTGGGTTCCAATCCTGGTAAGGGCATTTATTTCGTTTGATGAGCACGGATATTTGTTCCTGAGTCATGGGTGTTTTCTATGTATTTAAGTATCTATAAATCTATATATATATTATATATATCGTTGTCTCAGTACCCTCAACACAAGCCTTATTGAGCTTACTGTGGGACTTAGTCAATTTGTGTAATAATGTCCTATAATATTTATTTATTTATAAGTCCCGAGTCGAGTTCTTTATTGAGTCTTTTTTAAGCGCAACTCAAAAGGACTCGAGTCTCCGAATAAAGACTCAGTCAACAATGTTATAGGTTTAACCTAAAAAACAGTTAGTCAAAGTTATTTGTAAAAAATTACAAGTTCTCCGTAACTTCCGTAAGGGACTCAAGTCTCTACAAAGACTCGGGTCCCTAATAAGTTGAAAAGAACTCGAGTTCCATCTTAATTATAACAGTCTCAAAAACTGAGTCTCTAAGAAGCCATGCCTGGCATCAACGGAAAGCTCACAAGGGCGCTCCTGCAACTAGGGAAGGTCCGACTGAGTTTGGTAACCAGTGTCATAACAGGTCATGGACTATTTAACAAACATCTTTTCACAACAGGTGTCACAGACAGTCCCCTATGCCGAGGATGCATGGAGACAGAAGAAACAGCCTCTCATTGGAATGCAGCGGAGTGACTCCATACAGGGCTTAACATCTCGGATCACCGAGAGACCTCCCCGAGGTCCTACTCAACATTAAAGGTTTGATAAGATTCCTCGAGGAGCTGGGCTGGCAGGACCAGCCCACCCCCAACATGTCACGCAAAATAGGCGCAAGTCGTCGAGTTGCGGAAAATTGCCCGTATACAATACAATACTGAGTCCCTATAGCAGATAACTCAAAGAACTCGAGTCTTAACCAACACTGAAACTACCCGTCCCTTTCTAATTTATTAGTGCAGTTAGAAAATGACGGGTAGTTTACCTCACGGACGAGGACCTGGACCTGGAGACCTGGACGCGATAATCGACTTGATATAACTAAGACCACTTTTTACACCTGGCAAAATAGATATATTATATTCGTTTATTACCCAAGGCAGGGGAATGTGGAGTAAAATGGAGGAAGCCTTTACTCGTCAAGAGGTCCTTAATAATAAAAAAATACTAAACTTATTATATAAAATTATCACTGATTTGAAAATGCATGTAAATTAGTTTGATAATATTTAATTTAATTTAATTTATTAAGGTATTATTTATTAATTTAATTATGAAATGTTTTATTAAGGAATTAAATGGCTTAAATAAATAATAATAATTACCCGCAACACAAGCCTTAATAAGCTTAGTGTGTGATATTTAACTTTATTTAATTTTATTTTGATTTTAATTTATATTTTGATTTTAAATGTTATTTAAATTTCTAATTTCAATTTTAATTTATTATAACTGTAATTCTAATTTTATTTAATTTTTATTTTGACATATAAATTGGCTTTGTTTTTAATTTTACTTATATGTTTTTCTGATACAAATTGGTATTAATTTATTTTAATTCTGATCTCAATTGTTCATTTTATTTTTATTTTGATCCTGATTTTAATTTCTGATCTCAATTTTAATCTATTATAACTGTAATTCTATGTTTATATTTAGACATGTAAGTTGGCTTTGTTTTAATTTAAATTGTAATTTTAATTTTAAGTTAGGTTTTAACTTTAATTTAGTAGTGACTTTGTTTTGACATGTAAATTGGCTTTATGAATAAATGAGTATGAGTATGAGTATAATCAGGAACCAATATTTGCCAATCACAACCACCATGGGACTAACCCCGAAATCGCGAAAATAAATTGACTCTAACAACCCGAACAAAAAGCCAAAATGTTTGAAACAGCCAATTTTTAGGGTTCCGTACCCAAAGGGTAAAACGGGACCCTATTACTAAGACTCTGCTGTCCGTCTGTCTGTCTGTCCGTCTGTCACCAGGCTGTATCTCATGAACCGTGATAGTTAGACACTAGAAACATATGATGTATTACTGTTACTGCTATAAAAACAAATATTAAAAAGTACGGAACCCTCGGTGGGCGAGTCCGACTCGCACCTGTCCGTTTTTTTTTAGATTTCAGGGTTGGTCCCATAGTTAAAGGTGATCGCTATTGATGACTGAATTAGAATAATTGGTTCTTGATTACCGATTAAATTTCATTGTGCATTATAAACTCCAAGCCTGGTAGTGGTGTATGTAGCCTGTCGCACCAGACCAGCGGAGAGACCAGTGTAGAGAACCACAAATCCTTCTCTAGCAACTCTATCTGGCCATGGCGAAGGAGCTTTGATTGTACAACACACTTACTCTTTATATGTGTCGAAAAGTATATTATACACTCCCAGCCTAGTAGTGGTGTATGTAGCCTGTCGCAACAGACCAGCGGAAAGACCAGTGTAGAGAGCCACGAAGCCTTCTCTAGCGACTATCTCTCCGGCTACGGTGAAGGAGGAGCGGCCGCCTCCGCTCAGCTGCATCCGGGTTTTGATGAGGTCCAAAGGCTGGACCACACAGGTGGCAGCCATACTGTAGACAAATTAATAGACATTAGTATACATTTAATTGCTTTGCTAAATTGTATACAGAAGAAGAAAAATGATTGAAAAACTTAAACCCAATTATTGTTACAGTTCGTGACATTCATGATGACACATGTTGTTGTTGTTGTCCTAAAGCACCCCAGAGGTGCAAAGGGCCTTCACAAGCTCGCGCCACGCCTTCCTATCTTCAGCTCGTCTTCTGGCCTCACTCCAGCTCAACCCGACCGCTCGTAGCTCTCTTAGGACGGACCGTTGCCAAGAGTGTACAGGACGCCCGGAGCCACGGCTTCCGTCCGGCGGTTTCCACGTGAAAGCTATGGTAGCATTATTCATTTATGACACATAGATTTATCAAATCTAACCTTTAATATCATGATATTACGAATCAAGGCACGCGCCGTCGTGAATAGGTGGGTCCACACAGAGCGAGCATACGCCTGAGGCAATTTCCTCGCGCACAAAGCGACCAGTGTAAACGTGCCTCGGCCGAAGCACGTCTACACTGCCCGTTGTGTATGAAGAAATTGCCTCGCGGGTATGCTCGCTCAGTGTGGTCCTGCCTAATGACACAATCTATACCTTCATAAAAACATTGTCCTCCACTCTCAATGTTCCTTAAAACAAACTTAAGGTACGGCCACACCACTGCTCAAAAAACGGTGACAGTACAGAATTGTAGTGACGTGCCTCCTGCTAGGCCTTAATGACTTAATTTCATATTCCTTAATCTCATTTTTACCATTTTTGAACATTATTATGTTAAAAGGATATATCTCTTTTCATTATGTAATTTGAACAGTGTTAACTCCATATAATGTCACTCAATATAATGATTCACTCCATGTAACGTCGACATTGGTTGCTATAGTTCTGTCTGGCTTTAGTCTTGACGACCGGTCTGGCCTAGTGGGTAGTGACCCTGCCTATGAAGCTGATGGTCCCGGGTTCATATCCTGGTAAGAACACATATTTGTGTGATGAACACGGATATTTGTTTCTGAGTCATGGGTGTTTTCTATGTATTTAAGTATTTATAATAATATATTATATATATCTTTGTCTAGGTACCTACAACACAAGCCTTATTGAGCTTACTGTGGGACTCAGTCAATTTGTGTAATAATGTCCTATAATATTTATTTATTTATTTATAGTTGCTTCACTTTCATAATAATTTCTCTCTATATAACGAAAACTCTCAATAGAGTTTACACTGTATTTGTTTATAGACTATAAAATATAAGGTTCTTATTGAATACCTATATGCTATTTTTTGGAAAGATATCATTAAATAACCTATTTGTTTATGTGTTAAAGCGCAATATTACCAAGGCGACAGGAGGCTTTTACCCAGAAGGGGTCTACAGCAGAAAAAAATTTTTTATGTATAAATATATATCAAACAATATAATTCTCTGTGGAATATCGAAGCTCTAATAATATAATAAATAATTACCAAGGCTGGTGTCTACACAAACTGCGAACTAAATAAGCCTAAAATTAGTTTTAGGTTAGTTTATTTCAGCGGTTCCTAACCTGGGGGTGATTACCCCCGTAAGCCCGTAGGGGTAAAATTGGTATTATAAAGGGGTAATAAGCTCAATTATAGATAACAATAATTAGACCTGTAAGAAAGAATATTTATAATTATTGGGAAGACGGGTAAAATCATGTTCCCTAGTTAGTCATAGGGGTGGCAGAACTAAAAGGTTAAGAACCACTGCTCTAGGTTCATGGAGTATACCATGGATTATGTAACAAGGTAACAATATGTACAGGTATTATTAAGGTTAAAGTGAAAGTACTAATAGACAAGGTCTTTCATCTTTCGACAAATGGATTGAGTTTTAACTATTGATAAGAAGGGTTTTGCAATAGTAACGAATATAAGGACCTCGCCTTTCTAAAATTATAATTACAAAAGTATAAATATTCAGTGTACAAACAGATATTCAAGAAAACACCTGTTTGTTTTGAAACTAGACGCGTTAATGACATTGATTTTGAAATGAAGGACAAATTTATGTTTCTAATAATATGCACAGTACCCTGCAAGGCCACCGAAGGCGAACTTGAGTCCGTTGGGGATGTACCGCTCCTTTGGCGGTTCGGCTACTGCTTGACTCATGGTGTATATTTATCACTTTAATCACAACACTTGTTACAAGTTTTATAATAAATTCGATTTAAAACACTGCACCAAAACTTGAAAATGACAGACTGCCTCCGCCGCCGCGCTGTCGGATTTTGCAGCTGGTTTTGACTTTGACGTTGTGACTTGACGTAGATTACAGATAAACAGATAAAGCTAGCAAGGGTTGAAGGAAGTTGATCACGAGTCAATAGCATCCTAGCATCCCCTGCTTCGGAAGAGGCTGGGCTCCTTTATTCTATGGTTATCGATATCATAGCACGTAGAAATAGTGAAAATTAGACTGGTGTAGTTTTGTTAGAGAGCCACTATGAGGGTGGCATTTATTTAAAAACCCTCAATAAATAAATAAAGATTAAAAAAAAAAAAAAAAGTTGATCACAAATCACAATGTCCTACACTTAAGTGCCAATTACATCCACACTATTATCAGGCCTGATATCAGACCCAATTTCGGGCCCGAGAAAGAGTACTTTTCCGTTTCGCCAAATATCAGCACACTGTTTAAGTCATGTCAAATATTTTATTGCTTTTCATGTGTACATTTGGTGCTTATTAATAGCTTTACAATATTTGAAATGTAAAAAAATGGTTCATATGCAAAAATATCAAACATTGGATGTAATTGGGGCTTTTAATATTTTTGCATTTGAACCATTTTTTTACATATCAAATATTGTAAACGGTGTGCTGATTTTCAGTGAAACGGAAAACGATTATCAGGCCCGAAATCGGGACTGATTGCGGGCCCGAAATCGGGAAGGGTGGATGTAATTGGCGCTTTACACGGAACTCACTATTCTTTAAACATCTATTGCAATTTTAAAAACGGCAAAAGACGATTTATAAAATTTACATCCTTGATTAAAATTTATATTACCGTTGACTTATTTACGTAGGATTGTAAATTGTAACTATAATTTTGATTTATAATTTTAAATGAAATAAAAACGATGGTGACCAACCTAATCTTTTAATTACATATGAGTCTATGGTTTCTAATCTTGGAATCTCATGAATCCCATCCAAATTCCATTCCAACCGCGACCGGTTTGAATTTCGGAATCAACCATAGTCCCCTCTCGCGTTTTATTTCTTTGCATTGTCAGCAAATCCTTTCGGAAGTTTATCAGCAGTGACGTAAATATTTGATTTGATAACGCTGCAAATTGACCAAAATGTTAAATAAGCGGCAACAATAATTTGTTTCAGTTGAAAAAACTTTACATCTATCATATTTTCTACCCAACAAGTCAGTGCTTCAGTAAGTAGGTACCTTTTATTTACATCCTCCAGCTATAAGTAGTTCATTGTTGTTTACAACCGTCATTAATTTTTTATTTGTTTTAGGATCAATATGAGTATGAGCTTCGAAAACCCTATGCTTTATAACGAGATACTGCTAAGAAAAGGTCTTTTGGGAGGTATTTACAAAGCAGTGAACAATTTAGACGGGTCAGCTGTATTAGAAGCTTATAAAGTACTGAGTGTTACTAAGGGATTTCCTCGTCTGCACTCGCATATAAAAAATAATGGCATGTCTTCCATATTTCGCGGTCATGGGAATGATAATTACCAGGAGGGAAACTACCAGATGGCATTAGAAATGTATAACAAGGCTTTACTCTTTGCTCCAAAAGGCTCCATAGAAATGTTGCATGCTTATGGCAATCGGTCGGCACTCCTTTTTCATTTAAATGCATATTCTGCATGTCTTAAAGACATTGAGACTTGTCGCAAACTAGGGTGCACTGGAGACCTGGAAAAAAAACTAAATAAGAGATATGAACAATGTATGGAATCAATGTGGAAAGAAAATCTTAAGAACAATATATTGCTGTGCAGTTGGGCTCAAGACTATTTCAAGTTTAATATGAAGAAACATCCTGATTTACCTTGCCTATCTGCTGATGCGGACATAATTACCGAAAATGAAGAACAAAAGGTAGTTGCTAATAAGGATATAAAAATTGGTACAGTGGTAGCTATAGATACAGCATTTGTTACTCATTCTCTCCCCGATAAATGTCTTGTCTGTTGCCATTATTGCCAGAAGACAACATTCAATTTGATGCCTTGTGACAACTGCTGTGTTGCACTCTTCTGTAGCTTGCAATGCAAGGAGCGCTGTCTGAATGAGTACCATGACATAGAATGTCAGATCATGGACCTTCTGCTAACAATTGATGCAGGCTACAAGTTCCGTTTGGCAATCAAGACTTTCTTGAAGCTCAAAACTCTTTGTAAGGACTGGAGCACTCTGATTAAAGAAGCAAATAACATTGGAAACAGCAGACTAAATGAGAGTTCATTGAGCGAAATATACAATGTTGAAAACTATTCTTCAATATTATGCTTCAAGGAAGATAGGTGTTTTGTCTTTGGTACACTGTATAATAGCACCTTCATTTATGCCTCAGTGTTGCATCGGTTGGAAAGAGTCCTTGGTTTCTTCCCTCAATCAAAATCTGAAGGTCTTGAAGCGAAGAAATGCTTCGCAAAGCTGTGCCTCACTCTGCAGTTAAACTGCCCGGCTACTGAAGTTGTTACTTCTGCCGAAGAGCTGACTGTTGGCCAGATCGGGACGGACATGCCGCCGCACTTTGGCTGGTTCCCGTTTGCGGGTAAACTGAAGCACTGCTGCGAGGCGAACCTGCTGGCGCTGGGGCTTGATGACCGCTTAGCGCTGATAGCTATAAGACCCATAAAGAAGACGTCTGAGCTGACGGTTTCTTATGTGTAAGTAGTACATATATAAAAGGATAAAATCCTGATCTTTTTAGGATGTATAAGTTCTCTCCATCATTTGTATTTATCCGTGAATGCCTTTTGGCATTAAGTCTGCCTTTTATAAGTATATAATATTTGGGCAATATATTTCAGTGAGTTCATATTTATATACAAAGATTTTTTTATGTGTTAATAGGGAAGAATAGCTTTTCGAATCTAATGAAATAACGTAATTTTTCTATGAAATTCCATTTCGGGAGAAAACGGTTTCCACTAACTAAATGTTACCTTTGATTTTGATTGTAGATCGCTTCAGCATCATATATTCTAGGTTTATAGGTTTCGTTTTTTTGAAAACACATTTCATTTTTGCCAATTTTGAAAAAAAAATGAATTCATGGAGAATGGAAGATATTTAGAAGTGGAAAAACGTATTCTCTTTTTGTATGGACGATCACGTGGTATACTTCCCCCTTAAATTTCATATACTGAAGTGACGTATCCCTCCAGGGATGGAAGGCGGATTCCCCGGGTCATGGACTAATTAATCTACTAGGACAGCCGATCCCC
Organism: Cydia pomonella; assembly: GCF_033807575.1. Lineage (NCBI taxonomy): Eukaryota > Metazoa > Arthropoda > Insecta > Lepidoptera > Tortricidae > Cydia > Cydia pomonella. The sequence goes on along the minus strand of NC_084718.1, from coordinate 1,664,792 downwards.
ATACAGCAAAGCGTAACTTTATATTTAGTTTCCAAAAGTAAAGTAGATGTCTCTAGTAGTGCCAAATGTTGCAATAATGTGATTTATATTAATCTCATCTGACGGGTTAGAATGACAACTATCGTCATGCTATCGTCTCGCCTTACTGTTAATGATGGTTTCCGTGAGATGGCCATGTTTGGGGTCAAGGTCATGTTTTAAAGTTTGCCATAATCTGCATTGTAAGTATAGAATGTGGTATAGAATGCGACCTTAAAAAGACCCTGAAATATACGACATTCGTAGATAAATTGAAATATGTCAGGGTCTGAACGTGTAACGCGTCTTAGCTCAAGCGAATTATGAAGACACAGACAGGTATATGGATGCGAGCGAGACAAAACACAGGGCCAGACTCATGTAGACCAATGCCCATATAGCAAGATGGCTGACAATTTACTCCAGTATTATCATAAAAGATAAGATATAGTAAAGAGAATATGAACCACAGGCCTTTGCGTCTATTGCAGACGATTTATACTTTGCTGTTTAGACAACGGGTTTAGTGACTGCGACTGGTGAAATTATTGCGCCATCTATCCGCTCGTTTAAGAAAAACTAAGAACTGCAACTAACAACTACACCGCTTCTAGTGGCGCTCTCCCGCGGAATAGATTACGCAACCTACAGCCCGCTCAATGACAAACGCCATCTAGGTTTAATACAAAAAAAATGATTTCTTCCGGAATACGCTATCCAATATGGCGATCGCAAGTCCTAGTAGATTAATTAGTCCATGCCCGGGTCTACAATACAAATACTCTTTATTGCACACCTCAATACAGAAACAGTACAAATAATACTACACAAAGAAGAGGTAAACAACAGGCGGTCTTATCGCTAAAAAAATGAAATGAAAACATTTATTTCGGACAAAAACATCCATATTATGTTAGTAATGACTTACGGCTAAGTGATCCTAAAAAAAAAAGTGGTGAAAAAGCGATCTCTTCCAGACAACCTTTAGGTAGCGGAATTAAATAAATATATATATATATGTCTACTTATAGAATAAATTTTAGAATTTTGAACCTAGATCGATCTTCCGATCGGATTCTGAATATATGATAAAATAATTTGATTCGTTTCCAAAGTTGTATAGATTCCATGGTTTTTATAATGTAGAATAACATTGTATTTCAGTGGCCACTGGTATGAGAACCTTTATGGAGACCAGCGTCGAATGAAGCTTTACCAAAACATCCTGAACGTGTGCAACTGCCGCGTGTGTGCCCAAGGCTGGGACATCCACAGCTTCCGGAGGCGGGAACTAGACGCCAAGCTGAAGAAGGTCAGTGCCAGTACAGCAACGCGCATGTTACACCCCTCATGAACACGTGCAACTCCCGCGTATGTCGAAGGCTGGGACATGTACAGCTTTCGGAGGCATGAACTAGACGCCAAGCTGAAGGTTAGTGTTAGTACAGCAACGCGCATGTTATACCCCTCATGAACTTGTGCCACTGCCGCCTGTGTGCCCAAGGCTGGGACATACACAGCTAAACAATGCACAAGACAAGACGCTAAACAAAAGAAGGTCAGTAATGTCACGTGTCAGTTACATTATAGTACAGCAATGCGTATGTGACACCCCTGACGGCTTTCGAATAAACAACCCCCACAACGCAACACTCAAGATTTTACTTTTCGAACCACTCCCTACGCTCGTGGTTCAATTTTGGCATATTTCGCTTTTTCGAGTATCAAGTATGAGGGGTTCAAAGGGAATGAGGGCTTAAACAAATGGCTAGAATTAGACCAAGCTAAGTTAGCAGCGATTTTAATAGCATATATTGTGCAAGTGTTATTTAATGTATATAATCATTTTATAGAAGTTTGGCTCGTACACAGATTTTATTCCCATTTTTTGACACTTGAAGGTGTTTAAATATTTTTGGGACAGTCTGTGTAAGATTGGCCCCAATCTGACTTTTTTTTTCTACTCTGCTGCTATCAGTCATTTATACTTTCATGAACACTAATATAAGAACATACATAATAGGTTTGAAGAGAGGTCTGTATTGTCTATTCCTCATAACAGTACTTGTGCTTTAAAATCGTTATAACGTTACTGCGATTAATGGCTACCAACCTATCAAAATTAATAGTCTCAAACTAAGTGTATTCCTGCCAACTTACAAAATATTCGCTAGGTTGTATAGTAGAAACAATTGCTTCATAAGTCAGGAACGCACATGTGATACCCTAAATATAGCAACATCCATAGACTACGAAGACCGCTTAGCGTCGCTTGTTAGTCTTACTGTGGTCAACAAGTGTGGAGTGTGCGTGCGCGCTGTCAGATAGAGTAGACGCGTATTCGTTAGCTCTGCAAAATATTTCGATAAAGTGTAAAATTTGTGACTATTATTATAAACAGTGATGTTAATTATGTAGCCAAACATCTAGACTACACAAATATGTAAAAATAGTGACTAAGTGTGAACTATTTAATAACAAAAATGTGAAAGACAGTGGTGAAATTCGTTAACTCCATTCGAATCTTACACATACATTGACACTGCGAGTGTGTTTACGCTTGAATGCAGCAACCAATCAGCTAATAGTCAAAAATTAATCTCCGCCCACTTGAAGCTTATTACATTAATTTTCGCGCTGTACGTCACATGCATCTGTGGCGCATTTGTGTAAACGTTACGACTTTAGCTCGCGCAGCTCAGATGTCCTGAGTTCTAATCCCGGCAGCGGCGACGTTTGCTTTTTGCTTTTTGTTTTATTTATTTTTTTGATTTTTGTTTTTTACTATTGACTGTTTCTTCTAAAAACAAAAGAGATATGGCGACGAAAAACACCGATAAGACAAAATCAATCACCTGTAAAAAATGTACGTTATTAATCTCTCCCACAAAACAGTCTCTCAAGTGCTCAAAGTGTAAACACTCATATCATTTAAAATGTACGAGCATTAGTTCACAGCTCTTCTTACTGATGACAGGAGAGAAAAAACACGACTGGAAGTGTGTATTTTGTAGAACGTTTACAAGAAGCAAAACAACACCAAAACAAAATATTAATTCGCCCTTAAATATGACGCCTAAAACTCATTTATGTAAAGACGTTACGGCGCCACCGGAACAGAATAAATGTCAAAAAACTGACCACAGCCCTGAAAAACATATTTTAAGTGAAAAGGAACAGAACAACATTACATTAAGAACAAAAAAACGCGAAAATCTACAATTATCTCCTCAAACCGAGGAGGAAGGTCATGCTAAGAGTGTTTTATCTCAAGATGAACCACCATCGGTCCAAAGCTTGCCGATTGCATCTATATTTGACGAAACCGATGATAACAACACCCAGAAACACTGTAGCCCCCACTCAACAAACAGTCTCCCAAATATATCTTCTTTCGACACCTCTGAAACGCAACAATTAAAGGACGAAATGGAACAGTTAAAAATACAACTTCAAAGTGCACATGATGAAATAGCACGTTTAAACACTGAAGTATGTCACCTTAAAAAAACCGTGGAAAGTTGTACAAAAAAGAAAGATTCCTATAAAAAGTTACTTAGCAACGAGACGCCTAACAAAACAATGTCAACAAAAAAAAACAAAACTAAACGACATAAACTGAAAAAAAAATGCAAGAGCGCACAAAACCATACACCTCCGAGAGGAAACTTACCGCTACCAGGCAGTACACCTCTTTCCGATCCTGATACCGCATCCAGCCCTAAAAATTCGGATTCGGAAGACGAGCAACTATCGGGTAATCTCTCATCAGATAAACAGAGGAATGAACATGTGACGCTGAAAGTTCTTAAGCCAAGGAAGCAAATATTAATCCTAAGTACAAACAAATACAACAAAATCCTCGATATTTCTAACAATGAGCTTCAAAATAATTCACAAATAATCCACTATAAATCACCAAATGCTGGCCTAACAGAAATGTTACAAGACATACATTTAAAAACTACGCACCTCTCGATGAAAGATTACTGCATCATATTACTTGGCGAGAAAGATTTTGAAACTACAAACAACTACTACAACTTGATTGTATATATTAGAGAACAGTTGATGAACATACTAAACACCAATATAATTATTTGCACGCCTACTTATAGGTTCCTGGAAAGCAGCAGTATATATAACTGGAGGGTTGAAACTTTCAACAATTTGCTCTATCTCGACATAGAAACGCATCGCTATGCATATCTACTGGACTCTAACCAAGATCTGTCATATGGCTATGATATGTTCCACAGTCCAACTGGGGAAATAAATAACTGTGGCATAAAAAATATATTTATGAATATACGCCAGGCAATGTTACACATAGACCAATTCAACGAAAATAACGAAAACATATCAAATAACGTCAATGAACACGTTGAGAACCAAAGCACTGTTAACAAAGAAGACGAAGAGTTTTTTCGTTTATAACTCACTTAACATAATGCATCAAAATATTGCTGGTCTTATAAATAAAACAGATTTAGTAACACTTCACATCAATGAACTTAAGCAAAAACAAATTGGAATAGACATTCTGTGCATAACGGAACACTTCTTAATGGCTGGACATGAAGAACTTTTAGCTGTGCCGAATTTTCAATTAGCTGCATGCTACTCAAGAGCCAACAAGAAACGTGGCGGCTCTTGCATTCTTGTTAAATCAGGTCTTCAGTATAAAGAGTTACCAGACATTGGAAAACTTTCGATATCAGAAGTTTTTGAGTGTTGTGCAATTGAAATACCCCAACATAAGACTATAATTGTTTGTGTTTATAGAATTCCAAATAGAAATAAGCTCAATACCTTTTATGAAAAACTTGACGTAATATTAAATAGAATATATAAAAACTTAGATAATAAAATTATTATATGCGGCGATTTTAATATTGACATGTTAAGCAAAAATAATGTATCATTTGAGTTTGAATCTTTTTTATATAGCCATAATTTGAAATTACAGATTAAACAGCCAACACGACTAACAAGTAACACGTGCATAGATAACTTTGCACATAATCTTAATAATGGTATCAAAAGTTACGTTTTAGATCTAGGACTATCTGATCACACTGCACAGGTGATCAAAGTGCCTGTTAAAAAAACTTGTATATTGCCATTTTGGAGAATTGAAAAATATGATTACTCACAGGAAAACATAGTAAAATTTAGAAACTATCTATCATGCTTGTCTTTTTCTGATATTTATAGAACAAGTGATCCAAATGTAGCATACGACTCGTTCTTAGAAACTTTTCGCTTATTTTACTTTCTTTGCTTTCCTAAGAAAATTGTCACAATCAAAACTAGTAAAAAAATTACATGGATATCCCACGGCATTAAACTATGTTGTAAAAAACAGCGAAATTTGCTCTGGCAGTACAGGCACTCACCAAGTACTACAAATAAATTTCTCTTAAAAAACTACACGCGCCAATTCAGAAAAATTATTAGATTAACTAAAAAGGCGCAAAATAATTATAAAATTAATATATCTGATAATAAGTCAAAAACTACATGGCAAATTATAAATAGTTGTAAAATGAGTGTGCCGAAAGAAAGTATTTCAAAAATAAAACAGGGTAGTAATATTGTGACAGATCCTACAAAAATAGCAAATGCTTTTAACAATTACTTTGTAAACAGGACAAATACTTGTACACAAACTAGCATAGACCATACAAAAATGCATTTTAACCCTAATTCAATGTTCATGACCCCTACATCACCCCAGGATATTAGATTAATTATACGTTCTTTAAAGAGCACAAATAGCGTAGGTTATGACAGTATAAGTACTCGTATTATTAAATTTGTTAGTGATATTATAGACGTTCATTTAAGTTACCTCATAAACTTATCCATTAGTGCTGGAACATATCCAGATAGCTTAAAAAAAACCATAATTAAACCCTTATTTAAAAAGGGCGACAGAGAAGATCCACAAAATTATCGACCTATAGCCCTTATACCTGTGTTTGCTAAAATATTTGAAAAGGTAATTTATAAAAAAATGTATGACTTCTTCGACAAGTTCAATATTCTTTGTAAAGAACAGAAGGGTTTTAGAAAAAATATAAATATAAATATGGCGATTTACGACTTAATTAAAGTAGTTACAGAAAATGTCGATAAAAGAACACCAGTTTGTGCGGTATTTACAGATATGACTAAGGCTTTCGATTATGTTGACCATAGATTGCTTCTTAACAAATTGGATAGATATGGAATAAGGAGTAATGTATTAAATCTTATTGAATCCTATCTAAATAATCGCATACAGCTTACTCAAATATCAAGAGTCTCACTAAAAAACAAATCTGAACAAGTATATACCTCAAATGAACAAGTAGTGCAATATGGTGTACCTCAGGGCAGTGTGCTAGGCCCCTTACTTTTCCTAGTATATATTAATGATTTTCCAAGCATAATTCATCACCCAATGATTATGTTTGCTGACGACAGTACATCAATTATAAGTTTTAATGATAATGTTGATTATGAAAATGACATAAATTTAGTAATAAATAAAATGATAACGTGGCTTAATAATAATAATTTAATAATTAATTTAAACAAAACCAATGTAATGCATTTTCATCAACGAAAAACAGTAATGGACATGAATATACAGTACAATCAAACTAGAATTGAGAGAATAGGCGTAACAAAATTTTTGGGGCTTATGATTGATGATAAACTTGCTTGGAGAGATCATATAGAATATGTTTGTAAAAAAATAAGCAAGTCAGCATTTGCACTACAGAATCTTGCTAAGGTGGTAGACAAGAAGGCATTATTAACTGCGTATCATGGCCTTGTGGACTCTATATTAAGGTATGGAGTGATTTTTTGGGGCAACTCTGTTTATAGAGACGCTATTTTTATAGCCCAAAAAAGGTGCGTACGGGCGATTTGTGGTATCAACATGCGAGAAAGCTGTGTCCCATATTTTAAGTCATTAAATATTTTGACTTTTCCGGCACTATATATTTTTGAAGTGGCAAATTTCGTCAAAAGTAACCCGCAACTTTTCACAATGGTATCTGAGCAACGCAGACTTCCTGTGAGGTCACAGTACCAGAATAATATAGCTAGTACGAAACACAAAACGGCTTTACTGAATAAAAGTATATTGGGAATGGCTTCCAAAATATATAATAAAATTCCAGAACATATAAAAACTCAGAACATAAACCGATTTAAGAAGCAACTAAAAACTTTTCTAATTAGTAAAACATATTACTCCATTAATGACTTTTTCATTGACATTTAAATCTAATTATAAACTATTTATTTCTATATTATTTGAATTGAGTTAAATTATATGTTGTTTCTTGAATTGATATTTAGATTTTCTCTTATTTTAATTGTATGAATTGTATTTATTAAATTATTATTTTTTTGTCCAGTTTAGCAATACCTAATTTAATAATCTTTTATAACTAAATTTAATTAGTTTTAAGTTAGTTAGTTAAGGAACAAATTTGTACGCCCATAGGCAAAACACAGAGTTTATATTTGTATATTAAGACCTTTTGTATCACCTGTGTTATACAAATAAATGTTATTCTTATTCTTATTCTTATTCTCAAAATCGAAAAAAAACTGTCCAAAATTTGAACTTAGCAAAGAGCAATTACCAGACAGGGATCGGAATCGGTTTTTTGCAAAAACAACGAAATAACCATATATTTCGGTTTATTTTATACTCAAAATGTAGGATTCAGTTGTGTTTTTAGATAACGACTTCGTATTATTAGATTGCCCGATTATAAATGAAATAATTAACAAAGAACGAAAAAATACCGTTTTCGTTCCCATACAAAAAATACCGGTTTCCGATCCCTGGTACCAGGGCCTCATAAGTTACGAGCGCCTTTTTCGACCCTTATACAACGGTTGCATAAAATAGTCTTATTTTTCAGGTGTTTTTCTCCTGGGACAACATGCGAAAAAACAACGTAATGCCCCAGCGAGACCCGTTGTTCTTCCTGGAGACGTGCAAGGCGCTGGCGCTGCTGGACGCGCGGCCCAACTCCGCCGAGCACTACGAGCTGTTCCGCGAGCTGCGCACGCAGCTCAGCCTGGCGCAGTTCGCTGCCACTAACAATATTACGATCTGACGCTAAACAAAACTGATTTTATTTTTGTCAGAAAACTATAAAAACTGTTAATGATTATCGTTAACCCTTTGAACGCCAGGAACCCTTAAAGGTTTCGTTTGCCGTCGTGCTCACCACGCCAAGGACAACTATAGGTGTTATGGAGAACGCTGTCAAAGTAACCGTCACACTTTCAAGGTTTACATTAGCTCGCTTGCGCTGGGTAGCTTGGCGTTCGAGTGATGTTTATGACATGAAGCGTTCAAAAGGTTCATTATTAGGCGGGTGCACACAGAGCGAACAAACGCGCGAGGCAATTTCCTCGGCCGAGGCACGTCTACACTGGCCGGTTTGTGCGCGAGGAAATTGCCTCGCGCGTATGCTCGCTCTGTGTGGACCCGTCTATTGGGAAATTACAAGCCGTCATAAATAGACTTGCTCGGATATCACTGCCTCTGTATATGTCAATATCCTTGATAAAATGAGTGACATGACGGAATGAATATTATAAACGCGGCAGTAATGCGGAGGACGTCACTCTTTTTGTGTGTAACGAGCCGCCTCGAAAGGAAATAGTCGCGCGATGCAGCTTGGTCTGTGAATCTATTTAGACCAAGACTCGGAAACGGTTTTTCTTCATACAAAAAATATCGGTATTGTTACGTTCTTTTGTTTATTATTTCATTAATGGGAAAATCTAATAATACGAAATTGATACCTAAATATATGATTCAGTCATACGTGAAGAGCATCAAATAATTAATACTATCATATTTCGGGGTTTTTTGTAAAAAACCGGTTCCTCGCCCCGATGTAGACGGGCTCGGGCGAGGCAAGTCTCTACAGACTGAACTGCCTCGCGCGGCAAGTCCCTCGCCCCGTGTGAACCCGCCGGGTACAGCGGCGGCACGACGACGCCGCGGCAGTAATGTAGCTGCGGTTGACATACCTATGAACGTCACTTTCAAATTTTTCTAAGGATAGTATTCCACACCTGTCCAATATGTATTTGCATCTCACGTTTTACTTTATAGGAGAGTGAGACACATTTCCCGGCAAAGAAATTGGACAGGTTGATTACTATCCTAAAGCAAGAAATAAAGACTGTTGATTTTGATACAATGCCGCATTATTATTGCCATAGATGGCGCCACTTAAATAAACAACTAGTGACTAATCAAAGGCGTAAATGTAGTAATTAGCAAAAAAAATACCTTGTTTTAAGGCGCTTATTTCCCCATCCACTTTTTACATATTGATTCCATCGTGTAACAAAAATTAAACATGTAACCAAACACAATGAACCCTATTAAATTGACACTAATTACAGTTATTTTATTACAAAATTTTGCTATTGTACCAATATTATTACTGGTCGACACGGTTCGTTTTATTGGGTACCTGATTAAAAATAAAATCCTTATTATAAACAAAAGTAAGAAATTAAAAAAAACAACACAATATGCAATTAGGTACTGTGTAATAATCAACATTTAGTCTAGCACTACAAATCATTCATATACATGACATCATGGGACATGGGCGGACGTGTCTTTCGCCCGCGCTTTCTCTAACACCACATTATCTGTGTTTACGTGCTGCAAATATAAAATACACGTACGCAAAGACTTATATACTTTAGTATACTCTTCAGAAAAAGGCACAGTATGTAACTCTGATAATGTCTTACATAGATTCTTATAAGGTTTTGATATCTTATTGAAATCAATCTCTTGGAATTTAAGTTTTTTATAGCAGGCTAGCTGTGTGGCCGTGAGGATGTCACATTGGTTTTCCCAGTCGCCGGAGCAGATGATGCAGTTGCAGACGGAGGTGTAGAGGACGTACATGTTTCGGTTTCTTACCAAGTTGCAGTGTCTTTCTTTGTCTAGCCAGTGACCTCTGTAAAAACATGTAATATTAGGGGTCATCCATAAATTACATCGCGCGCATTTCTTGATTTTTTTGACACCTACCCCCTTGTTGACACACCTGGTCACATTTTGGCAATCTCTCCCCCTAGTGTGACGTGTGAAACGTGACGTAATTAATGGATGACCCTTTAATGGGGCAGTAAAGTGTTGGGTATGTAACACTATTTTTTTAAACAGTTCTAAGCTTAATTAGAAGCTGATATTTGGCTTGAACAACATTTGACAACATAGCTTTAAATTCAAAGGTATAAAATAGATATAAAAAAAAGAATTCAACACTATTCATAATTACTATTATTACTAATCCTATGGTATTGACAGATAAAACCTATGCTGCCTCCACCTGTAAAATACTTTGATTGACCAACCCAACCCCATAAAAAAGTTAAAACTGACTTACAGGTAAGTAATGGTAATCTCTGTTCCTCGAGGAATGGGCTCCATGGCAACAAGTGCCACCTTTTCATTCAACCCCACTGTCAGTGTGTTCGCCCTGCAGGAGTTCCTCAACTTGCCCACCAGCGGGAACAATCCAAAGTTCTCCCAATCATGCAACTCAATCTTTGAAGAGTTGTTAATTGAAGCAGCGTCACGTATTATAGTAGGACTCCCAAATAATGTGAGATACATCATAATCCTACCCAAACACTTGATAGCTTCCTGTCTTTCATTATAATCATACGGCAAGAAATTTGTCTTAGCCATGTAGTAGAGTACCGCTGCTAGAACAAAACTAGCATTATACATCGCTCCATAAATAAAGCCCCTGTTCTCTTTAAAAGATAGCAGTGATAAGTGCTCCCGGAAGTCGTAAATTTCATTTATAGAACTATTCTTTATTCGCTCCATGCCATAGACTTTTGAATCATCGATTAACTTGTTCCATGAGCTTTGAAATTTCATTTTGATTGCAGCTTTAATAGCCAATCTGATTTTCTCTGTACATTCCACAGTACATCCTGTTGACTCAAAAAGGTCTATAATCTTACATTCTACTGAGTGATACTGGTTCATACATTGTTTCATACAGTCTGTGTCACAAAACATGACGTGGCAGCATCCTTCGCATGGAATCAAGTTATATTCAAGTTTTTGGCAATTGTAACAAGCTATGTGTATGTTTTCCGAGTTCATATTGACTACAAAGGCTGGTTCAACTGCTAGTACTGTCCCCACTTTGACATCTCTTGCGGCAACTATTTTAGGGCAGTTGTCCTCCATTATAACCCCAACATCCATTGTAGCACAAGATATCTGTGGATTATGTGGCTCATACAACATTTCAAAATACCCATTAGCAAATTTTTGAACAGGGAGCCGATCCTCCGTCCCTATGTATTCAAAAGCTTCTCTAAATCTATTGTTCAGCTTAGACTCGATCTCCGGGGGACAGCCCATCTTGAAACAAGTATCAAGATCTTCTATACACGCTGAGTAAGCCTTCACTGTTATAAAAAGAGCAGATCTGTTACTAAATGCTAATTTCATTGCATTGGACTTGTTTGGGGCATATTTTAGAGCCTTATTATACAATACGAGCGCCTCGTGGTATTTCTTTTTCTTATAAGCCTGGTTACCCAGCTTTCGAAACTCTGTTGACTTAGCATCAGACTTTTTTTCACTTATCAATAGTGGCACGCTACCTATCTTCTTTATTACGTCTAAGGCTGTATAAACAACATCGGCTAAGTCATTGCTTCGCATAGCATTGTATATATCTTTGAGGCACCCATATCTTTTAAGTAATTCTTCGTTAAAACCGGGACTTTGCCACATTGCGTTTTGTAGCGCTATGCGCGGGCTGGAAGTGAATTTAAAGAAATGACGTTACACGTATGAGTAAAATACTATGGAATTAGAATTTACAGTGAAAGAAACAATTATACCATTGATATTTTTGCTTACCTGTTAATTACAGGTTAATTATACCCGCGAACCTTGAATTGAATCGAGCGGCTTGCAGTGACAGTGACAGCTGGAGTGGAGCAAGGAGTGAAATGTTTTTTTTCGTCCATCTGGTCAGGCTAAAGCTCTAAGCTATACTGCCAAGTGCCATTACTGCCTCGAAGTGAAAAGTTTTTTTTTTTTTTTTAATTAATGGCTATCGCCACGAAGGCATTTGCCAGCATCACGTCAATATAGTTCCCCATAAAACGGGATTACGAATTTAGCACGAAAGTGTTGGTCAGATTAAGGAGCAGGGAATAGTTATAATTTTAAATTGTTAATTTTGATAAAATTTGAAAGGATTCGAAATACAGAGGGATTAGGAGTTAAAAGAGAGGGCATATGCGTCGGAAGAGGAATTTTTTGAAAAATGAGACCAGAGTACAAATGAGAATGATTAAGACGGGGGCAATTCAGGAAAATATGATTTAGGGTTCCAACGTCCAGGCCACACTCACATAAGGATGTGTCCCGATAATGCATCTTAGATAGGTGAACTAGGGAGAGGCAGTGATTTATTCTCATTCGGAAAATAGTTAAAAAAGTGAAAAGTTGAAAAGAAAACAAATAGGAGGACGTTCCGAAACCATCCGAAATATTACGAATATGAAGTTGTAGTTAGTAAGATTTTTGTCAGCATGAAATAATATATTTAAATGAAAAGTGAAAATTTTGCATTATAGAAAGTTATTTGCTAGATATTACGCAATTTTTACAGTTTTATTTCAGTTATTTACACACTTTATTAGACAGATTCTGTGGGCAGATTTTACTAACAATCGCACGCAGCTAGGGTGCCAGGCCATAAAATGCAAAGGCCGGACTGCGCACTATATAAGGCCGGACATTTTGCCCTAAAAGCCGGACATGCTTTTTTTATTGCCAAACAATGTTTTTACAGCTGGGCTGTTGAAAAAAGTATCTGACAAAAGCCGGATAGGACGAACACGTACATATTTAGCCGGACGCGACCGCATAAAGCCAAACATGTCCGGCTAAAGCCGGACACCTGGCAAGCCTACACGCAGCGCATGTTACATGCAATGACCTGGGGGCCTACCGCGAAAACCGAAATTCGCTCATTGCGGGGATCTTTCTCTTTTACTCTCACTAAGACGTAATTACAGTGACAGAGAAAAATGCCCGCAATTGACGAACTTCGATTTTCGCGGTTATAGCCCCGGTGTTGTAAACCGTTTTTAATCCCCGACGCAAAAAGAAGGGCATTACAAGTAGTAAGTGACTATTATATTATATTCGTTTGACGCCAATATCTGTCTGTGGCATTGTATCTCTCGAACGGATGGTTCGATTTCGATGCGGTTTTTTTACGTAAGTTTCTTTGTCGTGTTTCTTAACTTTTTATAAAAAACCGATCCAGCAGTTTGAAGAAAATCAACTCTTTTCCAAAATTATGTAAGGAATTTCTGGTGCGTATGGGGTTTTCAAAAATTTTCATCTAAGTTATACACTACTAGTTACTTTTCATTACAACACTATTTCTCGGACCCTATTTCTCTGACTGGGCGATGTAATAGAAGTTGGGGCGCTTAGGGAGAATACCCAAAGTAGCACTAGCAAATTAAACAAGAAAATCGAATCATATGAAAAACTTTTATTTGTTATAAAACGACTTAAAACCTATAATAATTTAATTAGAAGAGACCGTGAAGGCCGCTGAACGCTCACCACTTAGCCTGTACCCTTTTTTATTTAAATTATTTATTTTTCTCAAACATGCAATGAAATATTGTTGTTATGTTCACCCGCCGCCGCCGCTCCGTGCACCCGCGCCAGCTAGCGGAGACCCTTAGTTTTTGTCTTGTTTACTGATATTTTTTTTTTAAATAAAACTTTGTTTTTTTTTTGTTGTTTATTTCATTGCATGTTAGAGAAAAGCACTATAGGGAGCGTGCATGAACTGTAGGAGGCAGCACAGGAGCCGTCAGATTTTTGGCGCGAGGCGTAAATGCATAGACATACAATATAACTAGACAAGAAGTCGAGCGACCAGGGGTAAGAGAAAGACATATATGACGTCATCATGACATCATAATATGGGGTTACCATGGTCGCAAAAAATTACCCTAAAATGTAATAGGAAAATGATGCAACAAGTACTTAAATTACGTAATGAGTGAGTCGCCATTTTGACTCCCTAACTTGCGAAGTATCACAAGAGAAATAACGAACATAATCGCAACTAGTAGTCGGTTTATTTGTTTTTGTAGTAATTTGTAAGTAAGCCTTACTTACCAATATGAAGTTTTGAGTTGATATAAGATTAGGTGATTGTTGGAATAAAAAGGATAAACTATCAAAAGAGGTAATTTCTTTATTCAAAACTTATATTATTATAACTGTACTTACTAGAAATAATAATTAAATGTGTCGTTCTCAAGTAAAAGGTACCACATAGTCGCTTACCATAAGGATACAATTTGCTTGCTCTCTATACGAATAACCTGTAAGAGCGTCCTTATGATAAGCGACAATGCGGTACCTTTTACTTGAGAACAACACAAATAAATTGAATTTATGAAAAAATTGATTGATTGAAAGGTGTATGACACGTATGCAGATTCTCATTGGCTCATCAATATTACTAAAAACGTAAGATACTCATCTTCCGAGCAGGTAATCCTACCGATAGTTGAACCGGTGACACTCGGTGGTTTTGCCTTGAGCAGAGTGTTCATTTTTTAATACCTAGGACATATAATTACTAAAAATCTAAAGGACGATGCGGATATTGAAAAGGAACACAGCGCACTGACATTTATAGCTATAATATTGATTCGCAGTATATGATTTTAAGTTGACATGGTCATTTACATTAAAACTGTTACTTAAAACCGAATATTTGTTTAAATAAAAAATCTTACGTGTTGCGCGTTGTACATATTGTGGGGGTCAAGAAAACTTTATTTACACATACACTTGTAACCTGTGGATCAATTATATGAAGTTCAATAATAGCTTCAGAATGCTGTTGAGACTGCCACGACGACGACGTGCACGAATGGACGATTTCCATGACATGATGAAGAAAAGAATTTTCTCTCTCCTCTCCTGCGGGGCAATTAATCAATTTTAATAAATACATTATTTTGGAGTTTAATACTCATATAATCCGTAATCCCATGTACCAAGCCTCCAAGAAACAATTTAAAAATTTAAGTCTGTGGTCTTATATAGGGTTATTCCTGCTAGTTACCACCAAGTTGTTACTAGTGGTAACTACTAGGAACTTTTGTCCACCTTTTACCACAGGTAGTTACACTAATTTTATTCCCACCTTTTACCACTGGTAACTACTGGGAAATAAAATTCCCACTGGTAATAGGTAGGATTTTTAATTCCCAGAAATTACCCCCAATAATTTGTTAGAGTTTAATACCATTAAAACCCGTAGACGACCCGTGTACAAAGAACCCAAATAAATACTTCAAAACACTGTGAGACCTATGTTAAGATGTACCAACTCTAATAGTGTATAGTGTAACGGGTTATTCCCACTAGTTACTATTACTTATTTAATAACAGCCAACTTACGTGTATGAATAAGGTTGGAAAAGAAAACTTTTCGATGAAAGTTCGTTTGCCCAGTTTGCGGACACAATGTTGTTCAAAATGTTTGGAACAAATACGCGAGTATTTGTGAGGCATCCAATTTGATTTTCCAGTTCCCGCAATCCATTCTTTAACAATTTCATCCTCCGTCGGAGAGCTGGAAATATTAAATAGCTTGAAACTCCCGAAATATGGGGTAATTGCAGGGGACTTTTTTTTCTATTTGTTTGCAACCCTAAATAAAATACTACTGAATTTGACTGGTTTACATAACCAAACTTTCTGTTTTATTTTTAGCAATAATTTACTGATATCTCCTATTTTATCAAGTTTTTCATAATCCAAGTAATGATGTAACTCAGTAACTTGGTTCCTGTGAGATTTGAGAAAGAAATACATGATCAAAATACGAAAAACTTGTACTTACGCATGAAATGTTACACCCGCTTATTTTCGCAAGTTATTGCTTTTGTAGGCAACCACTGAACACCCCACCATGTTAATTGTACGAAAAACTTCTTACACCTCCATTAAATACTTAATAAACACAATCATTCACTTTATAAAACTTCTACAATAAGAAAACCACGTTGTTTACTAGCACTCTTGACAATATGATTGACAGTTTAATGTATGGCATCTTGCGGGATTTTGTCTCTTTCACTCTTATAAATTTCTGTATATCGCCATCACCCTCCTTCCTAAGCTGCCATAACCCGACCATGAAAAAAAACCCGGTCGGTGATAAAGACAAAGCATTGCACTATTTTCTCTTTCCTCTTATAGGAATCGCAATAAGACTATCTTTCTCTATCAAAGAGTGTCAGGCCCTTGCGTAAATGGGATGTTTATTGTTCCGATGTAGCCCACAAGATGGCAGAACCTACTATGCACAAGAAAACACGGGACGTGTAAATGTAAATGTTTATGACATCTGGCAAGGGTAGTGAAACAGGCTTCACTGTCGCCGCAATCAGAAGCCTTACCGTGAACACACCGTGACATTTCGTTATCAGCCTCTTTTTTTTTTGCATATTCGAGGCAATTCGAGCAATAGAGGCAAATAGAGCAATAGACGAAGCGGTTCGTAGTAGACCCTCAAGGGGCCTACCGCGAAAACCGAACTCCGCAAATTGCGGGGATCTTTCTCTTTTACTCTCACGACAGAGAAAAATGCCCGCAATCGACGAACTTCGATGTTCGCGATTATAGCCCAAATGCGGCAACGGTGTGCGAGCGAGACAGCGCCATGCATATAGTATTATCTTGCTTACATACCGTCAAAAGCAAGTGTACTTTAGAACAATAACAATAATGACAACATTTAATGACTGGAACAGTAGGTAATTTACGATAACATAGTTTTTTATGACGCGGCCGCAGTGTTACTTTCGTTCGCTTGTTTATACTGCTCAGCCCAGTGGTCAGGGGTTTTCTCGAATGCCTGAAACAAAAACCAACACATGGGATAGAAAGGGACAAGTATAAAGTCAATAAATGTGTAGTTAATATACCCTATCCTAAACCCCTTGAGCTTCGGCGTCACCAAGGGGCAGGGGCAGGGGGCCTACCGCGAAAATCGAAGTTCGTCAATTGCGGGCATTTTTCTCTGTCACTATAATGACGTCTTAGAGAGGGTAAAAGAGAAAAATCCCCGCAATTGGCGAATTTCGGTTTTCGCGGTAGGCCCCCTGCTCCTCCAGCTAATAAGTTGTCTAGATGGAACGGAATATCTGCCGAAACGCCTGTCAAAGCAGAGGCGTTTTTTCTTACTGCAAGGATGTTTTGAGTTTCCAAAGGCTTCATTCAATATTGTTTTCATATAATTTAAATATATGATACACAAATAATCGTAAATAACGATACCTAGGTAATAATAGTATAATATTTTATATTTACAATTGTTTCTGTCTTATAGAACGTGCATAAAAAATCACATTTGTTAGTAACCACTTCCGCGTTACAAAAATCCTATTAAATAATATATTCGCTTCAATAAGTGGCCATTTATGACAATTGAATGAATCAAGCAGAAATATTTTGCTTGTTTTTTAGGAACTCATAGATGAAGGTTTCATTAGATGACAATCTATGATTATTGAGCAAGTGAGCGCAGGGCATTGAAAATGATAAGCAAATATAACAAATTATGTTACCTCAGCCATCTTCTGCAATAGGAACATTTTGGGCACTTCCTGATGAGCTCTCTGGCCCCATTCGAAAACGTTCCACGCTAAATCGCCATCGCCAACCTGAAAACATTTCAATTTAAAATAAAATTAATATTGAGAATTATTACTTATCCAAAAAAATAGAAATCCCTTAAATCAATCTGGTAAAATTCAGTAGTTACCACTGAAAGTGGTCATAGTGGTCAATTGTTATGAGTTATGAAACTACTTTTTTCTTAATCTTTATCCTCGCGTTGTCCCAGGATTTTTGCCATGGCTCATGGGAACCCGGGGTCCACTTGGCAATTAATCCCAATTAAGAATTGGAGTAGGCTCTAGTTTTTACGAAAGCAACTGCCATCTCACATTCCAACCCAGAAGGCAGACTAGGCTTTATTGGGATTAGTCTGGTTTCCTCACAATGTTTTCTTTTACCGAAAAGTGACTGGTAAATATCAAATGATATTTCGTGCATAAGCTCCGAGAAACTCATTGGTATGAGCTGGGGTTGTCTGTGTGTCTGTGTGAGGCTGTAAATATAATATACCTTTGAGAATGTCAAGTACAGTTGTCTAGTGAAGGTGGCAATGAAAGCCTTCCTGCCGGCAAAGTCATTCTCCTCCAGCAGACCTGCCTCACTCAGGAACTTCCACAGGTCATCTGGAAGAAAAGATTACATCAAGTAACACAATGAAACTAATCACAAGTATTCTGAATTTTATAAATACATAAGTTTATAAAACATTATTTATAGATATACAACTAGGACAAGTAAAATTATTTTGAAAATTTTCGTTTTTTTCTACTGCACCACCTACCCTTGCATATACAGTGATTTCATTTGATTCAAACTTTATTGTAGAGACCATTCGGCTACTTTTCAAAAACTTGTTTAAGATAAAATAAAAGGTGTGCTTAGCTAATTTATGTTATGCGAAAGGGTAAAACTGTTGATACTCATGAAAAAATGTAGCTACACAGTATACACAATAAATATGTCTGATTCCTGATAATGTGGATTGTTGATATGCAGGATATGTGGATATAGCAGAATTCCAACAATGCTGAAATCAGGTGTAGGGACTGATTTTAATGAACCATTGGTTTCTTAGAAAGACAAAGAGTTTTGGAGTTAAATTTGGTGTATTTATCTTTTTATTTTTGCCTATTAGAACAAAATTACAAAATCCACTGTACTGCAGAAATTGAAAATAAAATGATATAGACCTGTTTGAAGACCTGTACAAACGCAATAGTAACACCCGTCTGCGAGGCCACCAATATAAGTTAATATCTGAACTGTCTAAAAACAACCCCCGCAGACATTTTCTCAGCAACAGAGTGGTCAAAGCATGGAACAAACTACCAGAAGATGTGGTCTCAGCACTGAATGTCAATCAGTTTAAGAACAGACTAGACAAATACTTAACCAGCGCAAAGAATACGTATTAAGTGAAGATCACTCAGATACAGGCAACTATCAGTTGTTTCAACTGCCTGCCTGATTAATAAATAATAATAATAATATTTAAATGTATCTAGTAATAATCTGCTTATCTAGTAATAACAAAATTTTATAAATACTTTCTCTCCAGTTCTACTTCTTACCTTCCTTAACACTGCCCCCAGACATGAATATGTGTGTGAGCGAAGCCATCAGCATGGTCCTGAGCTCGGGCTCCGACACATTAGACGGGAGAGACTCACACTCCTCTGTCAACACCACTATGTATTGGACCCCACTTTTGCCTTTTATTGCGACCAGCTTATAACCATACACCTGAAAATAATGGATCAAATTAATATATACAATGCTTACAATATCTTACGGCATGATGCATACAAACTAAATTCAAATATACTTGTATAACAAAATGTTTTCAGACAACATTGGTAATTGCTTTAAACACACCTTTTTAAGTAATTTTTCAACAGCACTAATGACACTGGAGACATGCTGCGATGGAGTTTGGCAAGCCGTAGCCAAATGCTTGGCGATATCAGCTTTTTTGATAGGGATCTTGCTTCCTTCCCGGTGAAGGATATATCGAGCACACTCCTTAACGGCGTTCTGCATGTTATGAACATGGTCCTCTTCGTCTGATGAGTCTTGTAGTGATGCTGATGAAGCATTTTGGGTGGGCGGCAAAGACTTTTGATGTTTTCTTTTACTCATTTTTACGAAACAAGTATACAATCGTTTTGTTAGATTAAATCTCGGTAATAAAAAAAAGGATTTCGTGTGAATATCCCAACTTAAACACAACACAAACGTCAATGTCAAATTTGTAACCACAGACTAGCTAGAGAAGTATAGACGGTCAAACACGTTTGTGAGTAGAAAAAGGTGTAGTTTCAAATTTTCTATGGGACGATAAGCCATATATACTTACTTTACTCTTTGGATAAGCCTTCGCACCTACATTTTTTAAAATTGCCGCTTTTTTCCTACTGATGGAAAAGGCTTAACAGACTAGACAGACTAGCACGACTGTTAACTAGGAATACTATATCTATGTGGTTAACATTGCCTTCTTGATGTTAACAGCACTGTTTTTAACTTTAATTTCCGACTGTCACGATCACGAATGTCACGAGGGAGGGAGGGGAGTCACCGGTTGTCGACTCGAGAAATGTCACTCGGTTAATTGAATTATGTTTTGAAATTGTTTTCTTTTGTATTGGTTTACACATAGATTTAATTAATTTCGTACAATGCGGGTTCAGTTGTAAATTGTGCAGTTCTTCGGCAAGTTATTGATAATGTGTTCCGCAGTGATGGTATATCACAAAAAAATAAATCGATATAATTTTCGTAAGAAAATCGTCATATAAAACCGGCGATCATTTTACTTTTATTGTTTAAAAAAACCAATTAGTAAAATAGGGTCGATCAATAGAGTGCAATTTTAGAATCATAGAAGAATATTTATTGGGAATCATGTCATTTCGCAGTTTAGGAAAATTATTTAAAACAAAAAAGAATGATAAACAGGAGAGCAAAGAAATGTAAGTAGATAAGGTAATAAACATGCAACAAGTGTTGGAGTCCTTGCTACTGCGTCGGCGCGTGTGTGTCCTTGAAACCCTGGAACTTTTATTTCAGGACAAAGCATAATTATTCCGTTAAATTATTCACTTTCATCCATTTATGTATTATTCGGAAAAGTGACCACTCTATAACATTTTCTTTTTGTTTTTTTTTTCTTGCATATAATTATTTGGATTTGAACAAGGCTATGAGACATGAATCTTGTTTTTTATTTTTTATTTTGGACCAGTTAAGGGTGCTAACAGGCTGCCATAAAGTCCCATTAATCTTAGCCATCAGTTAGCCAGTAAAATGTATCTATAATTGCTGATTCAAGTGTTTGATATGACCAAATGAAAATAAATAAATAAATATTGAGGACAATTCTTACACAGATTGACCCAGCCTCAAACTAAGCAAAGCTTGTACTATGGGTACTATGAGATGATATACATACTTATATATTTAAGTACATAGAAAATACCCATGTCTCATGAACACATATTTATGCTCATCATACATTGTCCAGAGGCTGAGTCATCCACTAGGCCAGGCCAGATACACCACAGAACAGAACAGAGACAGATATCATTATAATAGGAAGTTATATATATTTGCAGCTCATTGCCCACAGAAGGCTTCCACAAGAGTATTCAGATGTTGCTGGCTTATTCGGGGCAACATCTCACCGAAGCTGGCTTAGAAACGAGGGAAGGTACGGAATCAATGTCTTGATTAATCTGTTTCTTTAAAACTTAATAGTGTATTTAGTAGAAAAGCTAAAGCCTATTGGTCAAGACCTAAGAGATAAGGAGCCGAATTATTTAAAATGTATGGGTTCTACATATGCTGCTTAGTCATTTTAATATATAAATATTTATACATATAGCTAAGTATATTTTTACTTGTTTAGTTTTGAGGCTAATGCTAAACTATTTACTATTAGGGAAAATTATGCTTTTTAAGTACTTAATGAAATATTCTTTATTATAGCACAATTAAAACAAATTTCTTATGTGAATAAAGCTAGCAACAGCGATTGTTAATGCTGCAAGCTGTGTTGGTAGTTTGTGATGGCCAAGGCTCGGAAACCGGTTAAATTTCCAAACCATTATCATGTACTTGGTGCAAAGCTTTTTAATTTCGGTTTCATTCGTAAAACCGTTATTTTTATGAACCGGTTTATATGAGAACATTAACCATAAAGTTCCTGTTAGAACATTAAAAAAGCGTATAGAACATTAAAAACCGGTTTCTTCCTTCCTTCGTCGGTATCTTTATTTACGCGGCTCGTTGAATAAACCCGTTTATTTACGTTACAATAAAGTTGTTAAAATGTTCGCGTTCTTCTGGAAGTTCGGAGTAAAACCAAAATGAACCGGTATTTACCGCTATTTTTTAAACCGGTTCGAGCCTTGGGCCTTGGTGATGGCATTGTCTAAAGTCAAAATATTGTCTTTAGCAATATCATTCTCTTGTTAAAAAATATATGAATAGGCGGGTCAGGCGTCAGGCGTTTTCCTCGCCCGAGGGCGCCGCTTCCACTGGCCGTTTTGTGCGCAAGGAAATTGCCTCGCGCATATGGTCGCTCTGTGTGGACCCGCCTAATGGTAATTTTTTATGTATTGGCAGTGTTATTGGACAGCCCATCCCGCTGTGGCCTCCACAGTGTGGCGGTGCTTCGCTGCCTGGGCCGCAGCCGCGGGGTCGCCGGCGCAGACCCTTTTGAAGACTTGGAGATTGACAAGATTGTGGATGTTTTCATTGACCTGTTAAACAGTATGTTATTGGACAGTCCCATTGCCTTCATAGC
Organism: Cydia pomonella; assembly: GCF_033807575.1. Classification (NCBI taxonomy): domain Eukaryota; kingdom Metazoa; phylum Arthropoda; class Insecta; order Lepidoptera; family Tortricidae; genus Cydia; species Cydia pomonella. The sequence goes on along the minus strand of NC_084718.1, from coordinate 1,642,194 downwards.
GTAGCGGTGCTTCGCTGCCTGGGTTGCAGCCTCGGACTTGCAGGCACTGACCCCTTTGAAGACCTGGAGATTGACAAGATTGTTGATGTTTTCATCAACCTATTGAACAGTTGCCTGCAAGTTGGAACCCCTACTATTCTAAATACTCGGAGGCCCTCTAAACAGTAAAAAAAAAAAATTCTTAAATACTATGCACTTTCGATGCTACACAAATAGATTACCCTACCAGCAGTTACTATAAAAATATGATCTGTTAGATTTAAGTTCCAGGCGAATGTTGCTCGAGGCAATGGTTTTATACGGCCTCTGCAATAACCACTTTGATTGCGTTGCCATACAGCTAGAGACGCGCCCGCACCGGCTGTTCGTGATCGGCCGCTGCCGCACCCACGCCGGTGAGCGCGCTCCTCTTCGCAGGCTCGTTCATACTTACAACACACATTTTAACCAGGTGGATATTTATGGCTGCAGTACTGGTGTATATAAAAAACTTGTAATAAATGTACTTGGAGACAATAACTAAATGTAAGATCTACTGATATGAAGCGCAAAATAGTAACTATTCAATATTAACATAATACTGCAGGCACCGTTAACTGTTAATCGTTAAAGATTATTTTATCTTCTTCATAAATTTATCAATGTCAATGCCTCTCGGAGCCTTAGGCTCCAGTGTTGTAATACTTGTAAAAAAAATCTCCGAATAATACAAATATTGTACCTAATTACTAATTAATAAGTGGTGGACAGTGTTGGTCACACATACTGTAAACAGTGTTTAATACTTTATATTTAAGCCTTTCTTGTAGTGACTGTTTGTTAACCTAAATATTTTTTTTTTTAAAAGTGTGGGGGTCAGGTTTCTGGGCCGTAGCAAAGAGAATTGATTGTAATAGAGAGATAAAAAAAAAGCCGTGCCCCTTAGTTTGATATTTAAAACACAGATGGCGCTGTATTGCGCCATATGTTTTGAGGTCATATTGTCAAAAGTCAACTTTTGACAATCAGAGTTACCGCAAAATGTTTGAAGTTGTACAGTGCCATCTAGTTTACCTGTCAAATTCGAAGCTCGAAATTGTCTTAGATTTTCAACATCTTAATCAATTTTTCATTGGCCGCAGTCGCGGGGTCGCCGGCGGAGACCAGACCCATTTGAAGACCTATAAATTGAGAAGGCTGTTGATGTGCTCATTGACCTTTTGAGTAATAAGTTGTTCTCAACGAGGGGGGGGCGGGTTTAGGGTCGGCAACGCGCATGTAACTCCTCTGGAGTTGCAGGCGTACATAGGCTACGGAGACTGCTTACCATCAGGCGGGCCGTATGCTTGTTTGCCACCGACTTAGATTAAAAAAAAAAGTTGTTACTGGACATAAGATTACGGAATATCTTTTTTAATACAAAATATTTTTGGGGACAATCCATTATGGCACCAACGTCTCAAATAATGTTCGACATGTTGTTACAAATGAGAGCTAATCGTATTATTAATACAGTCGGAAAATGAATATGTTTATTGTTTCAGAGATACAAGCAGTAGGCGCAGAAGAGTTGGATTCCCGAGCCAGTCCATACGACGAAAAAACGGCGCTAGCGTGTCTCGCCAAACTAGACGCTGTTGTGGCCACCAACCGCGGCCACCTAGCGCTCAGCAAGGTAAACTCTGTTATACTACTGACCCGAGTCAACCCATTCGACGAAAAGACGGTGCTGGCGTGACTTGCTAAACTGACGCTGTCGTGGCCACCAACCGGGGCCACCTAGCGCTCAGCAAGGTAAACTCACGTTACACTATTATACTAATGGCCCGAGTTAGTCCATTCGACGAATAGATGGCGCTGATGCGTCTCGGCAAACTATAGTATTTTTAAACTGGAAGGGTACGCTGATAGATGTCAATTCAATACAATTTTGCAACACCTGTTCCAATTTGAAAAATACTATAGATGCTGTCGTGGCCATCAACCGCGGCCACCTAGCGCTCAGCAAGGTAAACTATTTACGCTACACTAATAGCCCGAGTTAGTCCATTCGACGAATAGATGGCGCTGGCGTGGCTCTCCAGACTAGACTATGTTGTGGCCACCATTCCACTAACAGAGGCCATCTAGCGCTCAGTAAGGTAAACTATTGTTAACGTGGTGGTCTGAGCTAGTCCATTCGACAAACAGATAGCGTTAACGTGCCTCATCAAACTGGACGCTATCGTAGCAACCAACCGCGGCTATTTAGACTATTTCGTGCTCAGTAAGGTAATCAGTGTAATCACTAAGGCCTCAACGGATCAATGTCGTTTTGTTAACTGGCAAAGGGGTTTAAGAGAGTCATTGCTTTATTAGTGTCGTACTGTAAAAAGGTTATAAGAGCATTTTCAGAAAAAAAGTGTACCATGAGCTTTATTTAAACCTAAATTTTTTTGGGTTTTTCTACTCAAAAACTACTTTTAAAAAAATGTCCCACTTTTAATTGTCAGTTTTGTAACGCAGTTAACCACACAGGTTGTATGGACCGTTACAAAACTGAGTAATAAATTGTTTATGGAAAATTAAGGATAATTAAAGGCAAAATCGGTACATTTTTTTCTGAAAACCCCCGTAAAGGCGTTTTTTCACAGTTAACCTGGGCGGACTTCCTGCTGGCCGGCATGTGGGAGCACGTGCAGCGGTCGCTGGACCTGTCTAGCGACCAGTTTGCCAACATCGACCTGCTGGTACAGCAGCTCACTGCGGTGCCGGCTGTGAAGACGGCTTTAGAACGACCGCATGACAGTACTTAGACGTTTTGTTTTTCGAAACGAATTTTTTTTTTTTTACTAACGTGGGCATACACATCTGGATTCAGAGTTTTAATGTCTATTGCTCGTTAATTCAAAATTGTATTTTTTAACGGTTTAAACACTACGCCTATCGAGTGCGGCGTGTCATCGTGAACCATATCCGGTTGATATTGGCTTGTAGCCAATTAGCTGATGTGTTGGCGATCAAAAGGATACAGTTTGATAGATTGTGTCAATTTATTTCTTCTGAATTTATTCATACATTTGGAGCGTTTATAGTGATCTCTTTAGCTTTATTATCAAGTCCGAATAATTATTTTCTTTTCAGACCTATGGTTGTTGTTAGAAAAGAAGTCAATTGTAATATATAATCATTTCAACACCTGTTACATATTTGTAATCACTTAAACTAACGTACGTATTTGAATTTTGATTACTTCAAGACGGAATTATCAAGATTTTAGCGTACTTAATACACTTATAAGAGCCCTATATAAAAGTCCCAACCTAGCTGCCGCCATACAATTGAAGTTACTCTAAGTATCAAAACATTTTTTTAGATTCAACTATTTATGTAAAGAGCCAATTACATCCACACTTTTATCAGGCCTAATATCAGACCCAATTTCGGGCCCGAGCAAGAGTATTTTTCCGTTTCACCAAATATCAGCACATGGTTTACAATAGTTGAAATGTAAAAAAATGGTTCATATGTAAAATATCATTGAACATTTTTGGCAATTATAGACAAAGTATTTTTTACATTTCAAATATTGTTAACGATGTGCTGATATTCCGTGAAACGGAAAACGATTATCAGGCCCGATATCGCGAAGTGTGGATGTAATTGGCGCTTAACCAGAAGAATTCCCTGGACGTAGCTAGTTATTGCTCTGCAACATCGAGATTGCACAACGAAACTAGCACTTAAGCGTTTTTCAACTTATTGAGAAATTAATTATAACTGAATTCAATAGGGACCGTGCGCGTTGGAGGGTCTGCCATCTTGTGGTCTGAATCGGAACCATAAACAGGCACATTTACACGTCAAGTGTTTTCTTGTGCATAGTAGATTCTGCCATCTTGTGGGCTACATCGGAACAAAAAACATCACATTTACGCCTCGCGCCAAAAATCTGACGGCTCCTGTGCTGCCTCCTATAGTTCATGCACGCTCCCTATAGAATCTTTTTAAACTTTGCTCCGTTGTTCGTTTAAAAAAATAGTGTCTTTTGTGAATTTTGTCGTGTGTTAAAGCTTTTGTAGTGATTTTATTAGGTTATTGTTATTTGTCTTAACTAAATTAATGAAACTTGTGCCATGAAACCTAAATAAGGAATTGATTGTAAATTTTATAATCGGAATATAAGTGTGACCTGTAATATAGTCAAATAATCAAATGACAGTTAAGCTATCACAAAGGACCTACCGCGAACCACGTTTGACGTGTTGCCTCTCTGTCGCACTTGTACATTCATACGTAAGTGTGACAGGGAGGCCACACGTCGAACGTTTGTTCGCGGTAGGTCCTCTGATTACTTTTGTTTACGGCCACCTAGGCTAGTTGGTAATGCCTCTGTCTGAAGATTATAAACATAGCAGATCTTTGAGAGCTTAATGTGGGATTAGGTAGATTTGTGTAAGATTGTTTCACAACAATTATATTTATTTCACTACTCTACTTACTAATTAAATCAAAAAATATTATTTATCTAATCCGTGAAAAGATATCGTGTTAGTCAATCAGTGATAACCCGTTATACTTACTTGCGTATTTTTACATGCAATTAATGTTCCCACCCAAAGAGCATATAATCACTACGTTTTACCACCTACCATAACAACCCACCACAGACAGTACAAAACTCGACACGTGTTTCGCCTCTCTACGAGGCATCCTCAGGAGACGTACTCCTCCTCCGACCGCCACGGACGTCAGACCGTCAACATCTGAGGATCAACTCCACGCAAGTAATAGGGTTGTTTGAGTTGTTTCCAATTTGTTGTTTATCACCTAACTGTCAACAGTGTCAATCCGAGAGTTGTGACGTCATCAGAATCTTCAAAGGCGTTTCGAGTTTGGTCACGTGACGTGTGCCAAAAGATATTTTAAATTCAATATTTACAAAAATATGGTCATTACAGGTCCCCTAAAAGTAGTTTAACATGTTCTTATAATCCAAAAGCATTTATTGGGATACAATTCTGCCATAAGATTTGTAGATGGAAACAACCTAATTATAACAGGCTAGCTCTGATTGACTAGCACGTTATATCTTTTCGCGGATTAGCAAAGTAATATTTTTTTGTTTTAATTAATATGGCTTCCGCAAAGTAACGCCTGATTCTATTCACTACTGCTCAGAAATATATGATCATTGGCAAAAGGGCGCTGTTATTCTCATGTATAGGGTGACGGATCACTTTAGTATGAAAAATTTTGTTCCATAGAAATTCCGCAACATGGCGCGTGATCATATATTACTGGTCAGGCTTTACTAATGTTTTATTTTCGTAACATAATTCTCCAATATTATATATAGGTCATTACAAGTCTTCTCCGAGACCACGGGCACAACACCGTCCTCCAAGCCAAGGTAAATTTAAAAAACTTTATTACGTATACGCGATTAAGTCCTGTTTTGCTAAATATTAATGAGTAAAAATCGGGAAAATGTAAATCAAAATATTATAGGTCACATGAGGTATACTTTGATTTTTATAATTAATAGATTAGTGTATTGCTGCGATATTATCTGGAATCATGACAGATAATTGACCAATTAGAAGTCAAGATACGCGGCCCCATCTATTGAAATTGTATCGTTACCTTTAAATATTTGCTGTTGAAATTTATTCCTTAAAATGGATAACTTTGTGACAAGCCCTTTGAACGCCAAGTTATAAACGCATAATATATGGCGTATTGTAACAAAATAATAATTATTGAACAGATATTTCTGCAAGCGATCCTATTTGAATTATTTCAAATGATTATATTATAAGATGTGTAAAATCTAATGGCTCCTTTACACAATGGCCCAGCGCAGACCAGTCCAAGGGACGCATTTATGCGTTAGAGGGAGTAAGTGATATTGCTATCTCATTCTACCACATAGCTGCGTCCCTTAGACTGGCCTACGCTGGGCCATCGTGTAGAGTTCCCGATATCTGATAATTGTTTTCTGTTTCACAGAATATCAGCACATCGTTAACAATATTTTAAATGTAACAAATACTCTGTCTCTAATTGCCAAAAATGTTCAATGTTTGGTATTAAGTAAGTAAATATTCTTTATTGCACCACAAAGAAGACAAATTAAAAAAAAAAAAAAAAAACATTGCATATGAACCTTTTTTTTACATGTTAACGATTTGGTGAAACAGAAAAAGGCTATGGAGTGTCGATTTAAAAGGAGTGAAATCTCTTATGGTAGAACTGTTGAAAAAGTGGTCCAGCTGTCAGCTATAAATAATAGTCATCCAAATCTTTCCAGAGTAGCTAAGAACCTAGGCGTTATTGACGGAGTGACATGCGCTGTTTATGATTTGTTTTTTTTTTTTCTAGTATTGTAGCTCCACCTATTTAAGGTTTTTTGATGTCACTTTTTAGTACATGGAGATTCCATTCCTTACCTCCACCTTCCATATATTTGAGATAAAAATAAGATGAACCAGCCAGCAATGACGGTATCTGATCTAAGCACAGACAGATTGACAGACGGACAGAATGGCAAAACTATAAGAGTTACTTGTTTACCTTTTGTAGTTTTTGGCGCTTGAGAAACGCCTCTTCATCGACGTATTAAAACCAATTTAAAACTTGTTTGGTGTTCAAAGGGTGCCACGTGTACAAGTGTGATGTATTAAGCTTATACTGCGTTTTGAGACTTGTTCCAAATTGTACTTAGTACTTTGAGAGAGAATTTTATTGTAAAACTGTTAATGCTGTTAATCTTGAATACATATCTACTGTCTATGTGATGAAAATAAATTATTTATTTTACATTTGTCTTTAGTCAACTCTTAATTAATTAGTACACCGGCCTTGGCCTTATTTTTCATTTTAATTTATTTAATCTTTATTGCACAATACAAATGGCGGACTTAATGCCGTAAGGCGTTCTCTACCAGTCAACCGATGAGGCAAACCAGAAAGATAAAGTAGGTGCAGGATCTTATAAGTAAATGAACTTGTATGTACGTACTTATTTTTAAAAGATTCAGCAGTGCAGCATAAAGCTTGTAAGTAAAATATACTCTGGTAAATTAGCTTTGTCAGAAAAAATGCGGCAAATTTGAAAAATGTAGTCGCGTAGGATCGATCTAGTGGACTATTACAAAGTTAGCTTGCCAGAATATTAAAAGTTTGAATATTTCGATGAAAGATCTCGCACAAAGGGCATATGGTACATAACGATACAACCCTCACTTCCTCGAGCCCTATGGTTTTCTTTTTGTAAGTTGAACAAGCAGCATCTAATTGTTGCCTTTAGATTGCGATCTGGCCACATTCCTTTGAATAATTGGCTCAGGAACGCTTCGGCCCCAGTTTCATTTCGTCATCTCCATAAATCGTCCGCAGTGTTATGTCGTCACCCTACAATTCCTAATTCGTAACCTTCCTAACTCGTCCACTTTCTTATATCGTCAATACCCCATTTTGTCTAAATTCCTATTTTGACCATAGTGCCAACTCGTCCAATATCTGATATCGTCAATATACCATTTTTGTCTACGTTCCTATTTCGACCAAAGTGTTTTATTTTATGTTTTATTTTCACACTTTCATTTTGACTTCGAAAAAAATATTTGACTGACTTTGACGACTCCGTCGATTCTAAAACCATAGCGAGCATCCAAAAGTCCCAAGCCTAACTATTACTATGCTATGTAGTTGACGAGTTGGCACTGTGGTCTAAATAGGAATGTTGGCGAGTAAGCACTATGGACGAATTAGGAGTGTTGACGAATCGGCACTGTAGTCTAATTAGGAATATAACCAAGTTACTACAGTGGCCCACGTAAGAAAGCGGGCGAGATAAGAAAGTGACGATATAGGAATGCTGGCGAATCGGAACAGTAGACCAAATGCGAATGAGAACTACTTAAGAAGTTGACGAAATGAAACTGAGGCCGAAGCGGTCCTGAGCCGAATAATTTTGCGTTTTTGATGCGTAAAGTTGACTCGCCCAATTGTAATTTATGCGGAGTAATTGAAGACTTGTTTCATATAACAATGGAATGTCACCGAGGTGTCGCACAGCGTCGCTTGCTTAATGTCTGTTCCTATGACCTCGGCCGAGTCACTAGTATCCTAGCATCCCCAGCCTCGGAAGAGGCTGGGCTCCTTTATTCTATGGTTATGGATATCATAGCAAGTAGAAATAGTGAAAGTTAGACTGGTGTAGTTTTGTTAGAGAGCCACTATGAGGGTGGCATTTGTTTAAAAACCCTCAATAAAGATTAAAAAAAAAAAGAATATTAAAAGTTATTAAACTAGACCGAAGCGAATCGGTCCAAATAAAAAAAAATCTGGTTATTTAAAATATTCCCTATGCAAGCCAGGGTAAGAAAAGACGCACGGGGAAATATTAATCCTTTGATCGCCAATGACGTCAACTGACGCGCATTCCAACAATGTTCACTAGATGAGTCGCGCACGAAAGGCGCGAAAGTAAAGGCGTTCAAAGGGTTAATACAATATTTCAAATATCGACAGATTTTTTATCTTGATCCGATTCGTCTCGGTATACCCTACGACGCAGTTATAAGTAAGAGCGAGAAAGAAATATGTTGACCAGACCAAAGTCGCGGTCCGGTACGCCCGTCTGTTAGAGCTTTAATATGACATTTCCCGATATCGGGGTCCGAAATCGAAATGTAAAAAAATGGTTTAAGTCTTTTTTAAATTTCAAATATTGTTAAGGATGTACTGTAAGGCTAAGATGGTCGGCTCTTTATCATTTGTCACCATGCCTGTCACGTTCTAACAAGTATGTAAGTGCGAAAGCTACGCATAACATGACAGATGATAAAAATGCGACCATGATACCGCTGCATATTTAATAACTTTAGTCCTAGCTAGCTATAAGAATACTTGCAATACTACTTTCAGGGTGCCATGTGTTTCTATAATTTAAATGTAATAACTGTGTACCATGGCTCGCAATAAACGATTTCTAATTTCTGATAATATTCCGTGAAACGGAAAACTATTATCAGGCTCGACATCAGGACTGATTTCGGGCCCGATATCGGCAAGTGTGAATGTAATTGGCCCATTAGGCTGAGTCCAGACTGTAAGGTATGGCCCAGACGAACGGAATTCGCAAACCGAATGGGAATTCCGTGCTTCTGTGCTCAGCCTTATTCTGTGGAATTTATTTTTACATGACAGTCATTCCACCGCGATAAAACCGGCTGACGGTTTTTTAAGTTAAAAACAGCATCAAAACTATTAACTGACAAAGTATCAGCCGGGAGGCGATGACTGACGAAATATGCTCCTGGCCCGCGGTCTATTCGATATCTTCACAAAAAAATAACATCAGAAATGCCAATGGATAATGAATACTATGATATAACAAAATAACTCAATTATTGCGGAAAACTTATTTTACTTGGTGTTGGCCGGTGTACCATGCATTTCCGCCGTTGATTATTGTAATATCGAACTCACAAAATCATACATGTTGATAAGAATATAATATATAAAGTCGTGTTATAATGGTTATATGATCATTTTAGGTACTTTAAATCCTTTTAAGTAAAATTAAAATTGTAAAAAATGCCGATAGTTTATCGACATGGCCACAACTTTTGGCTACTCATTGTTAATCGTACATAAAAATGTGGCTTTGTGTGTGAGGCTACGGTGACAGCTGGCTTAGACTCCATCTTTACTATCTTTAGGAATATTATATCTATGGTAGGAAGTTTCTCTTTCTTTTTCTTTTCTTTTCTCATTCTGTATTTTGTACGGTAGTAGTGGTAGTACTATTACAATATTTAATTTTATTCTGTGCTTCTGCTCTGCAAATTCTGGATTAAAAGTAGGTAAGTGTGAATAATTTAAAGATATATATAACGCGGCTGTTAAAATAAATATTTGTTGTATTATTATGGGAGTAGCGTTAATAAAGTTCCGCGAAGTTAGCAGAACTTCAACACCGGTTGATTCGCCGGCTGTCGTAAAATTAGGTTAGGTTAGTGTTTCATTTCAATTCAAACTTAATCTCGTATGTGTATGCAAAGTTTCTTTACCAAAATTATTGGATAGTCAACTATTTGCGTATTTCCCAATAATGATTTTTCTGCTCTACGATGGATGGAAGTTTAAACCCACGATTTTTGACCACCACACATACGAAAGATCGTTTTGTTATACATGGGTACCTATCTGAAAACTTTGCTAGATGTATATAATTACAGGAATTAATTAATTATACCAGTGGGTAGACCCAATATCTAATATTTTGTAACTAATGCAGTAAAAGTAGGGATTTTGCAACTTACAAAACACTGATTACATACATTTTTAACTATTAATTAAAATTTATACGGCTTTCAATAATTATAGCTATATTTTAAAGTTAATTTATATAACAACAAAAATACAAAATATTTGAATATTCTACTATATATTATATATGAAATTATCAAAAACAGTAGTGGTTGGTGGTGGTAGGTTTCATATATAATATATGAAATTATCAAAAACAGTAGTGGTTGGTGGTGGTGGTAGGTTTCATATATAATATATATATATATAGTCATATATAATATATAGTGTGATGAGCATGGATATTTGTTCCCGAGTCATGGGTGTTTTCTATGTATTTAAGTATTTATAAATATTTATATATTATATATATCGTTGTCTAAGTACCCTCAACACAAGCCTTATTGAGCTTACTGTGGGACTTAGTCAATTTGTGTAATAATGTCCTATAATATTTATTTATTTATTTATAATATATGAAATTATCAAAAACAGTAGTGGTTGGTGGTGGTGGTAGGTTTCATATATAATATATGAAAATATCAAAAACAGTAGTGGTTGGTGGTGGTGGTAGGTTTCATATATAATATATGAAATTATCAAAAACAGTAGTGGTTGGTGGTGGTGGTAGGTTTCATATATAATATATGAAATTATCAAAAACAGTAGTGTGTCATAGAAATTAAGCTCATTCGCAATTGTCTATCATGATTTAAATACCAAGGATACACTGCAGATAAAAGATGTGGGCTTAAACTGATAATGTGAATAAAATATTGATAATATGATTTACCATTGAAAAAACCCAAAAAAAAAACAGACATTGCCCATTTACGAATATAAATTAATTAAAGTTATACAAATACATGTTATATATTTATTTATTTAAATGTAATATATTTTATTATAATATTCTGAAAATAATTGATGTAGCTAGTTTTATGTTCAAAAACATGCTATTTGTAATGTTAAGTTCAAAATCCTTATAATTATAAATATGTATGTTTTTATAAGTATGTTTATAAATTAGTACACAAATCGTCATTACCATATATGCAGTATCATTACCGACCATAAAAGTGTCATTACTATAGCATGGTTTTCATCACTATCTTGCATACTTATTTGGCACAAACGATTGGAAATACCATAAATATATTTCAATATACAGCCACATATTACTTTAGAATGCTTGAATCGTTTTAAATTACACATTTAAAAAAATAAATTGTGGGGTAATTTTTAGTGATGGTGTGGATTTCATCAATTATCGTTTGTAAACTATCATTTTCTTTATTATATTCTGTAGGGCTAAGATGGTTGGCTCTTTATCATTTGTCACCATGCCTGTCACGTTCTAACAAGTATGTAAGCGCGAAAGTGACGGGCATAGTGACAAGTGATAAAAATGGAACCATGCTGCCACTGCTGTATATATTTTAAGTATGTTAAGTTTAGAACCAACCGGCATACACGTAACCTGACATACCTACTAAGCCGGCATACGGATAGGTATAAATATAGATAGTGTGCCGAGCCCACACCATAGATTACCCGCCACTAGATCCCGTATCCAAAAAAAACTAACGACGCATGTAAGTAATTTGTAGCTACCGTCGCGAAGGTTTTGTATTCGTAGAAACTAGGTCTCGTTAGTCATTATAACATTAATAACTGTGCCCTAAGCAGCATCGTTAATTGCATTCCGCATCGCATCTTTTTGCAGGTATCCGGCTCGAAGGACCATATATTGCGTCTAGTGCCTAATTCGTGTAGTATGTTGAATCCAGGATATCTAGACTGCTGAATAAAACTATAGCGGACTGTAAACACTAATTTAATTACTGGTAGTTACAAGGTATTTTTATAATTATTTTCGGCGCGACGCGATATGTGTGCGTTCCGCGAGCCGTAATTTCGATTCTGACCGTCCCCCCGCGGACCGGCCCCGGTCCCCGTCGCTGGCTAACCGGTCCGGTGACGTGACGGTGGACGTCATCGCTGTTGCTGTGGAGTTAATTCGATGCGGCCAACAAGGGCATCCAATCCACTGCATCCAATATCCAATATAGGATAATTCTCAATACCGATTTGGGCCCTCAATACCGTAATTAATACCGATATTGATATTGACCATTTATTTTAAGGAAAATCAGTCAAATAGTCAATGATGTTGGTACGTTTTTAAAACTTGCTTCTTCTGTGGGAATATCTGCTGCTGTCGTAATTTTATCTTTTTTTTTTCATAAATTGAAACTCAAAAAATCTAATACTGGAATTCAGTTGACGGTATTCCGGAATTCCTAATTATTCGTGGCATATAAAACTCGACCGCTCTGTTCAGTATGAGTAGCTGTGCCGTTCTCGAGAACGTTCTCCGTTCTTTTAATGGGATATTCTCGTGCGAGAACATTCCCCATAGTAAACGCAGAACGTTCTCGAGAACGGCACAACTATAGATGAGAATCGTCGATAGAAAACGCCCATCAAAACTTAAATAATGGAAATTAAATATGGAAATAATTACGTAACTTTTGGTAGCTCTGTCATCCCGATTTATTTTTTCGTTTAGTTCGACATTTGTGGGGCTTGACAGAACGCAAATCAAATTCAGAGGGGGCTAAAGCAAAATGGTAGTTTTTTATATTAAATTCTAGACATTTTAATCAAGGGTAAATAAGTATCATGAACATGAAATAAAAAACACTCGTAAACTAGACTATATTTGCGAGGGCAAACTCTAAGCAAAACCTTAAAAGGTTAAAGTTGGCTCGATAGAAAATATTCACGAAAACATATCCAACTTTCATTTATTTTCAATTGTTTATAGTTACCCTGCATACATAGCAGTATAAATTTTAGTATAAAATAGCTAGTGTTATAGCCGGGGGATTTGACTAACGAAATTTTAATCAGAAGTATACTTTTAATTTAAACATATTGATTGACAAAAAACGTCAAAATCCGCGCGATTTCAAATTTCCTGGTTTTACTTTTACGCGCCCTCTTCAGTCTAATCTTTTCCAATAAACTGATGAACGATGAAGCTTTGAGCCTAACCACATGCCTTAATCATCAACATCATTACTAGGCTTTTCTCTAGCTAGATATATGTACTGTATCTAGTGATAAACAGTGATCTGTTTATCATTTACCAATATAAACTCATGCGGTCGGCCTTGGGCGTCAGTCGTTCGTGTTTCTCGCGCCGGCCGGTTCTCTAACCTTACTGTAAGTTTAGTAACAGATTCAATAATAAGGCCGACCTTCACCGATGTCTCTACCGGATGAAACTTATATTTTATGAAATAAATTATAAATAGGATTTTAGGGTTGCCTAAAGAAATATGGTCACGGCAATTTTTAATTTTTTTTTTAATTTATCCGACTTGCCTACCGAACAAAGTAAGTTTTAATGGAAAGTATATGACACCGTAAGATTGTGCACCCGTTAGTTTACAATCCAACGTAGGTTAGGTTAGGTTAGTTTGTAATCTAACTACCGTCAGTTTATAATGTAACTAGCGAGATTATAAACTGACGAGTGTTTACAATTTTACGGTGAGCGGTAATACAACTTATAAAACATGAATCAGAAAGTTCGCCTATCTTTTTTCGATCGCTATTATGTGGTTGCCGTGTGAGTATTATATTCTTTGTTGCCGTGTGTAAACAGGTGAGTTAAAATCGGCAATTGCACTCATCTACCTGCAGCTTGAAAATATGTATTTCATATTTCAAACACATTTACATGTCATTACAGTCTCAACCAATGCGCCATGAAATTATATAAATTGACAGCTTAAAACTACACAACAGTTGACGGCCTAGTATCAATCATCTCACAGAATCTCAGGCATTAACTTCTCAAAGCCACCCATCGCCACGTAATCAAGTCGTACTCCGGTGCTAATATCAAGAGCGCATTCAATTGTGTTGTGAGAGAGACAGCGAAGCAGTGGAGAATTCATGCGCGACACGGTACGGGCCGCCGGCACCGCCAACAGATCGCGTCGCCGCCACCGCCAACAGATCGCGTCGCCGCCACCGCCAACAGATCGCGTCGCCGCGGTCTTAGTGCAATCCTAGGAACGTCCGGAACATGCAGTCGCACCAGTCGACTCACCAGTTCCGGACAGTCCGACTCACCGCGCAAAACCTGACACGCAAACGGCAACAAAATTATGGTTCCGTCTTACCTCTAATAAGTGTAATAAATATCAAAATGATGGCAATTTAATGCGAATACAGTTGGTATAGGGTTGTCTGCGAAAATCTTGTCGGAAAATTGCAGGTGATAAAATAACGTTCTAATAAAGTAGGTTCATACAAATAAACGATTGTACCTATTTTATTAATATGACACTGATTTTTACTCCCTTTGGTAAAGTATAATTTTTCACAATCCAGCCGCGTATTTGCGTCTAACGTCAATCCCAAAGTAAACAAGTAGTAAATTAAGAGCCCTTAATCCTTGGAGCGTTCTCCGATTTCACGAAATAACGCTCGATAGATGGCGTTGGCGCTCGGTACGCGAGCGCCGGCAACGCGACGCGCGTTTCAATGCAGACTAGAATAATCTTGATAGTTTTCAATATAATTTCAAGCAACATTAATTTTAGTGTTATATGATATCATATGGGCACTCTTTATTTTATTTTATATGCACAGTAGTTTTTTTATGTACACTACTACTAAGTGTACAGACTACAGAGTGTACTATAACCCTTGCTCTTTATTCTGTCTCTTTCACACCAATGGAAAATGAAGAAGTTAGTAAATGACTGCAGGTATAAATAAAGTATATTAGTGCGATAGAGAGACAGATAGTGTTTCGTTGTCGTATCGTAAACGATTGGCATGTTGGCCACACACTTGCTTGGTGCCTAGCCAAAATACCAATCGTTTGCGTATATTAGTGCGATAGAGAGAGAGTAGTGTTTCGTTGTCGTATCGTAAACGATTGGCATGTTGGCTACGCACCCATGATACCTAGCCAAGAAGCCAATCGATTGCGCATATTAGTGCGATAGAGAGACAGATAGTGTTTCCTTGTCGTATCGTAAACGTTTGGCATGTTGGCTACGCACCCATGCTGCCCAGCCAAGATGCCAATCGTTTGTGCATATTAGTACGAGAGAGAGACAGATAGTGTTTCGTTGTCGTATCGATTGGCATGGTGGCTACGCACCCATGCTGCCTAGTCAAGATGCCAATCGTTTGCGCACATTAGTGCTATAGAGTTTCAGTGTTATTTGAAATCACGTTAGGGTTTGTATTATTATTTATGACCCGAATGAAGTCCATCCAGGTTCTTATGATGGAGTCAGGAGTTGGTCACCAGAACTCCTAATGTACTCATTATAATTCCATCGTGCTTGGGCTCAAAAGATTTGCCCTGACGAACACCATCGATCTAGATGAGGTCCAGGGTCTCATGACGGAGTCAGGAGTTGGTCACCAGAACTCCCCAGAACTCCTAATCTACTCATCATAACTCCATCGAGTTTGGGCTCAATAGATTTACCCTGATGAGCACCATCAATCTAGATGAAGTCCAGGGTCTCATGATGGAGTCGGGAGTAGGTCACTAGAACTCCTAATCTACTCATTATAATTCCATCGTGTTTGGGCTCAAAAGATTTGCCCTGACGAGTACCATCGATCTAGATGAAGTCCAGGGTCTCATGATGGAGTCAGGAGTTGGTCACCATAATTCCTAATCTACTCATCATAACTCCATCGTGTTTGGGCTCAATAGATTTGCCCTTACGAGCAACATCAATCTAGATGATGTTCAGGGTCTCATGATGGAGTCAGGAGTTGGTCACTAGAACTCCTAATCTACTCATTATAATTCCATCGTGTTTGGGCTCAAAATTAGGATTAGGAGTTCTGGTGACCAACTCCTGAGTCCATCATGAGACCCTCGAATTAATCTAGATCGATGGTACTCGTCAGGGCAAATCTTTTGAGCCCAAACACGATGGAGTTATGATGAATAGACTAGGAGTTCTGGTGACCAACTCCTGAGTCCATCATGAGACCCTGGACCTGATCTAGATTGATGGTGCTCGTCAGGGCAACTCTATTGAGCCCAAACACGATGGAGTTATGATGAGTAGATTAGGAGTTCTGGTGACCAACTCCTGACTCCATCATGAGACCCTGGACCTCATCTAGGTCGATGGTGCTCGTCATGGCAAATCTCATGAGCCCAAACACGTTGGAATTATAATGAGTAGATTAGGAGTTCTAGTAACCAACTCCTGACTCCATCATGAGACCCTGGACTTTATCTAGATTGATGATGCTCGTCAGGGCAAATCTATTGAGCCCAAACACGATGAGGTTATGATGAGTAGTTTAGGAGTTCAGGTGACCAACTCCTGACTCCATCATGAGACCCTGGATCTCATCTAGATCGATGGTGTTCATCAGGGCAAATCTATTGAGCCCAAACACGATGGAGTTATGATCAGTAGATTAGGAGTTCTGGTGACCAACTCCTGACTCCATCATGAGACCCTGGACCTCATCTAGGTCGATGGTGTTCGTCAGGGCAAATCTATTGAGCCCAAACACGATGGAGTTATGATGAGTAGATTAGGAGTTCTGGTGACCAACTCCGGACTCCATCATGAGACCCTGGGCCTCATCTAGATCTATGGTGCTCGTCAGGGCAAATCTTTTGAGCCAAAACACGATGGAACTATAATGAGTAGATTAGGAGTTCTAGTGACCAACTCCTGACTCCATCATGAGACCCTGGACTTCATCTAGATCGATGGTACTCGTCAGGGCAAATCTTTTGAGCCCAAACACGATGGAATTATAATGAGTAGATTAGGAGTTCTAGTGACCTACTCCTGACTCCATCATGAGACCCTGGGCCTCATCTAGATCTATGGTGCTCGTCAGGGCAAATCTCATGAGCCCAAATACGTTGGAATTATAATGAGTAGATTAGGAGTTCTGGTGACCAACTCCTGACTCCATCATGAGACCCTGGACTTTATCTAGATTGATGATGCTCGTCAGGGCAAATCTATTGAGCCCAAACACGATGAGGTTATGATGAGTAGTTTAGGAGTTCTGGTGACCAACTCCTGACTCCATCATGAGACCCTGGACCTCATCTAGATTGATGGTGCTCGTCAGGGCAAATCTATTGAGCTCAAACACGATGGCGTTATGATAAGTAGATTAAGAGTCCTGGTGACCAACTCCTGACTCCATCATGAGACCCTGGACCTCATCTAGATCGATGGTGTTCGTCAGGGCAAATCTTTTGAGCCTAAACACGATGGGATTATAATGAGTAGATTAGGAGTTCTGGTGACCAACTCCTGACTCCATCATGAGAACTTGGACTTCATCCGGGTCAAAAATAATAATGCAAATGCAAACCCTAACGTAATTTCAAGTAAAAATGCGTTTTTCAGAAAATCGCAGCCAAATAACACTAGACCCTACTCATAGTGTTGTGTTCCTGCCGGTGAGTAAGGTTGCCAGAGCTCAACGAGGGGCGGGAGGGGGTTAGAGTCGGCAACGCGCATGTAACTCCTCTGGAGTTGCAGGCGTACATAGGCTACGGATACTGCTTACCATCAGGCGGGCCGTAAGCTTGTTTGCCACCGACGTAGTATAAAAAAAGGACCACTGAAAATCCATCAATAAGCGAGTCTGTTAAGCATAGTGTAAAAAATGAACTTTTATTAAGATTTTCTAATCGCAGTATATAGCACTTCTCGGAACTCCGTAGCTGATTACGATCGCAACGAATGCCTGACAATCGAGCACAGGTCCGTCCTCTAAGCGCGCTCCGCGCGGACTGAGAGCGGGGCGTCGCTGCTGCGTGATTTATACGTGTTTTAAAAAAATATAAATTTACGGCAATGTAGGTCCCATAGTTATGATTTTTTTTTTATAGGTTAACATAAAGTTACAGTTTGCTATAATATTATTTTTAAAGCAAAATATGCGTACAATTTGCGGAAAAAAAATATAATAAAACCCTGTTTTCGCCAAAAAAATGAAGAAAACTCGGAAGGTATTTTATCAGTTTTTTCAAATGAATCTTCGATTGTTAATCATTCCAGCCCCTCGTACGAGATATGTTGAATCAAATTGTAGTCATTCATGTACCAAATGATTCTTGTTTACAGCAAAATTGAGAACCGAAACGCCACATCTCACTGCAAAATTTGGAAAAGACTCCCAAAAAAACTCATTAAAAAAGAGGTTTAAAAGAGAAAATGAAAATTTGAACTGTTGGAGCCGCTAGTTTAGGAAACGATTATTTAAGTACGTTACCAGTTTTTGAATAAATACTAATAGTTACGTCGTAATCTTGAATGAAAAAGGAAGCATTTTACAAAATACGCTCGTCTGTAGGAATAAGGACTCTTAAGTTCTGTTCAAGTTTTAATCAGTATAAAACAAGCTTTCAATTTATGGTAAACTTTTTTTTATTTAAGGCTTTGTATAACATTTTATCAGTCAAAACCTTTGTGACAGAACTTATGACCCAACCACAGTCTAAGAAAAACTAAGTAGTCAGGTAGTCACAATAAAAAGATACTTAGGCAAGTTACCAGTACCCCTAGTGTAAATTTTATCGACATCATAACGTGACGAACGCGTTTGCGTTAAGTCTCATTTTGTATAGGGTTTTGAGTTTCCAAAACGTCCCGCTTGGCGCGCTCTTTCTAAATCCAATACAAAATGAGACTAAACGCAAACGCGTACGTCACGTTTCAAAATCGAATTTATTTACACTAGGGGTACTGATTCATGTTATATAAGTTGTATACTTTCCATTGGAACTTAGTTCGTTTGGTAGTCAAGTCGGTGAAACTGGAAGAAAAAATTATTTTTAAAATTAATTCAAAATAGCCTTTACCATATTTCTTTGGGATACCCTATTTATATATGTTCAAGAACTTTTTTTTATAAAATATAAGTTTCATCCGGTTAGATCGGTAAAGGTCGGCCTTATTACCGGCATCTTAGACTATTATTCTTTAAAAATCTTTATATAAGCATTTTGCACGAATACCTACAAGTATTTTTGCTCGAATTCCTATCTTTATTAGATTTTGTGTGCAAAGATTTACTGACTGTGGTATTAGAAGTAATTTTCTTGCTAGATTAGTGGTTTCGTATCGGGGTGGATTTCAAAACGCGAAAAAATCAAATTTAGGGGCTGTTTAAAAAAAAAGTTGCAAGTTTTACCCGATGTTACTTCTTTTATCTATTTTCAAAATAAAACTTTTTTACTATAAAATCTATCGTAATGAAAATTGGTAATTATCTTAGTAGACAAAAAACCGGCCAAGTGTGAGTCGGACTCGCGCACGAAGGGTTCCGTGCCATTATCCATATCTAAGTTTACATTGTTGTCCTAAGCCCACAGTGTTGACGATTTTCTAGTCACTGCCAGTTTGTTTTTAATATCAATACCCTAGCTCACACTTGTACAAATTACGGCGAAAATTTTGCGGCGTGGATTCATTTCATTGTCGGACTCGGTTTCTTTTCGTCCGACAAAATTAAAGCAATCCAAGGGCCCCTTGATAGAATTTGCCTCAGGCCCCGCACTGGACGTGACCGTGCTGTAATCTCAAGAATCCACATTTTCAATTTATTTATAGAATAAACACTTAGTGACGAAACGATAAGAACGTAGGTAGGTTGTTTTGATTTCATGAGTGGTCCGATAAGTGTGATAAGCCTTAGAACTGTTCGTCATGCTCCAATTGCAAAATCACTTTCTTGTATTTGAGCAAATCCTGATTAACAACTACGGGACCCTACACAGAGCATGGCACGACATGCTCTTGGCCGATTTGTGATAACGGTACTTTTTCTATGAAATTCCATTTCGGGAGAAAACGCTTTCTACTGATTAAATCTTAACAAATCACTTTGATTTTGATGTCGATCGCTTCAGCATAAGTAATATATTCTAGGTTTATACTGTTTATAGTAGGTTTCGCTTAAGAGGCTGTCAATACCTAAAGCGCGAACACTGTCTATTTGTATCGGAGTAAATGAGATAGCACTGTCGCATGTTACTGGGCCTGGGCAAGGGAATAATAAGAAAAATATTTAAATAAAAAAAAGTGGATTATTAGTGTAATATTTTACTCAATAGCGGTTTAGATATAAACGTTTTGAAATTGTGATTTTAATTGCAGACCCATAAGTCAAATCAATAAAGACATAGAACCGTTTAATTGTGATTTTAAGACCAATCTTTGTAATTATTTTCTATCGAGCCGATTTCGTTCAATCATGTATCGAGTACAACCACGGTCTTTGAAATATAATTAATATGAACATATATTTTTCTTACTTGACTAAAACAAATAGTCTTTCTTAAAAAACTGTTTAAGTAACATCAATTTCAAGGACATTGGGTGTTGACAGCCTCTTAAAAAAAACGTTAACTTTTTTATTTTTGTATTGCTAATTTTGAAAAAGATAAACCCTAAACCTAGTTTCTCATTGTGTCAATAACATACAACAAAATGGAAAATATTTAGAAGTAGAAAAACGTTTTCTCTTTACGATATCCGAGACGACGGGGACAATGCCGTCCTCGAAACGTCGGAGGTAAAGTTTAAGAATTAATTACAAATTACTTAACCATTAAGTCCCGTGTTATAGTTAATAATATGGGCTCAAGCCTGAAATAAAACATTGAATTGAACAACGTATAAAAATCGTGAAAGTTTAAATCAGTGTTTTGCTCCACCCTCATCATTACTTTCTATTTCAGAGCCAAAATGCCTCAGACCGAGTTCTACTACTTCCCGATCAAGGCCCTGGGCGAGCCCATCCGCCTGCTGCTCGCCTACGGCGGCGAGGACTGGAAAGACAACAGAGTCACACCTGAGGACTGGCCCAACTTCAAGCCCAGTAAGTTTCACTAACCTAAGCCTGGGATTGATACCTACTTGCCGCGCACCGCATACGGTGCAAACAGCCAATAGGCTGCCACAAGCGCACACCGACCACCGACCACGCTCTAGAACTTAATGAAACTGATCTGAGGCATCCAGATGCCTTAGTTCTACTTCCCATCAAGGTTCTGGGTGAGCCCATTCGCCTGCTTTTGGCCTGCTGACGGGTCACCCCTAAAGACTGGCCTAACCTCAAGCCTAGTAACTCCAGAGTGTTTTCTAGAGGAAATGCCTCTGAACCCTGACTGAATGAAACGATTACGTGCGCGGACATCTACACAATGTGTTTGTACTCGTATAGTGGAGCCGTTAACCTCGTATAGTATGATGAATTTTATCGACATATCACCCCCCAGACCTATATTTTTTCTCAACAATTTTAAAAATGCACCCCTTCTAAGTTTTATGATGCCAAACACGTCAGCAGTTGGTTAATGTGCCATTATCTGTCCATTTACCTGTCGTACATTAAAAAAGATCTCATTCGATAGGGCATACATTTCAAGCATAAATGTCGCAGACAATTTTCCACAACTACTCAAGAATGAATAACAAAAAAATTGTCTCCTAAAATTACTTTTTCATCACACTTGCTCGAAAAAGATCTTATTTCACGCAGGTGTGCTGAAGGACAAAGGCCTATTTTGTTCCCGCGGGAGTTATGGATTGTAAAAAAAAAAGCTATATATTTAATTATGTCACTTATTCATACAAACCAAGTAGCATAAATTAGTTTTACTTATAAAATACTGACGTTTATAATTTTATATTTTTGTTTGTTTTATCCATGAATTACCACCCTCGTATCCAAAATTTCACTTACCCCCCCTCGTTGCACAATGTACAGTCGAGGAAATTGATTCTTTAGCAGTTAACGTGCCACGTTACAATGGACAGCTCCTACCATAAGTATGTACAGCCAAATTTACTTGAACCGCAAGTTGCTAAAGAATCAATTTCCGCGACCGTACTATTTTTAACGTTAAATTAACAACTTTAATGTATAAGTATCATTACTATCCTAATATTCTTTAAACACACGTTCTTTACTCTAATGAAATAAATTGAAATAATAATGAATATTTGTTGTATTGAAATTCATGCATCCGTTTCCATTGCACATAAACGTATGTATTTGGGTCATTCAACTTATTCTTATCACTCCTTAGGGGCTGGTACACAAATCACGCGAGATTTTTTCGGCTACTTTTTGACTCCCACATAACCTCACGTGTAGTTTTTTTTTTATTCGACCTAATTTTAAGATAAATAGTAATGAAAATGAAATTAAAATGAAAATATTTAATTTAGACACCAAGTATCCATATTTTGTATAGAACTGGTGAATTATGTATAGAGTATATCTTGTTTAGACTCGCTATTTTGAAGTGCCAAGTGAAGATTTATGTTTAATGAAACCGAGAAAAAGTATGTGGCAGATATTTATTCTTAGTGACGTGAGGTCTCCTTATAAACGTGATTTGTCGTGATTTTTTCGTGACCCCTCCCCCCCCTACCGAACCTCGCGTGATTTGTGCATAAGCCCTTACCATTGATACGGTCGCCTGTTTCACTCTTTAAATCCTGGTTTTATGGCATAAACATGCCTTTTTTTTATATACTACGTCGGTGGCAAACAAGCATACGGCCCGCCTGATGGTAAGCAGTCTCCGCAGCCTATGTACGCCTGCAACTCCAGAGGAGTTACATGCGCGTTGCCGACCCTAAAACCCCCCTCGTTGAGCTCTGGCAACCATACTCACAGGCAGGAACACAACACTATGAGTAGGGTCTAGTGTTATTTGGCTGCTGTTTTCTGTAAGGTGGAGGTACTTCCCCAGTTGGGCTCTGCTCTAGATCTGGAATGACATCCACTGGCTGTGCCCTACCACACAAAGCGAGATGACATTCACAATGCCCATACCTCTCTTACTTCTTTTGGTACCAAGCTCTTTCCGCAATAAGCCATCAACCATGCACTATAATATAACGTGGTATGTATTGTCGCCCGGCTATTGGGACGGAATAACAACCAGAAATAACTAGTTGATTCACCCATTTCATTTCAACCCGGGCTCTTCGGTGCGTTGTCCGCGAGACAGACGATCATAGAACTATATCAATTTTAATATATTACTTTAGGTATCATATCAGTTTCCTCCGACCATGATGCATCGTCACAGTATAATATGAATGCTAGTCATTGATAATGGAACGTAATGAAACATATTGTGTTTGAGATAATAACGAGGGGCAATATACGATAAAAAGTATTTACAATAATATACTTACTGTTATTTAGCGCGCGGTTCGTTGTTTGATGACAAGGTGCTTATTTCATTGATATATATCTAAGGATGGGCCTTACGGGCATTTAGAATGGTACCAGTTCAGCGGTATCACTCGCGAATTCGAGCCAACTAGTTGCGATCAATCGCGAGCGTGATGCGAACTCATCAACCAATCGCGCTGTGGCGTTAGACATTTTTATTTTCTTTCGGAGCGATTATTTTCGAAAATATTAATTTTATCAAAAAATGTTTTTTGGAGACCAGTATTCGTTTTGAAAGACCTATCCAACGTTAGATACCACACAATATTAGGCCAAAACAAAAAAAAAAAACAAAAAAAAAAAATTGTATGGGAGGTATCTTAAATTATTTATTTTTTATAATTTTGCCTTTATCGTTCTATTATAAAGCATGATTGATGTATTCATGCCAAATTGCAGCTTTCTAGCAGTTACGATCACGGAGCAAACCCGCGGACGGACGGACGGATATGGCGAAACTATAAGGGTTTCTAGATGACTACGAAACCCACACACACTATTTACAACAATTTTTACAGGATACTAAGCCTAATGCTACAGTCACAACAGTTTAACTATTCTAACAATCTTGTTTATTCCTTAATTATATATATCGTTACGCCTGTAACATATAATGTACAGTCAACCAATTTGAATCCTAGGCCACTATAGAACCTTGTCGCTTTAACTACTCTATACATGCTATGCATCACTCAATAAGCACTGTCGTAGAAGTCATTATGACATGGTTCTATAGTGGCCTAGGAATCAAATTGGTTGACCGTACAATGCCGACTTTGTTTGTGTTTGTAGTTGGAAGTGTGGTAAATAAAATAACATGAACAATAGGAAATTTTACTAGCTTGATTTTTTAGGGGTTCATGGCCAAGATTGCAATTTCCACATGGTTCAATTTCGGGGTCTATGTATTTTTGTATGAGTTTCGAAATTTTCCATTTCCAACGTGAAAATTTCCTTAAATTTCCAAGAACTTTACGAACTTTTTGGTAACTTTTCGCACCTCGGACATCTGTCACTGTTCGCAGCATCCTTTGACAACGGTTCCTATTCATTTTTATTAGGGTTCCGTAGCCAAATGGCATAAAACGGAACCCTTATAGTTTCGCCATGTCCGTCTGTCTGTCTGTCTGTCTGTCTGTCTGTCTGTCTGTCTGTCTGTCTGTCTGTCTGTCCGAGGCTTTGCTCCGTGGTCGTTAGTGCTAGAAAGCTGAAATTTGGCATGGATATATAAATCAATAAAGCCGACAAAGTCGTACAATAAAATCTAAAAATTTTTTTTTTTTTAGGGTACCTCCCCTACACGTAAAGTGGGGGTGAATTTTATTTTTCGCTTTAACCCTAGAGTGTGGGGTATCGTTGGAAAGGTCTTTCAAAACTAATAGGGGTTTTCAAGAAACATTTTTTGATAAAGGGAATATATTCGGAGATAATCGCTCCGAAAGAAAAAAAATATGTGTCCCCCCCCTCTAACTTTAGAACCATAGGTCTAAAAAATATGAAAAAAATCGTGGAAGTAGAGCTTAAGAAAGACATTAAATGAAAACTATAGCGGACATGATCAGTTTAGCTGTTTTTGAGTTATCGCAAAAAGTTTTACGTTCATAGTAAAAAGACTTACTTTAATTAGGTACTGATTATGCAAATTTGCCTGTTTGTTTAACTCGGGTGAAAGGTACCATTTACTACACTTTAAGCTCCAGTTTAGCTTATTGTGACGGAAGAGTAACTACGGAACCCTACACTGAGCGTGGCCCGACATGCTCTTGGCCGGTTTTTTCTACTAAGTATTACAATAGTACTATTACTTTGACAATTTAATGATGTATATTCAAAATTAATTGATCATACGTAAGTAAACCTTGTTCCAACGACATACGGTCTATTTTCTAATAGTCTGTGTTGTGAGGAGGCGTTGGCTGTGAATTTGCAAGTCATGCTAACTGTTAGATGAAGGTCGGTAAACAAAAATATGTCGACGGATTCTGAATGGCTTGGGAGTGAAGCGGGGCCCGGGAAATATTGTGCAATGATTGCGACATTTTTGCGATTAGAAAATAGTGCCGCAGCTAAATGACATCAAAGCGATCATATAATTGCAACATTAAGTACTTAGATATTAAAATGCTGAAATATGTAATGATAAAAAAAATAGTCATTCATAATAAATATGTTTATTAATTTAAAAACACAATTAGCTGACGTGGCTGAAACAGCCGCCAACCTGAAGTGGAACTGGGCGGGACACGTTTGCCGTATGGACCCGGGTACGTCCTTAAACTACGTCCACAAGAGAGGTATGGGCATTGTGAATGTCATCTCGCTCTGTGTGGTAGGGCACAGCACAGCGGATGTCATTCCAGATCTAGAGCAGAGCCCAACTGGGGAAGTACCTCCACCTTACAGAAAACCGCAGCCAAATAACACTAGACCCTACTCATAGTGTTGTGTTCCTGCCGGTAAGGTTGCCAGAGCTCAACGAGGGGTGGGAGAGGGTTAGGGTCGGCAACGCGCATGTAACTCCTCTGGAGTTGCAGGCGTACATAGGCTACGGATACTGCTTACCATCAGGCGGGCCGTATGCTTGTTTGCCACCGACATAGTATAAAAAAAAATGCCGGGTGACTTGTGGGCTAAAACAACCAATTGGGTCCCACATCAAACCCCCGGGCGCGGCAAACCTCGACGGCTTTAGCGAGATGACCTTGACGCCTTTGTTAGGAACTGGTGGGAGCCAAGGATTAGGAGTCAAGACCGGGATACGTGGAAAGGAAGTTTGGATGCCTTTGCCCAGCAGTAGGACACTAGGCTCATATAAATAAATAATAGTTACATGATAGTTTTAGTATTGAATGAGATGAACAATATTTACAAGCATTTGAGGTGTGGTGTTGGCGAAGTATAGAAGGAATAAGTTGGACAGAAAGAGTTACCAATGAAGCCGTTCTAAAAAGCGTGAAGGAAAAGAGAAGCTTAATGAGCATTGTTAAAAATAGAAGAGGAAAAATGATCGGCCACCTGCTACGACACGACCACTTCATCAGAAACATTATAGAAGGGAAAATAATTGGAAGGAGAGGGAGGGGAAGACCAAGAAAAAGTTATATGAGCCAAGTAAAGGAGCATGTAGGAGCCGTGTCGTACCGGGACACTAAAGGGCTCGGATCGACCAAGGTGGAGACAACTTCATTAAGCTGCACCGACAAGAGCCCTGCTCTTAAATTTAAGAAGAAGAAGTTTTAGTAT
Source organism: Cydia pomonella (assembly GCF_033807575.1). Classification (NCBI taxonomy): domain Eukaryota; kingdom Metazoa; phylum Arthropoda; class Insecta; order Lepidoptera; family Tortricidae; genus Cydia; species Cydia pomonella. The sequence goes on along the minus strand of NC_084718.1, from coordinate 1,615,371 downwards.
TATTCAATTTAATTCAATTCAATTCAAATATACTTTATTCATGTAGGCCTAGCAACAAGCACTTATGAATAGTAAGACAGTATTACATATAATTATCTTAATCTAATTATCAGAGCAATTTATTGATGTTGTAAATATTATTCCATATATAATACTAATGAATATAATTCATAGATCAAATTTAATACTAAAACTTTCACAAAATATAGTCATACAAAAAAAAATGTATAAAAAATACTAGTCTAGATTGTTTCTAGAATAAATTCTAAATGTCAAACAAATATAATAAAAACAACAAAGGAAATACATGCATTGGAATATCCATTTCATCATCATTATTCAAATATAATAAATAATTAATCATTTCGAATCACAATTAATCCCACGTTGTTTTATCATTCATGTAGTCTTGTGTGGTATAATAAGCTTTAGAAATAAGTTTACGCTTTACATGATTCTTAAATTTATTAGTTAATTTTAGATGAATTGATCATGTAATTTAATGTGTTTGAATGATTAAAGCCAGTTATCCCATTAAAGGACGTGAAAGCCACGTGAGCTAATACATTTTTTTTTCATAACTAGGCTTAATATTCTGTTTGTTTCAGAAACCCCATTCGGCCAAATGCCAGTGATGGTAGTCGATGGCAAGCAGTACGCGCAGAGCATTCCTCTGTCTCGCTACCTCGGTCGTAAGCACGGCCTGGCTGGATCCAACATTGACGAAGATTTCCTGATTGACCAGAACGTAGAGTTCGTCAACGACATCAGAGCGAGTAAGTATAGACAAGTACAGAGCATGTCCATATCTCGCCACCTTGGCCGTAAACAAGACCTGGCCGCACATAACAAGATTTCCTGATTAAAAAGAACATGAAGGCACATGGCAGTGCTCCAAGGAATTGTTCGGATTAATCCCTGCCTCTTCTTTTCGCCATCGCTTTGAGCGATAACATTTCAATCTTTACAGCTAAACTGTGGAATGAACTGTCGCCCGCGGTATGTCCGGACCGATACGACCTTCAAACCTTCAAGAAAAGATCATAATACTTGAATGCTACAAGCTGTCAACGCACAACCCTTCTGGTGTTGCGGGTGTCCATGGGAGACGGTAATCGCTTACCATCAGGCGATTCGTCTGCTCGCTTGCCTCCTATATCATAACAAAAAATACCGCAATATTGTTAGTATTTCAGGTTATTTTATACCATTTATACACAAAAACACAACAGAACCACCACCAACCACCAGACCAGTAAAGCAAAGTTTCACAGGTTTCTAATATTACATTCGTCTCAACAGAGGCCGCACAAGTCCAATACGAGCCCGACGAGGCCCTGAAGGCCAAGAAGCACGAGGACTTCTCCAAGAACGTGTACCCTGGCATGCTGGCCAAGCTGGACCAGATCCTCAAGGAGAACAACGGACACCTCGCGCTGGGCAAGGTCAGTATACTTAACCGAGGATCACGGAGCGCGCGCTTCCGTAACCGAGGCGTTTTCATATCAACGACACACAACATCCGATCCGACAGTGATCCCTAATAATAAAAAAAACGATAAGACTTTTTGAAAACTGTGTTGGCTAAACCTACTGCATCTTAAGAAGGAAGAATAACTTTGCGATCCTAGCGAAATAACGGTACTTTTTCTATGAAGTTCCATTTTGGGAGAAAACGTTTTCCACCAACTAAATCTTAACTAATCACTTTGGTTTTGATATCAATCGCTTCAGCATAATATATTCTAGGTTTATAGGTTTCGCTTTTTTCAATAAAAATATTTTTTTTCTTTTTTTTTATTGCAAATTTAGAAAAAAAGGGAAACCTATAAACCTAGCTTAGTGATAGGTTGGCATCAGCGTGCTTTTCATTGTGTCGTTAACATACTAATGAATGAATGAATGAATGAATGAAAGTTTATTCACATGAACATATAAATAACCGGCCAAGAGCATGTCGGGCCACGCTCAGTGTAGGGTTCCGTAGTTACTCTTCCGTCACAATAAGCTAAACTGGAGCTTAAAGTGTAGTAAATGGTACCTTTCACCCGAGTTAAACAAATAGGCAAATTTGCATAATCAGTACCTAATTAAAGTAAGTCTTTTTACTATGAAGGGAAAACTTTTTGCGGTAACTCAAAAACAGATAAACTGATCATGTCTGCTATAGTTTTCATTTAATGTCTTTCTTAAGCTCTACTTCCACGATTTTTTTCATATTTTTTGGATCTATGGTTCAAAAGTTAGAGGGGGGGGGGACACATTTTTTTTTTCTTTCGGAGCGATTATATCCTAAAAATGTTTCTTGAAAACCCCTATTAGTTTTGAAAGACCTTTCCAACGATACCCCACACTCTAGGGTTGAAGCGAAAAAAAAATTCCACCCCCACTTGACGTGTAGGGGAGGTACCCTAAAAAAAATTAAATTTTTATATTTTATTGTACGACTTTGTCGGCTTTATTGATTAATATATTCATGCCAAATTTCAGCTTTCTAGCACTAACGACCACGGAGCAAAGTCTCGGACAGACAGACAGACAGACAGACGGACATGGCGAAACTATAAGGGTTGACTACGGAACCCTAAAAAAGGCCTCGTAGGTTCGTGTTCTTCTCTCACTCTCACTGAGCATTTATACTTCATTGCAGCTGACCTGGGGTGACTTCGTATTTGCGGGCATTTACGCATACCTTAAGGTGATGCTGCAGGCCCCGGACCTTGACGAACGCTTCCCCGCCTTCAAGAAACTCGAGCAGACCGTCTATTCCCTCCCCAAGGTCAAGGCCTACGCTGACGCCGCGCCCAAGACCGACCATTAAAGCGATCGGACCATCAGTACGTAATACATAACGGCGACCAGATATTTTTATATTGATCACGTGAAGTGATGCTGCAGGCATTAAAAAATGTGATCATTCAGTACATAACGGCGCTCTAAAAGTATCACGTAATAAAGGTATAACATATTACCCTCCTATTTCTATCAAGAGAAGAACGAAGCGAATGGAATGATTTATCAAGTTATGTTAAAGAAAAATCGAATACCGTCTGAACTTTTCAAGATTTGTGGTTCACCTTCTAGTATTAAAGATCTTGAATTTAAAAGCACTTTGTTAAGTTATAAGTAATATTATATTTTAAGTACATGTTATGTGTAATCGCTGCAGTAATTGTATCTTTTAAAAGTGAAATAAAGCTGCATATTAGTATGTGTTTATTTTCCTACTCCTCTACTGTTATCTGTCATTTATGCATTCATTAACACGAATATAAGAACATACATAAAAGATTTCAAGAAAAGTCTATATTGTCTATTCCTCATGACAGCTCTTGTGCTTTTAATCGCTATAGCGTTACAGCGATTAATGGCTACCAACCTAACAAAATCAAAACTAATACAGTTTTAAACTAAGTGCATTGCTGCCAACTTACAAAATATTCATTTGGTAAAAACACTCACTTCATAAGTCAGAAACACGCATGTGACACCCGTAATATAGCAACACCCATAGACTACGAAGACCTCTTAGCGTTGCTTGTTAGTCTCCGTAGGCTACGGTGGCCAAAATCGAGAAAAATCTGTCCAAAAATGTAATTTAGGAAGTAGCAAGTACCAGGGCCTCATGAGTTACGAGGTGTCGCTGACCGGCCGGCCGCGGCCCGGGGCGGGCCGGGCGCGTAACAAGGTATGCTCGCGCGTCTTGGCTATATACTTTTGCTTTGTTTGCCTAAATTAAGATTTATTTTTGTTGACTCGTAGGAAAAGTATTGTATGCAACGTTGTATAAGTAGGTCAAAAAATGCTCGTGGCGTATTCCTTTACAATGTTCGGCTCTGGCTCACATTGTAACTCACGCCACTCGCCTTTTTTGACCCTTATACAACTGTTGCATAAAATACTATAATGATTGTGTAATTATGGATCGCATGTATCTGAAATAAAGGAATTTATTATTATTCCCTTTATTTCATTTTTTATTATTATTATTATTTATTATTAATACATAGTTCGGCTAATAAGAGGAACAGCAAAACTGCTGACGCACGCACGTAGCGTCCCGCAACAGGCATCTGCCCCTCTCCCACGGCAGGTCAATTTATAAGAGTGCTAATTATTTTACAAGATGAAATAATATTCAATCTAAAACTATAATAAACATGATTTAGCCCGTCCTTAGGTTCAGGGCATATTGTTAGTTTTAAGCGCAAATAATCTTATCAATCGAGCTCGTCATACAAGTATTCGATAGATATTATCAACCGACATTGATTCTAAAGTTCAAAGGCTGTTGCTATACAATTTATGAGAATGAATGAGTAATAGGTTTCTATATAAAGCGGCCCATTTTATTGATTATTGGAAGTGAAAATTTGTAGGTACCTAGCTACCTAGTCACCATCAGATATATCGGAGCGGCCAAAGTGCTCGCAAATAACTGGACACGCCTCTTTTGTCAAGAGTAAATGTCCAGTTGTTTTCATCTTTCGTGGCTTATAGTTTACTTATGAAACGGGTAGTGATAAGTTTAACATACAAAGTTTTTTATTCATATATTTTACGATCAGCATTGAAAACTGTTCAGAATTGATTTTTGTTTAATTTCCATTCTGATATTTTTAGTATGTTTTGTTAAATAGATTTAGTATTTTATTTTCTTCGTATTCGAAATAAAAAATTAATTGCTTAACTCGAGTGAAAAGCTCTGTTCGAGCGCCATGGCCAATACCACGCCAGTAATGGGCGCCTTACATCCCTTGGTTAACAATCTACCTTCGCCGAGATTTGATATTGGTAAAAGGTAAAAATGAAACCAAAAATCATTTCTAAAAATATATTTCATTGTTATTATATTAAATCTATAATACATTATTATTTTATTATACAATAGTACATCAGTTTAAACTATATAGTCGTCATACTTCAGTACAAACGTACAAGCATCCATTTTATTCGTGTCGAAGTGGGGTACGATATAATTGTTAAATTCAACATAATAAATCATAATCCAGGAACAAAGAAATAATTTCATAATAAACACGCCTAACTAAATCATTTAAATGCACAAATTTCTAACTAATATTAGTAATGATAGATCAAATAACGTGTTAGTCAATAGCGATATCTAAAATAAACACCAATGTTTTTTTTAAACGAAAAAGCAGTTAAAATAGGTCACTTTATACAGAATTTTAAAGTCAAGGTCAAGATTTCATAATATTACATGATTTGTATCTCCATACAATTCAAAAAAATCCCTAGGGGCCATACACCAAAAAGGGTAATAAAAAATTAGCTGCTTTACTCAAGGGCGCCGCCAGCTAGGGGGCGGGGTAGTCGATATGGCTGATGGGCTAGGGAGGACAGTCGATATGGCCGATGGGCTAGGGAGGACAGTCGATATGGCCGATGGTCTAGGGAGGACAGTCGATATGGCCGATGGGCTAGGGAGGGCAGTCGATGTGGGCTAGGGAGGGCAGTCGATATGATCGATGGGCTAGGGAGGGCAGTAGATATGGCCGATGGGCTAGGGAGGGCAATCGATATGGCCGATGGGCTAGGGAGGGCAATCGATATGGCCGATGGGCTAGGGAGGGCAGTCGATATGGCCGATAGCCAAGGGCAGGGGGAGGGGCATACATTTATTGTCTTTGTCTAAGATACGTTATAAGGAATATCTACCCTCATCTGTTATTTATTTGTGATAAGAAATAAATTGTAGATAATATTGACAATGACACATTGCAAATAGGTGGCGTAGTAACAGTTTTTTTTTTTTGTTTGTTTATTTAATCGTATGAAAGCTAATTTTATATATAATCTAACTGTAATAGGTAGCCTTATTAAAAAGTTAGTCCAGTCCATGGTTGCTTAGATTTTATATAAATATCGGTTAATCTAGGAATATGATCTATCATTTATTTCTTACGTATCTCCAACTGTTAGTTACAAATTATATTATCTAGGGGGAGGCAGCTGACTCCCCCTGCCACCCCCTGGCGACGTCCTTGGCTTTACTTAGGTCTTTGAATACAATTAAATTGAGAATTATTAATAAAGGTAGAGTATATCATCGGAAAATTGATTATTACAGATTTATTTTTGACTTACATAGGCGTCCACGCGTTTGGGGCAAAACTTCCGAAGCGTTTTTGACGCTCAAAAGGGTTAAAATTGACGCGGCCGATGATGATACGTATGACAGCTCCTCTAATTCGCCTTTGGGTAAACTTAATTTAAAAAATAATTGATTAAATAGGTTGTTACAATATTTTTATTTCTTAATTGTTACATTTCTGAATAAAAAAAATGCGTTATAGTACCATGAATCTAGTGAAGTATGGATTGGGTATGAGTGAGGAACTGACAGAACGGGATAGTCTTATGTATCTTTCAGTAGGAGTAGCAGAGAAGCGTTAATCGTTTGTCCCACTCACAGTCTCACATATTTTTTATTCCCCAACGTAAATTTAGTTTGGTTTATGGTGGGTAACAAATAACCCGCCCAAATCACGTGGGTTGTTTTTGGTGTATGGTCAGGAATGTTAAAACGGGTTCTTAATTTTACCGCATTGCGTATGTTCTGTTCCTCGCGGGCGTACGCGTATAGCACATCTATAGCATCCAATTATCTATGTAGTACCAAAAAAGGTCCAAAAACATTTGACTGTCATAGAGCTCATCATTAGGCGGGTCCACACAGAGCGAGCAGCCTCGCGAGGAAATCTCCTCGCGCGGCAAACGCTCGGCCTCGCGCGGCCGAAATGCTCGTGTAACTTTTGCCTCCCCGAGCCAATTTGCTCGGCAAGATGGCGCCACTCAGTCAGCTGTTCAAAATGGCGCCCGCGTAATTACTGCAGTGGCTTGCGTTTCTTTTATTTTCCTATTTAAAACAATTTTTAAAAAAATGGGTAAGCGTCTGCGTCTCCTATAGTTATCAACTCATTGAATCCAACACAACAGTCAACAATAATAGCGCATGAACAACGAGCCAAAAGTATCTGCCATCCTCGATTACGTTCCCACTTACAGAGTTATCTAGACAGTTCGCGTTCTAAAGTATTTGCAATAGTTATGTATCTCTTTTTGTTAAACTATCAGTGAATGATAGATAATTTTGACGCATAGTCTAATACGCCACTTTTGATGCTAAATGTACATTATGTAGGCTATTTTTAGGAAAAAAACAGGAAGTTCCATTTATTGAGCAGTTTTCTTAAAAAGGCACTATCATTACTAATAATGCGTTGGCTGACAGCTATCATTTTTATGCATGTTCGTGACTATTTTTAATGGATATATTTACATACTAAAAGCATTTCATTAAAAAAATATTATCTCCTTAACCTTCTAAACGCCAAGTTTGATTTGACTGCGTTCTCAATGACGACTTTAGGCGTTTTTGGCGTTCAAAAGTTTAGTTTAAGCGGTCAAATAAAAAAGTAATTCGTAAACCTTATTTCAACGTAATAAGGTCTAATGTTTAATAGTAATTAAAGTGTGTTGCTTTTAGTAGAAGCTTTTTTTTCTGAATAATTAAAGTAAGGCACATAAAATAATATTAACTTACATCATCGACTCGATAGATCTTATCGGATTATATTTTTATACAATTTTTTATCAACCAGATACTTATGTCTGAGAGCGACACTACAATTATAAAATGAAAGGAAAAATTGAAAAAAAAAAAAAATCCCGCTTCAGGCAAAGCGCGAACCTGTCATCTTTCGGAACACCGAACCGATCGCTTTTCACCTACTGAGCTGTCTAAGCTTCTCAGAAGCGCAGGAATCTTCCGACTCCTTTTTTTTATTCAAATCTGGTGAGCGTTTGATTCGTTATTAGCCGGGTCCACACAGAGCGAGCATACGCGCGAGGCAATTTCCTCACGCACAAGCCAGCCAGTGTAGACGTGCCTCGGCCGAGGCGACGCATGCTTTTTCCTCGCCCGAGCGCGCCGCCTCGGCCGTAGCACGTCTACACTGGCCATATTGTGCGTGAGGAAATTGCCTCGCGCGTATGCTTGCTGTGTGTGGACCCGGCTATTTGGTAATACATATGGAAATTTATTAAGTCACTATAACAAAATATTTCAACACATAGAATACAAAAACAAAATTTTAGGGTAGAAAATGGGTTTCTATCCATATCTTTCCATTCCTTCATTTTTCTGCACGATTTTTAACTTAAATATGTTTTTAAGTTATAAACAAACTAACAAAAATAATGTATAAATTATTAAATTAATAATGAACACATTTATGGAAATTCTGCGCTTTTCCATATTGGTCATAAATACTAATCAGTAAAAACACCAAGTATGTTATGTTATAGATTTACAATCAGGGACAGTTAACCCTTTTAATGCCACGCCTGTCGTGTGCGGCGCGTCATCGTGAACCTTGTCACAATGCACGAAGGTTGAAATTGGGCTGCAGCGCGTGTCAGTTGACGTCCTTGGCGGTCAAAGGGTCCACGGAAACTTGAAATTCATTGAGGTAGAGGTACAATACATTATCATTCGCCTGTCAGTCGAGTAATTACTATCTTCTATTCATATAAGGTACCTTATCTCGTAATTGTATTCAATTATAAAAAGAAGAAAAATCGAAAGTCTCAACGAAGGGCATAGCTAATGGTTTATATACATCAAATCGTGTTAGCCGGTGAGCCGGCGAATCTAAATGTGTAGTTACTCGAGCGTCGTAGAGACCTATGGGAATTGAAAGATAAGATGATAGGAAAAAAACGGACAGACAGACGTAAGGGTTTTTGCCATTTGGCTACGGAACCCTAAAAAAGGTTATATAAAGTTTTCTTTTCCAGCGAGCAGAAAAGCGTCTCTACAGATCTGTTTTTTAATTTCGGGAGGTTGGTGGAGGGTTAAAAAATACTCGAGCGTCGTAGAGACCTATGGGAATTGAATGATAAGATGATAGGAAGAAAAAAAGGTTATATAGAGTTTTCTGTTCAAGCGAGCAGGAAAGCGTCTACAAATCTTTTTTTTTTTAATTTGGTTGGTGAAGGGTTAAAAAATCTTTAAGTAGATTGTGGATTTGGTCATTTTGGTCAAGTTAATGGCTAAAAGTGGTAAAGGTAGACTCCATGGAGTAGCAAGTATCACTCATATCTTAACCTGATGCGCTCGTGTAACTACAAAAATCCCCTCTTGTAAACAGGTTTTCTATAATGTCATTAGACATTATCCAAAGATTACGTTTGTATGTTCCTCTTAATTCTAGGGACATTACAGTCGCCAAAATATTAAATTGGCCTCAACATAAGCACGTATTAGTTAGGTTAGGTTGAAGTTTAGGTTTGACAACTATTGTTCTGTAGCGTTCAAGAGTTAAATATGTTGGAAATTATTTATCATACTTAAATATGGATAGAATCGTGAGCCATGTTAGATTGACACATTCACTTTAATGTAAGAAACGAACGCACATGTGCGTTCTTGGCATTGGCGGATAGGCGTTCTCGGCGCTCACCGCACGTAGACCTGCAGTTGTCCCGCGAGTTGGAATAGCGTTTTAAGGCCGGGCAGGAACGACGCTGCGGCGGCGAAGTCGGCGCCAGTCGCGAGTGAAGTCGTCACGTGCAGTGCGTTCTCGTAGTCCGACGACTGCACGTACTGCACGCAAGTGTGGAGCGAGCTTAACGCCGTCTCGGATAACTGAACAAAATAACAGAATATTAGTAAAAGCAAACAGTTACTGATTGTAGAAAATGAGTGGAGCGAGGAATATAAATACAATACAAATACACTTTATTGCACACCTCAATACAGAAACAGTACAAATAATACAACACATAAAAAAAATCTGAGAATCAAAGCTTAAAAAATCTAAGAAAAATCAGCCGTCCAAGTACATCTACTTTACCGGTCAAATTCAAGGCACATATTTTTCATACACTATACCGACGTAGATAACTCGAGACTTTAATTCTATATTCAGAGGTAAGCGTCACATACATCCACACTTCCCGATATCGGGCCCAAAATTAGTCACGATGTCGGGCCTGATAATCGTTTTCCGTTACACGGAATATCAGCACATCGTTATGTTTGAAATGTAAAGTGGTTATTTATTTGTTTTACATGGGGGCAAAGTTGTTGTTTGACCGCTCGTGCTAATGTTGATTCCAAAATTGAACCACGAGCGTAGCGAGTGGTTCGAGAAGTGGAATCTTGTGCGTTGCGAGGGTTTCCTCGCCTTGATGTGGTGAAAATTTTTGTGTTTCACTCGGAGGCAGTTTGTTTAACCCTCGTGCATTGAAACGAAGGTTAAACAAACTGCCTCCGAGTGAAACACAAAAATTTTCACCACACCAAGGCGAGGAAACTACTAATAAAAAAAAACATTCAAAATCATCATTTAAAAGTTAATTCTACTAGCTAACATAAGGAAACAACTCAAAATTTGCATCTGATTACTTTGCCCCACATGTGGATAAAATGCAATTTTCTCATTAATTTTTGAACAATTAAAATGGTATTTGGTGTAGTGAAAAATACATTGTCTCTAATTGCCAAAAATGTTCAATGTTTGATATTTTTGAATATGAACATTTTTTTACATTTCTAATATTGTAAACCATGTGCTGAAATTATTTGGTGAAACGGAAAAATACTCTTGCTCGGGCTCGACGTCGGGCCTGATATTAGGCCTGATAAAGTGTGGATGTAATTGGCACTTTAGGCCACAAAGTGGCAGACCCAAGGAAAACGGCCGCTATAATCCTAGATATGCGTTCGCAACTCACCCGGTATTCTCGCAGCAGGTCGTACAGCGTCTCCAGCCTCCGTTGGACATCTTCTAGTTTCCTCTTCATTTGCTAAACGAAACAAATAATTAAACAGTTCGATCAATTAGTACAACAAATAGGTAGTAAAAAAGATAATCAAGTTAGGATTCTATGAGGTATGTGGTAAAACTGGCTTTAAAATAATTTGACGAACACATTTTTGTTGATTTTTTCCACCACCGCAGAAAGAGCACTGACCCAAAGGTTTACAATTTATAGAAATGGCTTTCGCTGCAACTTCAACCTTATTCCCTACATGATAAGGTACATACCGGGTTCGCAGCCCTGTTAGAGCACTCCGCTCGAATGGCGTCGAAGACGCTCTGCATGACTTTATGTTCTTCAGGCAGTTCAGCCTTCTGTGTGGGAGTTGCTTCTACGGCTGGCAACGGTGACGCCGACTGAGAATAGATCATGTTTAGTACAGAATCGTCACGGCAAAAAGCTATACTGTTAAAAAAATCTCAGTTTTAGGTTCATTAGTTTTATAAAAAGTTACTGATTGTAGAAGAGCTCTACGTTTACGTCCGTGTTTTAGTTTAGTGCGAATATGTATTCATATTCTTCATTTTTATTGATCATACATTGTAATAGTACAGTCAGCGTCAAATACTTTGTAGCAACCAAAGTAGCCAAATAGTTCGGTACACCATATATTTAGATGGTTTTTTGGACCCGGGTACGTCCTTAAACTACGTCCAAAAGAGAGGTATGGGCATTGTGAATGTCATCTCGCTTTGTGTGGTAGGGCACAGCACAGCGGATGTCATTCCAGATCTAGAGCAGAGCCCAACTGGGGAAGTACCTCCACCTTACAGAAAACAGCAGCCAAATAACACTAGACCCTACTCATAGTGTTGTGTTCCTGACGGTGAGTAAGGTTGCCAGAGCTCAACGAGGGGGGGAGGGGGTTAGGGTCGGCAACGCGCATGTAACTCCTCTGGAGTTGCAGGCGTACATAGGCTACGGAGACTGCTTACCATCAGGCGGGCCGTATGCTTGTTTGCCACCGACGTAGTATAAAAAAAAAAATGGTGTACATTACGATACAAGTGGGAAAAATAGGAAATTCGAAACGAGTGGCGATAAATTAAAACACGACCGAGGGGAGTGTTTTAAATCGACACGAGTTGCGAATTACCTATTCGCACATGTATCGTACAACGTTTTACAGTACATATGGCCCTTTAAATGTTCGGCACAGTAATATAATATGCTAATTTTCGCACTAGTGCGATAAAGAAGCACCGTATGTACTTTAAATTACATTATTATACCGGGTGTGGCCTGTAACACGAGCAATAAATTTAACTGTAGGCTTACTTCTCAAACTTACCAATATTTTTTCAGCGATTTTTGAAAATTATGAATTCTTTAGACTTCCCATTTTTCATACAAATTAAATATTACCTTCAAGGTACGCTGTCATCAGTGTAATTGACGTTGATTGTCACGCTTTAAACATAACAAAATTCGCAATACATTGCGTCTTGGAATAACCTTAAAGTGTTCTAAAAATCAAAATAAGAGTTATTTTTTAAAGTTGTTGAACAAATGTTGGTCAGTTTGGGGAGTGCAGCCTACAGTTAATTTCTTTGCTCCTGCTACAGGCAAAGGTAAGGTTTTCGACAAATTTGCTACTTGCGTTTACTGGTCATGGTATGAACTCGCACTAAACACATTAAAACGTGTAAACAGGCGTTAAGAAAAAACATGCTGGAGTTTGACACCACTGGGTGCCAAGTGTCAATTGAATTGTCAACAAACAACTTGAACAGCGTCAAGTCTTTGACAACCAGATGTGCCGGGCTATACGAGGCCAAACAGCGACATTTACTTTGGCTGTCAAATTTTATGAATGTTTTTTTCTTAATCTATTCTATGAGGTATTAATTCACTTTGATTCACAATTACCCGAGGATACTGCTGCACAGGCGGATACTGTTGCTGTTGGTACTGGTCGCACTGTCCAGGGTACTGTTGTTGGCCAGGATATTGTTGTTGTCGAGGGTACCGCAGTTGTCCAGGATATTGTTATTATTGTTGGGCGGGGTTCAGAGGAACGAGTAATGGATTCGACTCCAAAAAGTTGGTGTGTGATTTTATTAGGTTGTTCTTATAAGTTTTTAATTACCTGAGGATATTGCTGTACAGGTGGGTACTGTTGCTGTTGGTACTGGTCGTACTGTCCAGGATACTGTTGTTGCCCTGGGTACTGTTGTTGGCCAGGATATTGTTGTTGGCCAGGATATTGTTGTCCAGGGAACTGTTGTTGCCCAGGATATTGCTGGGCAGGGTTAAGAGGCACGTGTGTGGGCTCGACCCCGAATAGGGGGTGGGTGATGGGCGCTTGCTGCTGGACTTCTTGTTTTGGCTAAAAATAGAATAATTTTGGTAATGATTACAGTTTTCGTTATTTTTTTTTTTTAGTTATAGTGTAATCTGTCTCCATCTTTTGACTCATTTTAAGTTTTGTTGGTCACTTTTTAGTAAGATTATTTGTCGTTTTTCAATATTTGTATAGTTTACGTAAGTTTATAAGGTACTTCCTATCAATGTTACAATTTGCGATAAATAAACACAACAATAACTCTATTTACAATTTTGATTAGTCGAAACACATCCAAAAGGGCAAAAAACAAAAATCGTTCGGTTAAAAATAAGTATCTCAAAGTCATAATATTGTAATAACAAGTCAAAAAACATGAAATGATGAAGGGAACGAATGATAGAATATATATGCTACGTTACGGGTTGGGTCTGATTCGTCATGTTTTGATTTTATTACATTCCAAACTCTTTAACTCAAAATATTCAGGGTTTGATTTATGGTTCTAATGCATTATCAATGAATAATCTCAATCTGCTTTTCATGCCAAAAGGTTAAACCCTAAAGTGGTTTTTCCTAAACGTTTTAAAATGTTTTGTGATTTTTGTGAAGTCGGCTTTATTTTTGGTAAAAAATGTTAAAGTACGACGCTTTGTTCATGCCAAACGCTACATCAAGTCACAGAATAAGTAAAAGTATTATCATATAGAACGGCCACGCACCGCCCCGCCCCGATTCGAATAACCTCGCCCCGCGACAGCAGTCTGACGGACTTCTGGGCTATAACCGCGAAAATCGAATATTTTAATACAGCTAACTTTACAGTAGGTAAATATAGCGGGCGCCGGTTTTCCTTTTTATTTTTTCTACTTACGACAGACAACGTGGCAATGCTAGTTCCATTGAGCCAAATCATTTAAAAGTTGACTTTATTTTAAAATACAATTGTAGTCAATTTTACTTATATGTGCAATATAAATTTTCCGAAAAAAATATTTATATTTTCTAGTTTGATATTTATATTGCGGCAACGCTCCGTAAACTCGAAAACATGTAACTAGCTGCCCTAAGCAACTTACGCACACAATGACGCGTTTACAAACCCGTTCACGCAAATGAGTTTTGATGTATGGCGTGTCCGCCCTTTGGTCAAGTATGAAGCTTATAGGGATAGATACGTATGCATTCTTACTGCCAAGTTTGTGCAAAATTAGCGTGGTCAGAGTATATCAGAGAGGGCCACACATTCAGACACAAAGAACTCGTCTCAAAGGCTACCTCGCCGGCGCGGCGGAGCTCTATAATGTGTCCCCAACGTCTCGTCCCAGCGTGGAGCGCAGACATTTCTCCGGATTCGGGGTGGTAACCGTACTAAACACATTCAATTTCAGTACAAGTCTCAACTATAGCTTTACAAACAGAGGTATTTTTTCTACTGACGGAAATGACTTAACAGACTATATATCGTCAATACATATTTTAAAATTATAGAAACTTCTAAGTTTATTCTAACAATAGAATAAATACAAAACTCACCTTAGGCTTGGCAGTAACCGGTGGTGGGTCGTTCCAGCCAGGCGGCGCCTCCTGCCGCCGCTCCTGATAGTAGTTGCCGTTCACTTGACTCGCTACTGGCGCCGGGTTCATTGGATTTACACTCGGGTTTATCGGATTTACAGTAGAGTTCATCGGGTTTAGGGGATTTACACTCGGGTTCATCGGATTTAGTGGATTTACACTCGGGTTCATCGGATTTAGTGGATTTACACTCGGGTTCATCGGGTTTAGTGGATTTACACTCGGGTTCATCGAGTTTAGTGGATTTACACTCGGGTTTATCGGGTTTAGTTGGCTCTGGTTTACCGGCTGGCTGTATGTGTAACTACCACTACTAGGGACTGTCGCGCCGCTATATTGGTCAGGAAGGGGGCTGTTGAAGCCATAAGTGGGGGGTTGGGGGTTATTGAAACTGTACTGGTTGTAGAGGGGCGCGGATTGCACGGATGGATCCACTTTGTATTTGGATTTGGAGGTTATTCCACCTGGAAAAGAAACGATAATAAGTTTGTAATATATGAATAATAAAAGACTCAGAGCCAGTTGCACTAACTACAGTTAACAGACTGATCAACGTTACGCAGCAGAGAACTATTAAACTTCCCAAACAATAAAATTAACAAACGCTTTAACGTTGACAGGCGGTTTGGCGCAACCGACCCTAATACATATGACGTAACTGTTAAAATCCTAACCCTACTTTTATCTACTCTAGAACCTTAATGGTCCCGTACTGTGCGGTTTAAGAGGAACTTCCTCCCGCGGACGCTTCGGCTATGGAATGAGCTCCCTACCGAGGTTTTCCCGGAGGCTACAGTATGGGGTCCTTCAAAAAAGGAGTGTATAAGTTTTTAAAGGGTCGGCAATGCGCATGCGTGTTGCAGGCGTCCATAGGCTACGGTGACTGCTTACCATCAGGCGGGCCGTATGCTCGCTTGCCACCGACGTGGTAAAAAAAAAACCTCCCGGTGGCCTGTGCGCGTACGCCGGCGGTACAGTCTGTTTGTTTGTGTCGCAGTGACAGAATAGTTACCGGAGTGCGCGCCCCCGCTGGCCGGGCGCGGCGGCTGCGGGGGCTGCGGGGGCTGCGGGGCGGGCGCGGCGCGGGGCTGCTGCGCCCACGGGTTGGGCTCGTATGATGGCGCCACTGTCGATAACAAAATATGACAACTAACACTAAAATACAATATCATAAAGAAAAAATGCCACTAAATGATTAACCGCTAAACAGAAAAGTTGACAACCATCTTAAAAGGTTCAACAGATTATCTATATCGAAATACTAGTGAGAACGAACCTGCGCTGTAGGTGTTTGAAACGTCGTTGTGTGCCACGAGATGTCCGCGCTTGGCGTGCCCGCTCGTCGTGCGGCAGCGCGCGAACTGCGGCATGCCTTGCTGTTGTTGCTGCTAATATCAAAACCCAGTCATTCATTACACGTAATAAACTAATTTAATATGGACCAAACAAATTAATTTTTCACCACACCAACTGGTAAATGCCCTCTTGATTGTTAAAAAACTAATGAGAAAGTTGCATTTTATCCACACGTGGGGCAAAGTAATCAGATGCGAATTTTGTGTCGTTTCCTTCTGTTAGCTGGTAGAATTGATTTTTAAAATGATGGTTTTGGACGATACATTTTTAATTAAGTTCATTTGGATTTGATTTGGTTTGTTTTTTTTTGGTATTTCATAGTTAGTATTTTCCTCGCGTTGGTTTGGTGAAAAATGTTGTGTTTCACTCGGAGGCAAAGTTTGTTTAACCCTCGTGCCTTGAAACCCTCGCAACGCTCAAGATTCCACTTCTCGAACCACTCGCTGCGCTCGTGGTTCTATTTTGGAATCTTTCGCTTGCTCGGGTATCAATATTAGCACCAGCGGTTAAACAACATCTTTGCCCCCTTGTAAAACAAATAATTATTAGACCATTCATTATTGACCATGCTTTAAACACCGTGTTTTTTTTATTTCCGTTAATTTCAGGGGTGCATTCCTGAGCTTAAATTTAGTAACTTTCTCAAAGACATCGGTATTCTAATTAACTCCATTTCGGAGATAAACAATATTTAATTTTTATCTTATAAGACCCTTACGAGCGTGTACACTTGCCTTAGGGCCTGTTTACATATTGATTAGTGTTAAGTATGAGTTAATACATTTGCTACTAAACGTAAATACTATCTCGGACGATTGATGTTCAAAATGACATTGATATGTCACAGTTTTCAATTGTTTCGTTGAGTTAAATGTAATGCCCGGGTTACAACAACGCTATATGCAACATTTAATTACTTTTTATAAAAATACAAATAATTAAAAATAAATAAAAAGTTTTTTTTTTAATTTACTATGGGATATAGTTTCCTTAAACGTACTTACCGATACCCCGAAGTTAACGGAATTCAATAAAAACACGGTGTATAATAGGTAGGGAGAGGGTGATTAAAAAAAAACTATTACTCTACTGTTATCTGTCATTTATACATTCATGAACACAAATATAAGAACATACATAAAATGTTTGAAGCAAAGTCTATATTGTCGTTTCCTTATAACAGCACTTGTGATTTAAAATCGGTATAACGTTACAACGGTTAATGGCTACCAACCTAACAAAATCAAAATTAATACATACAGTTTCGAACAATGTACATTGCTGCCAACTTACAATATATTCATTTGGTTGCTCAGTACCAACAATTGCTTCGCAAGTCAGAAACACGCATGTGACACCCGTAATATAGCAACCAGTGAGCTCCATCTTAGACCCTGTCTTCACTTTCCATCACTAGGGTCAATCGCCGATCAGTTTTTAATAATAAAAAAAATACGTTCATAGGTGCACTGGGTTAAGAATCACGAAAAGCTAAAGAATGGAATGCGCTCCCGCCCTCTGTATTCCCTGATAAATATGACCTCGGTCTCTTTAAAGCAAGAGTGAATAGGCTACTACTGAACCGGTCAGCTCCATCTTAGGCCCTGTCTTCACTTTCCATCAGGTGTGACTAGAGCCAATCGCCGAACAGTTTTTAATAAATAAAAAAAAAAAGCGACGATCACGAAATTTTGATTTATTTTAAGCGGAGTGTCGTGTTGTCGTGCACTTGCGTACAATGGCAGGCGAAGTTATTTTTAGCTCACTAGGTGGCGCGGTAATTGCAGCAGGACAGGGCGTTGGGATAATGTTTGTTGTCATCTCAAAAAATGCCGCCACAGACAAGAGAAATATATTATTTCCCAATTGTGTTGATTTGTACGTAAGATAAAATAGTACATTACTATAGAGGACGGGAAACGAAGGGTTGCAGGCCAAGTAGATATAGACGGCCGAGCGTAGCGAGGTCGGATAGGGAGACGCGGCCGGCAACCCCGTTTCCCGCCGAGATTTGTATAGTGCTTTTCTCAAACTTGCAATGAAATAATTTTAAAAAAATAGGATGATGATTGTTTAATGTCCTAATGTGATAGGTTATTCAGTGCGTGGGGTATTGAACGGGAACAAAAATGTAATTATTTTGGCGCTACCACGCACGCCATTACGCTTTTTTCTTTTCTTTTTCTTTCTTTTTTTTTTCTTTTTTGTGTTTTTTGTTGTTACCGAAAGGGGAACTTAATTTGATTATTTTTACGCTACGAGGCACGGTTTAGGAGATACAGCTCTATAAAGATTTCTGCATGACTGAAAAAAATTAAACTTTTTGGGGCTGTATCTCCTAAACCGTGCGTCGTAACGCAAAAATAATGAAATTTTTGTTCCCCTTTGAACCCCTGAAATAATATTTAACAAACACAAAAAAGAAAAAAAAAAGAAAAAAGACAACAAAATGAAAAAAAAACAGAATTTTGCTTATAGGTTTTTTTATAGTTGAATGCCAAGAGGTGCCATTATTTGACGTTAAAAAACAAAAGAAGGTTGCCTTACAGTCCTAGGTGTGTAAGGCTGTATGAAATTCCTTTACATAAATCATCTTCACTCATCGCACCTGATATGTAGTATTTCCGGACCTAATTTGAAGTCATGTCAACATTTCATTACAAGTTTGAGAAAAACCTATTTAAATATATATATAAATTAATTAATACTATTTAATCTGTTCCTCCATGGAACACCTCCAATTTTAATCGTAGTCAGGAATATCATTTTTGGTAAAAGCTTTTAAAGCTGACTGTACCTTTCTTTCCACAGGCAACTAATACTCACCGAGCTAATTCTAAAAACCCCAAACACAATTAGGTTGCGTTGTTTTATCACAGAGTCTCACGGCTGCCTCCCGTCTCTATCGTCAGATCAGCTCCATGGTACCATAATATTGCATTGTCACCCGACTTACATATAGTACGGTCGCCAAATCTCAAAAGCCCTCTAGAAACACGATTTAATTGACTCGGCTCGGCCTTACCCACAACCGGTATCAATGTGTTCGGACAGTTCTCCTGATCACCGTACATGCGGTAGTAAAGCGGAAAAATGGTGGAGGGGATAGTAATGACGTCACAAAGATGGCGGCCGGACCTATTCTTTTTGGCGGTGTATCTCGAAAACCACTTAACCGATTTTAATCATCGAGGTGTCAAATAATAGCTTATATTATGGAGATTATTTCCTTTTCTACAAACATTTACGTGAAACCTATAGGAAAAAAATAATCACAAAAAACAGTTTTTTTATAAAAAAATTTTTTTTTTATTTTGTAAAAATCTCCGTAAATATTAGCATTTCGCAAATTTTGTTTAATATAACACATATTGCTTCATTATCAAGGAATATAATGAGCCTTAAAACATACAGATCGAGTAATAAACAATGAAGCTACACTCATTTATTTGCGCATGGGTAACGATAACTGGCTTTTACCGGTCGAAACTGTGGTGACTGTTACGATACGTATTGAATGGAATTTATAGAGTATCGGTTTTAATTACTGAAATTATAATGACAATTATAAAAACCAGACACAATAATGTTACCTTACTTCGACGTTTAGTCTCTTTTTTCGTCTTAATCATAGGTAGGTACATATTTCTTTTTACTTAAAAATTTTATACAGGGTGAACTTTTAACCACCAGTCATACTCTGCGCAGCGACTTTATAGGTCATACTGAACAACTTTTACTATTAGTAGTCCCCAAGCCGCTCCGAGGCCAGATTTAATTGACTCAGCTCGGCCTTACCCACAACCGGTATCAATGTGTTCGGGCGTTTCTCCTGATCACCGTACATGCGGTAGTAAAGCGGAAAAATGGTGGGATGGGATAGTAATGACGTCACAAAGATGGCGTCCGGACCTATTCTTTTTGGCGGTGTATCTCGAAAACCACTTAACCGATTGTATTCATCGAGGTGTCAACTAATAGCTTATATTATGGAGATTATTTCCTTTTTACAAACATTTACGTGAAACCTATAGGAAAATAATAATCACAAAAAACATTTTTTTTTATACATTTGGTTGGTAGGTTTGTCTTATGTTTTAAAGCAGTAAAATCTTTCAAGTCGAAACACAGTATAAATATACATTTTGTTGTCTAATCTAAAAGTATGATGTTCATTGTTTAAGACTGATTAGTGATTACTGAATTAAATAACATGCTATTTGTTATTTTTGTTTTATTTTTTAAATCAGGTATTAATTTATTCACTATGTATCACTATACAGGCAAAATGTGTATCATAGTTGGTCTGTAAGTACTTACTACTTGTGTCGAATATAGGTATAAGATGAAATTTTAACCACCAGCCATACTCTGCGCAGTGACTTTACAGGTCATACTGAACAACTTTTATTATGGGACCAATGCCGAATCACGCAAGAAAATTTGGATCTGGAATGACACCCACTGGCTGTGCCCTACCACACAAAGCGAGATGACATTCACAATGCCCATACCTCTCTTTTGGACGTAGTTTAAGGACGTACCCGGGTCCATGACGCATGCTCGCCACACCGCTGCTTAAAATAAGCTGACGCACCGTAAATTTAACTGCGCAAAATCGCAAAAAATATTACACGGAGATCTTATGGCAGACACCGTACCGGTGACGTAAAAGACGCAACTGTTTTGCGAACAAAAAAGATTCGCGTGAAGCACGTCACTGCGATTCCGTACCGTCACCGTTTTTTAAACAGCGGTGTGGGGAGCATGCGTCAAAAACGGTACGCATACGACGCGTCACTGCGATTCCGTATCGTGACCGTTTTTTAAGCTGCGGTCTGGTCGCACCTTGTATTGTATTGTATTGTATTCGGGCGATTTTTCCGCAACTCGACGACTTGCGCCTATTTTGCGTGATATGTTGGGGGTGGGCTAGTCCTGCCAGCCCAGCTCCTCGAGGAATCCTATCAAACCTTTGATGTTGAGTAGGACCTCGGGGAGGTCTCTCGGAGATCCGAGATGTTTAGCCCTGTATGGAGTCACTCCGCTGCATTCCAGCACCACGTGAGAGGCTGTTTCTTCTGTCTCCATGCAACCTCGGCACAGGGGACTGTCTGTGACACCTGTTGTGAAAAGATGTTTGTTAAATAGTCCATGACCTGTTATGACACTGGTTACCATACTCAGTCGGACCTTCCCTAGTTGCAGGAGCGCCCTTGTGAGTTTTCCGTTGATGCCAGGCATGGCTTCTTTTGCCTGTCTGCATCCAGTCTGGTTCAGCCAGTGTTCTGTGTGTAGTTTCCCTGTACGTGCCAGCAGCATTGAGCGTACCTTGCTAAATGGTATCGGAAGAATCGGTTCCGGACCAATCGCCCCCGCATTCGATCCTTGCCTGGCAAGCTCGTCCGCAGCATCGTTACCTCGGGATCCACTGTGTCCCTTGATCCATTGTAGGGTGATCTTGTTATTATGACATACCTCCATTAGTCGTTCGTGGCATTCGTGTATAAGTTTGGATGTAACTATATGGCTATTTAGAGCCATTAAGACTGCTCTACTGTCGGAGAGTATGCGGATGGAGGATCCTACTACCTTCCTTGCAGTGATGGCAGCCGCCGCGTTTATGATGCCCATGCACTCAGCTTGGAATACCGAGTAATGGGCTCCTAGCGGAGTGGTGATCGACATGTTCAGGTCTTCTGAGAAGGTTCCAGAGCCCGATCCGCTGTCTGTTTTGGACCCATCAGTGAAGATTCTCAGCTCCCGGGGATTGAGTCCTTCATGATTGTCGTCCTCATATAACTGTATTTTGTACCTTTTATCGAAGATAGCTTGTTTGTGAATCCGGTCCGTGCCTGACCCAAGCACTGGAAATTCGTCATACACCTTTTCCAGGCATTTTGTGTGAAGAGCTCCTGTGATGTTAGACCATATCTTGAGGGTTCGCAACCTTACCGCTGAGAGACTGGCCTCTTGCTGTATGTGTAGGTGCAGCGGTGGAAGGTTTAGCATGACCTCCATGGCTGCAGTCGGGGTAGACCTCGTGCAGCCAGTGGTGGCCGCGCATGCGAGCCTTTGAAGTCTTTGTAGTTTGTCTCGTACGTTGCCTAGGTTTGTTCTTGGCCACCAAACCAGAGCACCGTAACAGAGTAAGGGGCGGATTATCGTCTTATAGAGCCAGAGGGTAATTTTCGGGTTGAGTCCCCACCTCTTACCAATCATCCTTCTGCACTGCCAGAAGACAACTCCCGCCTTGTCTATCCGTTTGTTGATGTGGTTGTTCCAATTGAGTTTATTGTCGAGAGTTAGGCCTAAGTACTTAACTTCATCGGACAGCTGTAGCTCAGTTTGGAAAAGTGTTGGTCTGGTAAAGTTGGTCGCACCTTTATATGGGACAGTCAAATTTTTTTTCGCGATTTCGGAATTGGTCCCATAGTAAAAGTGTTAAGTATGACCTATAAAGTCGCTGCGCAGAGTATGACTGGTGGTTAAAAGTTCACCCTGTATAAAATTTTTAAGTAAAAAGAAATATGTACCTACCTATGATTAAGACGAAAAAAGAGACTAAACGTCGAAGTAAGGTAACATTATTGTGTCTGGTTTTTATAATTTTAATTATAATTTCAGTAATTAAAACCGATACTCTATAAATTCCATTCAATACGTATCGTAACAGTCACCACAGTTTCGACCGGTAAAAGCCAGTTATCGTTACCCATGCGCAAATAAATGAGTGTAGCTTCATTGTTTATTACTCGATCTGTATGTTTTAAGGCTCATTATATTCCTTGATAATGAAGCAATATGTTTTATATTAAACAAAATTTGCGAAATGCTAATATTTACGGAGATTTTTACAAAATAAAAAATAATAATTTTATAAAAAAACTGTTTTTTGTGATTATTTTTTTTCCTATAGGTTTCACGTAAATGTTTGTAGAAAAGGAAATAATCTCCATAATATAAGCTATTATTTGACACCTCGATGATTAAAATCGGTTAAGTGGTTTTCGAGATACACCGCCAAAAAGAATAGGTCCGGCCGCCATCTTTGTGACGTCATTACTATCCCCTCCACCATTTTTCCGCTTTACTACCGCATGTACGGTGATCAGGAGAACTGTCCGAACACATTGATACCGGTTGTGGGTAAGGCCGAGCTGAGTCAATTAAATCTGGCCTCGGAGCGGCTTGGCGACCGTACTAATATGTATACAAAATTTCAGCTCAATCGGAAACCGGGAAGTGCACCAAATTTAACTTCCAAGATTTTATTACAGACCGACAGACAACGGGGACAGGTGAAACTAAATAAAAGCTTGTAAAAAAACCGGCCAAGAGCATGTCGGGCCATGCTCAGAGTAGGGTTCCGTAGTTACTTTTCCGTCACAATAAGCTAAAATGGAGCTTAATGTATAGTAGATTGTTAACCAAGGGATGAACTGTGGATGTACGTCTTTTTACTATGAAGGGTAAACTTTTTGTAATAACTCAAAAACAGCTAAACAGATCATGTCCGCTATAGTTTTTATATAATGTCTTTCTTAAGCTCTACTTCCACGATTTTTTTCATATTTTTTGGACCTATGGTTCAAAAGTTAGAGTGGGGGACACATTTTTTTTTCTTTCGGAGCGATAATCTCCGAACATACTCATTTTATAAAAAAATGTTTGTTGAAGACCCCTATTAGTTTTGAAAGACCTTTCCAACGATACCCCACACTGTAATGCTGAAGCAAAAAAAAAAAATTCATCCCCACTTTACGTAAAGGGGAGGTACACTAAAAAAAAATATTTTTTTAGATTTTATTGTACGACTTTGTCGGCTTTATTGATGTATATATCCATGCCAAATTTCAGCTTTCTAGCACTAACGACCACGGAGCAATGCCTCGGACAGACAGACAGACATACAGACGGACATGGCGAAACTATAAGGGTTCCTAGTTGACTACGGAACCCTAAAAAGACAACTCACATGGCTCTGCCGGCGCGGGTCGAGGCCCAGGGCCGTGTGCAGGCGCTCGTGCAGCTCGCCGCGCGCCGCGCCCTCCAGGCTGCTGAGCGCGCTGCGGAGGCAACCCTGGGCCGCTAGACGTCCCGCGTACTCTGTAAGCACTGCCTCCAGTTTGCCGCCATTCTGGAAAAAAGCGTCTTATCAGCCTAAATTCTACATAATTTTAAATTTTAAATTAAAAATTAAAATTAAAATTTATTTATTTCAAGCTATTTGGCTCATATTTGTACAATATTTACACAACACACACATTATAATAGAAATAGACACTAAAGAATACCTACACTAAAATATATAATAAATTTACAAATTATAATAATTATGCTTATGCTATGCTATGCTGCTAGCCGACGCCTGTCCTCACATGCCTATTACAACAGTGGGTGATGTAGGGTCAGTCGAGACGGTCTGCAATCATCGCCAGGACAGTTTTAGAACACTTATAGATATTATTAGAAAATAAAACTTTTTAACAAAAAATAAAACCGACTTCAAAAATTACCAAAAGCGCCATACATGTACCTATAACATTTGAAGAGTTCCCTCGATTTCTCCAAGATCCCATCATCAGACCCCGACTTGGTGCCAACGGGACCATCTCGGGGTTATACCCGTACGATTAAAAAAAAATTTTGAAAATCGTTTCACGATTCTCGGAGATATTGAGTAACATACATACAAAAAAACAGTCGGATTGAGAACCTCCACCTTTTTTTAAGTCGGTTAAAAATAAATAGTTTATTTTCCGAGTAGACATATTACAATATGCTTATGAACGTCAAATAAAGCTACGCCGGCTCTAACCCTACACCTCTGACCCGAGAAGATTTAAATCTCTCCTAAATTGCAGGAGGGTATCCCAATATGGGACCGGCAAGAAACTCGGCGGGAACTGAAAACACAAATCAAAATATTTGATAAAAATAATTTGATTTGTTCCCAAACTTGTGTACCTCTTATTTTATTTACTACATGGATAATACCAAGAAACACTCCCCGCGCATGTGTTTTGCCAAGGCGTGCGCACCTCCATCCCTCCGTTTAGCCACCCAGCGCAATAATAATACATCGGCACTGGCCAATATAGCTGTGACCGTCTCACCTGTATGTCTCTCCCTCTAGCGGCCGCGGCTCTCCTCATAAGCAACGCCAGCTCCGTAAGTTTTGCCAAGGCGTGCGCTCCTCCATCCCTCCGCTTAGCCCCCCAATACGATAATGCACTGGCACTAGCCAATATAGCTGTCTCCGTCTCACCTGTATGTCTCTCCCTCTAGCGGCCGCGGCTCTCCTCATAAGCAACGCCAGCTCCGTAAGTTTTGCCAAGGCGTGCGCTCCCCCATCCCTCCGCTTATCCCCCCAATACGATAATGCACTGGCACTAGCCAATATAGCTGTCTCCGTCTCACCTGTATGTCTCTCCCTCTAGCGGCCGCGGCTCTCCTCATAAGCAACGCCAGCTCCGTAAGTTTTGCCAAGGCGTGCGCTCCCCCATCCCTCCGCTTAGCCCCCCAATACGATAATGCACTGGCACTAGCCAATATAGCTGTCTCCGTCTCACCTGTATGTCTCTCCCTCTAGCGGCCGCGGCTCTCCTCATAAGCAACGCCAGCTCCGTAAGTTTTGGCAAGGCGTGCGCTCCCCCATCCCTCCGCTTATCCCCCCAATACGATAATGCACTGGCACTAGCCAATATAGCTGTCTCCGTCTCACCTGTATGTCTCTCCCTCTAGCGGCCGCGGCTCTCCTCATAAGCAACGCCAGCTCCGTAAGTTTTGCCAAGGCGTGCGCTCCCCCATCCCTCCGCTTAGCCCCCCAATACGATAATGCACTGGCACTAGCCAATATAGTTGTCTCCGTCTCACCTGTATGTCTCTCCCTCTAGCGGCCGCGGCTCTCCTCATAAGCAACGCCAGCTCCGTAAGTTTTGCCAAGGCGTGCGCTCCCCCATCCCTCCGCTTAGCCCCCCAATACGATAATGCACTGGCACTAGCCAATATAGCTGTCTCCGTCTCACCTGTATGTCTCTCCCTCTAGCGGCCGCGGCTCTCCTCATAAGCAACGCCAGCTCCGTAAGTTTTGCCAAGGCGTGCGCTCCCCCATCCCTCCGCTTAGCCCCCAATACGATAATGCACTGGCACTAGCCAATATAGCTGTCTCCGTCTCACCTGTATGTCTCTCCCTCTAGCGGCCGCGGCTCTCCTCATAAGCAACGCCAGCTCCGTAAGTTTTGCCAAGGCGTGCGCTCCCCCATCCCTCCGCTTAGCCCCCCAATACGATAATGCACTGGCACTAGCCAATATAGCTGTCTCCGTCTCACCTGTATGTCTCTCCCTCTAGCGGCCGCGGCTCTCCTCATAAGCAACGCCAGCTCCGTAAGTTTTGCCAAGGCGTGCGCTCCCCCATCCCTCCGCTTAGCCCCCCAATACGATAATGCACTGGCACTAGCCAATATAGCTATCTCCGTCTCACCTGTATGTCTCTCCCTCTAGCGGCCGCGGCTCTCCTCATAAGCAACGCCAGCTCCGTAAGTTTTGCCAAGGCGTGCGCTCCCCCATCCCTCCGCTTAGCCCCCCAATACGATAATGCACTGGCACTAGCCAATATAGCTATCTCCGTCTCACCTGTATGTCTCTCCCTCTAGCGGCCGCGGCTCTCCTCATAAGCAACGCCAGCTCCGTAAGTTTTGCCAAGGCGTGCGCTCCCCCATCCCTCCGCTTAGCCCCCCAATACGATAATGCACTGGCACTAGCCAATATAGCTATCTCCGTCTCACCTGTATGTCTCTCCCTCTAGCGGCCGCGGCTCTCCTCATAAGCAACGCCAGCTCCGTAAGTTTTGCCAAGGCGTGCGCTCCGCCGTCCTTCCGTTTCGCCACCCAACGAGATAGCAAGGCGTCGGCCGAAGCGCCCACTAGATAGCACACTGTAGCTGCCTCTGCGAGGGCTGGGTCGGTCTCTTTTGAGAGGCGATCTCCGAGCATTTCTACAACAAAAGAAAAACAATTAAATATTAAATAAGTTCGATGAAATTCGAATCACTTTCAATTGAAACAGAGTCGATATGTTTTGTTTCGTTCAATATTCAAACAAAAACAAAATCGACTCCTACTTCCTTTGACGACCGGTTTGGCCTAGTGGGTAGTGACCCTGCCTACGAAGCTGATGGTCCCGGGTTCAAATCCTGGTAAGGGCATTTATTCGTGTGATGAGCATGGATATTTGTTCCTGAGTCATGGATGTTTTCTATGTATTTAAGTATTTATACATATTTATATATTATATATATCGTTGTCTAAGTACCCTCAACACAAGCCTTATTGAGCTTACTGTGGGACTTAGTCAATTTGTGTAATAATGTTCTATAATATTTATTTATTTATTACTTCCTATGCCCAAATTTATGTAAGTAAGTATGGCTGGGCCTTAGGACGTTAAAACAAACTAGGAGATTATAGAAATTACATGATTACTTTATTAAGATATTTTTTATGTATTTAGAGGAAATTCCCAACTGTCGTTAGTCTTGGGCGTAGTAGTTCTCATAAATGTATATTATATATTATATGGTGTATACCATGATCATAAAGTACGAATACACATCTTTTTACACTGGTCCTAAACATATACGGACTATAGGCTATCAGATCTAAAATAGGCTTATTTTAAATAAAAAACTATGTCAACGTTAACAAAATACAATCATTTCACACTTCACACCATGATGAAACAGTTTCGTGAATCGATTATCAGAAAATTTTGCAATGGCGACAGCGCAGGTGCAATGTTTAAGGCTATTTTTAAAACCCCCTGGAAATGAACGTAATCTAGTTTACACTACAATCAAAAGGTATAAAGATATCTCCTCAATAGCCGACAGAAAAAGATCCGATCGGCCACGTTCAGGTCGAACGAAGAACCGATACAGTAATGATTAATTAACAAATAATTAATAGAATCAGGTGTTACTTTGCGGAAATCCATGCTAATTAAAACAAGTAATATTACTTTGCTAATCCGCGAGAAAATAACGTGTTAGCCAATCAGTGCTAACCCGTTATACTTACTTGCGTATTTTTACATGCAATTAATGTTTTTTAACAGTAATGATTGTAACAGAGCGAAATCGGCAGAAAGAACACCGCTCTGTCCGAAAATTAGCTGCTGATCTGAAAATTTCAAGAGGATCGGTGCACTGCACAATATTTTGAAGGTGGATTTTGGATGCCAAGCCTATATGTATATGTAGTGTGTAGACCGCACTGGCAGGACCGCC
The DNA here is from genome assembly GCF_033807575.1 of Cydia pomonella. Classification (NCBI taxonomy): domain Eukaryota; kingdom Metazoa; phylum Arthropoda; class Insecta; order Lepidoptera; family Tortricidae; genus Cydia; species Cydia pomonella. The sequence goes on along the minus strand of NC_084718.1, from coordinate 1,587,010 downwards.
ATGTGAGGTTAGGCGTCAAAGGAGAAGTACTTGGTCTTGAGTATACATTTATTGTGTCTATAATAACATATGTACGAGCTTATATAGTATAAGCTATGTCACGTGTGAGGGTAAGGTGTAGCACACACACACACACACACTACATATAAAGAACACAAAGTTCACTGTTTCCGAAGCGACCAAGAAAAAGAGAGTACAAAGATCCAACACAACAAATATGACCATGTGTCTCAGTTTCGTTCTCAGCTCAAGTGGCTTCCTATTCGTCTTCGCCGTGACTCTCATGTTCTTGCCCTCCTATATGGCATTCTCTTTAACCCCGCTACACCACCTTATCTCAAAGAGCGTTTCAAGTATCTCTCTTCTATCAGATGTTCTCAGACTCATATTCTTGCTCCTCCCTTATCTACTTCAAAATTTTATAATAGCTCTTTTACCTTCCGGGCTGTTCGGTTATGGAATGCTCTGCCAGTAGAATTAAGATTAGCTAAATCTCTCCCCATTTTCAAAAATCAGCTGAAACTATACTTTCTATCTCTACCTTAAGTTGCCATTTATATATTGTATATGTGTAAGTATAAATATATATATATATATATTGTATTATATTATATTGTATATTTATTAGTATATTAGGTATTGTTTTAATACTTATGTAACTAGTATGTGTGTTTGTATTTAATAGTCTCCATATTTAGCTCCTTGCACTACCTGTTGACTTTTGTATGAGTTCGAAATTTCCTGCTACCTAAAGGTTGTCTGGAAGAGATCGCTTTTTAGCGATAAGACCGCCTGTTGTTACCTGGTTCTATTTTCCTTTAAAATTCATTTGTAGTTTTACATGTATGTAAAATGTATAATTGTTGGTGCAATAAAGAATATTTACTTACTTACTTACTTATAACACTTTCTTAGCACACTTGTTTTTTCTGACGAGAAACTGTGTTAGAACAGTCTTATAATTCCCAAAATGTTGTAGTACCAGTTGTCGGTACTAACAAGGAAGGGTACCCAACTGTCCGACTCCGATTTGATTGAAAGTTGAATTTTAGGAAAACTTGAGTTTAAGCAGATATAACAAAACACGTGCTCATTATTTTTTGCTGCTTTCAAACATATACTCACACCAGCCATTAACTAGTAAGTTGCTTGAGCATCACTTTCTATAGGAGTTAGAAGATTTAGTAACTTTTTAGTACTTTGAAGGCCATTTTCTCCTAACAGGTTGAGTTTGGGCAGCTAAAAAAAAATACGTGTCCGTTATTTTAGACTACTCTATAACATATATCAAAATGAATCAAATCGGAGTCGGACAGTTGGGTACCCTTCCTTGTAAGAATAGAAGACAATCCGGCCAAAGAATGATGTTCCTAGGTTCCAGAGCAGAGCTCACCATCGGTACTACCTTTAGTATTGATCGATACAGGTACAGGCGTTAAGTATGATGTAAACGACTACAAATTGGTAGGAAGATTACATTTTATGTAAACATATATGAACCTTAATTTTTTTATTTTATAAGTAAAGTCTTGCCAACCAGGGATCGGAACCGGTTTTTTGGAAAAACTTTGAAATAAACATATATTTCGGTATAGGACTCGGTTGTGTTTTTAGATAACGACTTCGTATTATTAGATTGCCCAATTAGAAAGGAAATAATTAACAAAGAACGAAAAAATACCGTTTTCGTTCCCATACAAAAAATACCGGTTTCCGATCCCTGTTGCCAACCAATTAGTCAAAAAAAACTTATACTTGTATGGGAGATCGTCCTTTTCACGTCTACTTTTTTTCTAATTTACTGTCATTTCCTACTAAGCAAATTGGCTAGGGAGACTATAAACACGAAAACGGCACAATAAAGAAACGGATGATATATGTCTATAAATATTTACCGCAGTAATGCTGCAGCTCGGCGCCGTCAGTGTGAGTGACACACGTCGCCAGCACGTCTCGCCACGAGGACGGGCTGGAGGCGGCCAGCAGCGCCTCCCAGCGGCCGCTCAGCAAGCTGCCGGCCACCAGGCCCACCGGGTCGCGGCCGGAGTGCGCCAGGTGGTATTTCTGGACTTTGTACAGGAGCTCTTGACTGCCTGTGGACAAAATAATCGTTAAAATACACCTAGCAAATTAAAACACATGCAACAAATTATTTGTCCAACTTGGGACATAAATTAGAGAATTAGACACTAGACCTTATAGTGTTAACGCCTTAACCTTCCGGTGAGTAACGTTGCCGGGCCTCAATGAGGGTGCGGAGTATCAGGGTCGGCAACGCGCATGTAACACCTTAGGAGTTGCAGGCGTACATAGGCTACGGAGACTGCTTACCAACAGGCGGGCCGTATGCTTGTTTGCGATCGACTTAGTATAAAAAATTAGGTTATTAAGAATAAGTTACCCAGGGAGGCGATGATGAGGGCGTCGGCCACTCGCCGGGCGTCCAGGCACAGCTCCACGGCCTCCTCCAGCTGCCCGCACACCAGCGCGCGGCAGATGAGGCTCGTGGAATCTGTCCACATTCAACACATTGAGGCCAATTGTGCATAAAATAAATAAATTAATATTATACGACATTATTACACAAATTGACTAAGTCCCACAGTAAGCTTATTAAAGATTATGTTGTGGGTACTTAGACAACGATATATATAATATAAATATTTATAAATAAATAAATATTATTGGACATTATTACATAAATACTTAAATACATAGAAAACACCCATGACTCAGGAACAAAATAAATATCCATGCTCATCACACGAATAAATGCCCTTACCAGGATTTGAACCCCGGACCATCGGCTTCATAGGCAGGGTCACTACCCACTAGGCCAGACCGGTCGTCAAAATAACACACGTCACATTGAACACGTTTTCGCATCAACACAAACATCTGCAAACGATACCAGTGAGGGGAAACTGCAGCGTTCGCATTCTGGACTCCGTTCGACTCAACATTGCTATGAGCAATTATTAGGGCTGGCAAAACTTGACGTTCCTTTGCGTGCACAACCACAGATAAGATAATGACTTGAATACTGACAACCCTAAATAGCCGAAAGGGATAGTGCCATACATTAGAAAGGGACAACATGATTCGTCCCTGAATCGCTGTCAAACTTCGGTTTTGTAGGAAGTTTCCTTTCTGTACGGTAGTACTTGTATTTATTCCGTGACGATACCACAAAATAATTCATTAATTCTAAGCATTACCTAGCAATAAAAATAAACAACAGGGACACTTTTACATGTTAAACTTTTACAATCAATAAAAATAACAAAATACAATTACAAATACGGAATTATTAGAGATGTACAGTCTCTAAATGTCTAATTACACAAAAAAAAATACAAACAACAAATTGGATATATTTCTGAAACGACGTTTTTTCGGATAAAAGCTGCAAAATAACCTAATACCTACTTGTTTGTTACTTAATTATATAAAGTAGTAGTTATTATACAATATCTAACAGTAATTCACACACATAAAAGTTTGAAATACCTTCTCCGTTGGGAAGGACGACATTTTGTGCCTGGGGCTCCCGGTCCAAATTAGCCAGTTTCCTTTCGATCAGTGTGTGTGCATCCTGCAACGAATACACACTCAATTGTATACCAGATCCCTTTGTTTGACATAATTATTGAAAGTCATGTCCTCGTTTCCCTTCAATCAGGACGTGGGAGAAGGAGAATATCATGGACAAGGAACGTAAGAGACTGGTTGGACGTGGGCAGTACAGAGAAACTAATTCGCATGACTTCAGATAGAATGGCATATAGACATAAGGTCGCCAACCTCCGGGATGGAGAAGGCACTTAAAGAAGAAGAAGATAATGTAATGATTGTCATAATTATGTCATCATTACTCATAATTCTGAAACAGTTGACTTTTCAGGATATTCGTAAGGTTATCCTATAAAAAGGTTAGGTTTGTTTTATGGCAATTCTGAAAAGTTACGCGTTTCTGAGAAAAACCAAATTATGAGTAACGAAAATGCGGACAAACAATACATTATGACTTAAAACTTTATGGGAAACAATAGACCCGTTATATACATTTTTGATTACTTTAAAAACTATGTTCAAATACTTTATAATCAATGTTCATGCGTTATTTACTGTATTGATGAAATTTTGTAAAGATGTTAGTGTCAGTAAGCACTGATTAGATAGGAAAGAATTTAGTTGACGTCAAATGTATAACATAGCTCAACGACACTTTTTTTTTCGTTTTATAATAAATAAATATAATAGGACATTATTACACAAATTGACTAAGTCCTACAGTAAGCTCAATAACGCTTGTGTTGTGGGTACTTAGACAACGATATATATAATATATAAATATTTATAAATACTTCAATACATAGAGACTCCATGAATGAGAATATCCATGACTCAGGAACAAATATCCGTGCTCATTACACGAATAAATGCCGGGTTTTGAACCCGGGACCATCGGCTTCATAGGCGGGGTACTACCCACTAGGCCAGACAGGTCTTCAAAACAATTAAATTTAACTTATTAATAATCGTTTTTATTGTGTAATAAAACACTATAAAATCTTCAGTTTTTGACAAAAAATTATAAAAGGGGACTAATATTTTCACCCTCTGAACGATCAAAATAAAAAAAAAACTAAACGCTACCATTACATACATTTTCGTAATTCGTATTTCAATTCCAAGAAGCGCTGGTGGCCTAGAGCGGTAAGGACGTGCGACTTTCATTCTGGCAGTTTCGGGTTCAAACCCCGGCTCTTACCGATGAGTTTCACGGAACTTATGTACGAAATATCATTTGATATTTACCAGTCGCTTTCCGGTGAAAGAAAACATCGCGAGGAAACCGGACTAATTCCAACAAGGCCTAGTTTACCCTATTGGTTGGAAGGGCAGATGGCAATCGCGTTCGCAAAAAATACCAACGTCAATTCTTGGGAATACTTGCCATGCGGACCCCAGACTCCCATGAGCCGTGGCAAAAAGCCGGGACAACGTGAGGAAGATGATGTATTTCAATCCCACAACAAGTGTAATAATTCATAATTCATTTATTGCATTTATAATCATGTGATGTGTATTCTATAAACTATCGCGGCACCTACTGAAATTGAATTTTGAACCATATGGATATAACTTTAAAGTCCACAATCGTTGAGCTACATTACATAGCGCCCGAACTCACCGAAAGATCAGTGCTGGTGTCAGTGGAGAGTTCCGCGTCGGTCTCCGTGGACTCGCCCTGGGCGCGTGTTGAAACAGACCTTATGTACACTGGTGCAGGGTATAGTTTACAGTGGCAGTGGGGAGGAGTTACGGCGTTATTGTATGGAGAAATCTGATGGTTGTTTTTATTGATTTTGTACTTTAAGGCGTTTGAAATAGAGTATACAGCAGGTGTTGGCTGAAAGTTAATTAGAATTGAACATTAAAAATATTGTATTTTTTTTTAAAATGAACCGTAAACCGTAACGGACGATTACAGTTTATGGTTAAATTTGTAAGGGTTAATTTTCAATATTTTCAATTCTAATTAACGTTCGGGCAACACTGGTATACAGAATGTTTATTTAGTAACCTGCAATAATTTACGTGCTGAATATATAGGTCATATTGAGCAACTTTTAATATGGGACCAATCCGGACATCGCGAAAAAAATTTTTACTCTCCCATAGAAAATGTCAAGGTCATACGGCCAAAATGTCTGAAAAGCACATTTTTTTTCGCAATATCAGGGTTGGTCCAATAGTAAACGTTGCTCAGTATACACCTTGTTTTTTTCCCGTTAATTTCAAGGGTGCATTCCTGAGCTTAAATTAAGTAACTTTCTCAAAGACACCATTATTTATAATTATAATTATAATTAAGTGAATAATTACAAATTAATTAATGTGGTCCTATTCTGCCTGAAACACAGGAACTCCTAGTTCAGGCATTTGTAAACTTTTCCTTATCCTTAATCCTTAGTCTTTAAGCGCTAACACTGTACTTATACTGTTTTCAATAAAATTATTTGTATTTGTATTTGTATTATTCTAATTAACTCCATTTCGGAGATAATCAAAAATTTATTTTTATCTTATAAGGCCCTTACGAGCGTATGCACATGCCTTAGGGCCTGTTTACATATTGATTAGTGTTTAGTACGAGTGTATATATTTGATACTAACCGTAAATACTATCTCGGTCGATTGTTGTTCTAAATAACATTGATATGTCACAGTTCTCAATTGTTTGGTTAAATTAAATGTATTGCCCGTGTTACAACAATGCTATATGCAACAAGTAATTACTTTTTATAAAAAAAAAATTGTAAATTAACTATGCCATTTAGTTTCCTTAAACGTACTTAACCATACCTCGGAGTTAACAGAATTCAATAAAAACACAGTGTATATTCACTCCGTAAATTATTGCAGGTGACTAAAAACACCTTGTATACCAGCCTATTCGAGTATTACCGAATAAGTGCTTTAATGCAAGAGTAATTCCGAAAATCGACTCTAATGTGATGGAATAAAGTGATTTTCAGAAATACCCGACACTGATTTTGTGCCGAAAAATTATTATTATTATTATTTATTTATTTATTTATTTTTATAATGTCACTTACAGTATACACCAGACATGACACATAGGAATATAAGAATTGAATTATAACATAGCTATAATAAATTACAATAAATTACTACCAACAACAGTTAGTCAGAATTTAAATATAAGTACCTAAATATTATCTAATTAGTGCTAATGGTGCTCGGGGCGACTATAGCCTCGAGGTAGCGCCCGGCTGTGGCTAAGAATCTCGGTTCAGGAGTCGAAAATAGGTCTAATGAAGAAATGTCATTCATCATCAGCTTTCTCCAGATACTGCACAGATAGTTATTGTCAGAATACACAACTCTATTGGGAAACCTTAATACATATTTATATAATATTTTATACTTTTATAGTTGTGTACTGAGATTTCACATTACAAATGAACCCATAACAATAGTACATTACGATACAAGTGCGAAAAATAGGAAATTCGAAACGAGTGGCGATAAATTCAAACACGACCGAAGGGAGTGTTTTAAATCGACACGAGTTGCGAATTACCTATTCGCACATGTATCGTACAACGTTTTACAGTACATATGGCCCTTTGAATGTTCGACACAGTAACGTAATATGCTAATTTTCGCACTAGTGCTATAAAGTAGCACCATATGTACTGTAAAATATATTACAGTACATATGTCGCTACTTTAACGCACTAGTGCGATAATTAGCACTTTACGTGCATATGTCGAAAATATAAAGGGCCATACTGTAAAACGTACGATACATGTGCGAATAGGTAATTCGCAACTCGTGTCGATTTAAAACACTCCCGGTCGTGTTTTGATTTATCGCCATTCATTGCGAATTTCCTATATTTCGCACATGTATTGTAACGTACTATTAACAGGTCTTTCTAGGGTGTCCGTGTCCCAATAGAATTGTATAAGTGAATTTGTATAGTGTGCAAAGAAATATAGACGTTATGAATTATGAGCCCAAGACTAAGTATTTCCGCACTGAACTCAAGTTATAGTAAACCTTCTGTGGTGAGTGTAAGGTTGAGATAAGAGTTTCAGAAAGCTAAGAGAATTTGAAATAGAGGTGTATTGCCAAAGATAACTTTGTAGTCACGTAAATTTACTGCCATCTGTCGACACAATTAAAACTTTTAGAACGCCATTTGACTTTAATCCTTATTCTTTCACTGATATATGTTCAATTTGTTCCATATCAAAAAGTGGCGCCATCTTACCGGGCACTACCTAAAGGTTATGGCGCTGTCCCGAACGTATTGCGATCCGGCTAATATTTGCCAACGTCAAGGAGTAGATGGCGCTAGTAGTCACGTTTAAGTTAACTAACCGCTTCTAGGTTATTGGGATTTTTTGGCTGAAGTTGAGAGAGTAGATGAGAACGACAGTAGGAAAAAGGAGGTTGTGTGCGAACAGATCTACGCGGTAGTGATATTTGCTTTTAGATCAAGTCAAGGACGTTCTTATGGTGTTATTAGAATAATGATGTGTCTCTGGTATTTTGTGACCAACGTTATCAGTACTCAGAGTGAACAGTGATCCAGTGAGGCTAATATGAACTTAAGGTAAACTTTGTGTGAGGAATGGGGTCGCTATAAGCGTAGATTTGGAGGCGACTATTAAGCTCAAGAAACCAGGTGGATAATCATGTGATACTCATGTTATATGTAGGTAATAAAGTCGGACACCAGCACAACTCATATGGTCATCTCAGTAACATCCAGGCCTCGTATAGGTATGTAGTACATTTACATATCGCTTTCCAGTATCCGTAAAAGCATTAGCTCATTCGATAGGTTAATAAGAATGGTGAGCTTGACGACAGGCGCCATAGCTCGAATCGATCCTGCTATTTGATCTATTAGATGGCGCCACTTTTTAATATTTAACAAATTGAACACATATAAGTATAAGAATAAGGATCAAAGTCAAATGGCGTTCTAAAAGTTTTAATTATGTGTCGAAAGAAGGCACTAAATTTACTTGGCTATAAAGTGTTCTTTGACAATACACCTCTATTTCAAATTCTCTTTGACAGAAAGAGTAGTATAACATTAGCTTTAGGCTGTTAGTAGAGGATAAGTTATACAGACACACATAAGAAATAACACAAACAATAATGTCATTTTTTCTAGCAATTTAGTGTTTTTTTCTAGTAATACTTGTTCTTCAACGTGGCGTCGTATGAATGCTAACCGGACCCCTTGGTTTGACATAATTATTGAAAGTCATAATGTAATAATAGTCAGATTATCATTAGTCATAACTCTGAAACCGTTAACTTTTCAGGATTTTCGTTAGGTTATCCTCTAGGTAGGCTAGGTTTGTTTCATGCCAATCCTGAAAAGTTACGCGATTCTGAGAAAAAACAAATTATGACTAACGAAAATGCGGACAAACAATACATTATGACTTAAAACTTTATGGGAACCAATAGAGACCCCATGCTAACACTCTTTTTTAATAGACTTTTCTGGTCTTAGATAACTTACCCGGCTGAGCCCGGCGTGGTCGGTCTGGTCGGCGACTCCATTCTTGAACTTAGACGGAATTTCGTCTTGCTTGAATCCTGAATAAAAAGTAAAAATACATTTCAAAGTCAATATATTCTTTTACAGTACATATGGGGCTACTTTATAGCACTAGTGCGAGAAATAGCATATTACGTTACTGTGTCGAACATTTAAAGGGCCATATGTACTGTAAAACGTTGTACGATACATGTGCGAATAGGTAATTCGCAACTCGTGTCGATTTAAAACACTCCCTTCGGTCGTGTTTTAATTTATCGCCACTCGTTTCGAATTTCCTATTTTTCGCACTTGTATCGTAATGTACTATATTCAAATAGGCCTAGCAACAAGCACTTTTAAATCGTCAAATTTTACAAATATCATCTTAATCTAAATATCAGAGCAATTTATTGATGCAGTTATTAATGTTCTAAAAAAAACATTGAATTATTATAGATATGGCAAACTTAATAATAAGAATTTCACGAAAGGATCGTCAAACACCAAAATTGTATAAAAATACTAGTCTAGAAACTTTCTAGAATAAAATCTAAATGTCAAAAAATACGGTATATATACATTGAATTATCAATTTCATCGTTATTAACATAACAATAAATAAATCATTATTTACAATCACACTTAATCCCACGGTATTTCATCATTCATGTAAAAAAAAATTACCTACCTTGGATTTAGATATAAGAAAATTTATAGATCAATTAAAATGCAGATACATTTCATTTGCACATAGGTACAGAATAATGCTTACAAACTAATTGACAAATTCAAATCCGCAACGTAAGTTTCGTCAGGAGGGTACAACCATATATCAGCAACAGGCGTCGTCATTACACATAAACAATAAAGCTATCCGCAACAGGCTTCATCATTTTCCGTTACGTTAATTATTATAATAAAGTAATTTTTCTCAAACTTGCTATGAAATGTTGACATGACTTGCGTCAAATTAGGTCCGGAAATACTACATATCAGGTGCGATGAGTGAAGATGATATGTAAAGGAATTTCATACTGCCTTACACACCTAGGACTGTAAAGCAACCTTCTTTTGTTTTTTAACGTCAAATTGTGACACAACGTCTTGGCATCCAACCATCAACAAATATAGGTACGGTACGGTGATTTGTTGTGCATATTCGTTATATTCGTTGCTAAGCAACGGCGGTGGCGCATCGCGCAGGCGCGCGGACTTTCCCGCGTAAGGCACCGCTGGTAGAGTGGCGAGCCAAGTAGGTCGCCACAAAACAAATTGACTACATTTTTTTTTTGTTTTACTTGCAAGTTTGTGAAAAGCACTATACAAATCTCGGCGAGAAACGGGATTGCCGGCCGTGTATCTCTATCCGCGTCTATATCTACTTGGCCTGCAACCCTACGTTTCCCGGCCTCTATAGTAATGTACTATTAAATGACCGCCCTGAATCGCAAAGCCCAGAGGTTATCATCAAACTAGCAGCGTTTCCACGCTGTATAGCCAACGAAATACCCTGAACCAGATACGACCCGGAGCGGATCGCAGCCCCTATCCCTATGCCAGCGACCAAGTTCCTTAATAAACAGTTTAGCCTCCGATCCCCAGGGTATAGTTGTGCCGTTCTCGGTAACATTCTGTTTTTTATGAAGAATGTTCTCGCTCAAAAAAATTCCCCGTAGTAAACTCGAGAACGGCACAACTCTACCCCAGGGTCTACAGCAATCGGCACAAACTCGTACATTGATTCCAGGGCATTGTACTTAGCGTGCTTGAGTTTGGCTAGTACCGTCTTAACTAAAGCTAAACTGCGGCATTTTGTTTGCAGGTGGTATTTTATCGAAGAAACACTTTTAACTGTCCATCGGTGGACCTTCTGACTTTTGTAATAAGGTCCACCGATGGACAGTTAACAGTGTGGACGATGGAATAACGCCTTCAAAAGGCTACTAGTTGACTACAGAACCCTAAAAAAAAGCTTTAACGTCAATAGCGAACTTACCCAGCAGATTAAGCACCTCACTTTTGAAGTTGGGTAGGAAACTCGCTCGAAGGAAGAACCACGTGTAGCGATCGTTTTGCTCGCTTGCGGCGTCGCCTTTTTGCCGACAGTACCTGACAACCGAATAAAAATAACTCAATCTCAAAATAATCTGACTAGATCGAGCTAACTTTGCATGCTATTTGCAATTATAAAGTGTGACAATGTCATCAAATTCATCATAAATAACCAATCTCTAAGAAAATATGACGTTTATAATGAGGTAACAAATGACAGACTATAGGTTTGTTATAGACGTTAGCTTTGTAGCTGGCCCCTGGCGGCTAATCCTTTGTCTATTGTTAACTAAAACCGCACGTGCCACTACCTGCAAAAAAACGGTCATATAATTCTAATAGGCACCTGAGCGCGGGCTAGTCTAACGCTCAAAAAACCAGTGTAGGTGCGCTCTCCGACGCGCCTTTGCTCCGCATATCGAGGACACATTTTAGACTGGTTCTGTAGCGTTCGACTCGCCGGCACTCAGTAACCGTAGAGAGCCCACACAAGAAATCGCAAATTATTTTTCCATTTGTTCATTTTGAATCTTATTTCAATTACCATAGGAGTTGTAATTCAATAACCGGATAAAGTGACCGGACCATTTTTTATGCAGGTAGTGGCACGCGCTGTTTTAGTTAATAATAGACAAAGGATCAGCCGCGGGGGGCCAGCTACACAGCGAACGACTACGACTATACTCACTGCGCCAACGCCTCCACGGCGCCCGGCTCGCTGCTGAGCGTGGAGCCGAGCACCTCGTCCAGCCCCGCTGCCAGCTCGATTATTTCCGGTTCACTCACCACCTATATTCGTACATGTTAATATTAATAAAGTAATTGGCAATAAATTTGAATTCGAATATTTTAAACTCATCACTTATAAACGAAATATACTTGGCCAAGCAAATCTTGTCAGTAGCAAAAGGCGGCAAATTTGAAAAATCGCGGGTTAGCAACACTGTTTTCGAATAATCCAAAATCGAGTGTCATCTGTGTTTTATCTGTGGAATGTGGATAGTGAATGATAGCCATCATGTTTGTTTACATTCTGAATGATCTGAATCGTTGCTATTTCAAGAGAAATTTCTGCTGTCACCAGTAATGCCAATATAATAAAATAAGCTTGTGCATGAACTGAAGCAAAGTGCCTACAATATACAATCAAGATCGTAGATCGTAAATATTTGAGGTTATGATAATTACATGTTTTGATTCGATTTACTTTCATTGCTGCTTTTTTTAGCGCAATCTTCATCTTCCTCGCGTTGTCCCGGCATTTGCCACGGCTCGTGAGTGCCTGGGGTCCGCTTGACAACTAATCCCAAGATTTGGCGTAGGCACTAGTTTTTTTTAAGAAAGCGACTGCCATCTGACCTTCCAATCCAGAGGGTAAACTAGGCCTTGTTGGGATTAGTCCGGTTTCCTCACGCTGTTTTCCTTCACCGAAAAGCGACTGGTAAATATCAAATGATATTTCGTACATAAGTTCCGAATAACTCATTGGTACGAGCCGGGGTTTGAACCCGCGACCTCCGGATTGCAAGTCGCACGCTATTACCGCTAGGCCACCAGCGCTTATAATATTTAAATCCTGTATCCTCTTAATAATTATTTGGTAATAATTACCTGGCTAATGTGTACAGTTTTCTGTGGGTTTTCTTGAGGGCACTTCTCAAACGTCACCAGTTTGCCGCCGAACTGAAAGAAAAACATTCCAGTAGAACAAGTTTACGTATTTATTTCAAGTTTTAATTTTATTTAAAATAAACTATTGTAAAAAAATAGTCTAGTATACATAAATACTTTGTAATGTATATTTAAACTTTTCTATTAACGTCTCAAATTTAACTTTTGAAGCATTCATCAGTAGGTTTATTGAAAGTGCTAAAATTTATCTTATGACCTTTCCTTCTGCAGGACTGATTGATTAAAGTCGTATTCCCTTGACATCATTTAAGGTCATAAATTCGCGCTTTAACGAAATGGTCTAGCTCTTGACGCAATATCCAATTTGAATACAAATACAACAAATACAAATACAAATAATTTTATTGAAAACAGTATAAGTACAGTGTTAGCACTTAAAGACTAAGGATTAAGGATAAGGAAAAGTTTACAAATGCCTGAACTAGGAGTTCCTGTGTTTCAGGCAGAATAGGACCATATTAATTAATTTGTAATTATTCACTTAATTATAATAATTATAAATAGTACACAATAAAAATCTGGTAGGGTGATAACCTTAACAAAATAACTTATTTAAGTATTCTATATCCAAGTACAGTAAGAAATCATTTTACGACTATTAGTAAGCTTTCAGGTGAAGTTTATCCCTGTGTCTCATGGATCGAAGAAGTCCTGAAGTTATATAATTGTAATCCATGGTTTTATATTAAAATTCTTGCTATTTAAACGTGTATTATAAGTGTTAAGTAATATTGCTTGTTGGACATTTTTAATCAAGTAGAGCATACTATTTTCTGCATCAGCAGAATTATAAACGGGGCCAAAGTCAATATTGCATAAATCATCTCTAAGTTTGTTTATGTTTAATTTAGAGACAAATTGCGTGCGAGTGCATGTGTTACGTGATTTACGATATAGGGTTAGTAGGGCAGCTCTATGGTCGGTCACTGTAGAGTTAGTAACAAGTGCTAATGCCGAATAATTCGATTTTACCATAATATGATCTAAGCAAGACCCGCTTTGGTGCGTAGGAAGCGTGTGCGCTGGGAGTAAGCCATGGAAAGAGCATAGGTTAAGGTAGCTCTGGGCTGTCAAAGACGATTCGCTGCTTTCAACTAGTATGTTGATATTAATATCTCCTATCAATATTATATTTTTAAAGGATGTTAATTTACTTAGATTTTCATCCAGAGATTCGATAAAATTACTTATATTTTTAAAGGAGGGGGGTCTATACAAGGCTAATATTGCAGTATCTGATCCGATTTTAATTAAAAGCCGATTGCAATCTAGTATATGGGGTTCCTCAACTGTGATGTTTAAGTTATTTTTAACATAAACTACTACCCCGTCGTTTTGGTTATAATTAAACTAACTGCTATACGATATGAAACCTGGCATATTTGGTAGATTAGTATGGGTATTAAGCCAACATTCTGTCAGTACAATGATGTCACAAGTAATATCCAGTCTTTGTTGAAATACATTAAAATTATCAAAATTTTTGGAAATACTGCGTATGTTTTGAGTTAAAATTGATAATGAATTCTGACAGAGACGAATGTGTTGTTTGCAAGTTTCGACATCGCATGCTTTAGACTCTGATACAGAGAAACTATCTAGGTCAGAGAATATGCTATTATTCATAGGTAGTTAAATATGTGAAAAGTTAGCGCTCTTAGGCGCCTTCATAATCTATGGAGTTTATATACCTTTTTTCGGCCATTTGTCTAGCTGGGCATTCGGCGTCGCCTGTTTCGTGGTCGCATGGTTTCTTGTAGTGGAAGCATGTTGCACACTTTGGTGCTTTGTCCTTTTTTGTACATTCCTTAAATGAGTGACCCGCTTCGCCGCAATGTCCGCAGACGTTAGACTCCATTTTGCAGGTCTTCGCTGCATGACCGTAGAATTGACATTTAAAGCAGCGGGTAACCAGGGTGAAATCCCTTACAGGGCACGATGACCAGTTCACAAAAACTCTATCGTTCGTAATTAAGGCCTTGCGTATCACTCCAGAGACCTCAATTATATAATTACAGGTCTCGGCGCCTTTTTTCCCGGATTTGTGACTTAGCTTAATCGATGCCATAAATTTTTCAAGCGACCAACCTTGTAATTTATCGGCTAAGTTTTGTTGGTAAATACATTTCAGAACTTCAGGTTCCTGCATGTCCGTGGGAACTCCAATGACTACAATTCTGGGCTTGCGTTTTTGTGGCTCATCAACAGTAAGTCCAGAGGTCGTAAGCTGCGCTGATTGCTTGAGTTTTATGACGTCCTCTCTGGAGTCAGTGCTTATAACTACACCGCCGTTTCTGATCTTGCGCAACCCTCTCACGTGCAGCTTCATTTCGTCGGGCCGGATAATCTTTTGAACGAGGGATTTTGTCTCCTCGCTCGATTTCAATTTGTCGACCGGGTAAATTGCGACTGAACTGATGTTAGATGGTTGGACGTACCTTGATCCATTTTTCTTAAGGGCGTCGGCAAACGAGACAGATCCCGAGACTGATCGGCTTGATTCCTCAATCGACTCCTTTAGTTCTTTGAAGCGTTGTGCGAGGTCTATTTTTTCCTGGTGAGCTTGGCGGGACTGATATGCTTGGATTGCATGTTGTTTCAGGGCTTGATATTCAACAGCCATTTGTGAGGCATAGTGGGTCACGGTACGACACAGGTTGTTAATTCTAATCTTCTGGTCAGAGTTAAGTTTACCTTCTGCAGATGTAGCGCATACGTCTTGCAGGTTCAGTTCAATCTTCTTTAGCCAGGTTTGGATGTCACTTGTGGGAAATACCTTCGGGGGCTCTTCTTCCTGTTGCATGTTTGCGAGTGCGGGCCCGGGCGGGCCGGGCTGCGGTGTGGGTGTTGAGGGCGGGCTGCGGCGTGTTAGTCCACTACGATTAAATGGGCTATTTTCCGACATTTTTGCTCCACTTAGACATTATACTATAGCTGTGGGTGCGATAGATGACTAATGACCCAGATCATGACCGCTTGATTTAAACCAATGAACAAAATGAATACTAACTCCACTCTACCCCACAACCGTACGTTGACCCCACTACTCCACAACCGTACGTTGACTCCACAACCCCACAACCGTACGTTGACCCCACAACGTTCCTACGCTGCTACTGTCGCAAAGTCGCCTGCTGTGTTCAAGTTTAAGCAGCGGCCGAAGAAAAGTGTGTAGAGCCTTCGTGAACCTGGTCACAAGGATCTATCACAGCTGACTCTAAAAGAGTCGGGATGCGGCAGAGATGGTTTCAAAAAGGTGGAGAGCAGAAAGAAGCTAGCTCGTCAGAATCAGTGCGGTGCCGCACCGACTGCACCCTGCAGCACCGAAAACACTGCTGTATGTGTCCCGTATACTCTACCTTACGAAGGTCGATGACATCGTAAAGAATGTACGAATTCGTCCTGAAGGTCGCGAAGATGGATTCTCGATACAATGTGAACTTGAATTCGTTTGTGGTGAGCGTTCCGATTGAACATCTAGCGACCTTCCTCTCGCGAGCGAGCCACTTGAGAGCGCGCGGCAGCACGGTGCGGGCGACACCTGCGGGCTGCCCGAGGGATACACTACTCACAGCGAACTTGGCTCCCACAGGCCTGCGCAGCCACCTGGGCGCGCGCGGCAGCACGGCGCGGGCGGCGGGCGGCGGGGCGGCGCGCGACACCTGCGGGCTGCCCGAGGGATACAGTACTCACAGCGAACTTGGCTCCCACAGGCCTGCGCAGCCACCTGGGCGCGCGCGGCAGCACGGCGCGGGCGGCGGGCGGCGGGGCGGCGCGCGACACCTGCGGGCTGCCCGAGGGATACAGTACTCACAGCGAACTTGGCTCCCACAGGCCTGCGCAGCCACCTGGGCGCGCGCGGCAGCACGGCGCGGGCGGCGGGCGGCGGGGCGGCGCGCGACACCTGCGGGCTGCCCGAGGGATACAGTACTCACAGCGAACTTGGCTCCCACAGGCCTGCGCAGCCACCTGGGCGCGCGCGGCAGCACGGCGCGGGCGGCGGGCGGCGGGGCGGCGCGCGACACCTGCGGGCTGCCCGAGGGATACAGTACTCACAGCGAACTTGGCTCCCACAGGCCTGCGCAGCCACCTGGGCGCGCGCGGCAGCACGGCGCGGGCGGCGGGCGGCGGGGCGGCGCGCGACACCTGCGGGCTGCCCGAGGGATACAGTACTCACAGCGAACTTGGCTCCCACAGGCCTGCGCAGCCACCTGGGCGCGCGCGGCAGCACGGCGCGGGCGGCGGGCGGCGGGGCGGCGCGCGACACCTGCGGGCTGCCCGAGGGATACAGTACTCACAGCGAACTTGGCTCCCACAGGCCTGCGCAGCCACCTGGGCGCGCGCGGCAGCACGGCGCGGGCGGCGGGCGGCGGGGCGGCGCGCGACACCTGCGGGCTGCCCGAGGGATACAGTACTCACAGCGAACTTGGCTCCCACAGGCCTGCGCAGCCACCTGGGCGCGCGCGGCAGCACGGCGCGGGCGGCGGGCGGCGGGGCGGCGCGCGACACCTGCGGGCTGCCCGAGGGATACAGTACTCACAGCGAACTTGGCTCCCACAGGCCTGCGCAGCCACCTGGGCGCGCGCGGCAGCACGGCGCGGGCGGCGGGCGGCGGGGCGGCGCGCGACACCTGCGGGCTGCCCGAGGGATACAGTACTCACAGCGAACTTGGCTCCCACAGGCCTGCGCAGCCACCTGGGCGCGCGCGGCAGCACGGCGCGGGCGGCGGGCGGCGGGGCGGCGCGCGACACCTGCGGGCTGCCCGAGGGATACAGTACTCACAGCGAACTTGGCTCCCACAGGCCTGCGCAGCCACCTGGGCGCGCGCGGCAGCACGGCGCGGGCGGCGGGCGGCGGGGCGGCGCGCGACACCTGCGGGCTGCCCGAGGGATACAGTACTCACAGCGAACTTGGCTCCCACAGGCCTGCGCAGCCACCTGGGCGCGCGCGGCAGCACGGCGCGGGCGGCGGGCGGCGGGGCGGCGCGCGACACCTGCGGGCTGCCCGAGGGATACAGTACTCACAGCGAACTTGGCTCCCACAGGCCTGCGCAGCCACCTGGGCGCGCGCGGCAGCACGGCGCGGGCGGCGGGCGGCGGGGCGGCGCGCGACACCTGCGGGCTGCCCGAGGGATACAGTACTCACAGCGAACTTGGCTCCCACAGGCCTGCGCAGCCACCTGGGCGCGCGCGGCAGCACGGCGCGGGCGGCGGGCGGCGGGGCGGCGCGCGACACCTGCGGGCTGCCCGAGGGATACAGTACTCACAGCGAACTTGGCTCCCACAGGCCTGCGCAGCCACCTGGGCGCGCGCGGCAGCACGGCGCGGGCGGCGGGCGGCGGGGCGGCGCGCGACACCTGCGGGCTGCCCGAGGGATACACTACTCACAGCGAACTTGGCTCCCACAGGCCTGCGCAGCCACCTGGGCGCGCGCGGCAGCACGGCGCGGGCGGCGGGCGGCGGGGCGGCGCGCGACACCTGCGGGCTGCCCGAGGGATACAGTACTCACAGCGAACTTGGCTCCCACAGGCCTGCGCAGCCACCTGGGCGCGCGCGGCAGCACGGCGCGGGCGGCGGGCGGCGGGGCGGCGCGCGACACCTGCGGGCTGCCCGAGGGATACAGTACTCACAGCGAACTTGGCTCCCACAGGCCTGCGCAGCCACCTGGGCGCGCGCGGCAGCACGGCGCGGGCGGCGGGCGGCGGGGCGGCGCGCGACACCTGCGGGCTGCCCGAGGGATACAGTACTCACAGCGAACTTGGCTCCCACAGGCCTGCGCAGCCACCTGGGCGCGCGCGGCAGCACGGCGCGGGCGGCGGGCGGCGGGGCGGCGCGCGACACCTGCGGGCTGCCCGAGGGATACAGTACTCACAGCGAACTTGGCTCCCACAGGCCTGCGCAGCCACCTGGGCGCGCGCGGCAGCACGGCGCGGGCGGCGGGCGGCGGGGCGGCGCGCGACACCTGCGGGCTGCCCGAGGGATACAGTACTCACAGCGAACTTGGCTCCCACAGGCCTGCGCAGCCACCTGGGCGCGCGCGGCAGCACGGCGCGGGCGGCGGGCGGCGGGGCGGCGCGCGACACCTGCGGGCTGCCCGAGGGATACAGTACTCACAGCGAACTTGGCTCCCACAGGCCTGCGCAGCCACCTGGGCGCGCGCGGCAGCACGGCGCGGGCGGCGGGCGGCGGGGCGGCGCGCGACACCTGCGGGCTGCCCGAGGGATACAGTACTCACAGCGAACTTGGCTCCCACAGGCCTGCGCAGCCACCTGGGCGCGCGCGGCAGCACGGCGCGGGCGGCGGGCGGCGGGGCGGCGCGCGACACCTGCGGGCTGCCCGAGGGATACAGTACTCACAGCGAACTTGGCTCCCACAGGCCTGCGCAGCCACCTGGGCGCGCGCGGCAGCACGGCGCGGGCGGCGGGCGGCGGGGCGGCGCGCGACACCTGCGGGCTGCCCGAGGGATACAGTACTCACAGCGAACTTGGCTCCCACAGGCCTGCGCAGCCACCTGGGCGCGCGCGGCAGCACGGCGCGGGCGGCGGGCGGCGGGGCGGCGCGCGACACCTGCGGGCTGCCCGAGGGATACAGTACTCACAGCGAACTTGGCTCCCACAGGCCTGCGCAGCCACCTGGGCGCGCGCGGCAGCACGGCGCGGGCGGCGGGCGGCGGGGCGGCGCGCGACACCTGCGGGCTGCCCGAGGGATACAGTACTCACAGCGAACTTGGCTCCCACAGGCCTGCGCAGCCACCTGGGCGCGCGCGGCAGCACGGCGCGGGCGGCGGGCGGCGGGGCGGCGCGCGACACCTGCGGGCTGCCCGAGGGATACAGTACTCACAGCGAACTTGGCTCCCACAGGCCTGCGCAGCCACCTGGGCGCGCGCGGCAGCACGGCGCGGGCGGCGGGCGGCGGGGCGGCGCGCGACACCTGCGGGCTGCCCGAGGGATACAGTACTCACAGCGAACTTGGCTCCCACAGGCCTGCGCAGCCACCTGGGCGCGCGCGGCAGCACGGCGCGGGCGGCGGGCGGCGGGGCGGCGCGCGACACCTGCGGGCTGCCCGAGGGATACAGTACTCACAGCGAACTTGGCTCCCACAGGCCTGCGCAGCCACCTGGGCGCGCGCGGCAGCACGGCGCGGGCGGCGGGCGGCGGGGCGGCGCGCGACACCTGCGGGCTGCCCGAGGGATACAGTACTCACAGCGAACTTGGCTCCCACAGGCCTGCGCAGCCACCTGGGCGCGCGCGGCAGCACGGCGCGGGCGGCGGGCGGCGGGGCGGCGCGCGACACCTGCGGGCTGCCCGAGGGATACAGTACTCACAGCGAACTTGGCTCCCACAGGCCTGCGCAGCCACCTGGGCGCGCGCGGCAGCACGGCGCGGGCGGCGGGCGGCGGGGCGGCGCGCGACACCTGCGGGCTGCCCGAGGGATACAGTACTCACAGCGAACTTGGCTCCCACAGGCCTGCGCAGCCACCTGGGCGCGCGCGGCAGCACGGCGCGGGCGGCGGGCGGCGGGGCGGCGCGCGACACCTGCGGGCTGCCCGAGGGATACAGTACTCACAGCGAACTTGGCTCCCACAGGCCTGCGCAGCCACCTGGGCGCGCGCGGCAGCACGGCGCGGGCGGCGGGCGGCGGGGCGGCGCGCGACACCTGCGGGCTGCCCGAGGGATACAGTACTCACAGCGAACTTGGCTCCCACAGGCCTGCGCAGCCACCTGGGCGCGCGCGGCAGCACGGCGCGGGCGGCGGGCGGCGGGGCGGCGCGCGACACCTGCGGCAGCTGCCCGAGCGACGCCGCGCCGAATGCCTCCAGGATGTTCGACTGGCTCTGGCCGCTCTGTAACAAGCGGGCTTGTTATACACCGAGCCATCCACTAATAATACTACACCACCAATCCCCTTGACTTCCGGATTACATACGGATCCGTTAAAAGCCTGAAATAAATGATTTTCTTGTGCAAGTTGAAACAGGGACGCTTTGTGCTCGCACGGTCATAGACTAATAATACTAGACCGTCAATACTCTTGTCATGTGCGTAACTAAAACGCTGCTTATTATCGGTAGTGGCACTTTCTGTTGAGAGTTTGGGTCTAAACCCGAACTGGTTATCATGTAGCGTAGCATGAATATCTAGATGTCTATTAAGCAAGCCGTCAAATACTTTGGCAATAACAGTACCTAGCCAATGAGATAGGTCAGTAGTTGCATTTATCTCCGACCGTTCTCATTAGCTCCGTTGGTAGGTATAACTGTTTCTTGCACAAATTAAATTTTATACTTGTTGATGTTCTTGTTTTTCCTTGTATGTATGTAAATTCTATGTTGACGTGTACAAGTACCCTTGTGGCCTATTTGCTGAATAAATGTTAAAGTTGAACAAGTTGAAGTTGAAACAAGCACAGAATAAAGCAGATAGGTAGATTATAGGTACAATAATTATATGGATCTTTTTTTTGTAAATTTACATCTTAAAATTTCATCGTAAAATGCGATGAACACCGGACGCTAAGCTTAATCTCACAGGCATCGAAGATATTACTTAAAATCATCCAAAATAGAATTAGACCAGTGATGGAAGAATACCTTGGACCAGACCAATATGGATTCCGACAGAAAAAAGGTACGAGAGAGGCCATACTGGCGCTGAGAAGTATTGTAGACAGGAGAATAGACCTGGGCCAAAACATACATATAGCCTTTATTGACTTGGAAAAAGCCTTTGATAGGGTCAATTGGAAGAGCATGATGACAATTTTAAGGGAGGCAGGCTTAGATTTCAGAGACCGAAGAATGATTTTTAATTTGTATAAAGAACAGGAAACAATTATCAGTGTGGGAGAGGAAAGTTGCAGAGCAAGGATAAAACAAGGAGTGCGGCAGGGTTGTCCACTCTCACCCCTTATCTTTAATATATTTATGGAGTGTGCCATTAGAAAAGTTTTAGAAAAAACTGAAGGAGGAGTCAAATTTAATGGGGAAAGAATATCATTTATTAGATTTGCGGACGACATAGCAGCACTGGCCCCAAGTTCAACAGAATTAAAAAGAGTAATGGAACAGATGGATCTAATTTTTACACAATTTGGACTCAAAATTAACATTAATAAAACTAAAACACTAATTGCTTCAAAATTTCGCCCGGTTAAGGAACAAATTGTCATCAGAGGGACACATATAGAACAAGTAAACAAATTTAGATATTTAGGCAGCTTAATTACACAAGACTCCAGATGTACAGATGAAATAATATCAAGGATAGCAATGGCGAAAACAGCGTTCAACGCCAAAAAACATTTGCTAAAGGCTAAGATATCTAAGAATATAAAAAAAACGCCTAATTAAGATATACATCTGGAGCATCGCTTTGTATGGGTGTGAGACGTGGACAATGAGGCAGAAGGATAGGAAACGCTTGGAGGCTTTTGAGATGTGGTTGTGGAGAAGAATGGAGAGAATAAGTTGGACTGAGAAAAAATCGAACGAGGAAGTGCTGCTAATTGTTGGAGAGAGGAGAAACCTACTGAGGACCATAGAGAATAGACGAGGAAAAATGATAGGTCACTTGATAAGACACGACACTTTCTTTAAAACTATTTTGGAAGGCAAGATCGAAGGTAGAAGAGGAAGAGGAAAACCACGAGCAAGTTACACGCAGCAACTAAAAGGAAAAGTAAATGTCGTGTCTTACAGGGACCTAAAGAACTTGGCCGAGGACCGCGAAAACTGGCGTCTACTCCACCGACAAGAGCCATGCTCTTAAATGATGATGATGATGATGATCTTAAAATTTAGTTTTAAGAAATATTTAAAGAGAGAAGCCAAATAGGGTTCGCCAAGTCTTCGTTCGTCAGGCAATGCAATCTCGAACCAAGATTGTTGATACGAGATCTCTCGCAAAAAAATTAAAACGAAATTGAGTGTTTCGAGATATCGACCGTCAAACATTCGAGATCGAGATTAATCTCGACGCGATCGAAATTTGACAAAGTAATTAAAAATTGAAAACCTAATTTTGACGAAAACATTCTAAGAATTCAGTATACTACCTATTTACGATCCTTGTTGTTATATTTGCAAAATAAAACAGGCAAAACAGCAACTTACAAAGAAAAATAAGATAAAAAATCATGTAAATAATTATAAGTATGCTCCGCCCGATCCTCCAGCACAGAGCGCTCTACAGCGTATTACTGCAATAATATGCCACCAGAGTGCAGCTCTAGCGCACATCCTGAACCATATAGTAACTTGTACATACTTATTACTACGCTTTAAACAGTTTTTTGACAAGGTTTCACAGATAATTTATTGCGAATAAAATATGACATTGATGCATCAAGGCGGTTTGTTTACGGGGACCTACCGCGAATTGCAAAAAAAATCGTTATCTGCTTGTCTATCGTATTTTTTCGTATTTTGCAGTCTTTTGCTTTTTGTATGCCTTCTGAATGTGCTAGTGGCTCCCCCTACGCAGAGTTTTGCCTATTAAAGCCGCCCTCACACAGTAGCACTGCCTGAATAACATACATAAGTAAAAAAAAAAAAAAACTCAGGGGTGTATATGAGTTTTTTTTTTTTTACTTATGTATGTTATTCAGGCAGTGCTACTGTGTGAGGGCGGCTGTGTGAGGGATTTCAAATTCTCTTTTCTCATAACAGAGCAATTCATACGTGTCCATCTTTTAAACCTCATTCGAGATCTCGAAAATATTCATCTAGATCTCGACGAAGATTGCAAAAATCGAGATTTCTTGCCGACGAGATTAACTCTCAAAAATTGGCTCGAGATCTCGCGAGATCGAGTATGTATTCCCTTCTCACAGCTTTTTGTTATAATAATACATTAGTTTTGTATTTAGGTCACTTGTAAAAATATTACCCATTATTTCTTCGACAAACAAAAAATTCGCATAAGCATATTAATGTTTCTTTTTCATCGTCGGTAGACTTCATGAAAATGTATTAGAATTAGATTTAAAAATACTAATTATAACTTACAGTTTCTGGCCTCGCGCTGCCTCCACCACCCAACAACGAATGCACAGTGACTTGCTGCTCGAAAGAGCTCGACACCAGCAAACTAGGGTCCCGGGCACACCAGGACACGTCGAACACCCACTGCTCTTGCTGTGCCACTTCGACAAGCAGCTCTCCGCCCTGGAAACATGGACTTTAAGTGATAGGGTATAAGGTAGAAGTTCCTTTAGAGGATCTCGACAGAGCTTTTAACAGCACACTTGATCAATGATGGACCTAATCTCGTTGCCATAAGGATCCAAATAACCAATTTAATCGGTGATACCACACCGATGTGCAATATGATATGACATATATATGTTATTAAAGGCCAACAGTAAAAAAATTAATTAAAAATATAATATAATTATAATTAAATAAAATTATATTAATAGTACGAATAACATACCGGCTGAGTGTTATTAGGGTTCCAACATAGCACTCGGCCGTCGCGTCCAGCCGACAGCAAGAGGTCAGGGTCTTGTCTGCACCAGGATAACGCCATCACACCCTTCTGGTGACCCTCCAGTGTTACTAGCGGAGAAGCTGCCAATCTGACGACAAGATATCACATTGAAACATACAAACCTACATTTGTTACACATAAATTATTTATTTTAAGATTATTATAATGTAATGTTTACCCAGGTATTGGCTGTTGTATTTATAAATGTTGTTATAGGTAAAATCTTAAATAAGTCACCTGTTGTATGTAGTTGTGACGTGTTCGAATAGACAATACATGTTTAAAAGACACACACAAACACAAACAAAACAAATGTCTATTCGAACACGTCACAACTACATACAACAGGTGACTTACTTAAGTTTTTTACGTATATGTATTTTTCATGTCACTATATGATGTTACAATGTTGTACTGACTTGTAAAAGAGCCCTTGAGGCCTACTTGCAGAATCAATTTTTGAATTTTGAGTCGCTTAAGTTTAAACTCGGGTAAATCCAATAACTGTCAGATTTTGCGTTTCTGTATTAAGAAATGGTAGATATTTCTTATGAGGGTAGAGAGGATTTATCCGAGTTTGAGGTTAAGCGGCTCATTTGTTATACTCAATGTAACGTGGATGAAATCGTCACATTATTACCTGATTCATCAATTTGTGAAATATATAACGAAGGACATTTTTTTAAATCATTTAAGAGACCGTTATCGATTTTAGTCGCAAAAATTTATTTAGTCGATGAAATTGCATACCTATTGTTAACTATTAGAAATAACAAGTACTGGTTTCTATTAGCACATCTTGTTATCTTTCATTTTAATATGTTTTTGAAAACAGACTCACTCAATTAGTAATGATTTTTTTTTTCTGATGGAAGTTTAGGTAAACGCGCATAAAGCACTGATTTCGTCGATCTTATTTGTAAATTTCGTAAAGATTGGACTGCTAAAAATGATAATTTTGTACTTCAACTTTAATAAACTACATTTTGGTTATTATAAATTTGAAGTAGTGTAAATGAAAGTTAGACGAAATCAATTTTATCCAGAAATTACTTCAAAACAAGTGACAATTTCTCTGAAAATCGACGTAATTTAAACGTAATTTTGATACTTAAACAATCTACAACATTCGCTGAAACTGTTCTTATACATCATTTTGTATAATTTACCACCATTACTTTTTGATGAATTTTTAAAAACTGTCCCTTCTCGTTCCACGCTTGCGACCTCATAATTAAAAGGCAAAATGAGAAGACGTGCTAATAGAAACCAATACTTGTTATTTAGATATTACGTAACAAAAGGTGTACAATTTCAACGACTAAATCTATCAATTTTACATTTTTGCTCTAAAATCGTTACCGGGTTCTTAATTTTTTTAGGAAAAATAACATAAAATGTGTCTTGTGAGTACGACGCTATGTGATATGTACAAGGCGTTTATTTAGTTACGGAATGGTGGATGCCTCATGGCATTAAGTTCGCCTTTTGTACATTAAGTTTGTCTTTTGTGCAATAAAGTTTTTTAAATAAATAAATATATAGGTCATACTGAGTAACTTTTAATATTGGACCAATTCCGAAATCGCGATTTTTTTTTTCTCTCCCATAGAAAATGTCGACAGCCAAAAACAGCCATTATTTTTTTGCAATTTCGGGAGTTGGTCTCATAGTAAAAGTTGCTCAGTATGACCTATACTGATGTGAACGAGACAAAATATTAAAATATTTTAAAATAACGACATTAGAACGCGGTAGACCCGTTCATATTAATAAATATGTCAGAGAACGACTGAATTGTGCCATCTATCGCCTTTAAGAGGCCATTATTCATCACGCCATATTTGACAAATAGAGCAAGCTAGGGTGTTACGTTACACCTGAGTGGTATTCGACGCAGTTCCGCCAAGGCGTCATAGAGTGCGCTGTTAAAACAATTGAAATCGAGAACAATTGAAGTTATGCTGTTAATCATTCTTCAGACGGAAACGGGAGAAGATGACGTCGGTGGCGGTTCTTGGACCCATTGCTTAAGATAAGAAGTGTAACGTATGCTATGATTTGTAGTCAGTCTTGCTCAGTAAAGATTCGACTGTGAGTTGAACATTGTATTTCATTGAAAGCCCTCGCCATCCACTATTGAAGGTTCTGGTGTGCTGTCGCTAGTGTGATACGCCCACGATTCCCGACAAATATAATTACCTGAGATCCCAGAGCTGCACGACGGGCGCGGCGTCGTCCTCGGAGGCCACGCACAGCTGCGTGGCCACGCCGGGGTGCCACGCCAGCGGCTGCGGGACCCGTTGTCACTGACAGACAGACAGGCAGACATATTACCTGAGATCCCAGAGCTGCACGACGGGCGCGGCGTCGTCCTCGGAGGCCACGCACAGCTGCGTGGCCACGCCGGGGTGCCACGCCAGCGGCTGCGGGACCCGTTGTCACTGACAGACAGACAGGCAGACATATTACCTGAGATCCCAGAGCTGCACGACGGGCGCGGCGTCGTCCTCGGAGGCCACGCACAGCTGCGTGGCCACGCCGGGGTGCCACGCCAGCGGCTGCGGGACCCGTTGTCACTGACAGACAGACAGGCAGACATATTACCTGAGATCCCAGAGCTGCACGACGGGCGCGGCGTCGTCCTCGGAGGCCACGCACAGCTGCGTGGCCACGCCGGGGTGCCACGCCAGCGGCTGCGGGACCCGTTGTCACTGACAGACAGACAGGCAGACATATTACCTGAGATCCCAAAGCTGCACGACGGGCGCGGCGTCGTCCTCGGAGGCCACGCACAGCTGCGTGGCCACGCCGGGGTGCCACGCCAGCGGCTGCGGGACCCGTTGTCACTGACAGACAGACAGGCAGACATATTACCTGAGATCCCAGAGCTGCACGACGGGCGCGGCGTCGTCCTCGGAGGCCACGCACAGCTGCGTGGCCACGCCGGGGTGCCACGCCAGCGGCTGCGGGACCCGTTGTCACTGACAGACAGACAGGCAGACATATTACCTGAGATCCCAGAGCTGCACGACGGGCGCGGCGTCGTCCTCGGAGGCCACGCACAGCTGCGTGGCCACGCCGGGGTGCCACGCCAGCGGCTGCGGGACCCGTTGTCACTGACAGACAGACAGGCAGACATATTACCTGAGATCCCAGAGCTGCACGACGGGCGCGGCGTCGTCCTCGGAGGCCACGCACAGCTGCGTGGCCACGCCGGGGTGCCACGCCAGCGGCTGCGGGACCCGTTGTCACTGACAGACAGACAGGCAGACATATTACCTGAGATCCCAGAGCTGCACGACGGGCGCGGCGTCGTCCTCGGAGGCCACGCACAGCTGCGTGGCCACGCCGGGGTGCCACGCCAGCGGCTGCGGGACCCGTTGTCACTGACAGACAGACAGGCAGACATATTACCTGAGATCCCAGAGCTGCACGACGGGCGCGGCGTCGTCCTCGGAGGCCACGCACAGCTGCGTGGCCACGCCGGGGTGCCACGCCAGCGGCTGCGGGACCCGTTGTCACTGACAGACAGACAGGCAGACATATTACCTGAGATCCCAGAGCTGCACGACGGGCGCGGCGTCGTCCTCGGAGGCCACGCACAGCTGCGTGGCCACGCCGGGGTGCCACGCCAGCGGCTGCGGGACCCGTTGTCACTGACAGACAGACAGGCAGACATATTACCTGAGATCCCAGAGCTGCACGACGGGCGCGGCGTCGTCCTCGGAGGCCACGCACAGCTGCGTGGCCACGCCGGGGTGCCACGCCAGCGGCTGCGGGACCCGTTGTCACTGACAGACAGACAGGCAGACATATTACCTGAGATCCCAGAGCTGCACGACGGGCGCGGCGTCGTCCTCGGAGGCCACGCACAGCTGCGTGGCCACGCCGGGGTGCCACGCCAGCGGCTGCGGGACCCGTTGTCACTGACAGACAGACAGGCAGACATATTACCTGAGATCCCAGAGCTGCACGACGGGCGCGGCGTCGTCCTCGGAGGCCACGCACAGCTGCGTGGCCACGCCGGGGTGCCACGCCAGCGGCTGCGGGACCCGTTGTCACTGACAGACAGACAGGCAGACATATTACCTGAGATCCCAGAGCTGCACGACGGGCGCGGCGTCGTCCTCGGAGGCCACGCACAGCTGCGTGGCCACGCCGGGGTGCCACGCCAGCGGCTGCGGGACCCGTTGTCACTGACAGACAGACAGGCAGACATATTACCTGAGATCCCAGAGCTGCACGACGGGCGCGGCGTCGTCCTCGGAGGCCACGCACAGCTGCGTGGCCACGCCGGGGTGCCACGCCAGCGGCTGCGGGACCCGTTGTCACTGACAGTCAGACAGGCAGACATATTACCTGAGATCCCAGAGCTGCACGACGGGCGCGGCGTCGTCCTCGGAGGCCACGCACAGCTGCGTGGCCACGCCGGGGTGCCACGCCAGCGGCTGCGGGACCCGTTGTCACTGACAGACAGACAGGCAGACATATTACCTGAGATCCCAGAGCTGCACGACGGGCGCGGCGTCGTCCTCGGAGGCCACGCACAGCTGCGTGGCCACGCCGGGGTGCCACGCCAGCGGCTGCGGGACCCGTTGTCACTGACAGACAGACAGGCAGACATATTACCTGAGATCCCAGAGCTGCACGACGGGCGCGGCGTCGTCCTCGGAGGCCACGCACAGCTGCGTGGCCACGCCGGGGTGCCACGCCAGCGGCTGCGGGACCCGTTGTCACTGACAGACAGACAGGCAGACATATTACCTGAGATCCCAGAGCTGCACGACGGGCGCGGCGTCGTCCTCGGAGGCCACGCACAGCTGCGTGGCCACGCCGGGGTGCCACGCCAGCGGCTGCGGGACCCGTTGTCACTGACAGACAGACAGGCAGACATATTACCTGAGATCCCAGAGCTGCACGACGGGCGCGGCGTCGTCCTCGGAGGCCACGCACAGCTGCGTGGCCACGCCGGGGTGCCACGCCAGCGGCTGCGGGACCCGTTGTCACTGACAGACAGACAGGCAGACATATTACCTGAGATCCCAGAGCTGCACGACGGGCGCGGCGTCGTCCTCGGAGGCCACGCACAGCTGCGTGGCCACGCCGGGGTGCCACGCCAGCGGCTGCGGGACCCGTTGTCACTGACAGACAGACAGGCAGACATATTACCTGAGATCCCAGAGCTGCACGACGGGCGCGGCGTCGTCCTCGGAGGCCACGCACAGCTGCGTGGCCACGCCGGGGTGCCACGCCAGCGGCTGCGGGACCCGTTGTCACTGACAGACAGACAGGCAGACATATTACCTGAGATCCCAGAGCTGCACGACGGGCGCGGCGTCGTCCTCGGAGGCCACGCACCGCTGCGTGGCCACGCCGGGGTGCCACGCCAGCGGCTGCGGGACCCGTTGTCACTGACAGACAGACAGGCAGACATATTACCTGAGATCCCAGAGCTGCACGACGGGCGCGGCGTCGTCCTCGGAGGCCACGCACAGCTGCGTGGCCACGCCGGGGTGCCACGCCAGCGGCTGCGGGACCCGTTGTCACTGACAGACAGACAGGCAGACATATTACCTGAGATCCCAGAGCTGCACGACGGGCGCGGCGTCGTCCTCGGAGGCCACGCACAGCTGCGTGGCCACGCCGGGGTGCCACGCCAGCGGCTGCGGGACCCGTTGTCACTGACAGACAGACAGGCAGACATATTACCTGAGATCCCAGAGCTGCACGACGGGCGCGGCGTCGTCCTCGGAGGCCACGCACAGCTGCGTGGCCACGCCGGGGTGCCACGCCAGCGGCTGCGGGACCCGTTGTCACTGACAGACAGACAGGCAGACATATTACCTGAGATCCCAGAGCTGCACGACGGGCGCGGCGTCGTCCTCGGAGGCCACGCACAGCTGCGTGGCCACGCCGGGGTGCCACGCCAGCGGCTGCGGGACCCGTTGTCACTGACAGACAGACAGGCAGACATATTACCTGAGATCCCAGAGCTGCACGACGGGCGCGGCGTCGTCCTCGGAGGCCACGCACAGCTGCGTGGCCACGCCGGGGTGCCACGCCAGCGGCTGCGGGACCCGTTGTCACTGACAGACAGACAGGCAGACATATTACCTGAGATCCCAGAGCTGCACGACGGGCGCGGCGTCGTCCTCGGAGGCCATGCACAGCTGCGTGGCCACGCCGGGGTGCCACGCCAGCGGCTGCGGGACCCGTTGTCACTGACAGACAGACAGGCAGACATATTACCTGAGATCCCAGAGCTGCACGACGGGCGCGGCGTCGTCCTCGGAGGCCACGCACAGCTGCGTGGCCACGCCGGGGTGCCACGCCAGCGGCTGCGGGACCCGTTGTCACTGACAGACAGACAGGCAGACATATTACCTGAGATCCCAGAGCTGCACGACGGGCGCGGCGTCGTCCTCGGAGGCCACGCACAGCTGCGTGGCCACGCCGGGGTGCCACGCCAGCGGCTGCGGGACCCGTTGTCACTGACAGACAGACAGGCAGACATATTACCTGAGATCCCAGAGCTGCACGACGGGCGCGGCGTCGTCCTCGGAGGCCACGCACAGCTGCGTGGCCACGCCGGGGTGCCACGCCAGCGGCTGCGGGACCCGTTGTCACTGACAGACAGACAGGCAGACATATTACCTGAGATCCCAGAGCTGCACGACGGGCGCGGCGTCGTCCTCGGAGGCCACGCACAGCTGCGTGGCCACGCCGGGGTGCCACGCCAGCGGCTGCGGGACCCGTTGTCACTGACAGACAGACAGGCAGACATATTACCTGAGATCCCAGAGCTGAGATCCCAGAGCTGCACGACGGGCGCGGCGTCGTCCTCGGAGGCCACGCACAGCTGCGTGGCCACGCCGGGGTGCCACGCCAGCGGCTGCGGGACCCGTTGTCACTGACAGACAGACAGGCAGACATATTACCTGAGATCCCAGAGCTGCACGACGGGCGCGGCGTCGTCCTCGGAGGCCACGCACAGCTGCGTGGCCACGCCGGGGTGCCACGCCAGCGGCTGCGGGACCCGTTGTCACTGACAGACAGACAGGCAGACATATTACCTGAGATCCCAGAGCTGCACGACGGGCGCGGCGTCGTCCTCGGAGGCCACGCACAGCTGCGTGGCCACGCCGGGGTGCCACGCCAGCGGCTGCGGGACCCGTTGTCACTGACAGACAGACAGGCAGACATATTACCTGAGATCCCAGAGCTGCACGACGGGCGCGGCGTCGTCCTCGGAGGCCACGCACAGCTGCGTGGCCACGCCGGGGTGCCACGCCAGCGCGCGCCAGCGGCTGCGGGACACGGTGTCGCTGACAGACAGACATACATATTATTTCACCTCTTCAATCATTTAAAGCAAAAATTGGAATCTATACAACACTGAACTTAAGCGATTCAGTAGCAAAACGGGACACACCACTGTCCACTGTTGACGAAATTAATTCGGCCTAAAATTTCATACCCAAAGTGTAAAACGGGACCCTATTACTAAGACTCCGCTGTCCGTCCGTCCATCTGTCCGTCTGTCACCAGGCTGTATCTCATGAACCTTGATAGCTTTTGAAATTTTCACAGATGATGTATTTCTGTTGCCGCCATAACAACAAATACTAGAAAGTACGGAACCCTCGGTGGGCGAGTCCGTCTCGCTCTTGTCCTGTTTTTTTACTTAAATCGTGTACGATAAAATATTCTACTTTCTCAAATGAGGCTATTTCAAAAGGGGTCAGGTTCTATAAACACGCCGCCACTGGTTGGTAAAATAATTGCGCTGCTGTATTGTATAGAAAGTAGTGTAATTTTGAGACTAAATCTAGCAGAAGTAAGGTCAATCCGTCTGCGGGCATTTTGATAAATAGATATTTTAGTACACGTTTTTTTTTTTTTCAAACAACCGATATCATTTTCGAATCGATTTTTATCTCTGACACTTAGAGACTTATACATCTCTAAAGAATTTTAGTATTTTATGGTTTTATTTTTTTATCATAGTTTTTTTTTGTGTAATTTGACATTTAGAGACAGTATACATCTCTAATAAAGTATTTATTATTTCATAGATTCGATATTTGTAATTGTTTTTTTTTTTAAATTTATTGTTTGTAAAAATGGACATGTAAAAGTGCCCCTGTGGCCTATTTGCTGAATAAATGTTTGATATTTGATATTTGATATTGACAAATTGAATTGAATTGAAATATTTATTTCGAACTTGACGTCCATAGGATTAGGTAACAATGACTTGTGTATCTAGAGTTAGTATTACAGTTAATTAGACAAAACAAACAAAACAAAACATTACATAATAATTATAAGTTTCGCGGCAGCACAGCAACAGGAGAGTGTAGCTGCACGTACCGCTTGACTAGGGGCGAGTCCCAACGCTGCGCCAGCGTACTTAGGATGCTGTTCGTGCTGCTTCGGCTGCGAGTGAGGAGTGACGCGCATCGCTTCCTCATGATGGCGAAAAAACAGTCTGTTCGTGCCTCAGCAAACATCGCTGAGGCACTACAATACCGCGGCAACCTGAACAGCATCCTAAATGCATCATTATATTGGACACACAGAGCGCTATACACCCGCTGCGTACAGTTGGCCCACAGACCGCACGTGTAGAAAGTTTGACAAAAAGCTTTGAACAATATTAACTTTACTAACACGTGCAAACCTGCGGGACAACATGTTACAGCGGACACACAGCGCCCGGCGCTCCCGCTCGATGTCCTCGATGTCAGACAGTGTGTCCGTGACCCAGTGACAAGGCAGCGATCGCTTTTAGTTTCAGTGGTCAGAAGATGCTTTTTTTGCTACGGTAAATAAAATACACAGTGTACGGAATTTTTCTCTAACGGATTTGGCCGCATTTACATTATTTAATGTTAAATAACTTAACATCACAAGACACTTAGTCATAATATATTCTTAATAAAAGCCCCAGTTAAGTGGTTTAAAGGTGTTCAAATTAAATATAATAACAATAACAAAACCATTTATTCGCACACTATGGTTGGTTTAGATTTGTATGTTATCATCATCTTCCTCGCCTTGTCCCGGCATTTTGGCATGACTCATGGGAGCCTGGGGTCCGCTTGGCAACTAATCCCAAGAATTGTAATAGGCACTAGTTTTTACGAAAGCGACTGCCATCTGACCTTCCAACCCAGAGGGTAAACTAGGCCTTATTGGGATTAGACCGGTTTCCTCACGATGTTTTCCTTCACCGAAAAACGACTGGTAAATATCAAATGATATTTCGTACATAAGTTCCGAAAAACTCATCCGTACGAGCCGGGGTTTGAACCCGCGACCTCCGGATTGCAAGTCGCACGCTCTTACCGCTATGTCACCAGCGCTTCTTGGTTTACATTTGTATGTGTTTAAATATATTTTCCTATGCTTGGTGGTGAACCTTGGCCTGCAACTCAAACCATTTGCTTCTGTTCAAAGCTATTGCCATCTATTGCCTTAGGAGGAAGTCTCACCTTAATTTCATAATAGGCTCGTTTTTACGCAAGTCCCATACGACGCATCTTGATGCAAACGTCGAGCCAAGAATGTGTTGGACCTGTAAATAAATGTTACAAATATAGCAAAAAATATTAAAAGACCTGTGGAATAGGATTTGCCGCTAATGCTCGTAGCATGAGAACGTCTTGAAAGCAGAATAAGATTACTGCGAACAAATTAGCGTAGAAGCCCTGGTTGCTATGGCATGCGGTCAGATGGGGAGTTCATTAAATGGGCTGTGGTATTTTTTTATTTTTATTATATATGTATTTCACCCGCTGATTCTAGCTCAGAGCTTGCATATGGTCCAGCGGCTGACGGCTAATTTCCCGGAGCCATGGGTTGGCTTGTGTTGTTCAGATCCCAGATAAAGATCTTGCTGTCAGAGCTCCGGAGCCCAGGAGCCCCAGACCCTGGAGGCATGGTTCTGCTAGTGAATCTTACCTGCTGATTCCAGGCCAGAGCCTGCACATGATCCAGTGGCTGACTCTTATTGCCCGGAGCCATGGGTTTGCTTGCGATGTTCAGATCCCAGATAAAGATCTCGCTGTCAGAGGCTCCGGAGACCAGGAGCCCCAGACCCTCTGGAGGCATGGTTCTGCTAGTAAACCTTACCTGCTGATTCCAGGCAAGAGCCTGCACATGATCCAGTGGCTGACTCTTATTGCCCGGAGCCATGGGTTGGCTTGTGTTGTTCAGGTCCCAGATGAAGATCTCACTGTCAGAGGCTCCAGAGGCCAGGAGATTCTTCTGGTACGGGTTTATATCCAATGCTGATACATGGTCTGTGAGGCAGGACACATATAGTTCAGAAACGTGTTACTCAAGGATAACACTTAAGCACAAGATTGTGCTTTGCACCATACGAAATTTATACTAAGTTTGTATATTTATACTAAGTGTGTGTAACACCTATGTAATGATGCATGCATGTTATGTATGGTAATGTTTAAAGCAAATAAAATATTCTTATTCTTAAGTTTGAACCCTGTTGTATTTTGGGTTAAATTACTTTTATTAGAAAAAAAATAATGAGATAAAAGATGGTACTTTAAACATATTAAAGAAATGAAGAGAGGCCTATGCTCAGCTGTGGGCGAATGGAGGCTAAAATAATGATGATTATGATGAATGAAAGAAAGGTTGTAATTCCATTGAAACAGGTAGTGAACATTTTTATACACATTTGCAGCATGAGGATATGATAACAACACTGACTGCTATAGTTTGTTGTGTTGTGGTATTCTGATTGTGTCCTTCAACTTACAGAAATAACTTAATTCTCAATGAATTACCAAAACTGAACATGACATTGTATGTTTGTTTGTAACATTAAAAAAACTTGAAGAATTACATATTATCAGTTTATTATTCATCCTAAATTATTTAAAAATGAAAACAATCTTTGTAGTCCAACAAAGCTCACTTGTTATCAGGCGGGAGATAACTTGGACACTATCTCTTAACTGCACATTTAGAATAGACATATTTTTTTAAAAACTGCTCCGATTCTAACAGTTTCAACAACTTAGTGTGGAAGGCTTGATGTTT
Source organism: Cydia pomonella (assembly GCF_033807575.1). NCBI lineage: Eukaryota > Metazoa > Arthropoda > Insecta > Lepidoptera > Tortricidae > Cydia > Cydia pomonella. The sequence goes on along the minus strand of NC_084718.1, from coordinate 1,551,598 downwards.
ATCATAAAATGAAACAATAAAAACAAAAAAAAATAGCATATATGTTTAAAAAACTGCAAAAATGACTATTGTTTTAACTCTAAGACTCAGATGAGACTTGAACAAATTAAAAGTATTTGAAATGGAAATTCACATATTATTAAGAATAAATGCTCAACATGTTTTAATTTAATTTTTGAGGATCTTCTCATAGCAACAACTGCACCGCCTTAACTGGTTGAATGTGTGACGAGTTTAAAATAACTTGAATACTTACTGTTGTGTTTAGTGTTGCTGCCGAGCAGTGGGTTGTCAGCTTTTTTGAGCAGTCTGTCAGCACTGTAGAACTCTAAGAGACCACCGTCGCAACCCCCCACAATGACACCTGCTCCTGACCATACTAACTTTTGAAATCTGGCAAAATAAATGAAATATATACTGTTTTGGATGCTTATAATTTATAATATACAATGTAAACTTCATATTATATCACTTTGTACAGGACACCCCCTAAGACACTATCTTTTTTTGCTCTACTTAATTTATTTTATTATTTATTATTATTTGTAAAGCAGGCAGGCAGTTGAAAAAACTGATAATGCCTGTATCCACAGTCATCAATAAGTTTATAGTGTTGAGTAGAATTTGCTTTGTGCTTATCTTATTTATTCTTAAACTCATTGACACTTTGGGCCAATACTATAATATTAATTTATCTCCATTTAACAACCACTCTCAATAATTCCCAATTTATCCAGTTCTTTGAGTGTCACTTATAAAATTTAAATTATATATAATACATTCTTATATTTGTGACTTTTGTTCAAACATGAAAGTAAAATTAATATTTATTGGTCAGCAATTAAGCCTACTGGTGTAGCAACGACAATAAATATTAATAAAACTGGACTCCATATAATCAATGACATTCAATCAAGCATGAATTTTTCATAACTTTACCGTTTCTGATGTCATTGACCTTTTCTTATAAGATATGTAACTAATAAGAACGGAAATTTTAATGCAAATAAGCTGATAGTAGATTTTTTTGAAAATTGAAACAACTCACTTATGCTGCGTTTGCAGACTGGCTTTAAGTTCCAAATCGAGTCCAGGGTCCTCCAAATTCAAGGAATACAGGTCCAACTGCGCCGAGCTGCTGAAGGAAGCATCCACCTGCTGCGCCGCCGAGCCGGCCGCCAGCAGCACCGGCGCCTGCTCCGCCGGCGACCAACTCACGTTCACCGTCCGCTTCAGTTCCTTGATCTTCATGCTCACTCGCCAACGCCGCTAAAACAAACCAAACACAACCACCACTTCAAACAATTATGTCACCACTTTTATGACGTTGAAAACTGATAAAATACAAGTGTAACATGTGTCTTAAGGATCGTTTTAGATTTCTGATGAAATTAAAAATGTGACTTATGTGAAACTTACGGTATTTAGATGAGAAAAATAAAATATTTATCATAAAAACACCGAGTTGGCAGTTCCAACGTGGCTGACGTAAATACGCTGTCAGTATGACAGCTGGATGGAGATGTTGCGTTTCGTCATTGCGTGTGTTTAAAAATGGCATGAATAAAATATGACAAACACTTTTATGGGCCCGCTTAAGTAAAAAATCTTAGAATATATTATATAAGCTGTTTCATAGGATGCCACATTTATTTATTTACTGAACTAGGTAGATACGGCCTATTAATCATCGGTTTCTTAAAACTCCTAACACGCACGCATATTTTGCCAACACTTTGCTATTAAAATCTCCTAGGCAACTAAAGCAACAGTACATTTTTTTGGATTCCCTACAAGCTTTTATTTTAATTATTTTCTAAATTCACAATTTTTTACTTGAATAATTAGCTAGTAATTTGTATTGCAACCTGCTTGCTATACGTATGACCATTTTGCTCACAGAAAATTTACTATGTCAGTGATCCTGACAAAAGAAAAGAAGTAAAAACTAACTTCCTAAGAATTTTTAAATATGTACAAGATAACATTGAGACACCTATAAGCGTTTGACTGGAAAGAAACAAATAAAGACGTGTAAGCATCCATTTATTCCTAAAGAGTGGGAGTGGTTTTCAAAGTCTACCCAGTGGTTAATGGCCTGAAGATATCCTCATGTCTTTTATAAGTACCTAGAACAGTCCTACAGAGCAATTCTTTTTATCTGAACTTATGTATCAAAGATATAACCTGTTTTTTTTTTCCTTCCAGAACCATGCCGCTGGTATTATCTCAAGCGGAGTTCGACAAGCTGGTCTCATGGACGGACGGCAGCCGCGAGAACAAGGATGCGGCGCGCCAGAGCGAGTATGTCAAACGTCTGAATGAGCAGAGCTCACGCATGACACGCGAGTGGCCCAATTCTTTGGAGGTGAGTCTAAGGAAAGTTCGACTAGTGGTCGCGTTTTATAAAGGCCTGCACTGTTGTTGCTGTCCGGCTCTTTCCAAGACACTAATAACGTGATATCAAACTGCAATGACATGTTTAAAGGATCTATATGTAAAACTCGACTCGACCTATAGTCGGTGATTGTTCAAAGTTCAATTTTTTACCGCCATTGCTTACCATTTGCCGACACAATCCCTCTGTTCGTGCATCGTTTTATATCAACGTTAATACTGTAAATTTGTAATTTGTAATTTGTGATATGGGTACATTGCCTGAAATAAATATTATATTATTATTATTATTATTATTATACCTTTTTAGAGATGTTCAAACAGGATCAATAAGATATGTACATACATACATGGGTGTAGGCAGGTATAGGCAGGGGGCAGTTCACTGATGGCTGGCTACGCCTTTGCGTACATAGAGCATTAGAGGTTTACCAGGTACTTACATAGAGGTATATTGACGTTCATGATACTGACAATATTGATCTATAGTCTGTCAAGCTATTTCCGTCAGTAGAAAAAAACGGGAGTATCAAAAAATGTAGTCCCATATAAAATTTTATTTTCACGCGTTTTTTACTGACAAAGTTGTTTGACAGGCTACCTATGTTACCCGGGCGTTAGGTACACATATACAAATCGCAATTTTTTGTGCTCTCCATAACTTTACTATTACTATTCAAAGCATATTTTCATCATTGGCCTTTGCGTTTTTTTTATGATACATTGCGTCTAGTGCTTTGCTTTTTGAATTCAAAGCATTATTTTAGTAAGTAACTTCTCTTTCAGAATGTGAACAAACGTAACGAGGAGCTGCGGCGCGCACGCGTCGAGGCCGCCGAGCAGGCCAACAGTAAGTTCTACAAGAAGTACATGCGACAAAAGCGCGATGAACAGGCGCGTCTTATGTACAGCGCACGCGACACCATATTCAAGAATAAGGACGCTCCGAAGATGTTTCTCCGGTAAGACTACATCAAATTTTACGAATAGATTTTTATGTTCATATCATATGTTCTTCAGGAAAACCATACCAGAATCTCTATCAAGCAAAACTGATTATTATAACTGGCAAACCAATGTGTCACTAGAAAAAGGCGCCAAATTTGCAAAATTTGGGCGTGATAGTTCGATCTCCCATGCAAAATTAGAATTTCGCGTGTATATCCGGTCGCCAGAAACTTTCTGCTATCTTGCTGCTCACTGGACACTGGATTTGTATGCATTCATTTATATTATTCAATTTTCAACCAAATCTAAAGGATATATTTATATTTCAGTGCAGTAATAGAGACCTGCGTACAGAAAGAGCGACAAGCACAGCTGCAGTTCAAAGCCGAGCGAATGCGGGAAGAGAAAGAACAGAAGAGAAGAGACGACGATGAAATCATTCGCCGCGCGGCCGATTGGCACGCTCTCATGGCCACGAAGCGTCGGCGTCGGTTCGAATCTGATAAACAGCATCAGAAGGAGATCTTGGAACAGTGAGTAAAGTCTGCAATAGTTTACAATCTGTCTGCAATCTAGTAATATAACTGGATCAGGCGGTGGGGGAGAAATGACCGAACGGGATAGTTTTATGTATCTTTCAGTAGGAGTAGCAGCGAAAGCGCTATTGCTGTTTGTAAGGACCACAGTCTCATTTTTTCCCCACCATAAATTTTAGTATGGTTTATGATGGGCAACAAATAACTAATAAATTACGTAAGTTTTTGTATGTTGTCAGGAATATTAAAACGTGTTTTTAATTTTGTCGCATTGCGTATGTTCTGTCCCTCACGGGCGCATGCGTATCACAATAGGATCCTAGCATCTATAATATTACCATAAGGATTTTCGTACATTGACCCACCTTGTTGCTATCTCTATTGTATGCGCATAAATCTTTGTGGTACTTTAGTGGTAGGCATCTTTTCTTTACTATGTACAGCCGCAACTACAGCTCCATGGACTTATGATGATGATGACGCAATCGTAAATAAATATCTATAAAAACTATCCTAAATCAGTCCTCGAATCTCAAACTACCTCCGTGCGTGACAGAGTGACACGTGAAGCGTGAAGAGGTACTAGGGAGAGTAGGGAGACAGGCAGACAGAGGCGCAACTAGCAGCTAACTAACTACGCACTTGAGTCAGACCAAGATATTTTAAACGTCATACTTGTATGAAATTATGATGTTTACTTAACATTTGCACAGGCTGGGATATCAAAATCGTTGCCAACATAGCTTGTTCTGACTTCTTTTCAACGCCTTAGTGAGGAGGAAGCTTGGGGCCTCATCTATTATATGGAATCCGTACGAGTATTCATACGCCTTACTTCTGGAGAGAATCCAAAAGGCCTTTTTGAGATTTCTGTACAAAAAGGTATGGGTACTTCCCATTCTTGTACCCAACAAATTTTTTACTAGGCTGCCTTGGATATAATTCTCTAGAGGAGAGGCGCAACAACATCTTGCTGACTACAGCTTGTCGCGTATTGCGCGATGACTCGGACTACCCGGAACTGGTAGATCGAGTCTTGAGGTTGTACGTCCCGGATATTCTCTCGAGTCTTCTTGAGGCCGCGAACGCGTCCACTGTTGGCCGTACCGGCGGCGCGCACAGTATCGCGCAGGAACTTGCCACTCCTCCGCGCTTTATCGCTGCTCAATGCACTCTTGACATCAGCACCAGAGTGTGACTTGTTTGCAGGGAGACGGGCGAATGTGTGCCTGAGGTTCTGTGAGATGATGGATGATAGGCTTTCCAGCACTTGCATTTGATTATTAATGAATATCTGTTTTTTATTTTATATATGTTTTGTATTTGTATAGTCTAATTATTAGGTGTATTGGCATATGCTGTAATGCCGTGTAAATATTTGAAAAATAAATAAATAAATAAATGTTTCAGAAATCAGAAATCATAGCATTTATTCGTGATAAACTATGACATACAAAAGTATAACAACATAACAAAAGAAAGAAACATAGAATAAATAAATAGTTTACCACGAAATGGTCCCGCCTCAGCATTAATGCTAACTCAAAAGTCAGCGCTGATCTTCCGGCGAGACCATTTCGTGTTATGATAGCATCTCGTCTTCCTTAGTGAAAAAATCTGTAATGGCGAAGTTTTGTTGCACAGAGCGCACGAGGTGGCTGAACGCAACCGCAACGAACACGAAACGGAGTTGAATTATCAGATCTTAGACAACATCAAGGCCAACGAGCAAATGGAAGCACTCAGCGAGTTTGAGCGCAATTTCGTGAGTCCATGTTCCTCTTTAACCCTTAATTTGACAGTATATGTCAGGACATACAATAGTAGGTTGTTAACAAAGGGATGAAAGGCACTCAATTTTGAAGAGGTAGTACTCACTGCGTTCGACCGCCAACAGTCCGAGGCTGAAATTATGTCTTTCATTCGAGTTTAACACTCTACTTTTTATTTCGAATACGAGGAAAGTAAAATACATGTGTTTTTAAAACATTACTAAGTATATTCTTTATAGCATTTCTTGAGGGTAATTGTATAACAAATCTATTTAAAATCAATTTTCAATTGTTCATCGCAAAAAACAATGGTAATTGGAAAAAAAGCTCTAAATTGCAGAAACCCTCTTTCAGAGGATGAGAAATGAAAAATCTATGATTGTCTTTTTGTATTTCTTCATAAACAGAATCATTAGAACCGTCATATTGAGCGTCGAGGAGGCTTGAACTCACGATGACCTTGACTTTTTTGTGCCAAATTAAGGGGTGTTGATTGCAGATAGAAGCTGGGCTATAACCGCGAAAATCGATGTTGCGAACATTTTTCTCAGTTACTCTAATTACGCCTTCATTGAAGTAAAATAGAAAGATCCCCGCATTTTGCGAATTTGGGTTTTCGCGATAGGCCCCCTGGTGCCGCTATTATTGCTCGAGTATGCAAGAGTGATAAAGAGGCAGATAACGAAATTTAGATTTTCGTGTTTATTGCGGTGCTCCCAAACTTGCCACTGTAAAATCTGTGCAGATCTATGATGATAAGCACTATTATGATTTACCCTCAATCATTTTAACTATACAATTATCATCAGGTAGGTAATATTTCGTTCTATTTCATAAAACATGGTTGTTTTTATACAAAACCAATTCATACGTCTTACCTATTGCCCTTTCAGAACAAAGCCGAAAAAGCCCGTATCCTCGCCGACATGAAGCAGTCGAAGGCTGAATTAGATGCGCGACGGGCAGAGGAGCACGCCCGCGACCAACTGGACGACAAGCTGATCGCCGTGTTACAGCGCTCGCGGGCCAGGACTCAGGCGCTGAGGAAGAAAACTGAACAAGACGTAAGTAGATAGCTACAGAAATGAAGGTTGAGTTGAGGTAGAGCCCGGCGGGCAGAGGAGCATGCTCGCGACCAACTGGACGGCAAGCTGATCGCCGTGTTACAGTGCTCGCGGGCCAGGACACAGGCGCTGAGAAAGAAAACTGACAAGACGTGAGTATAGCTACAGTAATGAAGGTTGAGGTACGACGCGTGGCGGGTAGAGGAGAGGAGTGCGCGTGCTGCGGCCAGCTGGACGACGAGCTAATTACCACGCGCTGGTAAATAAAACTGAGTTAGGTGTAAGCAGAACACTTAAGTAACATAACATTCAAGGATTTGCTTTCGCTTTTAGAAATTTAAAAGTTACTATATCTTTCATCGGACACTTTATCTCAGTTACTTGCTGCCGAGGAACAGGGAACCCATCAAAACACATAATTTAACAGCATCAGCAAACTTGTCTTGAATAAGGATAGTGCCTACTTAATATTTCCTTTATTTTTATTTTTATTTTTTATTTATTTATTTGGAGATCCAACAGCTGTGACACTAACATAGAAAAATATAGTAGATACAGGAAGCCAATTATAGGAACTCACAGGTAGTGACATAATACTAAACTAAGATTACGCACTATTGCAACCACATATGTGAACAAAGCGAATACAAATGATACTTAATAAGGATAATGTGGGAGTTCAAAATACATTTAGTTACATTTATTTATTAGGCTTTATGTTCTCTCAGTTTTCGATTTACCTATATCCTATACATAACGCATGAATATTTTTTTGTTATTTGTACTGATTAAAGGTTGTTTGTGACCATTAGGCTCGAGACGAGCAGCAGCGCGTGTTGGAGCTGAACAGCAAGCGCTTGCAGAGCGGCGAGTCCACGCGCGCGGCCAAGGAGCAAGCCAGTCTGGAGGCCGCCGTTAGGGAAAAGGAAGCGATGTAAGTTGTCCATCAGGCCCGTGACCAGCAGCACGTGTTGGAGCTAAACAACAAGCGCCAGCAGAGCGGCGCCGCGTTCGCGGACATGGAGCAAGCCAGTCTGGAGGCCGCCGTTAGGTAAAAGGAAGCCATGTAAGTTTATCTATCAGGCCCGCGATCAGCAGCACGTCTTGGAGCTAAACGACAAGCACCAGCGGAGCGGCGCCGCGCTTGCAGACAAGGAGCAAGCCAATCTGGAGGTAGCCGTTAGGGAGAAGGAAGCCATGTAAGTTGACCATCAGGCCCGCGACGAGCAACGCGTGCTGGAGCTGAACAGTAAGCGCCTGCAAAGCGGTAAGTCCGCGCGCGTGGACAAGGAGCAAGCCAATCTGGAGGGTGGCGTGAGGGACAAGATGGCCAAGTAAGTTTCATGACTTTCATTTCATGATTCGAAAAGCACGGATTCGTCCTAAAACATATACATAATAGCTCCCGTGTGTAATAGTGCTATTATTTCGTGTGCGGACGTATCGGTTAGAGGACCTACCGCGATAAAACCGAAATTCGCAAATTGCGGGATCTTTTTCTTTTACTCCAATGAAAACATAATTAGAGTGATAGAGAAAAGAGAAAGATGGCCGAAATTAGATTTTAGTGGTTATAGCCCGGTTTATCTCTTTCTTGCTTCCACTATTACGTACAGCGAACCTTCTCGATTTAACCGAGAGCCTAATACGAGTACAGCAAGAGCCGACAATCATAATTAAATTATGATTGATTTTCGCCATCTGCCCCTTTATTATCCTTGCATATATAAAAATACGCATAAAGAGGTAGATAACGAAATTTCGATTTCCGCGTTTCGCGATAGGTCCTTAAGGCTATAACCGCGACAATCGAATTTCACAAATTGCGGGCATCTTCAAAAGAAAGATACCCGCAATTTGCGAAGATCGGTTTCTCGTGAGGCCCTCTGGCTGGCCTCGGGCCGTACCACCGTTGCTTGATCAAGTATATTGACCTCTCCAAACATCACCTATAATCGCAAGTGATTTGAAATACTTTTTAGTTTTATTTTATTTTTGCAGTACTTAGCCAGTAATTATTTAAAATTGCATGCCATTTGTCGCAACCTCGCAACATCTGTAGAAGTCTTATACAATAATATAGGTTCAAATGTTATATGGGACGATAACCCTTCGCGCCTATATTTTTAAATTTTTCCGCTTTTTTCTCCCGACGGAAATGGATTAACAGACTATATTTATAAGTAATCCGTATTTAAAAAAACTTTAAAGTAATTTGAACGCACCTTACTATTTTAATTTTGCACTGGCAACGTCGTTAGATGGCGGTGTAAAATTTCCCAACCAACCCCAATTTCAATCAATTTAATTTTTACTACCTACCTCATATATGTATATACATATGTTTGGAGTTTGGACGAGTACTGAGTAGTAAATACAAGAATTGGTGTAGTGCGAAAGTTGTCAAAAAACACGAGGGTACTTAGTGTTAACCTAGCAAAATCGCTTCAAGGTCCATTGTCAAACAATCGAAGAAACTCAAAGTAAGTTACTTATAATTCTTGTCAAAACAAGTAATACTAATAAAATGGCTGCTAACATTATGGTAGAAGTATTAAAACAGCTCCAACGAGATATAACCGATCAAAAGGATTACATGAGAAATTTGCATGTCATACACAGAAATATAAATGAAAAGTTTAATATCATGTCTGAAAAAATGACAGAGTTAGACAATAAAGTAGACAAGCAGCAATTAACTTTAGAAAGGCTTGAACAGCTGGTCTTAAAGAACAATAAGTTACTATTTGGAAATGACGAGACTGAAATCAGTTTAAACGACTTGGCTGTTCTGGCTGACAAACCTGCGCTTGACAAAATGACCGATCTGGAAGAGCGTCCAAATAAATCACCGGAATGTAAAGATATTAATCAAAATCCGCTTAAAGGTGAAGAGGAATGTAATTGCAATGATGATAATAAAAATAATGATTGGATTCATGTATCAGGTAGTGATAAAGATAAAGAATTAATTCCTAATGAGGTGTTAGAAATAATAGACAATACTGAAGCATACAAGCAGAAGATTGTCCAGATATCTCCAACTTTAAGCACAGAAGAGATCACCAATCTGGCCAAAGACTTGAAACAAATTATGTATGATGTAAGAGAAATTAAAGAGTTCTTAAAGGAGACTATAAAAAAGGCAACTTCAGAAGATGCTGATAGTGCAGATACAATTAAAATATTAGACAAAGAAACTCCAATTGGTAATCAGGAGGCTTCACCAAAATCTCCAACTGATTTTAACAACGAACACATCAGTCAGCTGGACAGTAACATAAAGCAAATGATGTCAGAAATAAGTGCAATAAAAGAAGAGACAGATGAAGATGTAAGGCTTGCAAATCCCATAAGGGAACAAGAGATTGTCCAGATATCCCCAACTTATTTCAGTGCTGATCAGCTCCGCTTGCTAAATGCTGCATTGAAAGAAACCATAGAAAAGTATGAGAATGCTAATGTGCTTCCTGTCATACAAGTCATCCAAGGTTCTGCACATGATCATCAAGTTATCAAGGAACTGTGTCAAGGTGTATCATATTATAAAAGATCAAACCATTCTCGTGATTATTTTAAGCTTGGAATATGTGGGTTTCAGAGATCCATAGTAGAAGACCTGATTACGGAGAATCCACATTTGTCAGTGAAGGATGTTATTAAACATGTGCTGACATCTCGAAATGAATGGACTGATTTTAATGAAAACTGCATGATTTATTATTAATAACCTTTGTTTTGGAATGTAGAACTCCCAGTGGTGGATTTTCTCTAAGGCTCGAGTACGCCCGAGCCTAGGGTAGCTAGATATTAGGGGCGGCAGTCTATATAGAAAGGTGTTGAGAAAATGCTGGCTAGTACTTAATAAGGAGCATCCCCGCACAGCCAATGTGCCTATCATTCACGCTCCGTGGCGAACGAAACGCAACTCTCACAGTCGCACTAATATGGAAGAGTGATAGAGAGAGATGACTACGCTATGTTACAGAGCATTAACGATTGTAACGTTGGCTATGCGGTTTGGGCTTTAGGGCAGCCAAAGCTGCAAATCTGTCACTGAGAACTCCATACATTATGATCTAACTCACATTGCCATAAGTAGATGTTTGACAATTCAGTTGTCAATGTGTTTGAATACTTTTCTAAATAGAGATAAATACATCTCTTCATTACATGTTCAAAAGTATGTGCCAGTCTTTTCTATTTTCTACATATAGAGACATATCTTTTTGTTAGAGAAAGTAATTTTTATGCTATGACTAAGTATAATATAAATATATGTTTTGTACTGTACTGTTAACAGTTACAATATTTGATTTAGTTAGATTTATTTCATTCAATTACAGTGTGGTGTCGTTATATTTTAAACAATGTTCCTAATCTAAAAAGCAATTAATATTTGAATGATTGAATTGTTAAGAAATGTGCTGTATAATTATAATTAACAGTTTAATTAGAATTGGAGCATGCCATAATCGTGCTAATGTGATAAAATACCTACTATTGCTGATTATTTAAATAAATTCGCAAATTATCGCTTTATTCAAGCTGTTTCCATTTGAATTTACCTTATTTAAGTTTATGAATGGTTAAATTCTGCGTAAACAATTTTCAATGCAATTCAATTAAATTCAATTCAATACTTTATTGATAAAATAAAATTTTACATGTCAGGTACATTGTGCTTATAGCTAAGTCTTATTATTGAATATTGCTCATAGTTGAGAGGCAAGGCTGAGTTAACGAACCAGTTGTTTTGTATGTATATATATATATACACATATGTACCTAGTTTTACTCACTTGATACAGTGCTAGGTCTCGAAAAAGGCATCGACAGAATAGTATGCATAGTGAGATGTAAAATGTAACTACATATAGGCTTTCACATTGCCTATTTAAACATTGATTATATTTTATTGCGAATTCAAACATTTTCTACTACATATTTGTTTTGTGGCAAATGTATAACCTCGTAAAATGTAATCTATGTGTAAACAGGCCCTATATAAAGGCCGGGCCAACCGCCCTTACCCATTTTTTTTTTATACTACGTCGGTGGCAAACAAGCATACGGCCCGCCTGATTGTAAGCAGTCTCCGTAGCCTATGTACGCCTGCAACTCCAAAGGAGTTATATGCGCGTTGCCGACCCTAAACCCCGCCCCCCCTCGTTGAGCTCTGGCAACCTTACTCACCGACAGGAACACAACACTATGAGTAGGGTCTAGTGTTATTTGGCTGCGGTTTTCTGTAAGGTGGAGGTTAGGGATTGCAAACCGGATTGGTTTTCAATCCGGCCGGATCCGGCCGGATTTTGGCCGTAGTCCGGCCGGATCCGGCCGGACCGGATCCGGTTTGGTATAGGGATATAAAAGTTAATTAAATGACATATTTTTCTAGTTTTTTGCGTAATACGTATTCCTAAATCTATAATTTGAAGTTAATAAATAACTTCTTAACAATAAAATAGAACTTGGTAGTAAAAATTGTCACAATGTCAATATAACTTTAAAAAACAAATTAAATCGGTAATTTATTATATTTAACCATTCAAAAGTGCTCAAATTTTCGTTTACAATTATAAATTTGCTTAGTTTCCAAAGCCTGATGATGGGATCTGGGGTGGGAATTGGAGCTCCTTGAAAGGAGAAGTTTTCGTAACTGTTCTTTGATTGAATTCTTTGTAGAGTCTGTTCGGAAAGAGAAGAGTCGTGGAATGTATTAGGCCCCATACATTCCACGACTCTTCTCTTTCCTCACAAACTCTAACGTTGACATCCATTCTAGCATAGAGAAATAAGAAGTACATAGATTGCTCACTCCATACATCAGTTTTGGTACCAAAACGCTTATTATTTTCGTAGTCGACATCTAGCATCGAGTAGCGGAACTCTCAGTACTGCTACTCGACAATAGATATCGCGGCAAACAAAAAGTCTAATGCTCAACGATTTTCCGCTAATATTATAACCAGAGTAACCGGAACTCTATTTTCAACTGCTACGCTTACTATTATTTATTACTTTTAACGAAGATATTTTACATTTAACCAATTATGATATTAAATGCGCTCTAGTATTATCTTGCTCTAATTTATTTGTCCGAAAAAGTAGTAGACTGTATGACTTAAAAAAATTGTACTTTTTTAATTTATGGAAAAGTATATTGGTCAAATTATAAGGAACAACACACGACACGACGATCTCATGCGAAAAATAATAGAATGTAGGATTGAAAACCATCGCGGAAAGGGACTCTCTAAGAAAAGTTACATAGATCAAATAAATAATTGGCTAGACGTAGAGTAGCATGTACCAGGAGATGAAGGAAATTGCATAAGATTGGATGAAATTGTAAAGACAAAAGATTCTTTCTTAAATTTGAATAGAAAAGAATCTATATTTTATCATATATATACATATACCTACCTATCGGAGAAAACTAAAGATTATCAATATTATCATATATTCTTCATTCACACATATTGATGAGCCCAACTGTAGTCGGTTAATCTCCTATCACAATATTATGACACGACATTAACCTTGCCTTAAGCATAAATTACAAATGCCTTCCATGGCATCTCCATCCTTTCATTTTTCCTTCTATTACAGTAGGTATTTATGTAATCGTCATATCGTGCCACCTACATGAAAGAAGAAGAAATCCTCTTCTGTTCCCACTCATCGTCATAATAAATATATTTTTATCTTACTAAATTTAAACTTTTTCATTCGTTTTTTGTTCTGTTCAACTTCATACCTCTTATCCATTGCCTCTTCCTCATCTGAAACGCACAGTGCGTGCTGTATTTAGGCGTTTTTTTTTATTATACCGGATCCGGTCCGGATCCGGTGATTTTTTACCGGATCCGGTAGCTCCTGAAAAGTGCCGGATCCGGCCGGATTACCGGATCCGCCGGACCGGATTGCAATCCCTAGTGGAGGTACTTCCCCAGTTGGGCTCTGCTCTAGATCTGGAATGACATCCACTGGCTGTGCCCTACCACACAAAGCGAGATGAAATTCACAATGCCCATACCTCTCTTTTGGACGTAGTTTAAGGACGTACCCGGGTCCACAAGGACGTAGCCGGGTCCATATTAACCTTACGTAACTCTTTCTTCTACCGCACCGCTCGCCGTCGGCGGGACATTCATCCTACACCAAGGAACCTAAAGGTCATGCAATGTGCGTTTTTAAAGGAACGATCCCCTCCTGCAAACGATTTTTTCGAGGTTTTCTGGATTATTGTAAGGTTCTTCTTAAAAAGTTCAGGTTTCGGACAGGGTGCAATGCATCGCGCATGTGACACCTCTGGATCGGTGATTGAGTGAGTGCTAGTACCAGTGGCAATAAGACAGGCGCGCCATCTGCATGAATTCAACGCCCCTGGGTCGCCTATGTTTACTATCAGGTAGGCTGCATGCTCGTCTGCCGCCGACGAGGTATCAAAAAATATGTCGACCACATATCGACCATATCGTCGGTATGCTTAGCACAGGAGTGGCGTGACAGTATCTCGCCCGCGGCGAGAATATCTTTCCCGTCCCTTCCTTATTAATGCAGTTAGAATAGAGATACCTACTGGCGCGTCACTCCTGGGCTAGGCCTACATTGGGAATTGTCGATTCTTGTAGTTGCTAATGTAACTGAAGTGTTTTCAAATGGCTTATTAGAATGTAAGTAAGTAAATATTCTTTATTGTGCACCATACAGTTAAAAATACACAGGAAATAAAATACAGATAAACCGAATAATTCGGCCGAATATTCGTATTCGGCAAACTCCATATTCGGCTCATCTCGAATAAATCTATTTTATGTTGTCACTAGCGCCGAGACAAGACTACGCAAGGACAGAGAGAAAGAGGCGCGCTTTAGACGCGAAAAACAGGAGGTGCAAGACAAGTTCCTCGCAGACGAGGCGCGCCGCCTGCACGAGTTTAATACTCAGCGCCAGTGGGAGATGATGAACCGGTGAGTGACCCGACATGACTGAAGGTGAGTGACCGGAAGAAGTTAGTAGCCAATTGCACGTGAGTGACCGGAAGAAGTTAATGACCCAACACACGTAAGTGACCGTCATAGCTGGTTATAGGTATGTCACCGGCCAGTGACGCAATCATAATGAATGAAAAACATTTATTTCAAATAACTATGGACTCGTACAAATTTAATAATGAGTGACCTAACTCAGCACCTAAACCTGACCCAGCACCGGTGACAATTGATGTTTCAAACGAGAACGACAGGAGGTTCAAGACAAGTTCCTTGCAGATGAGATGCGCCGGCTGCAAGAGTACCCAGCGCCAATGGGAAATGATGAACCGGACCGGTTCAACCGGTGAGTGACCCAGTACTGGCGAGTGACCGGACGAAGTTAGTGACCCATTACACGTGAATGACCCTCTTAAATAAGATATCTTGAGTGACCTGTACCATATGTATTTTGAATTTGTTTCAAAACTTTAAAAAAATACATTTGTACCTAATTTATATTATTTTCAAGGTTCAAGAACCAAGAGCTGTACGATGATTTCCAGGAGAAGCTACGTCAGGAGAAAGCGCGCAAGATAAAAGAGTTCAGAGAGGAGACGCTCAGGCTTTGGGTGAGTACATACAGTTGTGGTGTTGAGAGGTATTTAACGCAAAATTGTAGTATTGATATGAAATTTTTACACTTAATCGAGGGCAAATCCCATGAAAAAATACAGCGAATTTAAGTTACTCATACAAAACTTGTTTTTGCTCTATTTCGTTTGTTTTATAAACTGGAGCTATATAAACTAATTACAGGACTAGATATACATCATGTCATTATATGTGCATGGTTCATTACAATCCAACCGTAGTTTTAAAATGAGAACGAAACTCCGTTTGTAATGGGAAGGTGAAATTCGACCGAGCTTGCCGGGGACTCGAGAGTAAATTAATTATTGTAAAAGATTAAAGAAGATAAAATAACTTTATTTCATAAATATCCATTTACAAAGATTGCCATAAAACTAGAAACTCTGCTTCCTAAACATTTGAGACCTGTGCTTTAGGATAAACAGCGCTCCTCCCCAAATATTTTGTTGCAGGTGATTTAAAATGACCTTGAATTCCAGAAAGAGCGAGATGAGCGCGAAGCGCGCGAGCGAGCCGAAACCCGCTACTTCTACGGCGAGCTGGCCGAGAGGAAACTCCGCGACGCCGACAACAGGTTGTTCGCGCACGCGGAGGAGCTGCTGGCCGAGGCGCGGCGCCACCACAGGCCCGACTACGCGCTGCGCAAGGCTCTCGATGTACGTACCCAGCCTAGAGGCTTGAGTGTATCTACTCGTATAAGAGTTCTCTAACTACTTCTACGGCGAGCTAGCCGAGAGGAAACTCCGCGACGCCGACAACCGGCTGTTCGCGCACGCGGAGGAGCTGCTGGCCGAGGCGCGGCGCCACCACAGGCCCGACTACGCGCTGCGCAAGGCTCTCGATGTACGTACCCAGCCTAGAGGCTTGAGTGTATCTACTCGTATAAGAGTTCTCTAGCTACTTCTACAGCGAGCTAGCCGAGAGGAAACTCCGCGACGCCGACAACCGGCTGTTCGCGCACGCGGAGGAGCTGCTGGCCGAGGCGCGGCGCCACCACAGGCCCGACTACGCGCTGCGCAAGGCTCTCGATGTACGTACCCAGCCTAGAGGCTTGAGTGTATCTACTCGTATAAGAGTTCTCTAGCTACTTCTACAGCGAGCTAGCCGAGAGGAAACTCCGCGACGCCGACAACCGGCTGTTCGCGCACGCGGAGGAGCTGCTGGCCGAGGCGCGGCGCCACCACAGGCCCGACTACGCGCTGCGCAAGGCTCTCGATGTACGTACCCAGCCTAGAGGCTTGAGTGTATCTACTCGTATAAGAGTTCTCTAGCTACTTCTACAGCGAGCTAGCCGAGAGGAAACTCCGCGACGCCGACAACCGGCTGTTCGCGCACGCGGAGGAGCTGCTGGCCGAGGCGCGGCGCCACCACAGGCCCGACTACGCGCTGCGCAAGGCTCTCGATGTACGTACCCAGCCTAGAGGCTTGAGTGTATCTACTCGTATAAGAGTTCTCTAGCTACTTCTACAGCGAGCTAGCCGAGAGGAAACTCCGCGACGCCGACAACCGGCTGTTCGCGCACGCGGAGAAGCTGCTGGCCGAGGCGCGGCGCCACCACAGGCCCGACTACGCGCTGCGCAAGGCTCTCGATGTACGTACCCAGCCTGGCTTGAGTGTCTATAAGAGTTCTCTAGCTACTTCTACAGCGAGCTGGCCGAGAGGAAACTCCGCGACGCTGACAACAGGCTGTTCGCGCACGCGGAGGAGCTGCTGGCCGAGGCGCGGCGCCACCACAGGCCCGACTACGCGCTGCGCAAGGCTCTCGATGTACGTACCCAGCCTGGCTTGAGTGTCTATAAGAGTTCTCTAGCTACTTCTACAGCGAGCTGGCCGAGAGGAAACTCTGCGACGCTGACAACAGGTTGTTCGCGCACGCGGAGGAACTGCTGGCCGAGGCGCGGCGCCACCACAGGCCCGACTACGCGCTGCGCAAGGCTCTCGATGTACGTACCCAGCCTGGCTTGAGTGTGTCTATAAGAGTTCTCTAGCTACTTCTACAGCGAGCTGGCCGAGAGGAAACTCTGCGACGCTGACAACAGGTTGTTCGCGCACGCGGAGGAACTGCTGGCCGAGGCGCGGCGCCACCACAGGCCCGACTACGCGCTGCGCAAGGCTCTCGATGTACGTACCCAGCCTGGCTTGAGTGTGTCTATAAGAGTTCTCTAGCTACTTCTACAGCGAGCTGGCCGAGAGGAAACTCTGCGACGCTGACAACAGGTTGTTCGCGCACGCGGAGGAGCTGCTGGCCGAGGCGCGGCGCCACCACAGGCCCGACTACGCGCTGCGCAAGGCTCTCGATGTACGTACCCAGCCTGGCTTGAGTGTGTCTATAAGAGTTCTCTAGCTACTTCTACAGCGAGCTGGCCGAGAGGAAACTCTGCGACGCTGACAACAGGTTGTTCGCGCACGCGGAGGAGCTGCTGGCCGAGGCGCGGCGCCACCACAGGCCCGACTACGCGCTGCGCAAGGCTCTCGATGTACGTGCAGGTATGGTTAATGTAGGGAAACTGTCTATACAAAAACGCCGTCTTTGAAGCTCTTTCGTTGCTTTCAATATCTCGAAAATCGAAATTTCGTTATATCTGCAGTCACCCACTTACGACTATTAAGTTAAAGTAAGTAAGTTATACTTATATCATAATTAATGCGTAGGTAACTTAATTATCATTATTTTCATCTTGCTCAAATGATCTTCTTTGTCGTTTCCTTATTACTGAGGGACGTGACGACAGTGGACCCATACATCGCGGTTTGTGGTCCGGGAATATTCTACACTAACCAAAGAATAGGTAAAAACTGTAAAACCAATATTTTTTTTACATTTCTTAGTAGATTTGGAGCTTACTAGTTACCTATTTTTAATTCATAGTTTGGTAATTACTTTATAACACACTTATTTACTCCTAATTCTCATGTAAGTGAATTGTAAAATATTCTTATGAGAAATAAAATTCTTTAAACCGAAAGTTATCAATAGTTACATGAAATCATTCCCGCATCAAAAACCCCGATGTATGCTGTGGACACTCCACCACTCTTTAAGCTGCTCTATCTTGGTCCCGGTATATTATGTATGCCTGTAATGTGGCTTTAGGCCCTGACATACGCGTACATACTTTCTTGTCATGCGACCAGTGCTCCTTGAGCTTCATTTAACGCGTTTAATAATATGTAATGATAACTCTCTTGCAGCGCTACTGTTCGCTGTACCGCCTGTACCCGATGCCGGAGCTGTCCAAGACCGTGCAGTCGCACTTCCCCGACTACAGGCCCAAGGTAACGATAACACCCTGAGTGCGAAGTAGATTTAACAACAACGGTTTTGATCTTATTCTGACACGATCTTGAGAACGCTCAATCTGGTTTGTGCACGCGAAATAAATAAATAATAAAAATCGTTTATTAAAAGAAAGAAGATAAAATTACATAACTAGCTCAGTGGTCCCACACTAGGCTAGGCCTGTATCGTGGTGGCTCTTCAGAATTACTACATAAATTTTTGGGTTAAAATGAAATGAAAGTATCAAAACCAGTTCCTAACAAATAAAAAAAGGTTTTTCTATTCATGTGATTGAATTAAGATTTCGTATACCAAACTATAATTGCGTATCATGTCTGAGCTCCCAACTCAAGTATAATATACATTTCGATACGCTGTAGTCAACTATAAAGAATTTGACCAATCACGTGCCGCCGCGCTCTCATAGAAAAGACATAAACGGGCATGGGGCAACTATTTCATGAGCATATTCATTCAACGCGCGTTTATGTCTTTTCTACTACATTTTAGTCTACTGAGATACTTACCAATTTTCATTAATTATTTAGATTTTATAGTAAAAAAAGTATTATTTTAGATGACTCGTAGAAAAAGTATTGTATACAATAGTGAAATAATTTCCAATCTCGTACCTTACTGAGGCAACTCAGCAAGCTGTGTTGCCTAAACACGGTACTCGACTAAAAAGCTCTCTGTTATTTCACGATGGTATAAAATACTATTACAGTACATATGGGGCTACTTTATAGCACTAGTGCGAGAAGTAGCATATTACGTTACTGTGTCGAACATTTAAAGGGCCATATGTACTGTAAAACGTTGTACGATACATGTGCGAATAGGTAATTCGCAACTCGCCACTCGTTTCGAATTTCCTATTTTTCGCACGTGTATCGTAATGTACTATTAGTTAGCAAGGACCTGGGCATAAAACATAGCATAAAACTTGAATTTTGTTGAAAACCACTTTCCAGTACATTTGTTTTGCTTGGAATTTGAAAACTACTGATGCTGATGAGTGAGATATAATGCCAGTGTAATACGTTTTTTACTCCCGACTGCATGTGCAAGTTGCGGATATTTTCCAAACAGTTTGAAAAGTTTAGGAATGTTTCACGGGAAAATTAACTTTCATATTGGAAATGGAAAATTTCGATGCCTATAAGTACAAAAATATGAGAATTTCTCGAAATTTCCACAAGTGGAAATTTTGTAATATTAGAAGTTTTGCCGACGTCACATTCGGACTTGCGATAGAAGAGTCGGCAACACCCTACGCATTTAGGGGGAGAGGCTGTTTATTTGTGCTTACTAATTAATGTTCACAAATATCTCTAAAATGTATCAAGACCTATTTTAGTAGCGATTTATTGTAAAGGATTTGTGATACACTTAAACTCATCACCATCAGTTGGCGCAGTTATTATTAGGTTTGGGGATTTTCAAATTAAAGTTTTTGTGTTACCTAATTATTTTCTGAGGTCTAGCCAAGATGACGTATCAACGCAAACACCAAACGATGCAATAATGAATGCACGAATGTATCGGAATTACGGTACGCCACGAAAAGTCACTACTGACGACTATTTGCATACATTATTGAGAGTTCGATTGGGTGTTATTATTTAAATCGTCATTTATATCTTAGGTGTATCAAAAGATTTGATAATCCATATAGATAAAAGTACAAGTTAGTTACAACAACAAGTTGACAAGGAGTAAACATCAAGTATTGCTTAGGATTGCTGCGTACCAGACCCAGGTTACAGGCCCGACCCGCCGCCGCAGCCTGAACCTGAGGAGAAGGAGTCTCCCCAGCCTGGTGGCAAGAGAAGCGGCTTGCAGCCCGCTCAGGACGGTGACAAGGTGATGTGTTTTGTAGGATAATTGTGCTTCTTTGTTGGAATGTAAGATGACATGATAACCATCAGGGTTTGCATTTTATTTAATTTTGCATTTGCATAGCCTTGACCAACTGAAAGAAATGTTTGCATAACTGTAACAAAATTTTGGTTACTGTTTACACAAAAATTGGGACTTGCGAACTATGTGTTATATGTTACAAAACCGTGTTTGGCTATCAGTGTTCAGGTACTGGGTATACACTACAAAATAAGTTTGTAAATTTATGCAAAGTTTATTTTCTTATAACCGTAGTTTAGTTATTTAGTAAAGGTACAAAACCAGTTCGGCTATCTATTTTTTTCAGTGCACATTTGAACTTTGCACTATTGAATCTAAATGGCTTACGTATGCTCCAGGCGCGTAGCCAGCCATTCAGCTAATGAACTAGGGGGGGGGGGGGGGACGACAAGTTGATATCGCCGGAGGCCTGGGGGGGGCAGACGCCGCAGAGGGGCATACAGTGTATGTAAATTTGAGCTCTAGGGGGGGCAGCTGCCCCTGCTCTGCCCTCTACCAGCCTACGCTCATGTATAAATCATATACGATCATTTACATTCTTTTACTTTCATACGTAATAATTACTGATTTTTACAAAGCGTTTTTCAATAAAAAGACATGTCAAAATTGTTTACCTTCTAATGCAAAAAACGAACATAAGCTTTATCGATTCTAAACTTAATTAAACAACTTTCGCTCGATAGAAAAAGTCATGAACAACGCGCCATAAATTTTTAAAACCATTTTTGCACAATCTCTTTTAACATGTAAAACTTCTAAAATGCGGAGGTAATTTTGTTTTTCATGGCCACGTGACCGGCCGCTCAGCGTTTAGCGAGCGGCGTCCATACAAAACGAGAAAACGTTTTTCCATTCTCCATTTTTTAGGGTTCCGTAGCCAAATGGCAAAAAACGGAACCCTTATAGATTCGTCATGTCCTCAAATACAAATACAAAATACAAAATTGTTTATTTCTTAATAATATACATTTTTGTGATGCAGGGGATGGAGCCGCCCGGTAAGCAAAACAATGCTTGTGTTGGGAGGCACCGCTCTTCCCTAGATTTACAACTAGTACATATATATATTATATTATAACTACAAGTATGGGTAATTATACAGATTTTAACCTATTGCTTAGACATGCAATAAGAATCAGATACACTGTTCCTGTTAATTCTTATTTGTTTCATTAAATTTAAGGTGTGAATGTCGACTGAGACGGATGTTCATGTACGTGTGTGTGTGTGTGTGTGTGTGTGTGTGTGTGTGTGTGTGTGTGTGTGTGTTTGTGTGCGCGCGTGCGCGTGTGCGTGTGTGTGTATGTATCTAGTACTCCGATCTTAGCAGTTTCTCCGTTTCCTCGTAGGTTTTAGTTTTAAGCCATTTAGTGAGATGTAATTTACATTCATGGTATGTTTTTGAGTGAATGTCTAATTCTTTGTTGATTTTATTATAAAGGTAGGACGACTTTGAGTTAAACTGCGATCTAGCAAATTTAGTTCTCGTGCGTAAAGATTTAGCTACATTAACCATATTTCTTTTGTTTTTATAATTGGGGTTGTAGGGTATTAGTTTATGTTTTTTTATTATTGTTTGAAGAACATATAATTTCCTTACCGAGAGAAGATCACTAGTTTGATAAAGCATTTCAGTGGGATATCTAATTTTTTTGAAGTACATGACTTTTATGAGTGCACGTTGAGCCCTTTCAAGATAGATGAAGCGACTTTTTGCTGCACCTCCCCAGACCGATATGCAGTACAACAAGACAGATTGCACCAGGGAGATATAGATTTCATTTAGGATGTTGCGAGACTTTGTAAGATTTGTTTTACCTGGTGCAATGTGCCTTAGCGACTTAAAGATCCAGAGCAGTTTTCTGACTCTACCGATTACTTGGTCAAGGTGAGAATACCAATTTAAATGCTCATCCAATTGTACGCCTAAATACTTTGTTTCTGAGACTTTTTCAATAGTTGGACAGTTACAAGTAGAAAAGTTAGATTGCTGACAGGAGTGAATTTTTAAATCTAATTGAGAAGTTGGCTGTGAGATACTGAAACAAACGTATTTTGTCTTGTTGGTATTTAATGTTAGTAGGTTCATCCTTAACCACTTTGAGATGTGAGCCATTCCGACTTCAGCCATGACCCTTGCCTCTCCCCATGATTTTCCGCTAAAAATAATAGCTGTGTCGTCTGCGTAAGAGAGTATTTTTGCGCTGGGAATGGACATGTCGCAGAGATCGTTTATGTAAACTAAAAATAAAGTCGGACCCAGAACGCTTCCCTGCGGTACGCCTTCCTTTCGATGTCCTTCTGTCTGTCCGATTCTGTCACAGCCACTTTTTTCCGAAACTATAAAAGCTATACTGTTCAAACTTGGTAAGTAGATGTATTCTATGAACCGCATTATGATGTTTGTACAAAAATAGAAAAAAAAAACAATAAATTTTGGGGGTTCCCCATACTTAGAACTGAAACTCAAAAAATCTTTTTTCATCAAACCCATACGTGTGGGGTATCTATGGATAGGTCTTTAAAAATGATATTGAGGTTTCTAATATCATTTTTTTCTAAAATGAATAGTTTGCGCGAGAGACACGTTCCAAAGTGGTAAAAAGTGTGTCCCCCCCCCCGTAACTTCTAAAATAACAGAATGAAAAATCTAAAAAAATATATGATATACATTGCCATGCAAACTTCCACCGAAAATTGGTTCAAACGAGATCTAGTAAGTAGTTTTTTTTTTAATACGTCATAAAAATTTAAAAAAAAAATTTTTTTTCATCAAACCCATACGTGTGGGGTATCTAAGGATAGGTCTTCAAAAATGATATTTAGGTTTATAATATAATTTTTTTCTAAACTGAATAGTTTGCGCGAGAGACACTTCCAAAGTGAAAAAAAGTGTGCCCCCCCCCTGTAACTTCTAAAATAACGGAATGAAAAATCTAAAAAAAATATATGATATACATTACCATGCAAACTTTCAACGAAAATTGGTTTAAACCAAATCTAGTAAGTAGTTTTTTTAATACGTCATAAATGGTACGGAACCCTTCATGGGCGAGTCCGACTCGCACTTGGCCGCTTTTTTTGTATGTTATTGACACAATGAAAAACTAGGTTTATATAGGGTTTCCTTTTTTTTAAAGTTGCAAAATAAAAAAAAAATTCAAAAAAGCGATCGACATCAATATCAAAGTAATTTGTTAACCGTTTTCTCCCGAAATGGAATTTCATAGAAAAACTAGTAAGTACCGTTATTTCGTTAGGATCGCTAAGCAATTTTTCGCTCTTAAGGCTTTTGCGCAGGTTTTTTTAAATGTACCATCGTCAACACAGGTTAAGGGTCGGTTGCACCAAACCGTCTGTCATCGTTAAAGCGTTCGCTAAATTTTATTGTATGGGAAGTTTCATACCTCACTGCTGTCTGACGTTGATCAGGCCGCTAAATATGGTTGGTGCAACTGGCCCTAAGTGACAATTCATAACTTTATCACAAAGACTGGTTACATCGATGATAGTGATGTCTTTAGTCCCAGCGCGAACCACTGATAGCCCGAACCCTAGTTTTAACTGCGTGCACCGTGTGCAAGCACTATATAGCGAGTCTGACAAGCCTGCATTGGCTGTCATAAAATGTTATATAACTTATATAACATCATGTGACAGGGACAACATAATAAATTACAATCAATACTATTAAATGTCCCTGTCACACGATGTTGTATACCATTTTATAGCAGCCAATGTTCAGCATGATACGCTTTGACATGTGGTTTGTGCAGGCGGGGCCGTCTGTGGTCGAGGAGACGGTGGCGGACTACAAGAGAGTCGGGCGCGCCAACGGTCTGCAGAGGACGCCTGCTGAGGTAACCGTTTCCAGCTGACGTCGTAACCCTTTAGCGAAGTTATTTTACCTTTTAAACGCCATCTGTCTAACCTAAGAACGCCATGCACACGCCAATATCTCTGGCATAAGCTAGCAAACCGTACTGCAAGCGTTGAAGGTTACTTTGACAATGTACGCCATCGCACGAGAGTATACTTGTTCTGGGCGCCGCGGGCATGACTTCTTACTACGCCTTTAAGGCTTGGCGTTCAAACGGTTAAATGTGAGGCGAGTGTTTCCAATGTCATAGAGGTAAACATGAAAGAGCCATGTAAACAATAGCCATACTGAGAAATCAGTTATTTTGAATTAAATTCGCTTTGATAAATGCTACCGAGTCATGTCGTTAGAACATGACTCGGTAGCATTTTTAGGTGACATCCAAAAATAGGGTTGTTTCCATATACAAATCTCAGGGTAGAATTGTATCCCAATAAATTCTTTTGAATTATAAGAACATGTTAAACTACTTTTAGGGGACCTGTAATGACCATATTTTTGTAAATATTGAATTTAAAATATCTTTTGGCACACGTCACGTGACCAAACTCGAAACGTCATTGAAGATTCTGATGACGTCACAACTCTCGGATTGACACTGTTGACAGTTAGGCGATAAACAACAAATGACAAATGTCAGTTGATAGTTCGTATCTTCTACGTGCGTATGTAGTTATGTGTCAAACCGTAAACTGTGACGTCACACAATTTTCAAAGAGCGTTTTGGGCGCGAACGCATCTGTCAAAATATATTTTGTTAATTTAACATATTTAAAGCCGTATTTAGTATAAAAGTTGAATTTTAGGGCAACTTTTAGTTAATATTGAACGTAATACAAGCGTTTCGAAAAATTGGAAACAACCCTATTGCATAAATATAATTAAAGAAATATCAACCTTGTTTTGTTTCCAGTACGGTTCGTTATGGATCTGAATTTAATGTAGTAACTACTGAGTTTAGGTTGTCGGCTGACGATTTGGGTGTACTGTCGCCATCAGATATATCGGAGCGGCCGATGTGGTCCAAAATTTCTGAACACGCACTCTAGCGCCTTGACAATAGAGGCGTGTTCAGATATTTGTGAGAACCTCGGCCGCTCCGATATATCTGATGGCGACTGTACGTACACAAAATCCGTATAAGGTTTTAACTCCTAAAAGCATGAAGTATCAATGCTCACACCAAAGAGAATTGATTGTTTATTTTGACCTCCAAAACAAATGGCGCTCTACTGCGCCATGTTTTAGGGCTACTGAATTGTCAAACGTCAAATCTTGACATTCCGAGTTACCGCAAAATTATGGAAGGTGGCGGTAAAGAATACAATCTCCATGGGCAGAATTGTTGCAAGTGTCCAGTTGTTAGCTATAAATAATAATTCCAAATCTCTACAGAGTAGCGCTATGAGTAGCTAAGAACCTATATCGTTTTTTTATTCCGTAGACTAAAATGACATTTCATGTGGTACAGTCAGCATCAAAAGTAGCGGATCAAATAACGCTTCATATGTATCTACTATTCTGTAACAGCTTAACGAAAAATGATGTCTTTAATATAGAACAACTAAGACTGTAAAAGATATACTTTTGATCTGGAATTTTAGAAATTCATCTATTCTGGACAAGTTATCCGGAATATCAGATACTTTTGGCGCGTTGTTTCATCCGCTACTTTTGATGCTGACTGTACTAAGAAATGTCATGTCTTACATATGAATCGTCATTTTAGTCTACGGAATAAAAAAACAGATCTTAGGCGTTACTCGTATTGACGGAGTGAAGTGCGCTAAGATTTGTTTTTTTTTTTTTTCTAATATTCTAGTTATTGTAGCGCCACGTTTAAGGTTTTTTGACGCACAATTTTTGGTACATGGAGATTATATTCCTTACCTCCACCTTCCATAAGCAAAATGTATGGAGCTGTACAGCGCCATCTCGTTTACCTGTCAAATTCAACGTAACACGCATACTAGATGGAAAACTTATAAAAATCCTTTGGACTACCTTTCTTTTAAGCTACTGAGAACAAGAGAGCGTAAGATGGAAATAGATTGCTATAACTCATACATATCTTTTGCCGAGAGAAATATACGACAATGTCCGAAATATTTTTGGTCTTTCATTAAGTCTAAATTTGCTGCAAATAAAACTCCAGACTGTATGACTTACGGGAATAAAACATCGGCTGACTCTGAAACGGTAGCAAATTACTTCAACGATTACTTTCATTCTGTTTTTGTAAAAAACAACATGTACTCATTTTCCCCTAATATCCGTACGATTAACACCCCGATTGACATCTCCTCCATTAATTTAAGTAATGCCCTAGTCCAAAAATATCTACACAACACTAATGTTAACAAAGGTGCTGGGGCTGACAAGATTCATCCTATCTTAATATCCCGTTGTAGTAAAGAACTGTCTATACCTCTTACTATTATCTTTCATAAATCGCTGACCGAGGGTTGTTTTCCATCTGTTTGGAAAACTGCTCTAATAACACCAATACACAAAAGTGGGGATAAACACGACGTGACACAGTACAGACCTATATCCAAATTATGCATTTTTGGCAAAATATTTGAAAAAATTGTGACCTCGGAACTAACTAATTGTGTTATTCGCATTATTTCTCCAAATCAACACGGATTTCTTCGTGGTCGAAGTGTCGACACCAACCTTATTACTTTTGCAGATTTTATTTTGAATGCTCTAGACAATGGTTATCAGGTTGACGCCGTGTATACCGATTTCTCAAAAGCATTTGATAAAATTAATCATGCCCACCTACTTCAAAAATTATACGATCTTGGTATACACGGTGATCTTCATAGATGGCTTGAATCTTACATACAAAATCGTAGCCAAGCAGTATCTCTAAGAGTCTTTACTTCAAGATACTTGACCATTGATTCAGGTGTACCCCAAGGTTCGCATTTAGGACCACTTTTATTTATCCTATATATTAACGACATAGGTTTATCACTTAATAGTTCAAGGCATCTTGTTTACGCTGATGATACAAAAATATTTAAAATTATAAAAACAAACAACGACTGCCTTGAACTACAACGTGATCTTGACAGTTTTGCTACCTACTGCAACTCCAACCAACTACTACTCAACCCTGATAAATGCAAGTGTATCACTTTCACCCATAAGCGTGTACCCCTTTTATTTAACTATAACTTTTTAGTCAAGCAACTAACTAGAGTTTCCTTAGTTCGAGACCTAGGTATCACTTTAGACTCAAAGCTCAATTTTATTTCACATATAGATCTTATTACTGCAAAAGCTTATAAGCAGTTGGGTTTGATACTTCGGCTCTCTAAACCCTTTAAAGACCCTAATACTCTAAAGATATTATATTCCTCTTACGTCCGTAGTGTTTTAGAATTCGGTTGTATCGTTTGGACTCCCCAATATACAGTTCATAAAACGCGAATTGAAAGAATTCAAAATAAATTATTAAAGTCACTTAACTTCCGCCATGGTTTGAATCTGTCTGAAAGTACCAGCATACGGCACGGTCTCACGCCATTAGTCGGACGCCGCGTATATATAGACCAAATGTTTTTATATAAGCTTTTAAATAACTATATTGACTCTCCTGATCTTCTTGAAAAAATTATTTTTAAATTGCCTAGTCGTATTCCCACTCGCCACCCCCAAACATTCCATATTAGCTTTTGTGGCTCTAATTTTGCCAAGCATACTTTTTTTAGACGAGCCTGTCGTGATTACAATGATAAATTTTCAAATTTAGATATTTTTTCATTATCATTTTGTAAATACAGTAGCATTCTGCGAAGTTCAATCTTTCCTTTATAAATATTGTACGTTTTCTTTTAAGTACCTAGTAACTATATATTATTTGCACGCATAACAACTATAGCGATACATGTATTTTTAATTATTTTGTATACCACTTTAAACTCTGTACTATGTCATGCATTTATTAATTACCTACCGATGTTTTGAAGTCCCTGTACGCGTGACAGACAAGAAGATGCCTAACACCTTCCCTGTTTCGATCTGTAATTTACTATGTATACTTTTATTTTCAATGGAACTAAAGGTCTGTTTGTTATCACTTAAGCTTATATAAATTAATATGTGACTGTTTGTTTCCTAAATAAATTAAAAAAAAAAAAAAAAAAAAAATTCGAAGCACGAAATTGTCTTTGATTTTACGCATCTTGCTCAATCAATGTACCTTTGCTCATACTTAAATAACGAAAGCGGCGTCCAAATTCACTTTTAAATTAAGAATTTATATATGTAGTTATAAGAAAAGTCCTTAATTTCAAGAGTACTTGGTTAGTACTTGCCTTATTTCAATATCAATATTGAATCTATGTGTATCTCAGGGTTGTAATTATTTTCCAATGTGTATCTAGAAAGTGAAATTACAATCGTTTCCAGGCGGACCTGTTCAAGCTCCCACCGATCCAGGTCATCCCCTGCGAGACCCCGAGCTGCACTTGCCCGCTGAAGAAATAAAACAAACGCATACAAAATATTAATTTATTATAGTGTTGTCATGTCTAGAGAGCTATGGCACCGCTGCTGTGACTAGACAGTTGGTGGTCCTGTTAGTTTTTCGGTATAACAAATTATCTTATTACAATGCAGTAAGGCCTATTATTTAGACTTAGGTGTCGAAATTTGTAAACACTCTTATAAGTTACAAAGACGTATTCGAATGTCTCATAACGGATACTGAAAAGAGTTCAATTTCTGCACGATAAATTCAAAATCATGATACCAAATTAAATAAAACATTGTCTTGCTTTGTGGTACAATTGCGTATACGTAATTGTATAATTATTTTTGATACTTCGAAATAAACTTGACTTTTTTTGGTATAAGATCGTGTCATTCACGATGGCGCGCAGATTCGTCAAATCTAACCTTTAATAATATGACAATATGCGTCTTCGTGAATGACACGATCCATAAGTTAGTAAAAGTTGTCGATGTAACTTATATTAGTGCCAGCGCTACGGAAGTACACCTACTACAATTGTTCGTCGTTTCAATACAATAAATTAAACTAGCTTACTAAAATAAATCTTTGGTCATATTGAGTGTAGTTTTTTTACGCTGCGTCAAATATCGAGGGACTTCGAGATCGCATACCGATTTCTACTTTATCTGGTAAGGTAACTTTTAATTTACCTATGTGCCAATTTAGAAATAAAATGTATCTATACAAGGTGCCCGTGAGCATTGCGAGAGATTTTAACGGTGCATTCCTGACGGTAACAGAAGCAAAAAATGTTATGACTATTTGTGAAATTCGACAAAAAAAAAAATTTTTTTTCCCTTTTTTGAACATCAATCATAATTACGTTTTATGTACAGGAGACATAAAACGTAATTTTTATTGATAAACACATAACCTAAAAAAAAAAATTTTTTTCGATGTCCAGACTAGACCTCAAAGTGGCAATACCGCAGTCAAAAATGTGTTTTGTACTGATTTATGGCGAAAGAATGATTTCGAAAAACATTTAAATATCTCTTAAACTAGGCCTAATACAGAAAATTTTATATGACATTTTAGTTTCTAAATATTACCAGGAATGCTTAGTTAAAATATCTCACCTTGCATTAAAATTGTATAAAAAAAAAAGTTAAAATATAAGTTGACTAAAGTTAAATACCTAGCCACTGCAAAATAAACGTTATCTCTTTATGATAAGGTCGTCTTCTGAATGCAGTTAAAACTCTTGGCCCCTCAAATACGCCAATACTGTAACAGGTTTGTGCCATCAGATTAAGGCTAATACACACAGACAATTAGAGTTTATTGTACAGTCAACAGCAGAAGCAACACACCATAATGTTAGATAACATTTTATTCGACTTGCAAATGTGATATTATTACAATCACCTGTTAATTATTTTTTTCCTGTTGCGTGACTTTCACTGCTGACTCTACATATACAAACCATTTTCTAGAGTCTGGTGGCTTGTAAACAACATGTGACGTTCTCAACCAAAAGGTACCACATTGTCTCACATTGACATTGGCACGTACGTCTCTTTTTGACCCAGTGGTTGACTGGTAGAGAATGCATTAAGGCATTAAGTCCACCATTTGTACTTAATATATGTGCAATAATAAAGTATAAATAAATAAATAAATAAATTGTCGATAAGGTTGATTTCAAATTGAAGCTATGTGGATATAACACCTAATTGACAACAATAAGTATCCTTTTGGTTGAAAATGGCACAAATATGAATTTAAATTGAGCAGTATTCACTAGATTCTCTAGCAAGGTTTTACAAATGTAGAATGTGTGCAATTTGCCTTAATTGGAATTTCTAGGTACACAGCTTTCATAATACTTTCGTTGGCTTTGGCTTATTTATCTATAGTTAGAAAAATAAATTATTATTAGCGAACAACTAACTACATGTACTTAGATCATAGTTCATTTCAAAAAGACCAGCACGAAAGGTCATTGACACTAATTCAAAATACATTGTTTTACAGATCATACTGGAAATACAGTCCGCAATAGCAAAACTGAATTCCTCAAAATACTTTCATTTTGCAGAACTATGATGGTGACTGTATCGATAAACTAATCAAATATTAAGTCGATTACCGTT
The DNA here is from genome assembly GCF_033807575.1 of Cydia pomonella. Classification (NCBI taxonomy): domain Eukaryota; kingdom Metazoa; phylum Arthropoda; class Insecta; order Lepidoptera; family Tortricidae; genus Cydia; species Cydia pomonella. The sequence continues at coordinate 1,520,538 of NC_084718.1, read as the reverse complement.
CATGCAAATCTGTTTAAATCTATACATAAAGGCCAATTCGAACGTGCGCGGACATCAAACTGATATTGGAATCATATCAGTTAACTGTCTCAGGCTGTCAAATGGGCTCGCTCTCACTAATCCTTGTGCGGATAAAGTCTGAGTGAAATGAACCTGCGAATGACAGCTAACTGATATTGTTCACTTCCTACCTTTTGTAATGAAACACTTCACTGGATGCTCATATATATCGAATATATCGAAACCAAATTTAACTAATAAGGGGCTTTAGAAAAATCTTAATAGCGTGATGTAGCCGATAGAACAGCGACATCTACTGTCAAATTGGGCAACTATAAAAACTAAACATACTACATTTAACAGATATGATTCCAACATTTTTTATCCACGTTCGAATTGGCCTGATAGCTTTTAACTTGTTCCATCGACGACACGATTATGTAACCAAATTTAAACCTTATTCACGTGAGTTAAGGTTTTCTATCAATCAGTTGATTGTGTCGTATGTTCGTTAATAACAATTCACTCAACCTGCAAATAACGTCTCTCTGTCGTTCGTAATAAAGCTCTGGATCGTTCGGTCGAGTCGCTAACTTAACTAACTTATCCTAACTTGTACTTTCGTGCGTCCGAAACCTAATACGATATGGCAAGTGCTTTTTTAATTCACACAGGAAGAAATTTGGTCATTGGCATCTTTATTTAAATGTTTTGATACTAACAATAATTCAAATTCTAATGAAAGTTCACAATTAAGAACACAAACATCTCGACAGATATGCCTTATGTGTGAGAGAGATGAGTATATTTATGATGATAAAGATACAAGAGGTCAATGACCGAATGTATTCCTGTAAATGGACTTTAAGACTGGTATGTAGGTAATTATGAACTTTAAGTGTATCCAGCAAGGCTGCTTTTGCAACAATGCAATGGATAAATACCAGTCCAGTGTTGTAAATCTTAGCACATCAAATTTTGTATGAAATGTCACTAATACAATATGTCAACTACAAGTGTTTATTTAAAATTTGAATCAAAAATAGTGTTTGTAAAGAATTGTTCTAAAATCTATAGTCATAGAGCAAGACCAAGCTAAGTTGGCAGCGATTTTGATAGCCCATGCCTGTGCAAGTGTTAAGTAAACGTCATCATTTCATAGAAGTTTGATATTTAAAATAACACTTCCAACTTGGTCTAACTCTAGACATAAAATATCATAGCGAAATTTAAAGTGACATTGTTTTATCGTCATTTTTTAACGCTTTAATAGTTTCGAAACTAACTGTACTAAGGCAAGGTAGGACGACAAGGTTTTCGTTACTAAATATTACATACAATCCACTCTCATACATACATACAAAAAAAAAAAACAAATAGGCGGAGTGGCAACAACCGAAATATGGAACGATCTCCAACGCTTATCTAATTTAAACATAAATTAAGTAACACAAATACTACTAATTCAATTTGGCACTATTCTAATACTTACGTCTATATCTGGCCAATCATATGGAAATGCATTGGGATTCGTTTATAAATAAAATGCAACATTAGAACCTTGAAATGCTGACGTATCATAATTAACACTGTTAAATATCAGTTTGTAATCTTTATTAAATAGACATCGGAAACACTAGAGTGCATTGCCGGCTTTAAGTTGGGAGTGCGCTCTTTTCAACACACTTTTTAACACATCTATGAATTATGTTGGTCTGAAATAAACAATATATATTTTCTTGAATGTAACAAAATCGCACTTTATCTACACGATCGAAATTAAAGTAAAGCAAGTTGAGGCAATTCTCGTATAGGGAGCGTGTATAAACCGTAGGGGGCAGCAAAGGCTCAGATTTTAAGCGCGAGGTGTAAATGTGAAGTTTATACTTTCAATGTAGCCCACAAGATGGCAGAACTTACTAGGCACAAACAAAAGTACGAGAATCACAAACAAAAGTAGATGGCAGCACTTGTTTTGGCGTGGTGTTAATGTACATGTCTATGTTTCCGATTCAGGCCACAAGATGGCCGTCCTTATCATTAGTCAAATTAAACAGGCAATTCGTGATAGCTACAATATGTCAGCATATAAGATTCCGCAACAGTCATACATCATAAAATATCAAAATAAATTGCTCCTACCATTCATGAATTCATCTAAAACGATAGCCAGTCCACAAAATAATAAACCAACATATTTGGTTAATAAAGTCTAAATTAGAAAAACCTTCAAATGACTATTTTTGCTAACTGGCGACCTTTTTAAACGTCATGATGCGAACGTTCCTGTCCTGCCACAAATGGTTACGCGACTTTTTTTTTAAATCGCGACCAATTGCGGTAGATTTCGTTTAAGCTAAGTCCGTCCGCGAGGCCAGGTCAAGTATCTACAGCTGAGTCGGTACAGGCTTAGAGTAAACTCCAGAAGGTTCGCTGGCACCGTGTCGTGTGACGTGCCTGCCGTCCGGGGTCAGGGCACGTCGCGCGCGGCGTCCAGGGCGCGGTGCAGGCGGCGGCTCGCGAGCCCCAGCTTGTCCAGGTAGGCGGAGGCGCTGCCGCGGGGAGTGCTATAGTATAAATTAATAAATATTTTACAGTACATATGGGGCTACTTTACCGCACTAGTGCGCAAATTAGCATATTACGTTACTGTGTCAAACATTTAAAGGGCCATATGTACTGTAAAACGTTGTACGATACATGTGCGAATAGGTAATTCGCAACTCGTGTCGATATAAAACACTCCCTTCGGTCGTTTTTTAATTCATCGCCACTCGTTTTGAATTTCCTATTTTTCGCACTTGTATCGTAATGTACTAATACGACTATTTTATACAAATCGGCCTTTTCCCACCGAGATATTAAAATTTAAATAAAAAGTTATTTGTGTCCCAAGGGAGGAAAAGTAGGAAATTGCGTGCCGCGTGTAAAATTGTTGCACGCGAACACGCGGGCTGGAATGTCCTAAGTTTCCTCCCGTGGTGCGCATACTATTTTTCTGCTCGACGGAGACGGAAAGCGGCAACTTCGTTTAGCGCAGCGGGAGCAAAGTTGACGCTTTCCGCCCGGAGGGCAGAAAAAGTAAATTATAAGTAAAGAAATAGACACATATTATAAGAGTAATTATTTTGATTATACATTTTATCTCTAACAGTTAGAGACTTTTACACCTCTAAAGAATTTCGTTTTTTATCATAGGTTTTTTGTGTAATTCGACATTTTTAAGACTGTACACTTATAGTTGTGCCGTGCTCGAGAACATTCTCAATTTTATATAGGGATTGTTCTCGTGCGAGAGCATTCCCCATAGTAAACGGAGAACTTTCTCGAGAACGGCACAACTATATGTATACATCTTTAATAAAGTATCTAATATTTCATTGATTCTCTATTTGTAATTCTATTTTGTAAAAAAATGACCTGTAAAAGTGCCCCTGTGGTCTATTTGCTAAATAAATGTTTGATCAATTGATTACATGTTTTCAATTCAATTCAAATATACTTTATTCATGTAGGCCTAGCAACAAGCACTTATGAATAGTAAGACAGTATTAGATATAATTATCTTAATCTAATTATCAGAGCAATTTATTGATGTTGTAAATATTATTCCATATATAATACTAATGAATATAATTCATAGATCAAATTTAATACTAAAACTTTCACAAAATACAGTCGTACAAAAATTTTTATAAAAGAACGTAACATGAACGAATAAAACAAGTTACCTTAGCCCGAAGGAGTCCTCGTGCTGCGAGTTGGAACTGTAGGACCGGCGGATGAAGTCACCCACTAGAAAAAACGAAATGATAAAAACATTCTCACGCCTGTTTTTAATATAAACACAAGTTTTCACCTAACAGACGTATGTGGTTTAGGCAAACAAAAAATTAAGCATATGCATATAAATATTGTTAAAATCACCGATTGTGGTCTCTGAATGAGGCCACAGGAAAATGAATGCAATGTCCGGTTCAACCGGACCAGAGTGCCAGGCCTAAGATATTAATGTTAGGCTGGGTCACTACGCCACGCTAGACGAGCCGAGGCTGAGCACAAATTCGTATAAGTTTGTCGTACGAGCGGAGCACCTATATCTTATACCTTTAAACGAGCAATTCTTGTATATATATTTATATATATATATATATATATTTCTGTGATCTCGGAAACGGCTCTAACGATTTCGCTGAAATTTGGAATATGGGGGTTTTTGGGGGTATACAATCTATCTAGATTATTCTTATGTTCTTACTTCTATGTTATAGTTTTTTAATTTTTATTGTTTTAGACAAGTTTAATTTAGTAAAAAAATGTATTTAAGATTATCACCTATACACCACGATATTACAGTAAATAGTTATAACCGAGCTTTGCTCGGTCGGCCAGGTACTTATTATATAATAGCGGCTAGATTACTCGTGTGTTGAACTTACGCTGCGGTGTGGCGGGCGACTGCGGCGTCCGGTCGTGGTCGCGCACGCGCCGCGCCAGCGTGTCGCGCGCGCGGGCGCGCGGCCGGGCGCCCGGCGTGCCGTCCGCGGGCTTCGGAGACGACCTGTATTACGATATAAATGATTCGAGACTAGTGGCTAGTAGAGCGCATGAAAATATTCCGCTATCGGGAAACCTCATGATTTGACGACCGGCGACTGCATTAGGGGAAAGTTTAAGTGTAACGTGTAACTAATACTAAACCCTTCAGGTAGTGTTGCTCTGCAATAGCATGCTAATAACCACTAAAAAGCTTTTGGTAGCTGTAGTTACCAGCCGTCACCCTTATTTTATAATAATAATAATAGAAGTCACTAAAAAATATGAAGCACGTGAGTGGATAAACGTGCTTTTTTTTACCATGCTTATGAATTATTTACGTTTTCTATTTACCACTAAAAAGCATGCACGTCCTAAATACACATACTAGTAGGAACAATTTGCTGATTAACAGCATGCTTTTATACTAGTAACTAGCACGTGTAACAGTGCCTTTAAACACTTTAATTAAGTTTCCACCCTAAGATTAGTTAACGAATCTGAATACATAAATTCTATTAACGCCACGCCTATCGCATGCGGCACGTCATCGTGAACTTGTCGAAATGCACGTCCCTTGACATCTTGGTGGTCAAAAAGTTTAAAGTAGCAAAGTAATAGATTAGTGGAATCTTACTTTCAAATCTGAACGAAATTTCAGCGAAAAGGCGGATATCACACTAATACTACTCCACATTGGATGTGGATCCACATTGTTAGTAATAATAATAACCGCCTAAGGCGTACATGGTGCGTTTGGTTAGGGTCCCTACTTGTAATAATAAGTTTCCAGTCTCAGTGGGATCTAGTTTCCCCTTCGGAGATCAGATAACAACAATAGACACGGAGTGTTGTCGGCGCGCGGCCGCACCAGGAACAACAACAATAGACTCACAGAGTGTTGTCGGCGCGCGGCCGCACCAGGAACAACAACAATAGACTCACAGAGTGTTGTCGGCGCGCGGCCGCACCAGGAACAACAACAATAGACTCACGGAGTGTTGTCGGCGCGCGGCCGCACCAGGAACAACAACAATAGACTCACAGAGTGTTGTCGGCGCGCGGCCGCACCAGGAACAACAACAATAGACTCACAGAGTGTTGTCGGCGCGCGGCCGCACCAGGAACAACAACAATAGACTCACAGAGTGTTGTCGGCGCGCGGCCGCACCAGGAACAACAACAATAGACTCACAGAGTGTTGTCGGCGCGCGGCCGCACCAGGAACAACAACAATAGACTCACGGAGTGTTGTCGGTGCGCGGTCGCAGGATGGCGGTGGCGGACAGCGCGCGAAACTGCGCGCGCCGCCGCACCAGGAACCCCATGCGCAGCACCACAATCACGCACGTAGCCACGCATCTGAAAACAATCACTCATTAATGAGGATGGAAACATTCAATCTAGCATTGCCAACGACGATCCCCAAAATTTGCAAGGCGGGGAGTATTTTTGCGAAAATTACTCCATGTTTCGTCCTGAAATGGGAATCCACAGTTTTCCAAAAGCCCTCATAATTAAAACATTGTGAATTAAAGCCATGATAAAGGCTTGTGATAAGACCGACGGACTGTAAATGTAACGCAAAGTTAAGGACTACTCATATTATGCCTTTGTCTCATATCTGAACTATTCGCAAGGAATCTGGAAGAGCGCTATTTACAATTAGCTTTTATTGGCCGTCACATTTTTTCTCAGTAGAATTTTACGGTTTTATCTCGCCTCGTCAAGCCCCTTAGGCGCTTGCTGGATGCTTGAAAAAAGACACTTAGACCAAAACAACAGTCGGCTCGAAATAACACGTACTTGAATCTCTTCTTGCCGGTGCTCTGTTCAGGAGCGCGCGTCAACCGCAGGCTGCGTTCCAGCTCGTTGTACCCGGCTACTACCCGCTGTAAATAACGTTTCTGCCACACGAGAGCTTTGCGGCAGCTCTCCAGCTTCAGGCAGCGGTTGTGGAGGTAGCGGATCTGGTGACAAATAGATTGGTTGTTAAAGAACCAAGAACATAAAAAACCAGAGTCAACGAGGGGAGGAAGGGGGTTAGGGTCGGCAACGCGCATGTAACTCCTCTGGAGTTGCAGGCGTACATAGGCTACAGACTGCTTTCCATCAGGCGGGCCGTATGCTTGTTTGCCACCGACGTAGTATAAAAAAAGGCCCGTCTCAGCTCGTAACGCTCCTATCCCATGGTTTGTTACTGCAAAATGTATGCAGAGTTGACTTGGTCAGAGTCTAATGAATGCGTCTTTCCTCTGTTTTATTTAAGTATGTGATTCGGTACGAGAGGCGGTTTATTTAAGATTCTCAAGGAGGAAAAATGGTATGTAAGCCGTAAAAGAATATGACTTATAAATTAGGAACAGTAAAAAAATCTCGCTTAATGACTAGGATTTTGATGATTTAAAACTATGGATTTATTTTAGTATGAAACAATGTTCAAAATTGTGCTGCTACAGGACACTACTACACAAAATTATTAAAAGACAGGACTACACAAAATAATTAAAAGAACCTAATTTTAATCAAGTTCGAAATCCATGTGGCTGTCGTCCATTAGATAATGACACTAAGGGCCAGTTGCACCAAACCACCTGCTAACGTAAGCACAGTTCGCTAAATTTTAACGCTTACGTGGGGGTCTTAACGATTGCTAAATAAAATGCGTTGCACCAACTATAAAATAACAGAATGTCGTCGCTAATCGTGTGGCCATACTATGAACGCGTTCCTACCAAAATTTTTATGGTAGAATTATTTTTTCATATAGCAACCCAGTAATAAATGTCAAAGTTGTCAAATTTTTCAACAACGAGAATACTTTTGAAGGCGCGAACTAGTTTCTATTTCTTTTCAGGTTTTAAATCTAAATATTACACAATTTATGCCATGCCAATCTTGAATATATTTATGATTATATTAAAAACAATGTATCTTAATGGCACATTAAAGTGAAACTGCTGACTACGATTGTTCAGTGTCCAAGTGTTTTCCAAGCTGCAAAACCGAATCAAAGAAGGAGCTGCATTGCCCGGTAAGTTATCTTATTAGTTTAATACGTATCCCTAACTACTTTCAGAGCCCTAAGCACAAGGAATTACCTACGCTACCTACGACTATAACCCCAATACCGACAGTTGGGGTAACATTTTCAATTACATATATATATTGTTGACACAATAATACATAACTGTTAGTTCTGGTTGTAGCAGATATTCAAGTTACTTTTGTACTTTAATTTAAACCTGCTTGACCTAAGCATTTTTCAATGGTTTTGCCATTGGTTGAAACGGATCACAATATATTTTTATGCATAATAATTTCATGTTACTTTCTTTTCAGGTTTGATATACACCATTTGATATGAAATACAAGATTAAAGTTACACACAAGTGAATCGATTCAAGAAATCCAAGAATCATACACTAGATTAACTGGAAAAACTTGTTGCGAAATAAGTAAAGTATTATAAATATTATCTGTATTTCATTTTTGACAATAAAATATATTTTTAGTTACCTTATCTTACTTTATTTTTTACCTCACTAAATCCTTTTTAGGTAGTGACTAATGGAGGTAAAAGGTTATCCGGAGAGAAATCAACAACTCATTGACATATAATATATTATTTCACAATTATATTTAAGTGGTATTTTCTGTCATACTGGTAACTTAGACATAACTTGTTTATTCCAACTATTCTTTATTGGGGTGATCATGATATAAATCATTTATGAAACATGCATGGGCTGTTGAAAAACTGGTATGGGGAAAACAAATAAAATCAAACTGAGGGCCGTTTCTTATGACTGAATTTAGAGCTATTTAGGTATGTTCGGTTTTGTTTTGAATGATGATTTATAGGGACTGGGTAGGTTAATATGTAGGTAGGGTATTGTGTAGTTAGATTTAAAAATAATGGGTTCACACATTCTCTTAAGTATGTCCTGATGCTCTATTGCTATTTAAGACCTATGGATTATATTTTTTACCAATTTACTGGTATGCTATTTCCAATACATGGCTAGGGTTATATACAATTTTTACATTGTAATTTATTTATATGCAACTTCACTGTATGACTGGTTGAACACAAGTAAAATTCAGGTGACAGAAGGCAAGCCATATTATTTTATCTAACCTAGGTATTGGCTGTTATATTTATAAATGTTGTCCAGTAGGACAGGAAACAACTAAGATGGTCAGCTCTTTATCATTTGTCACCATGCCGCCTGTCACATTCTAACAAGTATGTAATCGCGAAAGTGACGGGCATAGTGACAAGTGATAAAAATGGAACCATGCTGCCACCGCAGGTTATACCTATTAAACTACTCAGTTGTTCTCATGTATATTCGATATTTCCAGAAGAATTACTTTATTAGGCTCAGAGGCCACTATTGCCTAGACACAGTAAGAGATCCTTTGGCTTAGTATCAAGGTAAGTATGCTAGGGCATGCCGAGGCATCCCTCAGACAAACAAATGCTAAGAACACCTTGGCGTGTCTAAGACACTGTGGTAAACCTGTAAATGCCAGAGGGATACCTTGACATTCACAAGCAGACCTCAATGTGTACGGATGCCTCTGAAGGACGCCCTGCCATGCCATGTCGATAACGGGTATGGGACTCTATAATATGTATAATGTCATAATTGAAGATAAGAGATACCCAGGTAAGCCCACACACAAAATAAATATAGATTTATGGAGCCTGTGAATTGTTAAATCTAATTGTAACTTAGTATTCTAATAAATAAAATAATATAATCATGACTATGTAACTGACTGGAAAATCTTAGCATGCAAAAGACTGTACAGCTGTAGGTATTTTTCATGTAGAAGAAACACAAATTTTCAAATTCAAATTGCACTTGTAGTAGTTAATAATCACTGGGTTTATTATAACAAGTTTTTCAAAATTTCTGTTATGAATTTAAATATAAATAGCACCATAAGTAAAACTATTTTTAGTTCATTACTTGCAAAGTTGTTGTTTCTAGGGTTAATGAATAAGATATTTTGTAAAAGCAAATAAAACACAAGCAAGTATGTATGAATTGAAGTATTATAATCAGTTTTACATTACACATTTTGCTCACTTATATATAACCTATTATGCCGACTGGTCTGGAATTGTCCAATACATTTTCTTCACACTATATTACTTGATTTCATATTTAGCATCTTGTTTTATGTGCGTTTATAGTTATGAATATAGTTCACTTCTGTTGTGGGTTACGATTTTCAGAGGCCGACTTTGTATATGTTTCTAGTTGTCATCTCGCTGTTTTCGAATATCATGGTTAGGCCACCAGTATTTCCAAGGGATATAACATTCTTATCTTGATTCCAATAAACAGAGAGCGTTTTAAATTGATTTTAATGACCAGTGTGTCGATAAATAGTGTTCATTACATGCCGTCGAGTTTCACTTTATGGGACGTATTTGTTAACCTGTGATAGCATCAATCTGGTGTTATCCTCAACTTAAACTCATTCTGCACTCGATTTCAATTTAAAACACACCTTTTCTTTGAATATCCGGAACAAATTAATGTATTTTATGAAACACAAGTAGTCTCGCAACTAAAATGACATTTAAAACCATTATGACAACTATCACACGTTTTTGCGTTTAGATATTTCCACCTTTTTATTGTTATAAATATATTTTTAATAATTTACATTACTTTTTACTCAAATTATTTAATAATCAAACATAAATTCGTGAAATACGGACGATTTCCAAAAAGCGCCGCCATATTTATCGAACGACTTTGCTGTTAACCAGTGCTCTACCACCGGTTAAGGGCAGCGTAACTTTTTAACGGACACATAGCGTGGTGCAACCCAAATATGCAGTTAGCATTCGCTAGCGCCATATTTACACATGATCAGTACATCAAATGGGCATGGTGCAACTGGCCCTTAATCAACCTATTTGCGAGAACGTGTGAAATTTGAAATTACGTTTGAAAAATTAAATAGAGAATCGTTTTGACAAACGTTTATTTATATGTCACGATCACCGATGTGACTGTTTTATACGTTTTTATTTATTTATATTTATATTTTATTCGAAAAAGTGCTAAAACTGTAATGATGAAGGAATAGCAGGAATGGAGATGGATCCAAAAACCGAGTCACCCAAGCTCCCCGATATGGTGTAAGTATCACACAAGAAATAATACGGAACGTTCACTATCTCGCGGAAATTCTTCCGATGGTTGCAATATTGAAGACAACTTCGAAGTATATAAAATGGTCTTGTTATATAGATATTGAAAGCGACGCACAACCTAAACTTAAGACCTTAAAGATAAGACCTTGAACTTAGGAACACGTGTTATCAAATGTTGTTGAAGTGGAATTCTTATTGGAATAAGAAACAATATTTTGAAATTGCGCGTGACTAACTCCATTTCATTGTTATGCACAATACACTTAAAATATCCGTGGAGTGACAATATATCCAGTAAGTTGAATATTTATTCATGTGGCTTTGGACCTGACCCTAAATTTTCTTTATTAATTTAATATATAGAATATTGGAAACATATTGTATGTTGCTCAAGTGGTAGTTGAATATTTACAGATAAGTATAAGTATCTGATTTATGTTTCAGCTACAGAATACAATAAGGTTTGAGCTATGCGTAATTTTCCGCTGTAGGGTTATCGCTATATTTGGCTTTCATTTCACTTTGAATATTCTGCATTGCTATCAAGAACATATAAATATATAGCTGAATATGAAGTCTCTGTTACACAGTATGTGCGGGGACCACCCCTCTTTCACCAAGACGGAGCTGAACGCCAAAGAGCCGGCCGATGAGAAGGAGCAACCCATCCCGCTCTCGTTCGCCAAGCTCTCTTCTACGGTAACCTGTTCTCTGTTCTACTTTTTATGTAAATTATCTTAGTAAAGACTTTGAAGACCTTTTGGCAAATTTTAAATAGCTCTTTTTGGAAAAAAAATATCCCAACATTTAACAATAAGACATCGTAACAAAATTACAACAAATCAGACGATTTGTCTCCGTTAAAACATTCGCTAAATTACATTAGAAAGTTAAATTAAAAACAATATTATGATTTTAATTGATTCTATAAAATAGTCTCATAGTTTTTTCCTGAGTGACGCCAATCAGTCCGTCAATCTTGGTTGGTAACAGGTCCTTAGTCATTATCGGGACCAATTGTGCACTTTCTTTTTTGTGTATCAGGTGGTGCATAGTCCTGTATTTGCTTTGTACATTTTTCTTTTTTACTTTCCTTTTAATAACATTTTTATGTTTGTATTTGCAGTCCGCGCGCTCCCTGCGGAACTCGCCTCGCCACGGACGCAAGTCCGGGCACGCGTTGGACGTCACGCGCCGCGTTTCTCGCGATAGACTGCTCGACCCTCAAGGCCACAGCGGCGCGCTCGTGGCAGGTATACTATTCAAATAATACATCTTCCTGATCTCACTTCAGTAGCTATCTGCCTTGCTAAGTGCTAAAAGAGTTTGGATAAACTGGTCTTCGAGTCAGCTGAACTAGCCTCGCTTGATTCATTCTCTGTGGCTTTGCCGCAATGCTTGAAAAATTTCCGGCCCCGGCAAATGGTCACGTCCAGTAGAAAAGTGTAGTTTTTCTTGCTTGCTTGCGATATAGACAAGAGAGGTTGTCACAGCTCCTGGATAGCTGTGTCCTAGCAAATTCAAACGTACTATTACGCGTAACCAATCAGATAGCAGTTCTTTTTCTGTATAATTTTACTGTATTATATATTTTGTTGTGGTACGGTCAACCAATTTGATTCCTAGGCCACTATAGAACCATGTCATAATGACTTCTACGACAGTGCTTATTGAGTGATGCATGTCATGTATAGAGGTAAGAGCGTGCGACTTGCAATCCGGAGGTCGCGGGTTCAAACCCCGGCTCGTACCAATGGGTTTTTCGGAACTTATGTACGAAATATCATTTGATATTTACCAGTCGCTTTTCGGTGAAGGAAAACATCGTGAGGAAACCGGACTATTCCTAACAAGGCCTAGTTTACCCTCTGGGTTGGAAGGTCAGATGGCAGTCGCTTTCGTAAAAACTAGTGCCTACGCCAAATCTTGGGATTAGTTGTCAAGCGGACCCCAGGCTCCCATGAGCCGTGGCAAAATGCCGGGACAACGCGAGGAAGAAGAAGCATGTCATGTATAGAGTAGTTAAAGCGACATGGTTCTATAGTGGCCTAGGATTCAAATTGGTTGACTGTACATATGTTGTATTGCATTGTATTGTATTTGCAAAAAAATATTATATGTTACCTATGAATAATACGCCACGCACAACTAGGTAGTCTAATCACAATCGCAAGCAGGGCAAGATACCATCTCTCGTTTATTTCTTGTTTCGTTTAAGTAGTGTAGTACAGCAGTTACATACGCAATTACGCAATATTAATACAATGTTTATTTTGCAGCGGCCTTGGGCACCTTCCGCTGGCCGCCGTACTTGCTGACGGTGTGGGTGATAGTGCTGGTGCTGACACACGCGCTGCATTGCCTCGTCAGTTGCCTCGAGCGCGTGTTGCCTCGCCTCAGGTATCTACGTAATACTTTACTAGCACACACACACACACACAGCTTCGATTAGGTTTGCAGCGGCTCTGGGTACCTTCTGCTGACCTCCGTCCCTGCTGACAGTGTGGGTAATAGTGCTGGTGCTGACACACGCGCTGTATTGTTTCGTCAGCTGCCTCGAGGACGTGTTGCCTCGCCTCAGGTATCTACGTAATACTTTACTAGCACACACACACACACACACACAGCTTCGATTAGGATTGCAGCGGCTCTGGGCACCTGCTGACCTCCGTCCCTGCTGACTGTGTGGGTGACAATGCTGGTACTGACACACGCGGTGCATTGCGTCGTCAGCTGCCTCGAGCGCGTGTTGTCTGGCCTCAGGTTTATTTGTTACTTTACTGATGCAAACCTAACTTTTAATTGCTACCGTTGTAGCTTTTTTGGTAGCAAGCAACGTACGGTAATGGGAAAAGCAACTGTCAAAAATATATTCTGCAAGTAGGCCTCAAGGGCTCTTTTCAAGTCAAAAGGGGAGGGTGTGAAGGAGTAATATTTTTTGCGCGAAGAACTCATTGCGAATGACTTCGAAATGGTATTCCTTTGCCTAATCTTACTTCAATCAGTATCAGTTTTCAGAAAAGCCTATAATTACAAGTTTTTTTTATACGACGTAGGTGGCAAACAAGCAAGTTTGTGCATAGGAGACGTTTATACCTAAATACTTAAAAAAGTCTCGTCTCACCTGAGCACCATACGGTTTAAGTTTAATGTTTTCTGCTTTCTGTGCACCTTTGTGTCAGAATATTACGTCTCCTTAGCTATCTTTTATTAATCTTACTATAGGTAAAAAACTTAAGTAAGTCACCTGTTGTATGTAGTTGTGACGTGTTCGAATAAACAATACATGTTTAAAAGACACACACAAACAAAACAAATGTCTATTCGAACACGTCACAACTACACACAACAGGTGACTACTTAAGTTTTTACCTATATATTAGTTAACCTACTGAATGTACCTATATTCCAGACACCTATGCGAGTACCTCCGCTCGTGCACGGAGCAACAGTGGCACTCAAACGCCACCAACCGCCTCTGCCCCGCGGCCCTCGCTGCGCTCACCGCGGCTCTCTACGCGCTCTACTGCAGCCTCTACGTGTTGTACGCGGTCGCCGTGTGGTCCGTGGAGCCGTTGACGGATGAGAAGGACGGTTCCGTCGAGACCAAGGTCACGGATTATGATGAGAGCGATGTTTAGCTTGAAATAGCTACTATTGAGACGAAATAAATGCTTGAAAAGATTTTTGTTTCTTTTAGAATTTGACCAACAACATTAGATCATTTCAAGATTAGTCTATCGATTGTGAGGTTAAACTAAAATAGGAATAATAATACATAGCTAAATAGGTGTAGGTATTGTAGCCAAGCCCGTATTTAGAGACCTGAGCACTAGGCACTTATGGCACTTGGAATTTAGTGAAGCCCCTAATCAATCAAATATAATTACTCCTTTCGATTCCTGTTATCCGTGTTCCTGCATTAGCGTAATGCGAAGCAAAGATAATAATTATTCTATTGAGAAGTAATTATTCTATTGAGAAGTAATTATTCTATTGAGAAGTAATTATTCTATTGAGAAGTAATTATTCTATTGAGAAGTAATTATTCTATTGAGAAGTAATTATTCTATTGAGAAGTAATTATTCTATTGAGAAGTAATTATTCTATTGAGAAGTAATTATTCTATTGTTTTATGATATAGAAGGCAATTACTATCGCCCACGAATCCCTGCAACACCATAGGGGTTGTTGCAAATGGATTACCGGCCTTTATGATAGGATTATGCTCTTCACCATAGGGAGCGTGCATGAACTGTAGGAGGCAGCACAGGAGCCGTCAGATTTTTGGCGCGAGGCGTAAATGTGATGTTTATTGTTCCGATGTAGCCCACAAGATGGCAGAACCTACTATGCACAAGAAAACACGGGACGTGTATTTACGTTTACCATAAACATGTACATTTTACATGTTTATGGTTCCGATTCAGGCCACAAGATGGCAGACCCTCCAACGCGCACGGTCCCTATAGTAAAATCAAAGAGAATTTGAAATAGAGGTGTATTGTCAAAGAAAATTTTGTAGCCACAGTAAATTTACTGCCATCTGTCGACACATGGTTAAAACTTTTAGAACGCCATTTGACTTTGATCCTAATTTTTTCACTAACATGTGTTAAATTTGTTAGATATCAAAAAGTGGCGCCATATAATATATCAAAGGTCAAAGTTATATAAGTTAAGCCATCGTTTCGAGCGATGGCGCCACAAACTTTAGCCGATGCCCGGTAAGAAAGCGCCACCTTTTGATATTTAACAAATTTAACACATATCAGTGAAAGAATAAGGATCAAAGTCAAAGAGCGATTTAAAATTTTGAACTATATGTCGAAAGATAGCCCTTTTCAAGGCATAGTACGATTTATCGACCACATACACGCCATTAGAAATTTCAACTTTAGCATTCCGATTTAAGGTTCAAATTAGATTACATTTTCAAGAAATGTTACTTGTCTTCAAATGAATCATCAAAGCTGGATTATCTGGAATATATTTCGATTTTTTTTAAAAACCTTGTAGATTGGTGCGGCCTGGAAAAGGGTTAACAGTAAATTTACTAGCTATAATTATTTTTTTTTACAATACACCTCTATTTCAAATTCTCTTTGGTAAAATTCATAAGAAATAAGAAAGTGAACATAACATTTTTAATGAGATAGTGTCAATTTATGTCTCTGACATAACTAGTTTCTTGAGTAGTCTAATGTTGTTAGAGATCGTAACTACGTATTTAAAGCAAAGAAAGAAAATTAAATAAAGAAAACGTTTATTTAAATTATAATCAATAATTAGTAACTAAACCTAAAGCAACAGGAACCAACCCCGGCAATCAACATTTATTTCAATTGTTTCATTTTTGGAACGACAAACCAATCATTCATTTTTGTCCGATCTACTACGATCCTTACTTTTCCGACAGATCTACATACGGTCGAGGAAATTGATTCTTTAGCAGTTTACGGTTCACTTTACATTGGACAACTCTTAGCATAATTATGTAAAACGAATTTACTTGAACCGCAAACTGCTAACCAATCAATTTCCTGGACCGTACAATACCTACGTAAAATAATAAAATAACCTAAAAATAAAAACAATTTAAATTATTAGGGTCTCTCAGCAGTTACTGGGGGGGGGGGGGGGGGGGCGAAATTCAGAATTAAACTTCTATTAACCTCCTTAAGTCCTACGGACGCGAAGTCGCTGCCCAAATGACAATCAACATTCGTTGTCTAGCGATTAAAACGTAAAAAGTTGTTAATATATACACGACATACCTAATAACATTGTAATACGTAAAAAGTAGTCGTCTACCCTACACAACAAAAGGTTTAAACATTCCAGTGTGTAGTTATGTAACGGTTTGCTGTAGACACCAGCACGCAACTCGTATCCCCAAGCGTACCATCCAACTCACGGCTACGTCTTCAGTTTTCTGGGATAAAAAATGGTCCTGACAATTGGGTCAGTTAAATTTTTCTTGTCTCCTGGACTACTTTTAAAATCCTGGTTTTATGGCATTTAACCCTTTGAATGCC
Source organism: Cydia pomonella (assembly GCF_033807575.1). Classification (NCBI taxonomy): domain Eukaryota; kingdom Metazoa; phylum Arthropoda; class Insecta; order Lepidoptera; family Tortricidae; genus Cydia; species Cydia pomonella. The sequence goes on along the minus strand of NC_084718.1, from coordinate 1,503,779 downwards.
AAGCCTATCCCGCGGGCGCGTCATCTTGAACCTTGTCGTAATGGACGATGGTTGAGGTATCAAGCTGAAGAGGCGCGCATCTTTGGTGGTCAAAAGGGGTTATTCGCGGACCGTCTAGAACGCAAAATGACTAGTGTAATATTTTACCTACATCGGTTATAGTCTACCGCTCTAACGGACTAGAACGCAAAATGCCCACATAATTTTTTCCGTTTTATCTTAACTTTATAGCGATGTCGACGAGCCCCGCTTCCGCGGGGCTCCTATAGGGAGCGTGCATGAACTGTAGGAGGCAGCACAGGAGCTGTCAGATTTTTGGCGCGAAGCGTAAATGTGATGTTTATTGTTCCGATGTAGCCCAAAAGATGGCAGAACCTACTATGCACAAGAAAACACTTGACGTGTAAATGTGCATGTTTATGGTTCAGATTCAGACCACAAGATGGCAGACCCTCCAACGCGCACGGTCCCTATTCTGTACTGTTTGGCCTTCGGCCATTTGAAGATACCTAACAAACCTAACCTACCTATATAAAATGTTGTGGTCATTTTGCGTTCTAGACCGTTTGCGATGTAGACTAATAGCGATATAGACAAAATATTACAGTAGTCATTTTACGTTCTAGACCATCCGCGAATGACCGGTTGCAACATGTTTTCTAACAAACTGTGCTACTGTTGTCCCCTGGCTAACGGGACAGACATAACAGTAAGAAATACTTGATCCATCCAATACATTCGGGTACGTACGGGTACGTTTAGTGGCGCTGCACCTGCCTAACATGTTTTAATAACACTTGATAATCTAGTTACCGCATATAATAATGAGTACGTAGTGTACGTACAGCATCATCCAGTCCAGCTATCCAAAATACATTTATGATATCGTCAGGAGACAACCAAAACTCGGTAACTGCAAATAAAACGACCTTGTGTTGATACTAGCATGGTTCAATATTGCTTTCAACTTTTGGTAGTAAAGTAATTAGTGAGTTTTGGTTGTCATCTAACGATATTTGGTAGTAGTAGATGCAATGTACTTGTACTCACCGCCTGGTCCTTCTCCTCGGTGCCCTTGTTGGTGGCCCGCAGCTCTGCCTGCAGGCGTCCACCCGCGACGACAGTTGTACTCACCGCCTGGTCCTTCTCCTCGGTGCCCTTGTTGGTGGCCCGCAGCTCTGCCTGCAGGCGTCCACCCGCGACGACAGTTGTACTCACCGCCTGGTCCTTCTCCTCGGTGCCCTTGTTGGTGGCCCGCAGCTCTGCCTGCAGGCGTCCACCCGCGACGACAGTTGTACTCACCGCCTGGTCCTTCTCCTCGGTGCCCTTGTTGGTGGCCCGCAGCTCTGCCTGCAGGCGTCCACCCGCGACGACAGTTGTACTCACCGCCTGGTCCTTCTCCTCGGTGCCCTTGTTGGTGGCCCGCAGCTCTGCCTGCAGTGCGTCCACCCGCGACGACAGTTGTACTCACCGCCTGGTCCTTCTCCTCGGTGCCCTTGTTGGTGGCCCGCAGCTCTGCCTGCAGTGCGTCCACCCGCGACGACAGTTGTACTCACCGCCTGGTCCTTCTCCTCGGTGCCCTTGTTGGTGGCCCGCAGCTCTGCCTGCAGGCGTCCACCCGCGACGACAGTTGTACTCACCGCCTGGTCCTTCTCCTCGGTGCCCTTGTTGGTGGCCCGCAGCTCTGCCTGCAGTGCGTCCACCCGCGACGACAGTTGTACTCACCGCCTGGTCCTTCTCCTCGGTGCCCTTGTTGGTGGCCCGCAGCTCTGCCTGCAGTGCGTCCACCCGCGACGACAGTTGTACTCACCGCCTGGTCCTTCTCCTCGGTGCCCTTGTTGGTGGCCCGCAGCTCTGCCTGCAGTGCGTCCACCCGCGACGACATTTCCTGCCTCGCATCGCGCAGGGCAGATAATTCTGGACTCGTCACTAACACTCTAAGATTGGTTATTTCGCGGGCTAACTCCGTTTTGTGGGATTCGATCTCCGTCTGAAACAAAATACTAACTATTAATTGGCTGAATCACCTTTTTTTGTCTGCAAAATTTGACCTATTTTGACTAAAGGTGATTAATTTTTTTTTTGTTATTATGTGGGTGAATCAACTTTTTTTGTTTTGTTACCCTGTCCCGTTGTCCAAGGGACAACAGTGGCACAGTTTGTTTGAAGAGACGTTGTATGCCGTTCTATAAACATGCGTAGTTGTTAAGACCTATCTTAACAAGTTTAGGTATTAGAATACCTAAATACCTACTTACCTAATCTAGATAGATTAAGTCTCTCTATCGTCGGTAGGTGGCACCACCTATGAAATGTACCTAATTAAGGTGACATCTACCGAAACCTTGTGTACTTGCTATCTAAGCTTAGCCATATCAATGTATGCAATAGTTCATAAACAATCCATAGTGTGGCGCTGTACGCGACTATATAAGCTTCTACATGTGTGTAGATTAAATCACTTTTCTCAACTAGCCTTCTGTTAACATTAAATATAAATATTGTAATTCTCTGCTTTGGTATTCGGTCTCCATCACCTCCAACGCTGAACATATGGTGACCCCTAGTTTAAATCGCGGTTAATCTCAGTATTCACAAGCGAATCGCTAGTAAATTTAGTATAATTTGCAAGCCGGTACGTCGAGGAATCGCCGCGTTTCCTGATTTAGGCCAGGAGAGCAACGTTACCACGTAGGCAGCGACCGCGTGGGGCTCCGCCGACCTGAAGAAGCTAAAGAGGTGACTAGGAGGCGACCACACCACTCGATCGAGCGGCCTGAGCCAACGCGAAAGGCGCCGACCGAGCCACCAAAGCGGAACCACGTGCGTGGCACGCGGCCCGCAGCAGGGAACGACGACCGCAACTACCAAAGGGACCACGTGGGTGGTACCACATCCAAGGCAGAAGGAGTGCCCAAGCGAGGGCAATCACCAAGTAACACCACGCGCACGAGCTTCAATCGAGAAGGCAAGTGAGCTGGCAATTCCTAACCTATTTACCTAATCTCCCTACCAAATTTAATTGTAATCGTTTAATCTCCCTACCAATTGTAAATTGTAATCGTTTTCTTAATCATGAGTAATGACACAGAAAAATCCAAAATAACTCTAGGGGAGTTAGAAATTAAACAGTTAAAATGTAAACGAGGTGTCTATAAGCGAAAATTAACTATATTTAAGAAATTCATAGAAAATATCGACACAAGCGCATTGACGGCCGAAATAATTTTAGACGTAAGCTTAAGACTAGATCAATTACCAAAGTTATACCATGATTTCTCTGAGACACAGGACCGGATCGAGACACTGTGCAGCGAGGAAGGTGACATCGAGGCCCAAGAGGCCGAACGTGAGTCTTTCGAGGACACATTTTACCGACTTAGCGCTAAGGGCAAGCTGCTGGCGAAAGTAAATACCGAATCACCACCAATTGACCATAGTCCGCAAGCCCCGCAGCAGCAAACCCTCGGTGAGTCGATAAAATATCCCGAAATTAGCCTCCCTAGCTTTGATGGAGACCTAACGCAGTGGCTGCAGTTTCGAGACACATTTGATGCTCTAGTCAATCAAGCTAGCTTGGCACCGATCGTAAAATATAAATACCTACGCAGTTGTTTACGAGACGGTGCACTCGAGGTAATTAGTTCGCTCGATTTCTCCGAGGAAGGGTACACGCTCGCATGGCAGATGCTTTGTGAACGTTATAACAATCCTAAACGTTTAGTTTCCAACCACATGCGAGCCTTGTTCGACGTGGAACCGGTACCGTCAACTCCTTCGGGTCTTAGAGGTCTGTGCGATAATATTTCCAAACATTTGAGATCTTTACGTTCATTAAATGTACCTACCGAAAATTGGGATCTCGCAATTATTCACTTACTAGTTAAAAAGTTAGACAGCCGATTGCAATCAAAGTGGGAGAATAGTGTTGATTTGAGAAAATTGCCTTCGTTGCAGGATTTCAAAAACTTTCTAAAGAACCGAGCTGACCGGCTGGAAGCGACCAGCCCAGCAGTACCATCGGACGCACCCAGCACTTCCAAGAAGGCCATGGTAACCACGTCCGAACCTATTAAGGTAACCTCAAAACAGTTTAAATCCAACCAGTGCCCGTATTGTTCGAGTACACATTATATTAATCAGTGTCCAAAGTTTATTGCATTAAACGTTATCGCGCGAATCCGAGCCGTGAATAAATTACGATTATGCTTTAATTGTTTGTCCGGAACGCATGTCTTAACAAACTGCAGGGCCAGTACTTGTCGAGTATGTAAGGGCAAGCATCATACGTTACTACACAAACCAAATACCAACACTCATGTAGGTAGTAACCCCATACCAACGCGATTACCAATATCAACATTAATCGACGAACAACCGAGTTCTAGTCAAATCGAGACTACCCTGTCGAATAACACTATAATCGAAAAACAAATAAACAATGCGCGAAATAGATCAGTTTTCCTCACAACAGCCCAAGTGCTCGTTAGGGATAAGCATAACAATGTGCATAAACTAAAAGCATTTTTAGACAATGGCTCCCAAGAAAATTTCATTACCCAAAATGCGGCAAAAAGGTTAAAATTAAATAAGGAACAAAATGCCTTAAACGTCATAGGTTTCAATGAAAAAGTGTCTAGCGTCGTAGAATCGTGTGACGTAACATTCCATTCCTTAGACGGTAACTTTACAACGAATTTGTTCTGTTTTATTACGCCTACAATTTGTACTACCAATATCGAAATACCAAACGTGCAACGTTGGCACATTCCGTCGCGTTATAAGTTAGCTGATGACGAGTTTAACTTAGCTCAAGATATAGATTTGCTTATCGGTGGGGAGATATTCTTCGATTTACTACTTACCGGTAAATATTCGCTCGGGCCCGGATTACCGGTTCTGAGGCGCTCGCGACTGGGATGGTTAGTCACGGGTCCCGTACATAAAAAATCCGAGTCTGCTATTCAATGTAAAATTACAGTTGAAACGCAATTAAAAAAGTTTTGGGAAATAGAGGAGGGTTCCGCACCAAATTTACCTTATGATGAAAAACAATGTGAGGATATATTTCTGAAAACTCACACTCACAACTCTGAAGGTAATTTTGAAATTGAACTTCCATTAAAGCAACCACCTACCAAACTAGGTCGATCTAGGCACATAGCATATCGGAGGTTCAAAACTTTAGAAACCAAGTTCGAGCGGAACCCCGAATTTAAAGATAAATATGTGAATTTCATGCGCGAGTTCGAACAAGCTGGCCATATGATTAAATTACGAGATAATTATGATGGCCCATGTAATTTTCTACCCCACCAAGCGATTTTTCGCGACTCCCCCTCTACCCCTATTCGCATTGTTTTTGACTGCTCATGCCGCACCGATAACGGCGTTTCTTTGAATGATATCCAGTACAAAGGCTCAATAAAACAGGACGAACTCATAAATATACTTCTACGGTTCCGAAAGTACCAATATGTTATTAATGCCGACATACAAAAAATGTACAGATGTATTTATGTGAAACCAAATCAACAATACCTACAATGCATATTTTGGCGGGAAAATACTCACCAACGACTCCAAATTTATATGCTGACCACATTAAGTTTCGGCTTAAAGTCAGCACCACATATAGCAACCAGATGTTTGTTACAATTGTCAAACGAGAACCAACACACGTTTCCAGCAGCTGCAGAGGCCATAGCGAACCAGTTCTACATGGACGATTTTATCGCCGGCGGCGACGACGAGAATCAGGTAGCTGAAACTGCAACACAGGTGAACGAGATCCTGCAGGGCGCCAACTTCACGCTGCGGAAATGGAAGTCCAACTCCGAAGCTGTCATAAATCGGGTGAGCGGAACACACACACACCAAAACACATCTGCAATCGAATTTGGAGATAAAACACATAAGGTTCTAGGCTTAGCGTGGTCTAGTGACACAGATAAGCTTATGTATACTATTAAAGAAAACCAAATTTCACACCCAATCACCAAAAGAAAGGTACTAGGGGTAATTTCGTCCATTTTCGACCCCCTAGGCTTGACGGGACCAGTAATTGTAGTAGCCAAAATATTTATCCAAAAATTATTTAAGGCTCAATTAGATTGAGATACCGAATTAACACAAGACCTGATTCAAGAATGGAACACATTCTATCGAGACTTGTTTTTATTAAACCAATTGAAAATTTCGAGATGTACAGTCATACCTAATTATGTAACGATACAAATTCATGGGTTCTGTGATAGTAGTATTAAAGCTTATGGCGCTGCTATATATATACGGTCGAGCGATAGGGTAGGAAACATTCAAGTTCACCTACTTTACTCAAAATCCAAAATTGCCCCAATTACGTCCCAGACTATTCCAAATTTGGAACTTTGTTCAAGTCTACTACTCGCGACACATGTAGACAAAGTAAAACGAGCGTTAAAATGTGACATTTCCAGAATCAACCTGTGGTCAGATTCAAAAATAACATTATGTTGGATTAAAAATAGTAACCTTAAATTAACTTGTTTTGTTAGTAACAGAGTCACAAAAATATTGTCACTTACAAACAAGCACGACTGGTCCTGGGTCCGCTCGGAGGATAACCCCGCCGACCTTTTGTCCCGAGGAGTAGCACCAGGCAAGCTGGAAAACAACCAGTTATGGTGGTCCGGGCCGGCGTGGTTAACTCAAAGTTCGGACACATGGCCGACCCAGGATTCTGAGTCACTGGATCATGCACCCGAAGCCAAGAGCGACGTCGATGTAACACTCACCTTGGCTATTAACACAAAATCTAACGATACGATACAATATCTTTTCCACAGGTGGTCAAGCGATAAAACACTTATTCATGTATTAGCATACATACTTCGATTTATATATAACACAAAAAATAAAACACGCACAATTAATCCAAATAGAAAGTTAACAGGACCATTGTCCGTAGACGAGTTAAAAAAATCGGATCACACATTAATTAGACATGCACAAATGCAATCATTCCCACACGAATATAAATTGTTGCAAAACAACAAACCGGTTCTTAACAAATCAAAAATATTATCTTTACACCCATTCATGAAGGACGGACTCATTCGCGTAGGCGGACGAATCGCTCTTTCACATTATGCATATGAAAAAAAACACCCTTTAATATTAAGTCACGAACACACGCTTACCAAACTACTGATGGCAAACGCACACATACGTACTTTGCACGCTGGCCCTCAGTTATTACTCTCAACTATTCGCGAGCGCATCTGGCCAACAAAGGGTAGAATGTTAGCCTCGAAAATTGTAAATAAATGCGTTCCGTGTTTTAGAGCAAATCCAAAGACTACTAACCCTATAATGGGAAACTTACCCCCCTCGAGGGTAAACCCGTCTCCCCCATTTGCTATCACTGGTATAGATTATGGAGGACCTTATAACATTAGAGATAGGACAGGACGTGGTTACAAGGTCTATAAGTGCTATATAGCAGTATTTATTTGTTTTGCAACAAAGGCAATTCATCTCGAATTAATTACAGGGCTCGAGTCGGCTAATTTCCTGGCGGCGCTGCGACGTTTCATAGCCAGGAGAGGTAAACCGAAGGAGTTGGTGAGTGACAATTCAACAACATTTCACGGGGCTAGTAACGAGCTGAAAGATTTACAAAAATACCTACAGGACAGCTCGAGCGAACTAGTATCTCATTGCGCAGACGAGGGCATAAAATGGAGTTTCATTCCTGTCTATACACCTCATATGGGGTCCCTATGGGAATCTAGTATAAAACTTACCAAATACCATTTAAAAAGAGTGTTAGGATTATCTTTGTTAACTTATGAACAATTTGTAACTATCCTACATCAGGTAGAATCAATTGTAAATTCAAGGCCATTGTGTCCCTTACCTAGTTCAAATCCTGACTATCCTGTCCTCACGCCAGCTCACTTTTTAATTGGAAAAGCACCAAATTCACTTCCTGACGAAGACTATAACCATGTACCAAAAAACCGATTAACTCACTATCAACTTTTGCAACAAATCACCCAGGACTTCTGGCGGCGCTGGTCACGTGACTACATCGGAACGCTGCAGGAACGCACGAAATGGAGGAGCGCGCGCGGCCCAAGCCTCGCAGCCGGCACCGTCGTCCTGGTACGAGAGGAACGCCTGCCCCCCTGCCGGTGGAGGCTGGGCAAGATCGTCGCGACGCAGCCGGGGCGGGATGGCGTCACCAGGGTAGCCATCATCCGAACCACCAGAGGAGACATCCAACGCGCGTTCAATAACATTTGTCCATTACCTACTTCGGGTCAAGTTATATAAATAGTAAATACCTACCAACCTAATGTAACATTCAAACAATTATAATTAAGTACCTAATAAGTATGATTAAGTACCTTAAATACCTTACTTACCTAATACCTATGTATAGAATTAGAATACCTACTCCCTATTTAAAATAAAAAACATGTCCTATTGTTGTTTCATTTATAAGAATGGGCACAGCTCTAATTTTAATGTAAGTTATTACCTAACTATAATCCATAACAAAGAACTCTGCCCATACTTACTAATAGGTAAATACATATGTACAAAGCCTATTCTTTGAAATACCTAATGTTACGCATAAAACATTAACTATTTCAAGGGGTGGCAAAATGTTAAGACCTATCTTAACAAGTTTAGGTATTAGAATACCTAAATACCTACTTACCTAATCTAGATAGATTAAGTCTCTCTATCGTCGGTAGGTGGCACCACCTATGAAATGTACCTAATTAAGGTGACATCTACCGAAACCTTGTGTACTTGCTATCTAAGCTTAGCCATATCAATGTATGCAATAGTTCATAAACAATCCATAGTGTGGCGCTGTACGCGACTATATAAGCTTCTACATGTGTGTAGATTAAATCACTTTTCTCAACTAGCCTTCTGTTAACATTAAATATAAATATTGTAATTCTCTGCTTTGGTATTCGGTCTCCATCACCTCCAACGCTGAACGCAAGTTTGATACATTTAAGTACCATAAAATCAGTATTTCAATGAACTTTTGTCCCCTGGACCATGGCAACGAGTGACGCTAAAAAGTTGATTCTCCCATGTAAAAACAGATAAACAAGCTACGTAATGCAATATTTTTTAATCATGATTTGATATGTTATAGCGTATTTAAGAGCAGTGATCCAGGGGACAAAGCTGTCCCATACTTTTGTATGAAAATAAGGGTTCGTCCACCGGGTCATCCAATTTTTTTAAATTTTTTTTTTTCTTTTTTTTATTTCTGCCGGATCTGGCATATATATTAAGGATCTTGTTTTATTTTGAGTATCTTAAAACTTACAAAAAATTTACTAATAATGATTAAGGGCAATTCTTGCAAAAGACAAGAAAAAGTTGATTCACCCAAAAAAATTAAAGGTAACAGCAATATTGTCTTCCCGTCTATCCCAATCACTCAGTCGGCATTTCTATTTTTTATTTTTATTTATTAGTCACACAAAACAGATAACATTTGTAGTTTACAGGTTTTGGTTGGGAATGCTATCCAAAGCATGTATACTCAATATGAAAGGCATACTTGAAGAGCGCAAACTACAAATAACTACACTAAATTACGCAATAAAATACAGTTAAACAATTTTAGGCAAAAAACATAATTCGCATAAATAGAACGCGAGCCAGGAACAGATTTCCATTACTAATCGCCTCCCGGCTGAAAACTCGTGTAGTGGTTAACGGTTAAGTATGATGAACCCTCGAGGACGTCAGACCACCGTCAAGCTACCGCTCTGTTGGTGGGTTGAGGAATGGCAGCCTCCGAAACACGTAAAACAAAAAAAAATATTGTCATCGCCTCCCGTTTGATACTTTGTCAAATGATAGTTCAGATGATATTGTTAATTTAAAAATTGTCAGCCGGTTATATCGTGGTGGTAAGACCATCAGCTGGTCGCATGAACATGTAAAAAATAAGCGCTATACCTTTTTATGATAGCAATAACAAATCATGAAACTTTGCATGTAACATTTCATCAGGCGTTAACGCCTGAAAAGCCATCAACGGATTTCGCAATTTACACATTACGCATACTTTGCCGCAGATAAAGTGGTAAGGCGCATATTTTTTACGTTCATTTTACAGCTGACGGTCTTTCCACCGCGATACAACCGGCTGACGGTTTTATTAATTTAAAACAGCATCTAAACTATCACCTGACGACCGGTTTGGCCTAGTGGGTAGTGACCCTGCCTACGAAGCTGATGGTCCCGGGTTCAAATCCTGGTCATTTATTCGTGTGATGAGCATGGATATTTGTTCCTGAGTCATGGGTGTTTTCTATGTATTTAAGTATTTTTATATTATATATATCGTTGTCTAAGTACCCTCAACACAAGCCTTATTGAGCTTACTGTGGGACTTAGTCAATTTGTGTAATAATGTCGTACCTATAATATTTTATTTTATTATTATCTGACAAAGTATTAGCCGGGAGGCGAGGACTGACGAAATATGCTCCTGGCTCGCGGTCTAAAAGAAGAGAGGAAAAATAAAAGCAAAGAACTAAAATACATTAAAGGAAAATCAGAAAGAGACACACATATAAGATAATATAAACCTAACGTAATGGTGATCGATGGCAATGAACTTGTATAACCTGTTTTCAAAAGATTGCATTGACTTGAAAGTATCATATGCTTGGATACCATGTCGTCGTACTGACGTCACATTCTTTCGTTTCGTGTTATTTCTATACACCTTGTAGATCATGTATTTGGAGCACGGGACCTGAAACGGGGGCTATTGGATGTAACAAGGTAGGTGTAACAACTGACCAGGGCATCGTTGATGGGCCTCTGTGTGTGCGCCTGCGCGGCCAGCCGGTGCTGCAGCTCGGCGACGGCGCCGCTCTGGACGCCCAGCAGCTCCTTGGCGCGGAGCAGCTCCACGCCGGCATCATGCTTCAGTCTGACAGTCAAAATATAATTGGTTAGTATAGTTGTTAGCCGTGTAGCTGGCCCCCAACGGCTTATCCTTTGTCTGTTGTTAACTAAAACCGCGCGTGCCACTACCTGCAAAAAAAAGGGTCGTATAATTCTAATAGGCACCTGAGCGCGGGCTCGTCTAACGCTCAAAAAACCAGTGTAGGTGCGCTCTCCGATAACGCGCCTTTGTTCCGCATATCGAGGACACATTTTAGGCTGGTTCTGTAGCGTTCCACTCGCCGGCACTCAGTAACCGTATAGGGACCACACGAGAAATCACAAATTATTTTTCCATTTGTTCATTTTGAATCTTATTTCAGTTAACATAGGAGTTCTATTTCAATAACCGCATAAAGTTACCCGGCCCTTTTTTTGCACGTATGTGGCACGCGCGGTTTTAGTTAACAATAGACAAAGGATAAGCCGTTGGGGGCCAGCTACAAAGCTAACAACTATACATACACTGTGGACTGGTAAAACCCGACAGATTTTAACCACGCATTTCTGAGGTCATAAGAAGTAAAATTTGTTATATGAATTTTGCTCAAATTTAAAATATTTTTTTCCGTTTTCTACATATGACGTGTTATTTCTTTTTACATCTTGGCAAAAACACGAATGTGCAGATAATAAATTGCGAGTTTTCTTTAAAATTTTGATGTCTGTCTGTAGCTATATCTAAATCAAGTCATATAGCGTCGCAGCCAAAAGTTATTACAGAAACAAATTTTCACAAGAATTGTCATTATCTATACAAACAAGACTGATTTCAGAAAATTTTGGGTGACATTTTAGTCTCTAATTGCGGTCCAGAATACACTTTTAAAATCTGTGAGATTTTATCAGACCATCGTGTATAATAAATAAATAATAAATAAATAATAAATAAATATTATAGGACATTATTACACAAATTGACTAAGTCCCACAGTAAGCTCAATAAGGCTTGTGTTGAGGGTACTTAGACAACGATATATATAATATATAAATATTTATGAATACTTAAATACATAGAAAACACCCATGACTCAGGAACAAATATCCATGCTCATCACACGAATAAATGCCCTTACCAGGATTTGAACCCGGGACCATCAGCTTCGTAGGCAGGGTCACTACCCACTAGGCCAAACCGGTCGTCAAAATATAGTGCATAGTGTATATAGGTGTATAGAGGAAGAAAAAGTGGAAGGCCTTTGTTTGGCAATAAGGCTCGATAAATAAATAATGACCTTCTAAGCTCAGCCAGTTCGGTCCTGAGGGCATGGCACTGCTCCGTCTTGGCGTCCAGCTCGCGCTGCGCGTGCGCCTTGCTGTGGGCCAGCAGCGCCTGCGCGTCGGCCGCTCTGGTTCTCTCCACTTCCAGCTTGGACTTGAGGAGGGAGACCTCCCCGCGGAGCCGCTCCGAATTCTCCTGCTGTAAGTTTATGTAAATGTTAATGAGTGTTCTAGGATGGGATCAAAGACAATTTTTTTTTTTTTTTTTTTAATTATTAAAAACTGATCGGCGATTGGCTCTAGTCACACCTGATGGAAAGTGAAAACAGGGCCTAAGATGGAGCTCACCGATTCAGTAGTAGCCTATTCACTCTTGCTTTAAAGAGACCGAGGTCATATTTATCAGGGAATACAGAGGGCGGGAGCGCATTCCATTCTTTAATATAGGTGGATTGTCAAAGAAAACTTTGTAGTCACAGTAAATTTAACTTTCGACACACGATTATAACTTTTAGAACGCCATTTGAATTTGATCTTTATTCTTTCACTGATGTGTGTTTTTGTTAAATATGAAAAAGTGGCGCCATCTAATAGATCAAAGACCAAAGGTATTTTTTTTTTTTTTTTTTTATTCATTTTAATTAACACAGTATAACAGTTAAAACTAAAGCACTGTGAAATTACATATTGAACCTAGACAATCTAGACATGTATAATTGGAAAGAGTTGACATGAAACATCAAAATACTAATTAGAATACAGGTGACACTTATAACACAGAGGAGGGACGAATATCCATCATCTCGCTGAACTGACGTATGGCGGCATCATTTCGAGCGATGGTGTCCATTCCATACCTTTAGCCGATGCCCGGTAAGATGGCGACACTTTTTGATATCCAAAGTTGATTCAATGTATACTATTGTTTCATTGTTACCAACCTTACTTATTCCACAAGTTTAAAATTGGAGTTTTAGTGACAATTGTTCAGATGTATTATAATTTGAGATAATCGCGATTTTTAAAAAATGCGTATAATTTGTGCATTCAAAAAATCGTACGTAATTAATTCATAAAATTATATTAAAAGTAAATTAAATGTTCAATATTTGACCTCTGCCTGAAGCAGTTTGGCACTCGGCTCGTCCTGCCCCGAGGGCATGAGTTGGCGTTCGAGCGTAGCGAGGCGTGCTTTGTGCTGCATTTCACGCTGTTGCAGCTCCAGCTCGGATTGCATCGCGCTCTCTAGGCGCTTCTTTAGGATCTGGATCATGTTTGAGTCTTGGTTCTGAAAAGAAAGATAAAAATAAATTGACAATAGTTGAAGACGGCATACGTAATTTCATAATTTTTAAGGTTATAATACTACTACTACTACTGGCCTTAGCGTCTATTTCAGAAGATCTATAGTGCAATGTCCGCAAAACATCTTTTTTGGTGACTGAAAAGATCGATGCGAGAGCGGCATACTCTGCCACAGAGCTGGCAAGGGAAGTTTGCGACGGACTGTGACGTTTCGCTACGGTGCCTTTTTTCCCTTTTGTCTGCTAGTGCCGCAAACCAGGCCTCGTCGCAGAACTTGCGACCATCTCCAACGCACTTGCGCCACTCCGTTCGCTTCTCCGCAAGCTTCTTCCAGTTTCGGTTATAATAGTAGTAGTAGTAAAACACTTTATTGTACAAAAAGAAACATAAAACAGGAAAGAACACACATCATTAGTACAAAGGCGAACTTATCCCTTTCAGGGGTAATCGGGTAAAGAGCCGCTTATTAAATTTTATTAGATAATTTAACATCCCGATGACCCGCGTCCAACACGTAGTACATTGGCCCCAAATAACTTTTGACGCTTTGTCAACTTGACAGAGTTGAATTTAAGCTGGCTGACGACCGATCTGGCCTAGTGGGTAGTGACCCTGCCTACGACGCTGATGGTCCCGGGTTCAAATCCTGGTAAGGGCATTTATTCGTGTGATGAGCATGGATATTTGTTCCTGAGTCATGGGTGTTTTCTATGTATTTAAGTATTTATAAATATTTATATATTATATATATCATTGTCTAAGTACCCTCAACACAAGCCTTATTGAGCTTACTGTGGGACTTAGTCAATTTGTGTAATAATGTCCTATAATATTTATTTATTTATTTATTTTATAAACGATTCAATGGCTTATATTGAAAATGTTTGTTAAAGAGAAGAAAGGTAGATTCAATATTAGATGAAATATCCTTTAACGTGAAAGGGTTTTCTTGAACGTGTACATTTCGTTATTTAATAATAATTATTATTATTTATGTTAGCTTTGATTATTACTTTTGAATACATTTGTAGCATGTAGGCACTAACTCTTAAACTTAAGTACTTGCAATACTAACAATTTTATGGACCCAGTCTGAAAAAAATATATTGAAATTGAAATGAACAAGTATATATTAGGTGCTTGAAAGATGCCCGACTAGAGAAAGGGTAAAAATGAAATAATAAACGTACAATAGGGGAAAAATCGACAAACCTGCAAGGTCTCCGCGCTCTCCTTGTGTGTGAGCAGTAACAACTGCAAGCGTCCGCAGTTGTCCTTCTCTGCCTGCAGGCGGAGCTTGGCCGCCTGCCAGTCCTGCACCAGCTTATCACGTATTCTGAAACAATGCGTTTTATTTTGAAACCAGAGTTTTTTGGCCAGCAAATACTGAAGGAAGAAGCTAGAAAGAATACATTTAATTTATAAAAATGGCTACTACTGAAATTCATTAATTGTATAAGATGTGAACTGAAGATGTGAACTTGTGTGACCCAAAAATGCCAATGAAAACTAATGGCAAGGTATATAAAACTGCCGTTAGGCCAGTTCTACTATACGGTAGTGAAACGTGGGCTACGAAGCAAATACACGAGCAAAAACTACACACTACTGAAATGCGTATGCTTCGTTGGGCAGGAGGAGTTACCCTTAAAGATACAGTCCGAAATGAATACATTCGGGGCACCTTCAACGTGGCACCAGTTACCGAGAAGCTGAAGGAATCCAGACTAAGGTTCGGACATGTGATGCGTAGACCCGAAAATCGCGTAGTGAAGAAGTGCCTCCATGGCTGCTGCAAAGGGAGGAAGGGGCAGGCCAGCAACTACCTGGCTGACGAATGTCCGAAGAGATATGAAGGCGTTGGGCCTGTCCAGTGACGACGCTTATCAGCGATCAAAGTGGCGCCTCAAGATTAGGAAAGCCGACCCCGCGTAACGGGATGAGGCGAGGATAAAGAAGAAGATGTGAACTCCAAGATTTTTTTTTATCTCAATTTGACATGGCGCTGTACGGCGCTATATGTTCTATGGTAAATGACCATATAGAACTGAAATGAATTGTCAAACGACTTTACAACACTTTTTCCTACTTGTCATTTTACATATCTGGAGGCACGGTAGTGTCCCCGCCAAGACAAGCAAAGCGAAGCGTAAGGGCACTATCCAATACTTGGACATTGTGAAACAGGCTTGACACATACACCGTGTTTTTATTGAATTCCGTTAACTTCGGAATATCGGTAAGTACGTTTAAGTAAACTAAATGGCATAGTTAATTTAAAAACAAAATTCTGTTTTGCTATTTTTTATTTATTTTTATTTTTATAAAAAGTAATTAAATGTTGCGTTGTTGTAACACGGGCATTACCTTTAACTCAACCAAACAATTGAAAACTGTGTCTTATCAATGTCATTGCGATCATCAATCGTCCGATATAATACTTTACGTTTAGAGGCAAATGTATGAACTCGTACTGAACCGTAATCAATACGTAAACAGGCCCTAAGGCAAGTGTACACGTTCGTAAGGGCCTTATAAGATAAAAATTGAATATTGATTATCTCCGAAATGTCTTTGAGAAAGTTACTTAATTTAAACTCAGGGATGCCTTGAAATTAATGGAAATAAAAAAAAAACACGGTGTATAATACAATCGCTCTTTGATTTCACTCGAAGCAATTTGCGTCTCAGAGAAACACAAAACGAAGTGGTCTCACCTGTTGAGTTCCGTGATAAGTGCCTCCTTATCCTTCAGCCTCGCTTCTAGATTGTTGACCTGCATCACCAGCTTATCGTTCTCAGACTTGAGACGGTTCATGCGGTCTGAAGACGTTGAGTGAATCGAGCTTGATGATCTAAAAAAAAAAGTAAAATAAAATTAAATAAACAAATCATCAATTCACAAGTTCAGTTGTAGAAATTGGGCACTCATTTAATGTAAACCTTTATAGGTACTAAATGGATTGATTTCAAATGGGTAAGAACTTCATTTAATTCATTGCACTATGTAACGAATATTATTCAAATAAATGCATGTTTCGTTATTTCAACTAAATAACGAAACAAACATACATATATATCGTTGTCTAAGTACCCTCAACAGAAGCCTTATTGAGCTTACTGTGGGACTTAGTCAATTTGTGTAATAATGTCCTATAATATTTATTTATTTATTTATTCAACTGTATTGCATTAAATTATTTTTTATGTTATGACGCCCATGATTATTAAACTAGAGTCTTTGTGAGCTGTACACCGCTTGAATCCACCAAAACAGAATCGATAAAAAAATCTATTTAATCCTTGAACGTGCTCACAAACTTTCACGAGACGATTCTCGTGAAAGTTTGAGAAGAAGAGTTGAGAAATGACCTGTAGACTAGAACGTCCGGACATACGAATTTTTTTTGTCCAAGCTGAAATAGAGACCTCCGCTAACGCTGGTCAATAAAAAATCTAAATTTAACGCATATACAAAAAAAAAAAAAAAAAACAACAGGTTGCACTCCGGGAGTGCCGGCAGAAGTGAAAACTTGAATATTAACATTGTGCATTTTTGATATTTTGGAATAGTTAGGGAATAATTTTGCACGAATTGCTTTAATTATTAGTATAAAAGTACTATCATTTATGTGGTAAAATACAATATTCATTTATTGCGCTATCGTACACAAACATGACAACTTATATTACATTAAAAATTTAACACTTCAGAACTATTACAATTCATTGACATTGTAACAGTTCTTCGATCAGGTCACGTGTCCGTCTTACGAATTTTCAATCTGACGAATCCGTCGGTCACGTGACCTGACGCGAGTTTAACATTTTTTCCCCATCACAAAAAGTGCACAGCGCCGCTAGAGAAGTTTTCACTACAAAAATGCTTACTTTGAAGAATTCAAAGCGAGTCTTGGAATGTCTTCGTGTTCGTCGCTACTCCCTGATAGAATCTGAAACAAGGAAATTATCACTAATGACGTTATTCATAACCGCTTGTCAAGTCTAAAAAGCCCTCGGTCATCGTCGGTCCTTATCTGTCATTTGGACATTTGTGTTTGTTAGAAAGGGACATAATTTGCGTTGAATTGAACTAATAAGTGAGAACCTGTAATTGGCTCTGTAATTCTATTGGAAGTTCTAGATATATATAGCGCTGTTGGTTTTCCATATACTAAAAAAAAAAAAAAAAAAAAAAAAAAAAAAAAAAAAAAAAAAAAAAAAAAAAAAAAAAAAAAAAAAAAAAAAAAAAAAAAAAAAAAAAAAAAAAATTCAACTAGTATTCAATTTGACAGTATATGGTTGTCACAAGTAGTGTAGTATTTGGAGAAGCGGTGAATGAGCTGTTGGCACGGACAGTCACCTGCTCCATGATGTCCTGGTCCAGCCGGTGCGAGTAGTCCAGCTGGTCCCGGAGCGCGCGCTCCAGCTCGGCGGTGGGCGAGCTGTTGGCACGGACAGTCACCTGCTCCATGATGTCCTGGTCCAGCCGGTGCGAGTAGTCCAGCTGGTCCCGGAGCGCGCGCTCCAGCTCGGCGGTGGGCGAGCTGTTGGCACGGACAGTCACCTGCTCCATGATGTCCTGGTCCAGCCGGTGCGAGTAGTCCAGCTGGTCCCGGAGCGCGCGCTCCAGCTCGGCGGTGGGCGAGCTGTTGGCACGGACAGTCACCTGCTCCATGATGTCCTGGTCCAGCCGGTGCGAGTAGTCCAGCTGGTTCCGGAGCGCGCGCTCCAGCTCGGCGGTGGGCGAGCTGTTGGCACGGACAGTCACCTGCTCCATGATGTCCTGGTCCAGCCGGTGCGAGTAGTCCAGCTGGTCCCGGAGCGCGCGCTCCAGCTCGGCGGTGGGCGAGCTGTTGGCACGGACAGTCACCTGCTCCATGATGTCCTGGTCCAGCCGGTGCGAGTAGTCCAGCTGGTCCCGGAGCGCGCGCTCCAGCTCGGCGGTGGGCGAGCTGTTGGCACGGACAGTCACCTGCTCCATGATGTCCTGGTCCAGCCGGTGCGAGTAGTCCAGCTGGTCCCGGAGCGCGCGCTCCAGCTCGGCGGTGGGCGAGCTGTTGGCACGGACAGTCACCTGCTCCATGATGTCCTGGTCCAGCCGGTGCGAGTAGTCCAGCTGGTCCCGGAGCGCGCGCTCCAGCTCGGCGGTGGGCGAGCTGTTGGCACGGACAGTCACCTGCTCCATGATGTCCTGGTCCAGCCGGTGCGAGTAGTCCAGCTGGTCCCGGAGCGCGCGCTCCAGCTCGGCGGTGGGCGAGCTGTTGGCACGGACAGTCACCTGCTCCATGATGTCCTGGTCCAGCCGGTGCGAGTATTCCAGCTGGTCCCGGAGCGCGCGCTCCAGCTCGGCGGTGGGCGAGCTGTTGGCACGGACAGTCACCTGCTCCATGATGTCCTGGTCCAGCCGGTGCGAGTAGTCCAGCTGGTCCCGGAGCGCGCGCTCCAGCTCGGCGGTGGGCGAGCTGTTGGCACGGACAGTCACCTGCTCCATGATGTCCTGGTCCAGCCGGTGCGAGTAGTCCAGCTGGTCCCGGAGCGCGCGCTCCAGCTCGGCGGTGGGCGAGCTGTTGGCACGGACAGTCACCTGCTCCATGATGTCCTGGTCCAGCCGGTGCGTGTAGTCCAGCTGGTCCCGGAGCGCGCGCTCCAGCTCGGCGGTGGGCGAGCTGTTGGCACGGACAGTCACCTGCTCCATGATGTCCTGGTCCAGCCGGTGCGAGTATTCTAGCTGGTCCCGGAGCGCGCGCTCCAGCTCGGCGGTGGGCGAGCTGTTGGCACGGACAGTCACCTGCTCCATGATGTCCTGGTCCAGCCGGTGCGAGTAGTCCAGCTGGTCCCGGAGCGCGCGCTCCAGCTCGGCGGTGGGCGAGCTGTTGGCACGGACAGTCACCTGCTCCATGATGTCCTGGTCCAGCCGGTGCGAGTAGTCCAGCTGGTCCCGGAGCGCGCGCTCCAGCTCGGCGGTGGGCGAGCTGTTGGCACGGACAGTCACCTGCTCCATGATGTCCTGGTCCAGCCGGTGCGAGTAGTCCAGCTGGTCCCGGAGCGCGCGCTCCAGCTCGGCGGTGGGCGAGCTGTTGGCACGGACAGTCACCTGCTCCATGATGTCCTGGTCCAGCCGGTGCGAGTAGTCCAGCTGGTCCCGGAGCGCGCGCTCCAGCTCGGCGGTGGGCGAGCTGTTGACACGGACAGTCACCTGCTCCATGATGTCCTGGTCCAGCCGGTGCGAGTAGTCCAGCTGGTCCCGGAGCGCGCGCTCCAGCTCGGCGGTGGGCGAGCTGTTGGCACGGACAGTCACCTGCTCCATGATGTCCTGGTCCAGCCGGTGCGAGTAGTCCAGCTGGTCCCGGAGCGCGCGCTCCAGCTCGGCGGTGGGCGAGCTGTTGGCACGGACAGTCACCTGCTCCATGATGTCCTGGTCCAGCCGGTGCGAGTAGTCCAGCTGGTCCCGGAGCGCGCGCTCCAGCTCGGCGGTGGGCGAGCTGTTGGCACGGACAGTCACCTGCTCCATGATGTCCTGGTCCAGCCGGTGCGAGTAGTCCAGCTGGTCCCGGAGCGCGCGCTCCAGCTCGGCGGTGGGCGAGCTGTTGGCACGGACAGTCACCTGCTCCATGATGTCCTGGTCCAGCCGGTGCGAGTATTCCAGCTGGTCCCGGAGCGCGCGCTCCAGCTCGGCGGTGGGCGAGCTGTTGGCACGGACAGTCACCTGCTCCATGATGTCCTGGTCCAGCCGGTGCGAGTAGTCCAGCTGGTCCCGGAGCGCGCGCTCCAGCTCGGCGGTGGGCGAGCTGTTGGCACGGACAGTCACCTGCTCCATGATGTCCTGGTCCAGCCGGTGCGAGTAGTCCAGCTGGTCCCGGAGCGCGCGCTCCAGCTCGGCGGTGGGCGAGCTGTTGGCACGGACAGTCACCTGCTCCATGATGTCCTGGTCCAGCCGGTGCGAGTAGTCCAGCTGGTCCCGGAGCGCGCGCTCCAGCTCGGCGGTGGGCGAGCTGTTGGCACGGACAGTCACCTGCTCCATGATGTCCTGGTCCAGCCGGTGCGAGTAGTCCAGCTGGTCCCGGAGCGCGCGCTCCAGCTCGGCGGTGGGCGAGCTGTTGGCACGGACAGTCACCTGCTCCATGATGTCCTGGTCCAGCCGGTGCGAGTAGTCCAGCTGGTCCCGGAGCGCGCGCTCCAGCTCGGCGGTGGGCGAGCTGTTGGCACGGACAGTCACCTGCTCCATGATGTCCTGGTCCAGCCGGTGCGAGTAGTCCAGCTGGTCCCGGAGCGCGCGCTCCAGCTCGGCGGTGGGCGAGCTGTTGGCACGGACAGTCACCTGCTCCATGATGTCCTGGTCCAGCCGGTGCGAGTATTCCAGCTGGTCCCGGAGCGCGCGCTCCAGCTCGGCGGTGGGCGAGCTGTTGGCACGGACAGTCACCTGCTCCATGATGTCCTGGTCCAGCCGGTGCGAGTAGTCCAGCTGGTCCCGGAGCGCGCGCTCCAGCTCGGCGGTGGGAGAGCTGTTGGCACGGACAGTCACCTGCTCCATGATGTCCTGGTCCAGCCGGTGCGAGTAGTCCAGCTGGTCCCGGAGCGCGCGCTCCAGCTCGGCGGTGGGCGAGCTGTTGGCACGGACAGTCACCTGCTCCATGATGTCCTGGTCCAGCCGGTGCGAGTAGTCCAGCTGGTCCCGGAGCGCGCGCTCCAGCTCGGCGGTGGGCGAGCTGTTGGCACGGACAGTCACCTGCTCCATGATGTCCTGGTCCAGCCGGTGCGAGTAGTCCAGCTGGTCCCGGAGCGCGCGCTCCAGCTCGGCGGTGGGCGAGCTGTTGGCACGGACAGTCACCTGCTCCATGATGTCCTGGTCCAGCCGGTGCGAGTAGTCCAGCTGGTCCCGGAGCGCGCGCTCCAGCTCGGCGGTGGGCGAGCTGTTGGCACGGACAGTCACCTGCTCCATGATGTCCTGGTCCAGCCGGTGCGAGTAGTCCAGCTGGTCCCGGAGCGCGCGCTCCAGCTCGGCGGTGGGCGAGCTGTTGGCACGGACAGTCACCTGCTCCATGATGTCCTGGTCCAGCCGGTGCGAGTAGTCCAGCTGGTCCCGGAGCGCGCGCTCCAGCTCGGCGGTGGGCGAGCTGTTGGCACGGACAGTCACCTGCTCCATGATGTCCTGGTCCAGCCGGTGCGAGTAGTCCAGCTGGTCCCGGAGCGCGCGCTCCAGCTCGGCGGTGGGCGAGCTGTTGGCACGGACAGTCACCTGCTCCATGATGTCCTGGTCCAGCCGGTGCGAGTAGTCCAGCTGGTCCCGGAGCGCGCGCTCCAGCTCGGCGGTGGGCGAGCTGTTGGCACGGACAGTCACCTGCTCCATGATGTCCTGGTCCAGCCGGTGCGAGTAGTCCAGCTGGTCCCGGAGCGCGCGCTCCAGCTCGGCGGTGGGCGAGCGCGTGCCGCTGACGACCAGCGCGCGCTGCTCGGGCGAGCATTGTTGGCCAGTTTCGCGAAGTCTAAACGAATTATATTTACATTGTGGCGTTATTAAACTATCCATCAAATTTTAAATTACTTTTTTAATACAGTTGCTCAAAAAGTGCTACATTACATAGCTGTTTAGCGTGCGGAAAGTTGTATTTCGCGAACTAGTGCTTTTTACTTTTCCACTTGTTCCAATTCATGACCTTTGAAAGTCGTAATCAACATAAAAACCTACTGTTAATGTAAAAATAATAAATATAAACATATTTCATATTTTATTACTTACCTCTTCATCATTATAATACGTTTATTTTTTAATATTAAATATTCAAAAACCGTTCTTAATAAGTTGTCTGAATGGAACGGAATAGCTGCCGAAACGCCTGTCAAAGCAGAGGCGTTTTCTTACTGCAAGAATGTTTTATGTTTCCAAAGGCAACATTCGATATTGTTTTCATAAAATTGAAATATACGATACAAAAATAATCGTTAATAACGATACTTAGGTAATAATAGTATAATATTTTATATTTACAATTGTTTCTGTCTTATAGAACATGCATAAAAAAGTACTTGTTGTTTTTCTTATTTTTTCGCAACTGTATTAAAAAACGTCGTTAGATACACGTGCAGAATTACTTACTTACTTTCCGCACTAGCATCGAAATGTACTATTTCCGCCGTATTTCCAAAATGCTAACAAATAGTTCTGCAGATTTATAATACCTAATATTATGTTGATACAGATATATAGTAGCGCAGAATGTAATATAATTTAAATTTAGTTTTATTCGTTTAGGGCAATTTATTCTTACCTGTCTACTAGATCTCTTAGATCTTGGATCTCCGCCTCCAATTCCTGGCATCTTTCAGTTTTCTCATGCAATTTCATCTTCAGCTCCGAAATGTCAGATTCTTCGCGTATTCTGCAACAATGGGAACATTAAACATCTGTCACGCAACTCAAGGGTTCACGAATATTATAATATAAGGTATTATAAATGATTTATTTATACTATAAATTTACCCAATTCAAAGCTTTTTTCCAAAATTAAACAGTTCGTATAATATCGAGTAATCCCATACGTTTTTTGTCAAGTTCTTAAATTCGTCCCATTCTGCTTTGGTCACCCATTCTCCGTTCGTCACTTTCGTCGGTAATCTTTGTCATCTTTGGTCATATTTATTGTTTGTCTTTTTCTTGTTCCGGTTCAATCCGTTTCACTTTTAAAAGAGGTATGGGCATTGTGAATGTCATCTCGCTCTGTGTGGTAGGGCACAGCACAGCGGATGTCATTCCAGGTCTAGAACATAGCCCAACTGGGGAAGTACCTCCACCTTACAGAAAACAGCAGCCAAATAACACTAGACCCTACTCATGGTGTTGTGTTCCTGCCGGCGAGTAAGGTTGCCAGAGCTAACGAAGGGCGGGAAGGTGTTAGGGTCGGCAACGCGCATGTAACTCCTTTGGAGTTGCAGGCGTACATAGGCTAAGGAGACTGCTTACCATCAGCCGTATGCTTGTTTGCCACCGACGTTCTATAAAAAAAAACTCACCTCCCCTCGAGCGCCTGCAGCCGCGCGGCCAGCCGCTCCCTGTCCGCGCGCGCGGCCTCCGCCTGCCGCCGGAACTCGTCTCCGTCGGCTGCCTGCTTAGTGGCTTGGGACAGACTGTTTCTGAGCTCTGTCACGTCTAGCTTGGCTTTGGCTAGCTCGAACGCCTGTCAGATAAATCATGCATGTTAAACTAATCAAGATAATCTATCTATTTTCAGCAGTGGCAGCATGGTACCATTTTTATCACTTGTCCCTACACCCGTCACTTTCGCGCTTTCATACTTGTTAGAACGTGACAGGCATGGTGACAAATGATAAAGAGCCAACCATCTTAGCCCTACAGGTAGATATAGCTACAGGCCTCTACACCGAAATAATAAATTTAATGATAATTATATCGCTTTAAGCTTGCCTTTGTGTTTGTAGGGTTTTATATGACGAGAACCGTGGATTCTCAGTCCCTGGATTATTTTCGTATGGAAAACCAGTCCCGGGGGGTAATTGTTTGGTCTGGGATGCCAACAGGTCTCAAGTTAAAACATTTTTAAATTAAGGTGGTTCTCCTTATGCGAATTTCATAAAATTTTATTGGTAGATTTTATCTTAATACGTCGACTTTTTGCGTTTTAAACCTTAATATTTAAGTTGTACTTTTTCATTGATTAAAACTTTCACGATTTATACGCATTGGGACTTAATCGCGTATTGAGTTTTAGATTTACCTCCTACGTTTAATAGTACGTATCCGTTTCCGTATTCCGATTTAAGGTTCAAACTAGATTACACTTTCAGGAAACGTTACTTGTCTTCAAATGAATCATCAAAGCTGGATTAATTGGAATATATTTGGATTTTTTGGGAAAACCTTGTAGATTGGTGCGGCCTGGAAAAGGGTTAACACGCTACCATTATACCTACAGGATATTATAACCCTTTGTATGCCCTTGTCAAAAATGTACTACTAAAATAATAACCTTGAAATGATAAATTACAGTTCAGATTCCTTTTGACATATACGGGACAAGTCATACGAAAGGATAACACACAACTTTTCAAAATCATCGAAGAATCTTTGAAGAAATAAATATAGCTTTTAATAATATATGTTATAAATTATACACGCAATAACCGACATCCATAATAAAAAGACAAAACTGTGAAAATTAACGCTCATCTTTATATTACAATTGAACCATCCTACACCAGAAGTTGGCGTTTAATCGCCGACATTTTTGGCACCGAACCAAACTTGAAGAATTACTGTCCAGAATCAATGCACTCTGCGGTACTACAATCAAGCAGAAATAAAAGTCGAATATTTATCTTAAAACTCATTACATACTTAAATAAATATAATACATAAATATTATAGGACATTATTACACAAATTGACTAAGTCCCACAGTAAGCTCAATAAGGCTTGTGTTGAGGGTACTTAGACAACGATAATCATAATCATAATCATAATATTTATTGATAATATAAATTACATGTCACATTTTATACAGTATATAAAGATTGTAGATTTGTATTTTAACTACATAATGTATCTTATAACTAAGTTCCTAATTTAAAGAACTCCTTATGGTCGTAGAACGCCTGCTCGACTAACCAAGTTTTTAATTTGTGTTTAAATACTGCTACGCTTTTAGTAACTACTATTGAATCCGGGAGACAATTGTATACTTTTGGGCCCAATATGTGAACGAGCTTGTCCGACTTGGCCAGCTTGTAAGGCACGGGCGCGAGCCTGCGGCAGGCGCGGCCGCAGCGCGCGGGGGTAGCGGCGCGGGGCCGCACGAGCCAAGGCTGGGACGCTGTCCGCTTGTGAGCGCGCGTATATTGCCGCTTGGAAGATTAGTAACGACGGCAGGGTTAGGATGCCTAAGGCTTTGAAATGCGGTTTCGCCGATTCGGTTTGTGCGATTCGGACTATAGCCCGTACGGCACGCTTCTGCAACCGAAAGACACGCTCCCAATCCGCGGCACGGGCCCACAGCTCGGTCCCGTACTGCAGGTGTGCGTGCACCGATGCAAAATAACACGCTCTCAGCATATCGCGAGGCAATAGCCGAGCCAGACGTTTTAGTGCGAAGCAGGCCGCTGACAACTTATTACACACCTTATCAATATGTGCCGCCCAAGTCAGTCCCCTGTCCAGTTCGAAGCCCAGAAAAGTTGAGCTCGCAGCTTGCTTGATATTCAGCCCATTTGCGCACACAGACATGGACCTCGTTTCCCTTCCCGAGAGGTCGAAGTGAACAAAGTGCGTTTTCCGTATGTTCAAGGTGAGGCCGTTTTTACTGAACCAGTCGGAGAGAAGTCCTGCAGTAATATTTAGCCGGTCGCTAAGTGCGTCACAACTCTGGGCGGTAACCACCACTGCTACGTCATCCGCATACATGAATGTCTCTCCGCTGTGCACTGCCTCAGGTAGATCGTTCAGCAGCAGTGAGAACAGTATGTTAGAGACGGACGATCCCTGCGCTACGCCGATGTGGGTTCGAACCGGGTCTGAACGTAGGCGTCCCCCGTCCGCTACGATAACCTGCGTTCTGTTACGCAGCATGTCGATTATCAAACTCAGTGCTCGGTCATCAATGCCGTAGTGGCGCAGCTTATCTTCTAGGACGCCGTGATCCACCAAGTCGAAAGCCTTAGATAGGTCGCAGCATATCACTGCGACTTGGTTTTTGGTTTCGCGAGCCTCAAGAATCAGGCGCACAACCGCGCGCGTGAGCGCTGACGTCGATCGACCTTTGCGATACGCATATTGTCGCTCGGAGAGTGCGTCGGTGGATTCGAGGAAGTCTGTTAACCTCGCGCTGAGACCATATTCAAAGACTTTAGCTAGGACGGGGATAATCGCTACTGGTCGGTATGCGTCCATGTCTTCCCTCTTGCCTTTGCCCTTGAATAGTGGCGCTATTCGACTTTCCTTTAGGGCCTCTGGAAATACTCCTTCACGAATACACCTATTGTACGCGGTCGCCAGTATCGGTGCTAGATCTGCGGCCACCGCCCTGAGCATGACAACAGAAATATCAAAGATGTCTCTCGTGGTTTTCCTTGCAATACCTGATGTGATGATGGTAAACACGTCGCTCGGCGTGAAAGGCCTCAGTCGGATGCACCGATCAGCGGGCGGGCGTGCGGCGCGCAGCTCGACGAGCGCGGCGGTGCGCGCCGCGGGTCGCGCGCCGCACGCCGCTGCCGCCGCGACGAATCTACAATTTATCGCATCGGCCGCATCTTTCTTGGAAGGAAACGGATTACCTGCGGAGTCCCTGATAACGTCCGTGAACTCGAGCGGTTCGCGGACCGCTTTTCCCTTTTCTCGATTGATTACGTTCCACATGGACTTTATAGTATTCTTGCCGGTTTGTATTTTATTAATATAATAAGAAGATTTTTTAATGTATAATAGTTTCGAGTATTTATTATTCATGTCGTGTATTATATTTGCGCGATGATAAAGCGCGGATGTTCTGATGGCATATAATTATATCATGCGAAATTCGTTGAGCGATCGTGTTTATTGCGGCGGCGGTGGCGGGTAGATTATTCGCGTTGTTGCTTACGCGCATCGGTGCAGCCCCGCGGCGAGCGGGGCTGGTGCCGAAACCACTCGGTGAATTTGACGCGTGGTGGCCACACCGTGGGCGAGTTAAACACATCGAAAGACTTTTCCGGAATTCCGATTAGAAATGAAGCATGTCTCTTAGTTTTAATATCTCTCTTCTGTACGAAGTAGTCATCTGAGTTTATTGTTTTCTTTAAGAAACTTAACACATTTTCTGTCGTAGTTTCTGGCCTGAATGACCAAGCTTGCAGGTATTTATAGTTTTCCACCGCCTTAACATGATGATCCTCGCTGCCCGTCCCTACCATGATATTTTGTTGTGCTGATTTTCTACGTCTTCGTACCATAGTGTTCCACTCTCCGTCGTTGTCGCTGATGTTCGCGCTTTGACCCGCGCGGTTTATGGCTCCACACGCTTGAGCGTAGTTGTTATTGTTCCGATGTCGCTCGGAAGTATTCGGCATGCTATCGGTGACGTTCGACTCACCATTGATGATATTCGGTGCGTCCTCGAGTGTATTCGGCCGGCTCTCGGGGGTTTCCGGTTGCGGGATAGGGACTGCGGTCTCCTGCGATGAGGACTTACGCTGTGGTGCAAAGGTGACAGAAGGTGAGATCGGTTTTTCTGATAGAGACTTACGTTGCACCGCTGCGTACCTCGCGCTCGCACGCGCAGCGCGCGCTGATGTTGTCTCTGTCGCTCGTGTTGGTGCGGGACCTGCTTGCGCCTTTGGTTTGCTCTTCGATGCAGAGGACGACGTCAGTTCGGATGGCTTCGATTGACGAAGTGCTTCGCTTTCTTGGTTTTGTTTGCTTTGAATTTTGTCGTTAGGCAATTCAACTTTTGCCAAAATTCCATCCATTTTTATCTGGATTTCGACAATTTTCTGTTGTAGTGGTTCCAATGCCTTCTGAATTAATTTTTCTATAGCTTGGAGTGTCACTTTCGCTATTTTCAGTGTTTTAATTATTTAAAATTGTGTTGTGTGTGGACCGGGACTATGCAGCACGTCCGCCCTCTGAGGTGAGGGGTAGGGATCCTCCAGGGAATGCCAAGACGTGTCACAATTTGACGCTTAAAAACAAAAGGTTGCCTTACATGCCTAGGTGTGTAATATGTAATTCCTTAACATATCATCTTCACTCATCGCACCGAATATGTAGTATTTCCGGTCCTAATTTGAAGTTGTAATGATATATATAATATATAAATATTTATAAATACTTAAATACATAGAAAACACCCATGAACAAAATATCGATGCTCATCACACGAATAAATGCCGTTACCAGGATTTGAACCCAGAACCATCGGCTTCGTAGGCAGGGTCACTACCCACTAGGCCAGACTGGTCGTCAAATACTTGTATGTATTAACAGCAACACTCTTTATTGACCATCGGTGGCTCTTACGTCATTGAAATAATGTTTACGAATTGTCAGTTTACGATTATTCCTAGCTAGACATTTTGCAAATTAACAAGTTTTGAATCATTCACGGTTAGTTCAATAAAAACAATATAAAAGGTAATCATGGTTTTATATCCCGGTCGATTTAAGTATTTTGCAAATTAATTTGTTTTAGCTACTACAGTAAACGCTTAAGAATGGCATAATGTAATACAATATGTTCAGCAATTTAATTGTAAGTTATGCTTTACCCGTGTTGTTAAATATATCGCGATTAGAGTTTGCAAATTATTAACGAAACAGAATTGGGACTCAAGGTAAAGACACAAACAATTTATTTTATGATGTCTACGGGAAAGACTCCTACGTGGTGGGCATTTTTTTCATGGGTGACAGAAAGTTTAAGAAATTTAAGCGGAGGGCCAGATTGCACCAAAAATTGCGGCGGCGGGCCGGATAAAATCCTTTTGCGGGCCGGAGCTGGCCCGCGGGCCGTACTTTGCCCACCACTGCCCTATAGCGTTATTGTTAGCATTTCATATTGTTTCACTGAATTACTCTATGTTTTTAACTAGATATGGTAGCAGTAATATGTCTTACCTTATCATTGAGTTCTTTCCTGTTAAAGTCCAGCTCATGCTGCAGCAGCGATATCTGCTTCTTTATCTTGGCTAACTGCTTCTTATCGTTGCTCGCCTGTCTGTCTGTCCCTTTCTCACTCTTACTCTTCGGCGACGGACTGCGGGACACCATCTTCATCTGTTCCTTTAGAGATGCTATCTCTTCATGGTAGGAATTAATATCTTCATTTAATATATCTATCTCTGTTTCTTTATCTTTTAATTTGTCTGTTAAATCTTTTAGCTCGTCTATTTTCGATGTCAATTCGTTGTTAAGAGAGTTCACTCTTTCTAGTTCAGTTTCGCTGTTTTGTAGTTTGATTGATGCGTTTTCTTGTTCTTTTTCTAGTTTAGTTAGTTTCAGTTTTAGTTCTTTGTTAGTTACATTAAGGTTGTTATTTTCTTCGTTGATTTTGTCGATGTCACGATGTTGAGCGTCAATGGTATCTTGTAATTTGAATAATTCGTTTGATTTCTCTTCGAATGCCTCTTTTAAATTGTCTAGTTCTTCCGTTTTCTCATTAAGGCATCTCTGCATGTCGTCTAATCTATCTAAATGTTGATTTAAACTGTCAATTTGTTGATTCTTCTCAGATACCAACTGTTCCAGTTTCTGGAGTTCAGAAATCTTTTCTTTCAAAATGCGGTTTTCAGTCTCGCATTTTTCTAAAGAATTATTTCTGCTCTGTATTTCGTCAATTTTTACCTCTAGCTCAGTCAGTTTGTTGGTCAAGTTACGTTTTTCTTTAGCCAGTTCTAATATCATATTCTCTCTCCTTAATATATCTTCTTTCAGCAAGTGTAAATCTTTTGATTTTTCATTGACTTCTTGCGTTAGTTCATTCACTCTTTGTTCTAAGAGAGTTTTATTTGAAGAGAAATGTTCCAGTTGATTTTCATAGAATTTCTTATCATTCTCCATAGTGGCCATAGTGTTTTCTAGCAAGCCTTTCAACTCCTCCACTTCTTCTTTAAGAGCAGGGAACTCACATAATTGTTCTTCTGCGTTCTTCAACTCCGATTTACAAGTATCGAGTTCGCTTCTAGATTTCTTAATCTCGTGTTTCAACTGAGTCAATATGTCTGGGAAGTTCTCCTGTCTTATGTCAAGTGTGATACCAAGTTCTCTTAGTGAAGTAAACTCTTCATCATGACTCCTATTATCTTGCGAAGGCTCCGCTGAGAAGTCAATCTTCTTCGGGGCAACGCTTACATTTTTACTATCATCAACCTCTTTATTTGGGTATAAAGAACAGTTATCAGCTATGTTTTGAGCTGTAGAATGTTTCACATTTTCGAATATCTCCGCAGTACCGAACACTGTCGTCTCATTGACGTTTCTTCTAAACCTGTCCTTATTCTGAGTGGATGTTAATGGTAGTGATTCAGCTCTCGGTGTGAAGCTGGGTAGATCGAAGTGGTCAATAAAGTCAAGATTTAATGAGCTTATGTTAGGCTTGGATACATCAGGGGGAAGGGTCCTGTTTTGTGTTTTGTCTCTGTTATCAGCGTAGGGGATGCCGGAGAGGCTTAGGTTTTGAGCTTTGAGTTCTGCTCGTCGCATCTGGAGGTCCTGTTCGTCGAATTCGGAAATGGACACGATATCGCTGAGAGTCCTGGCTGAGGTTTTGCCTTCTGGTTCGTCATCTTTTTGGTCGTCGTCCAATTTGAGAGCTGTAGGACAATGAAATACATATTACTTATTGAAACTTTATTGCACAATGAAAATAGCTTCGTTCGAATGGCGAACTTATTTCTTCAAGTTATTCTGTACTATGTCATTTTGGTTTTAATGCACCAGTCGCTACAAAAGTAATGTTCCCTCACGAAAATTTTAATAAATAATACTATAAGGAGTATCTATTTCACGAAACGATAGTCGTTAAATTTTGTTGATGCAAATAATTTGAATGTGGCTAATCTGCAGTGTAAGGGCGTTCGCTAGCTGGCGCGGGTGCACGGAGCGGGCGCACGCGCGCGTGTGCCATTGTAGGTAAAATCCGTCTCACGCGTCCGCGCCAGTTAACGTTGCTCATACCAGGGATCGGAAACCGGTATTTTTTCTATGGGAACGAAAACGGTATTTTTTCGTTCTTTGTTAATTATTTCATTTCTAATTGGGCAATCTAATAATACGAAGTCGTTATCTAAAAACACAACCCAGTCCTATATTTGGAGTATAAAATAAACCGAAATATATGTTTATTTCAAAGTTTTTCCAAAAAACCGGTTCCGATCCCTGGCTCATACATTTTTCGTTAACCCGCTCACCCGCTCCATGCACCCGCGCCAGCTAGCGGACGCCCTAAGAATTTAATAACAAAGTTATTAATAATTTGTGCCTATTAAGTTGCATGATTTTGAATGTAGAAGTCACATAGAATTATAATCGAAGACGGAACCCAAGCCACTAGGCATAACAGCCACCGACCCGTTCGTAACGATACAGTGGTGGGTGTCGCGGTTATATTACTAATGGAGGTTGGAGCGCCGCCAAACATGTGCAGTCTGACTCAAGCTGGTCTGGGTTTCAATGTTCATATTATTTTTGACCAATGTAAACATGGTCATAAAATGACGGCTAGTTGAAGTGTAATTCGATAATAATTTTATAATTGACTGCTGACACTAGAATCCATGTAAACTTGAAGACAACGAATGTTTAAAGAAAATCAGAAAATTTCAAAATATTCTCGGTAGTGTGCATCTCGTAAGCAACGAAAACGAAATGTTATCGTGCGTAAACGTGCTTGTGCTTAATGTCTCAGCCGTGACTTCAAACCGTCTGCCACCGTTACAACGTTCGCACAAATTTATTGTATAGGAAATATCATAGTTCACAGCTAAG
Organism: Cydia pomonella; assembly: GCF_033807575.1. Lineage (NCBI taxonomy): Eukaryota > Metazoa > Arthropoda > Insecta > Lepidoptera > Tortricidae > Cydia > Cydia pomonella. Next base: position 1,471,798 of record NC_084718.1, on the reverse strand, counting down.
TGGCGTTGATTAGTCAGTCATTTGGGGTTAGTGCAAATGGCCATTGACTCAAGGCTACAAAACAAAACAAAACTTGTGTAGTATGTAGTAGGAAAGCTAATTTCCTCAACACTTTGTGAACTTACCCATGATCTGTAGCTGCTCCTCTTTCTCGGCCAACGCGCGTTGGTGGTCCCGCAAGCTTGCCTGCAGCTCATCTTTATCTTGTTCTAGACTCTAGGCTAAAGCTTCTAGCTGACCGATGCGGGTTTGTTCCGCTATGACAGTAGACTCACCCATGATCTCCTGTAGCTTCTCCTCTCTCTCGGCTAACGCGCGTTGGTGGTCCCGCAAGCTTGCCTGCAGCTCATCTTTATCTTGTTCTAGACTCTTGGCTAAAGCTTCTAGCTGACCGATGCGGGTTTGTTCCGCTATGACAGTAGACTCACCCATGATCTCCTGTAGCTGCTCCTCTCTCTCGGCCAATGCGCGTTGGTGGTCCCGCAAGTTTGCCTGCAGCTCATCTTTATCTTGTTCTAGACTCTTTGCTAAAGCTTCTAGCTGACCGATGCGAGTTTGTGCTGCGGATAGCTCACGCTCTAGGATGATCACCTTGTCTTTGGGGTTACCTGAAGATTACATACATTACAACATTGTTATAAGTTGAATATGGTGTAGCTGTAGTCGACAATTTGTCTGAGCGACTAGTTGTATTATAGTCATTAAGTAAAAAAAAAATCTGTCACAAACTTGTTGGTAAATGCTGTATGTTTGTAATTCTTTAAGAATATTGTTTGTAAATCTATAAATGTAACGCAACAAATTTGTAAATATCAGAATTTTTTTTGTAAACTTACATGAGTTTCCATATAACGCTTGATGCTGTTCGTTCAGCTTTTCCTTTTCTTCCAAATTCTGCTTTGCTCGTAACAACTGCTTGTCTTTTGATTCCAACTCTTCTTTCAGCCTTTGAACCTGTTCAAACAAATAAAAATAAGATTACTGCGCACCTTGGGGTCCAACTGATGACATGAAATATTATGCAAATTAATTTAGATGTCTGTACCTTTCCACATTCAATCAATCTACTATGTCGCGTGTTTATCGCCTGTCACCCTGCTTGTCACGTTCTAATAAGTATGTAAGTGCGAAAGTGACGCATGACACCATAGGCGATAAAAACTCGACCACGCTACTGCCGCTGATCTAAGTTATAAACATAAATTATTCGTGCCTAACTATGAATACTTTATAAACATGTCTACAACAAATGGTTTTGTACAGGATAAAATAAGTCATACGTCAAAGTCACGTAAAGTTGACAACACCGCGCGCACACTTCGAGTGTGTATACTCGACTCGACGCTGACCACCAATGTCGAGTGTCGACCGTGCATTTCGTGCCCAAGGCGTAACGTAAGGGTGCATCAGTCAGGGAGGTTCTGCGAAAGAGAGGAAATATATTAACTGACCTCTGCTAAGGCGTCGTGCAGGCTGACCGTGAGCTGGTGCGCCGCCTGGTGCGCGAGGGCCTCCGCGTTGTTCCGCTGCGCCTCCAGCCGCGCCGACAGCGACGATATCTTCAGCGCCTGCTCCGACATGCGCGCCTGCAGCACGTCGCGCTCGGCGCGCACCTCCTGCAACAAACAAACAATACTACATTACTACAAAGGTTCCAATCCTGGTAAGGGAATTTATTAGTGTATTAATCACAAATTTGTCCCCGTGTTATGGATGTTTTCTATGTATATATTATACATATAGTCATCTAGTACCCATAAACAATCCTTACTGAGTGTACTGTAGGGCTAAGTCGATGTGTGTAAAATTGAGCTTTAAGATTTAATTCAAATTATTTAAATGCTGTGAAATAAGAACTAGCTGGCCTAGTATGATATAAAGGTCCGAGCGAAGCGAGATCATGTTATAAACACGAGGCCGGTAATCCTATCCCGCCCGAGGTATGAATAACATTTAAAAAAGGCGTACTATTACGAACTATTTCCAAGATTGAGAAAATAAATAAAAATCACTTTATCTATACCACACACTATACTTTGTTTTCTACGCTACTCGTACCTATATGCAATGAGAGTATTTGGCAAAGGACTCTGTTTTGATACCGCGAAAATAGCACTAGTAACAACGTGCAGGGCGACATTTTTTTTCACTTACTGGACTATTCACATGGATATGAATCCGTTTCTGATATAGTTTACGAATACGTAATGAAATTGCAATGGCTTTGATTCGAAAGAAATATTTTTTGAATTTATGCTATGCGTGCGCAAGCAACATTGTTCTATGAAATGTTGTGTTAATTGAAAATAGTTTTATGATTATGATAGTAGCAACATGGTTCAAAGAAATGCGATATGCATTGGAAATAGTTGACATTTTTATGAAGACACATTTAAAGTCGACGCCGCTAAAATGTAAAATATATTCATAGTTGCGAAAATCAGAGCATCCAACATGTGCTAAATAATACCATTCACAGAATTACTTCAATATTTTCTATTTTCACACATTTATACAATTGTTTCCAGACTTCGGTATCAAAATTTCTAAACATCTAGAAACCAATTTCGAGACGTCGATGTAGGTATAATGACGAAAACCAAACCAACGCAATAAACATTAAACCGATCGCGTTAACGCGTCGATAGTCCAACAGTTAGAAACCGGGTCACACATGGTCTAATTTTACCCGCCCCGGTTACAATCCAGTCTGAAATATCACCGAGGCGTTCGTCATCACTTTTGGGCTCAGTGTCACGATTAATTTGATACAATAATAGTCTATTCTTCGAAGTACTAGATGATATCATAGATCTAGAATAAGAGGCGGTTATTGACCGAGCGTATGCGAAATCCGAGAAAGTTCTTCACTTTAACTGGAGCAAATATGCTTCCGTATGTCTATTCAGTTGTCCTGTTCGCATTTTTTAACCAACTCGTATGAAATTTTGTGAGCAGTTTCGATCATTTGTGTCTTTTTATGCATTCAGGAAATAGTAGTACCTAAGGTAGGGGGTAGTGACCTTGCCTCGAATCTTTTTTATTTGTGTGATGAGCATAGATATTTGTTCCTGAGTCATGGGTATTTTCTATGTATTTCAGTATTTGTATATTATATATGTATATCGTTATCCGAGTACCCATGACACAAGCCTTCTTGAGTTTACTGTGGGATTAGTGTGTAAGAATGTTCTATAATATTCGTTTGTATATTTATTTATTCAGGAAATGTTTTAAAATGGACCATACTGCTGTGTGCAATATGCAGTCAATGAGAAAATGAAAATTAGAAGAAAACCATAACTTTAATAATAGAACTTTTTTATTACACAAAATTAACTGTAAACTTTACTTAGGTACCTATTTAAATAATATAAAATATACGAAAACCTGTTTTATTATAAAACTGGAATATCCATCGAAAAATATACAATTAAATAAATAAATAAATATTACATCATTACACAAATTGACTAAGTAGACAACGATATATATAATATAAATATTTATAAATACTTAAATACACAGAAAACACCCATGACTTAGGAACAAATATCCATGCTCATCACACGAATAAATGCCCTTTAACAGGATTTGAACCCGGGACCATCGGCTTCGTAGGCAGGGTCACTACCCACCAGGCCAAACTGGTCGTTATTATTTGCCAAATTTATTCTAGTATAAATAAACTGCTTTTATATTGCACACTGTACATTTATTCGCGAATTCCACAGTTCATAGAGCCACTAGTTATATGAATGCTTTACTATTAGAGTGATAACATATCTCACATCTGGAATGTTTAATATCTGGAATTCCTTGGTATAAAATCAACTGCTTGTATTAGTTGTCTACAGAGAATTGCGGACAGTTTTCCTGGTAAACATTTCGACGATACTCATTGAGAAACTGTGAAAATTAGAGAATTATATTAACGCATTCCAACTATTAGTAACGTGTGTCAGTTCTGGAGGATAAATATAATATTGAATGAAATACTAAAAGCGTAACTATGTTTACTTATTTTCAGTTCTATTTTTATGAAATAAGCATCTATTTCCAGCTTGGCTCAGATCTGAGTTAAGATACCGTCATAGTTATGCGGTAGATTTTTTATAGTAGGTGTTAGTTTGGGACTAAACCCAGTTTTTATTTGAAGCTTTATATGACGTTCATAAGCGCATTGTAATATGCCTACTTGGAAAATAAACTGTCTTTATCTATTTATTTTATTCAAGTACTTATTTAATATTTCCTCAACCAAATACAAACACTCCAACCAAACCAAAATCAACCATAATTTACCATCAACCATGATCCCTTATTATCCTATTTTTATAATTAATAAAACTGCTATGTTGAGATCACTTCGAGAACCTGGCCAGTTTAGCTATTTATGCTGCCGACTTTAAATTATTTGCACTTGGGATTGCGGCTTGCGTATTTCTTCTGTCGCTGTTTCTCTTTCAAAATAAAAATATCACCAATGCCACGGCCACTCGTTTCAAATGTTTTAATAGTCAGTTAATCGTTATAATTTTTTCACCAAATGTGATGTCAGTTCTCAGCCAAGACGCTCAGTCTTATTATTATAGCAGTGGTAATACCGTATTTTATTCACGTACTTTGTATGTATGCTGAATTGGCGAGAGATATTTTCATTAAACGTTAACACAAACAAATCTGCGATTAGTATTATCTTATCCGTTCTTGAGGTTTCTTTTACAGATATAACATCTTCATCTAGTTATTATGTGACAAGGCCCTATATATATGTGACAAGACCCTTTTCAGGGCCGCAAAAAAAAAAGAAAAAAAAAATTAATCAATTAATCTAATCAATTCAATTAATCATTTATCAATATATTGTTGACATTGGCGTTTTATGTTCTTAGATTTACTGATAAGATTTTCTGTCCTTTATTTTCGTTTTATTTAATTGTTATTAAGTAAAATGGTATTATTCTGTTACCTAATACTCTAGAATAGAATATGTAGAATAATAATATTGTGTGCCCTTACAGGGTGTCATGATCTAACTTTATATAATGTAACACCTATTACGTACATAACAATACAGTATTGAATAAATGCAAAGATAGCATATGTAAGGTCAGAGGGGAAGGGGGGGGGGGGGCGAATGCTTATAGACTACTACTAATTAAACTGCAAGCTACTGGTAATATTACTATTGTTGTATAAGTAAGTTCGATATATTCAAGCTAGGCGCACTTCGCCCCCCCCCCCCCCCCCCTCCTCACCTTACAAGTACTTACACCTCCGGCCCTTTGCCATAAAGGGCGATTGATTGTCGGCCATAGAGGGTTGTAACGTGTAATAAAAACAGAAACCTCTTATTAAAAAGATTTAATTAGAAAGAGCCCCGAGCATGAAACTGATGTGTGATGTCCTAATTTGTTTCTTGAATTTGAATATTCCAAGCATAGCTCAGTTGCCTAGATAATATTAATTTTTAAAAGCCAATAACAGGCAACCTCTGGATTTCAGATCTAAATCTGTCTCAAAAAGAGGAGACTATTTCAAAACCTACAAAAGTAACCTTTATATATATATATAAACACCAGCGAGCGTGCAATAATCGAGGCGTCCGTTTGCGACATTGTGAGCCAATTGACGATATCATATTCAATTGAGAGGAAAGCGCTGAAACATCCTCGTGGTAATGGGGAATATCATCGCTTCAATTGACGTTTTCATTAATTTGATTGGCACGTCTTGTGACTGTGATTAAAATTGCTGACTTTTATTAATAACTAGCCACTGCCCCGATTTCGTTCACGTGAATAATCGGTTAAACTATTTTATTACATATTGTGTGTTTTTAAAAGAGACTATATATAAATTACAATTTTTTTTTGATATATGAGATGATTTTTCGCATTTGTAACCTGTTGCGGTAGGCCCTAGTATTTAACTTGTAGCATATACAGATGATGTTTGATAAATTGTTATAAAATTGAAACAAGGGCTCCTATTTATCTATGGGACCAATTATCAAAAGCGAATTATCAGAAGCGAGTCGTAAGCTAAATGAGTTGTCGAAGGAACTTGATATTGACATATTCAATTGTAAAGTTCCTAATGTGAGGCATAGTCTGGTTAAGCGGTGTTTTATGTGAGCTTTCTTTCTCTGTATTATTATATGTATACTGTTTTTTTTTTTTGTTTTTGTTACTTTATTAAGTTTTCATTAGGCGATTAAATGCATTTTATTCATCAACCTAGTGCATTAGCGCCTCGATATGAACTTTAAAATATGCTTTATCAGCATTAACATCTGATATATTTTACTGTATGTTCTTTTTTCCTTCGAACTTTGAGACCTCAATTATTCTGGGCGCTAATGAACTAAGTGTTTCCGAACCTAGGGTCTATTTTAATGGCTTCTATGTATTTTCATTTTCAATTGTGTTTTTGTTTTTTTCTCACTTTGTACGCATGTGTGTGTGCTTCAGTGTTAGCATTTTTTTTTTTTATATACTTTGTAATTACTTGTGAGTTCCTGTAATTGGCTCTCTGTATTAATCTTGTTGTCCTATTGCAAGTTTAAAGCTGTTGGTTCTCCTGAACATAAATAAATAAATAAATTATACTGGAATAAAAAATAGCTCTTATAAGACAATCCAATCACACTCACCGTCAAATCCGGCAGCCCCATACCACTATCCCTAAAGTACCTCCACAGAAACATCACCACGTTACACCACGTTACATGATACCATGACACCACACTATGAGATGATCACCACACTAGACTAGATGGTTCGCTCACGAAATGAACACACACGAAGTCAATCACTGACTACACCACACTCCATGATCTACGATCACTCTATGAAAATGATACAATAGTTACTAGACCATATGGTTCGCGCTCACGGAATAACACGACGATGTCAATCACAACTCACTCCATGATCAGTATACACTCTGAGATGAATAGGTTTCACGAGATGTTTCCGCTCACGAAATGACACGATCACACGATGTCATGATATAGTTGCCATCAGAAATATCTGTGCCGAGTAATTTATTTTGTGGACACGTTTTTATAGAGTTGGCAGATTTTGGGATCGTTTTCGGTCATCTAGCATAGTTGATTGTTAACCAAGGGATGAAAGGCACTCATTTCAGTAGAGGTAGTTTGGCGCCCGAACGCAGTGAGAGCAACAATAGTCCGAAGCTGAAATGATTTCTTTCACCCGAGTTAAACAGTAAAATACATATGTTAAAAAGAACATGACTAAGTATACATACAATTGTATAGTAGGTATTTCTTGAGGGTACTACAATTAAGGTTAAAGTTCGTTATTTTATAGATTGGGGAGTTAAATATCAGAATCGAAAATGTACAACAAATACATTTAAAACCAGTTTAAATTTCTTATCGAAAAAAAAGAAAAAGAACCTATTTGGAAAATAAAATATTCTTGAGCAGAAACTTCTCTTGAATAACTTTCTGCACACTTCATAGAACAACAATGTCCCACTTTCAGAGCATCAGAAATGATAAAGTACTAACAGTGTTGATACTTAACTGACCATCATAAGGTATACCAATTATGATGAATAGTAGAAGGAAACATCACGAAATAAACGATGAAGCCACCCATAATACATCTAAAACAATGTTAAAATTTCAAAAAGTTACTCCCGCTAGTTAATATCCGAAAACGAACTCAATCTTCACATCACAGTGTCACAAAGAAATAGAAGGTTTCACATCACAATGTCCAGATATTTGTGATCACATAGCTCGTTCCGATATATCTGATGGCGACCGTCGGGCGAGAATCACCTTGCGACAGCAGAGCACTCGTTGGAGCATCGAGACCGACTGAGCGAGCGGGGGGAACGCGGCGGGTAATACATTTTCAGAGCGATGAGCGTTTGGTGACTTGTTGAATGTTGATCAAAAGATTATTTTTTTTATTTAAACTTTATTGCAGAATACATGAAGAGTACAAATGGCGGACTTAATGCCAGAAGGCATTCTCTACCAGTCAACCATGAGCCAAACCGAAAGATCATAATTGGTGCAGGGTCAGAATACAGAGTAAAATGACAAAAAAAAATATCACAATATTACCTATATAAAATTATACGTACATAAATAATATGATACATAAATATAAATACATACATATATAAATATATACCCATTGTGAAACATCATGAGGACGACCTTTGAACCTTGTCAAACAGATGCTTGCGCAACATGCGCTTGAAGGAGAATTTGTTCTGGGCTTGTCTCATAGAGAGAGGAAGATCATTCCACAGCCGGATTGCCTGAATGTTGAAGGAATTCGACATGAAACCTGTACGATGTCGAGGGACAATAAGTTGAAGGCTACGGGAGGTTCGGAGATCGGTGCCGGGGCGCGGAGTAACAAATTTGAATTTGGAACGAAGGTAATAAGATTAAACGGATAGGTGATTTTAAGTTTTAACGTCTGATGTGATGCAGAAATCTTTCTTCGCTTGTTGATCGAATCATAGCGGTACAAATGTATTAATGTAAATCGATTAACTTATTTGATCAGTAGCTTTACTTTGAGGAAAATAATTGCATTCGCAATTTCAAGCAAGGAAACAAAACACATCATATAAGTTTCTCCAACTTTCAGGGCTCTGTACCCCTAGTGTAAATAAATTCGATTTCGAAACGTGACGTACGCGTTTGCGTTTAGTCTCATTTTGTATGTGATTTAGAAAGAGCGCGCCAAGCGGGACGTTTTGGAAACTCAAAATCCTATACAAAATGAGACTTAACGCAAACGCGTTCGTCACGTTATGATGTCGATCAAATTTACACTAGGGGTACTGTTTTTGGATGAAGCAATAATCTACACAAGTCACATGAACACTGCGTAAAGCCGTAAAACTATCTTCTTCCTCGCGTTGTCGCGGCATTTTGCCACGGCTCACGGGAGCCTGGGGTCCGCTTGACAACTAATCCCAAGATTTGGCGTAGGCACAAGTTTTTACGAAAGTGACTGCCATCTGACCTTCTAACCCAGAGGGTAAACTAGGCCTTGTTAGGATTAGTCCGGTTTCCTCACGATGTTTTCCTTCACCGAAAAGCGACTGGTAAATATCAAATGATATTTCGAACATAAGTTCCGAAAAACTCATTGGTACGAGCCGGGGTTTGAACCCGCGACCTCCGGATTGCAAGTCGCACGCTCTTACCGCTAGGCCACTAGCGCTTCTAAAGCCGTAAAACTATGAAACGAATAAAGAAACAGCTACACACGCGTGCAACAGCATCCGAACAGCGAACTCCCTATTATATAGCAGTCGTATTTTAAACTGCTAGGATTTCATATTTGCATATTGAAGCAAGTCACCCAAACTCATGCCCCACCGTAAAACAGAACAAAACAAGACACAAATAAACAAAAACTATTACAAGCGCCTATTACTGCATCCGATCGGCGACTATAACCCGCGTAGTTTCAGCCACTTGGGCTATAGTGGCTTTAATATAAATAAAAAAATATAATCAATTTTAACATGTCTTAATTCTAAATAGTATACATTTCTATCATAAAATATTGTACAAAAATATATAAACAATCATTTAAAATTGCTCTTAATTAAAATTATCATTATTCACAATACAATATATAAAAATTAAAATTGAAACTAACATGGGTATAAATAAAACAATACAAAATAATAATGATAATACAAATGCAATAAATTAATAAAAATATAAGCATAAAGTAAAATTTAATCAAAAATAGTAGAACTATTAACCAAAAAATAGACAAAACACACGCCTATTACCGCATCCGAGCGGCGACCTCTCTAACCTCGTCGTATTTTTAGCCGCTAGGGCTGCCTTCCTGCTTGGGCAATCGCGAATGCTTTACGATGTGTCGACGCATGAAAATCTTATTTTATGCGAATTTGAGCTGTATGTGAAAGGGAAAAACGTCATATTGATATGACAAATACTGTGAAGTTAGGTCTTGATATTTATTGCTTTGTAAAAGGCGCCTTTTAGTAGGAGTTTCTAGTCGGTTGTGACATTTTCTATATGAAGGATAATTTTAGTTCAGTAGTTTATGGGTGAGATTTGCTCGAGCAAGAATGTTTAGATCATTAAGTTTTATGTTTATTCGATTGGTCGATTATGACACGCTGATGTGTGTTAATTGTTTCGGGATTTTTCTTCCCTGTTACTCAATCTAGCTTCTGTGGAACGCTCGACGATCCTAGATTCCAAGAACTTGGGAGCGTTACGAGGACATATGTATTGAAATTGTTACCAGAGCATTGACCATTTATAATACGAAAACCGTGTCTTTGGATAGTTCATACATTTGCCTCTTACGAGTGAGGCAGGTAACGAAATTTCTAGTTTCACGATAGGCCCTCAGATACTGGAAATGTCATGGCAAATCTGTGAAGTGTCAGCCCTGAGCTGTACTCTAATCAAGCATGATACCAATGAGAGTTCGCATTAGGGTCATCTCTCGAGTGACTCACGGATCCTGCCACTTTCAACCGCATATGTCACGGTTAACCAACGGAAATAGGAATCTGTGTCAATTTCCATTTTAACTAGAAAACAACCCACTTGAATTATTTTGTGGCTAGAGATCCGAGCAAACTTATGATATTATACATTACTAAATGTCAAACCTAAGACCTTATAACGTGTAGTCAGCCGCAGAACGAGCGTGTTTATAATGTTGTGACCGGCCTGTTCATTCAGACAATCAGAGCGTGTGTAGATCATTTTGAACACCTCATCCACTCAACTATTTCTGTTGATGTCTGTATACCGTTTGTCTCGAGATTTTCTCTAACCCAGTACTTTCCAAAGACGTAATTGTTTCACAGAACACAGATAATGAAATGAAAATAACGAAACAAAGCATATAAAGTGTCTCAGACAAACAAAGAAGGTTAAGTTTGGCGACTTTCGGAGAACACAATTTTTTGGACTTCCGTATGTTTGACGTCACAAAGCATAAAGGATTAGTAAATTGACAAACTTTGGCGGCTATTTTTAATATAAAACACGATCTTTAGACCTAAAGAGGGTAAAAAAACTGCTTAGGAATACAAAATGCCTTACAAATGTTATATAACATTTTCAACTACAACGACATATAATGAGTCATTATTTTGAAATATTACCTTATTCTTAAGCCTTTATAAACGAACCATGTGCAAAAATGCCTAATATAAATAGATAACTTCTCATCCGAACCTATATCTCTAAATGATTGACTTATTGGGTTAAATATCCCTCTTTTTATAAAACATAGCTTAACAGAAGACTAGTAGCTCTCTAGTGCAAGAATCTTATCATCATTACAGCGTTTGAGCCTAAAGAAAACTTGACAGCCTGCCAACTGAATCAGCAGACGTTCCGAGCGAAAGATCCGACACAATGCCAAATCACCAATTACTGATTCTTATTGCAACCTGATAAGGTTCAATTTCAATAAGTTATGTGTTACTATGCCTCTTATAACAACAACATAAAGAACTATTTAGCACTTGTATTTACAAATTGACATTGCTAAAAACAAAAGCTGTTCGAGAACGAAATTTAAACCCTAATAGAGTTGATATTAGGTTAAAAATAGACTGTACTCATTAGGATTAAGTGCATGTTCATGTTGACTGAAGATTTGGCTCGTGTTACAAGGGATTAAGGTTTATTTTTAAACGTTTCTGTGAGCTAAGCTGCCTTTGATGCCGACTTGATGGATCGAGCGAAATGAAAACAGTTAAGAATAGAGTGAGAACGCTATTGATGTGATTTAATACGGACTTGCTGAAAATAGAGGGTATTTGTTTTGATATTTTTTTTGTATTATTTAGAGGTTATGCCGTTATTTAGTAGCTCAAGAATACCACGTTGCCATGGTTACTGAAGAAGCCAGCCAATGAAGTAGGGGGGGGGGGGGGAAGTTGATGTCGCCGTAGGTGGGGGGGGGGCAGCTGACCCCCCTTCTTGTATCTGCCTGCGCCCATGCTCAAACAAGTTGTGCTACGATACGAGTAATATGCAGAACAGAATAACAAAACGAGATCTATTTTTAATTTTTCTTTATTTTAAATCATTGGGTTTTAAATAGACGGGAAATTTTTATTTCAGTTTATTTCTTGTGTATTTTTTCCATCATTCTCATAAGTCTTTCAATACTGAAAATTAAAATATAAATCAAATTTTAATTTGTCATAAATTATAAGCAAAACCTTTCTTTCTTCATTCTTCCTTGTGTTATTACGCTGGTGTCGAAATATTTGTGATATAAAGTCTAAATTTAGATCGGGGTAGAGTGGGGTCATATGATGGTGCGCTTAAAATTTTCTCCAGGTGGCTCACGTCAAGATAATATAAATAAAATGCTTTTAAGTTTAATGTTCATGGTCTTTCCAGTTACTATAAAAATCTTGTAAAAATACAGGATTAAATTGTCTTCGAAAAAATACGTTTGTGTTCAAATTAATTTAATACTATAACAAGATTTCACAGAATCCATAGTTCGGGTTTCCTAAGATAGCGGGTGTCGTCATATAGCGGCCGTCTCCATACGAAATCCACCACTTTCCCGAATGAAGGTTGAGGGAGGCGATGGCTGAGATACACGTCATACTCGTGAACGGGTGCTGTTTGTGGACACAGGTCTGTTTAAGCTTACACGGGCTATAAGTATGTAACTTTACTTATGAGTGGCATTAACGTGAGACACTTCATTCGGTACGTGTCTGTTTGTCTGATTTAATTTCATGTGTTTTAATTATTTATGTAAGAGTCTTGGAGATCCTCTACATCTCTAAGGATATTTTAATCATCGTTTTTTCTTAAATATATTTTATCTCTGACACTTAGAGACTTTAACATCTCTAAAGAATTTTAGTATTTGTTATTTGTATTTTTTTTATCATAGTATTTTTGTATACAACTCTAATAAAGTATCTAATATTTCACTGATTCCATATTTGTAATTGAATTTTGTTATTTTTATTGATCGTAAAATGTAGAAGTATTTGTTTGAAATGGAGTAGTATTTTGTATGAGACGGGCGCTATATGACGGCACCGCTATCGTAGGAAACCAGAGCTTAAGAAACTATTTTATACACGGTGATCTTATCATGAACATGTTTTAATTTTAGCCTGAATTTTGTTTTAAAAACAACCGTGACAATGAAAAGCTGGCGCTAACACTTGGCCAATGGATTTTATGTAAAAAAAAAAACAACGGATTGCACTCCGGGAGTGCCGGCAGAAGTGAAAACTTGAATATTAACGTTGTGCTTTTTGATATTTTGGAATGGTTAGGGAATAATTATGCACGAATTGCTTTAATTATCAGTATAAAAGTACTATCATTTATGTGGTAAAATACAATATTCATTTATTGCGCTACCGTACACAAACATGACAATTTATATTACATTAAAAATTTTACACTTCAGAACTATTACAATTATTTAACATTATAAATGCACAACGTTCATATTCAAGTCGCGCCGGCGGTCTATTGGCTTCATTGACATTGTAACAGTTTTTCGATGAGGTCACGTGTCCGTCTTACGAATTTTCAATCTGACGAATCTGTCGGTCACGTGACCTGTCGCGAGTTTATCATTTTTCCCCATCACAAAAAGTGCACAGCGCGGCTAAAGAAGTTTTCACTTCAAAAATATTCATTTGGTGGTAGTAGACATAGTTTCGTGTCGCTGGTGTAAATTTTACCTTAAGTTTTAAAGAACGAAATACAATTTTGAAGTCACAAAATTCGAGATAATCCCTATCAAAGTTACTGTTTAAATAATGAGCGTACCGCACACTGCTGGAATGCCGCCTGAAGTGAGGACAGACATGAATCTGAACATATATAAACATTTGGGAAATAAATATCGAAGCTGAATAAATTAAAAAAACATGACAACCGCTGGACATGTTTATGAGTCGTCTGGATTATTTTAACCCTGTGGTACATTTTTGTTCACAACGCGTTTTTATAATATTTGGTACCAGCGTCTCCCGCTGCTTCGTATACGGAAAATGATTCTCATGATAAAAATAATCCTACAAATGTCCGTCACCGGCACTCAAACTCAAATATGTGTAAAGCGGTTTAGGTTTCAGTGTGAAGAGGTTTTTATAAAGAAAGATAAAGCCCAACCAGAAATATATGTTGTTATTGACAGCTCAGTTTAGTATGAAAAATTTAGTTCCAATAAACCAAATAACACTGTAGACCCTACTCATATTGTTGTGTTTCTGCCGGTGAGTAAGGTTGCCAGAGCTCAACGAGGGTGCAGAGTGTTAAGGTCAGCAACGCTCCTCTGGAGTTGCAGGCGTACATAGACTACGGAGACTGCTTACCATCAGGCGGGCCGTATGCTTGTTTGCCACCGACGTAGTATAAAAAAAAATCCGCAATATGGCGCATGATCATATATTACTGGTCAAGTTTTACAGATTTTTTATGAAAACCTCAGTGAGCTTTATGTGTTTATAATTAACAGGGCATACTAGCGGTCTAGCATAGTATTTTTTAGTACCATTGCTCCTTGAACTCTAAATCCGCAATTACTCAATCACGCCCTAATGACAGCATGTGTGCGTGATGCCACCTATAACACGTTGGAGAAATGCCAGCCACCGAGCAAGGTCGCTGGACACTGTGGCAGTCAACAGCTTTTTGTGAATACTGATGGTTTTTTTTTATAAAGTTGTAAAGTTTCGTAGTTGAATTTGAATCGTTGGTTTGATGTCTTATTATACGTAAGTTATTATTTTTAAGCGATCTTGGGTGGCGAAAATCGCTGACAACGGTAAGTGTACACTTTTCAATGCAGCAGCGTTGGTCATTGAACATTCCAAGGGTTTTCAAGGTGCGTCCCTTGATACCAAAATGATAATTGATTACAGAAAACGCCAAGAAAAAAAAAATGCATGGAAATATTACGTATCTTTCCCTGAGCATCTGTCAACTCGATAATTTCTTACTTTGCAATAGGCGCTTGTCGATAAATGATTGTCAGTATGGCGAATAAAAACTGGAGATGCAATGAATAGCGGCGTCGCCGAATACCGAATATCCGGCGGGGCCATCGGCCGAATATAATATTTAGCTAGGAGTTTTACCTAAAATGAAGTAAATTTGAACGCGCGCGTGCGTGCGCTGTGCAAGTTGCATCTTGTTTCTCGCTGTACAGTCTTTGATAGAAATTGCGCTTATTCTGCACCCAGTGCGTATTGCATTGCGGACATTGCGGTGCGTCAGTTTTCATCGTGTGCGTAAAAAAAAAATTGTATTATTTTTCTCTGTAGTCTGTTACTTTCTTTACCCCTCGTTTACCGTTATCTACGTGTTAACGTCACGACTTCTACCACCACTATTCAGTATTCGGCCTAATAGTGAAATTGTGGCCGAATAGGCCGGATACCGAATAGGGGCCGAATATTCTTTGCATCTCAAGTAAAAACTGTAGGAAGGACAGGTACATACCTGCGCCACATCGGCGAGCTGAGCTCGCTGCATGTCCAGGTCCGCGATCCGCTTGAGTGCTGCATCTTCAGCTCGCGCCAGCGCCTCCGCCGCCTCGCACACCCCCAGCAGCTCCGGCAGCCCGGCCCAGCGCGGGCTCGCCTCGCCGGGGGATATAGCCTAAGGACAATTATTCAATAAATAATAAATAAATATTATATGACTTTATTACACAAATTGACTAAGTCCCACAGTAAGCTCAATAAGGCTTGTGTTGAGGGTACTTAGACAACGATATATATAATATATAAATATTTATAAATACTTAAATACATAGAAAACACCCATGACTCAGGAACAAATATCCATGCTCATCACACGAATAAATGCCCTTACCAGGATTTGAACCCGGGACCATCGGCTTCGTAGGCAAGGTCACTACCCACTAGGCCAGACCGGTCGTCATTATTCATTCACTAATGTTCATGTCACGTATTTGTGACCACCGTTTAAACAAGTAGCAAAAGGATTATCCTTGAGTGAACATTTATTTTAGCCGTCTCATATTTGCGATGCCTATCAGGCTGTTTGAAAAAAAAAAACACTTGTTCTTCAGATATTATATGGGACACTCCTAATTTTTAGGGTTCCGTAGTCAACTAGGAACCCTTATAGTTTCGCCATGTCCGTCTGTCTGTCTGTCTGTCTGTCTGTCTGTCTGTCTGTCTGTCCGAGGCTTTGCTCCGTGGTCGTTAGTGCTAGAAAGCTGAAATTCGGCATGGATATATAAATCAATAAAGCTGACAAAGTCGTACAATAAAATCTAAAAATTTAATTTTTTTGAGGGTACCTCCCCTACACGTAAAGTGGGGGTGATTTTTTTTTTTGCTTCAACCCTACAGTGTGGGGTATCGTTGGAAAGGTCTTTCAAAACTAACTGGTCTTCAACAAACATTTTTTGATAAAGTGAATATATTCGGAGATAATAGCTCCGAAAGAAAAAAAAAATGTGTCCCCCCCCTCCCTCTAACTTTTGAACCATAGGTCCAAAAATTATGAAAAAAATCGTGGAAGTAGAGCTTAAGAAAGACATTAAATGAAAACTATAGCGGACATGCTCAGTTTAGCTGTTTTTGAGTTATCGCAAAAAGTTCCCCCTTCATAGTAAAAAGACTTACTTTACCTAATTAGGTACTGATTGTGCAAATTTGCCTATTTGTTTAACTCGCGTGAAAGGTACCGTTTCATCCCTTGGTTAACAATTTACTATACTTTAAGCTCCCTAAATACGGAACCCTACATTGAGCGTGGCCCGACATGCTCTTGGCCGGTTTTATTTTAGTAATGACTACTGTCAAAAGGGGTTTCACACTTCACCCCCTTGTGTACCATCACTTGAACTGCAGCTGGAGAGAGTTATACAATATTTAGGACAGCAATATAGTGTAGTCATTTGTAAAAATAAATTTGGGTGCTCTAAAAAATCGGAATAGTGTTTTTTTAACCACATGTTTTTAAGACTTAGACACTGTAAATGCTTAGCACCAGTTGGCCCTTAACAGCAGTAATCCGACAGAACGGGAATCAGAGGAAAAATTGTTAAATTAACTTATACGTTCAAGACTTCATCCGTTCACGACGTAACTAAAAAAAAAAAAAAAATTAAAATTTAATCCGTTTATTTCATATCAAAAAAAACATGCATTTTTCTAACTTAACTACTAATCTTAAATAAAACAGATTTTTTGAGTTAAGGAGTCTAGGCGTGTAGAATTAATTATACAGTCCACTTCATCTTTGTATAAATTTTCATTATTTTCGCATTTTAAGCATGTCTTTCTTTATCATAGATCTAACTTGCCCACATGTTCGACCTTCTAATGAGCTTACTAATTCATATGGAAATCTATTCAATATACGCGGTACAATGCATTTCCATATACTCTTCGACCATATTCATTGTTTGTTTGAACTCGACAGGTCTGAAGTAAATAACCACTTATCTTACCTCTCTCGGCCCTTTTCGATCTCGCAGCGACACGTCCTCGCTCGGCTCGCTGCACGGCGCCGAGCAGGTCTCGTGCACTCGCTCCAGTCGGCGCGTGCGCCGGTGGAGCTTCTCTTCCAGCCAACGACTCTGCAAACATCCAAGTAGCTGTGACACGCGATTAACTGATAAACAACTGAGAGGACTGGGCAATGGCGAAAACTAAATGGATAAAATGGCCACGCATTATTCATTAGTTATTTACGATACAAGTGCAGAAAATAGGAAATTCGGAACGAGTGGTGATAAATTAAAACACGACCGAAGGAAGTGTTTTAAATCGACACGAGTTGCGAATTACCTATTCGCACGTGTATCGTACAACGTTTTACAGTACATATGGCTCTTTAACCCTTTATAAGGCATAATTGTGTCAAGAATTATGCAAAATTGAACCCTGTCACTTTGAAATAAAGTTCCAAATAAGGTGGGAAATATATTCCCTCTAACATATAAAGGCTTAAAGTTTTGACATATGCACGGAAAGTGCTTATTCCCGCACGCGGAGAAGAAGCACCATATGTACTGTAAAAATACTTTTTGATTGAGATATTCGTTTTTAGGGTGGGATACTATCAAATAATAAGTTAACCTGGACCTAGTCTTGTCTATGGACAAGAAAAGAAGGAGAGTAACAAAAACAAAGTGCTAAGAAAAAGAAGGAAGGGTGGAAGAGATCCTTAAAGGGATAATGAGTGTTTTATTTCCTGTTTTGTTTTAATTTTTGTACAATACAGAGTTTTACTACTACTATTAAGAAACTGTAAACTAACATAAATACCGTACATCAATACGAATCAAATTTTTATGAATTTAACTGGTGCTAAAAAAACTACGACAATATTCAACAACAAAAAAAATGCCACAACCGAATACAGAACCTCCCCTTCTATGAAATTGAAATCGGTTAATAAAGTATACCTGCTCCTTAATTCTCTCCATGAGCTCCTCGGCCCGGTCGTCGTGGTCACCGACAGAGACAGCCTCACTGAGTTCTGCTTTCTCGCTCCTCAGTGACTCGAGCTCTCCCAGCAACCCGCGCATCTTGTTGTCTCGCTCGTCTATTGTTTTTCTCATTTCTTCCAGCTAGGAAAAAAATTAATAAAGATAACACCTAAGGTCAAAGACGTATTTACCCTAAAAAAGGGACCATAAATAAAATTAAAATAGCCTTTATTTCTACAACTTACAAATTCCTTTTCTATGAGCAAATGTTTGCAGTATGAAATAAATTAATACACTAGAGGGGCTTCCACGTACCACGTTCGACGTGTTGCCTCCCTGTCGCACTTATAAATTCGTACGTAAGTATGACAGGGAGGCAGCACGTCGAACGTGGTTCGCGGTAGGCCCTCAGTTCTAAAATGACCGTCTCATGAGCAGTCTGCTGCTCGAGGTGTGCGATGATATCGCGCAGCAGCAATATCTTCTTATTGTGGGTCTAAAGTTTTTTAAAAGTTATTATTGACCTGTTCTAGAATGACGGCCTCATGAGCCGTCTTCTGTTCCAGCTGGTTCTCCAAATTGGCGATGATGTCGCGCAGCAGCAATATCTTCTCATTCGTGGCCTTTAGCTCTTCGTCGGCGGCGGCCTTGCGGGACTCCAAATCTTGGATCAGGGAGTTCATCTCGCGAGTTTGGGCCTCCAGTTGTTCCACCTAGGTAGTTATAGAAGTTTAAATACAAATAAATATAAGAAACAAAAAATATTCCATTATAATTTGCATCTGTTCAAAGCATCAGGGCGGCTAGATGATTTAGAAATTAAATACACGTTCCGTGGCTAAAAGCCCAAGTAATATTAACTTAATATTAACAAGTATTCAGGTAATAACCCTTCGACCGCCGAAGGCGTCCAATGACGCGCGCGGCAACATCAAATATTCGTGCATTGCGACAAGGTTCACGATGCATGCACACGATACTCGTGCGGTTTAAAGTGTTAAATAGGTTTTGTAACAAAATATGACAAGAAGAGGTTGGTTTATACTCTGTCCCCCTTATTCATAAACGTCTTCTAAAGTTGACAAGCCGTTTGTCCCTTTCCATCATACCAATACGTCGGAAAGGGACAAACGATTTTCAGCGGCTTGTCAACTTTAGTAGACGTTTATGAATAAGGGAGTAAATCTTTAGGTATTTAAATAAAAGTAAACAAAATCTACCTTCAAATGGCTCCTTAAGCCAGTTGAGGGTAGATGAGACGACCGGTTTGGCCTAGTGGGTAGTGACCCCGCCTACGAAGCCGATGGTCCCGGGTTCAAATCCTGGTAAGGACATTTATTCGTGTGATGAGCATGGATATTTGTTCCTGAGTCATGGGTGTTTTCTATGAATTTAAGTATTTATAAATATTTATATATAATATATATCGTTGTCTAAGTACCCTCAACACAAGCCTTATTGAGCTTACTGTGGGACTTAGTCAATTTGTGTAATGTTATTTATTATATTTATTATTTTATGAGAAGATTACATGATCAAATAATGTAGGTTACAGTCGCACCAGCGACACTCTCAGCGGTAGAAAGCAGTAGCTGTGGCCGAAAACGGCTAGGAGACGATGATGAGTTTGAGTGCCAGATATAGGGGGTTTTGTATTTTATTTGTAAAGCAATAATGTTATAACTACCCGAAAATGTACAAATTGTTTGTTTACTTTTATTTAAATACCTAAAGATATAAAGTACAGGTAAGAAGACAGTCAGATATTATTAGATCAAGCAAAAGCTATAATCTAAAAGGTACCGTAGAAGTCAAAAGTAAAGTTACGGTAGATGTCGCTGTCCTAGACCCTAAGCCCATTTGGTGGAAAGATTCGCTGGCTATGGATGAAGTCTTGGTGGCTCAGTTGGCAGAGCGCTGGAGTATTGATCCAGACGCCGTGAGTTCAAGTCTCACACAGGGCAGTAATTTTTCCACTTTTGGATTTATTCCAAGCTTATTACCATCGTTCCCAGACGTCGCTGCTTGAAATTAATTTACTGTAATAGTCTACAAAAATACAGTAACAACTTCTAAATCTACTACTGTATAAAATTGTATCTTAGTGGCCCTAAATAACATTGAAAATGATCCCCTATGGGGTGAAAACGGGGTTGCGAGCGGAGCTTTCGAGTTTTAATATAAAACTTCAAAGCTGTTTCTGAGCTCCTGAGATTCAAGAGGTTCAAGGTATTTGGCGCCAATAAGATACAAAAATTTGCTACAGAGTGCTATCAAAGATACATTGATTAAGTAAGATGTGTAAAATCTGAGATAATTTCGTGTTTCGAATTTGACAGGCAAACGAGATGGCTCTGTACAGCTCCATACATTTTGCGGTAACTCTGACTGTCAAAAGTTGATGTTTGAGAATTCAATGACCGAAAAACATATGGCGCAGTACAGCTCCATCTGTTTTAGATGTCACACTAAGGGGCACGTTTTTTTCTTAGACTTTACCTTTCTACGATCAATTATCTTTGGTGCTGATTACAAACAAGCCACACTTACTTGTGCATAGTGTTCTTGACAGTTGCAACAACTGATACGCAGGTTAAGCATCTGTAGACACACACAACCCGAGCCAATGTTACTACCTTCGCCGACACACTTCATTGACACACACGACCAATTCGGACGTACATCTGACATCGAAACGATATTTGAATGATATTAAAATCATATCAGTTATAATCAGAGCCCGTACTTTTCATGCCGTTGACAGAAAAATGACGTCACGCTACATAGAGTATGATTCCAATTAATATTTTTGTAATAATTAATCATTTATCAACCTCTTTACGTAAGTTATACATATACTTGACAATCAGTACAGAAACGTCTAACTGACTTTCATCTTATTGTCACTCAAATAAATAATAGATTATTAATTTATTAAATAATACATATTTCGCTTCATTTTTTGCCTTCGTAAATATGATCATGTCTCATCTTTTCGTTCCCAGCTCGGCTGGCTCCCCATTCGTCAACGACGCAATGTTCGCATGTTGTGTACTCTTTTTTCTGTGTTAAATGATCCTCATTCTCCTGAATACCTTAAGTCTCTATTTCAATACTACGGCGTTACCCGGGACCGTCAACTTCGCTCTTCCGGCAATATGTCTCTATCTATCCCTCTTCACCGCACTGGATTCATGTCGAATTCGTTTTCCGTGCAGGCGGCCCGTCTTTGGAACGGACTTCCCTACGGCATCAAAAATGCTCAAAATAAGTTTGCATTTAAAAAATCCTTACGTGCTTTCTTTGCTAGCAGAATGAAAAAATAATAATGTATGGGTAAGCTCTATATGTTTTGTCGTTATTTATGTATATATTATAAGAAATATAAGTATGTATATTTATGTATGTATGTATTATGTATGTATGGTATGTTATTGTATTATATTTGGTTGTTGTTGTTAAAGTAGCACCGCCCACAATCTCTCTGCTTTGCCTAAAGGTTGACTGGTAGAGAATGCCTCATGGCATTAAGTCCGCCTTTTGTACTATAAGGTTTTCTTTTGTGCAATAAAGATTAAATAAATAAATAAATAAATAAATATTTTTGATTTTTAACGGCGTAACAAGCTTTTATTCTCGCAACAAATATTTATTTTGATACCCGTCAATAAGTAAGTTATCTAAATTTGTAGTATTGTAAAACAACTCCCTGTATGTTAAATTACGTCATTTTTGCGTCAACGGCATGAAAAGTACGGGCCCTGGTTATAATAGACTGTCAAGCAAAGTATATATGTCATTAGCAATGTACAGCAAAATGAAGTAGGGCAACACTCAAAAAGCAGTATTGCGTTGGTATTGCGCTAAGAAAAGCAGCAATGTACATCGAACAAAAAACATGTAAGTATCATAACCTCAAATTTTAACGATCAACGACCGTGATTGTATATTGTAGGCAGTTTGACTTTGCTTAAGGTCATGCACAAGCTTATTTAATATATTGCTATTTAATGGTGACAGCAGAAAACATGATGGCTATCATTCACTATCCACATTCCACAGATAAAACACAGATGGATATTTTGGAATTATTCGAAAACAGTGTTGCTAACCCGCGATTTTTCAAATTTGCCGCCTTTTACTACTGACAAGATTTGCTTGACCGAGTATAGATGTCATTCGCGCGTTCATTTCCGTCCGTACTTGTATTAGCAAAAAGAATTTGAAATACAGGTGGATAGTCAAAGAAAATTTTGTAGCCACAGTAAATGTACGCCATCTTTCGACACATGATTATAACTTTTAGAACACCATTTGACTTTGACCCTTATTCTTTCACTGTTGGTTAAATATCAAAAAGTGGCGCCATCCCTTGATACGATGCCGCCATACCTTTGGCCTTTAATCTATTAGATGGCGCCACTCTTTGATATTTAACAAGTTAGACACATATCAGTGAAAGAATAAGGATCAAAGTCAAATGACGTTCTAAAAGTTTTAATCGTGTGTCGAAAGATGGCAGTAAATTTACTGTGGCTACAAAATTTCCTTTGACAATCCACCTCTTTTTCAAATTCTCTTTGGTATTAGTGCGAAAGAGACGCCCGCGCAAATGACAGCTAACTGATATGATTCCAATATTAATCCAATATTGTTTTATGTTAGGTACAAGTTCGAATTGGCCTGTAAAGAGGTGGTGTTTTGATGGTCAATTAAGTGTGTTGCTATTAGTACAGTTGTTGACACATTTAACTGATCATTTTTAAGCCTTATTTCGTCGTAATAAGCCCCAAAATTGGTCAGTTAAATGAGTTGCTGTTAGTACCGTACCAGTGATATTTCATGACTCAGAATTAAATACTTTTAAAGAAAGAAGCTTAGCACGAGGAATTTCGTTTATTTACCCGCTTGTTTCTATCTCTATCGCTCGCGCGTAATTACGAGTATATTGGTGTCCCGCCCATGATGCCGGCGTCAATGACACAGTGACAGCGGGACAGCAATACAATTATGCGTGTGCGATAGAGATAAAAACAGGCGAGTCAATGTACGAAATTCCACGTGCTAAGCGTCTTTCTACATAACTAATTAGTAATTTATTTTGTGTCATAAAATAATTACCGGGAGTTTATAAATATTAAAAGAGAAGGAGATACAGAAAAGGTAAAAGTGCATATATTAACCCTTTAACCGCCAAGCTTACAGTAATTTGAGAAGATGTAAAGATGTTACTTAAGAGGTTGTCAATACCTAAAGCGCGCACACTGTCTATTTCTATCGGAGTAAATGAGATAGCACTGTCGCATGTTACTGGGCCTGGGCAAGGGAATAATAAGAAAAATATTTAAATAAAAAAAAGTGGATTATTAGGGTAATATTTTACTCAACCACGGTTTAGATATAAATGTTTTGAAATTGTGATTTTAATTGCAGACCCATAAGTCAAAACAATAAAGACATAGAACCGTTTAATTGTGATTTTAAGACCAATCTTAGCAATTATTTTCTATCGAGCCGATTTCGTTCAATCATGTATCGAGTACAACCACGGTCTTTGAAATATAATTAATATGAACATATATTTTTCTTACTTGACTAAAACAAATAGTCTGTCTTAAAAAACTATTTAAGTTACATCATTTTCAAGGACATTGGGCGTTGACAGCCTCTTAATACTTATATATATGAAAATGGCGGTAAAGGATTAAATTAGTATTAAATGTGAGAACATGCTAAAACATTGTTGTTATTTATTTAAGTCAAGGACATTCACATGTTGTCAAATAATATACATATCAACAAGAAAATTGTGCATATAAACACACGCAAGTGCAAATTACTACGTGTAGATCGAGCAGAACTGTAGGGTAAGTTGATTCAATATTACTTGGCATGATACTTACACTTTGACAAAAACGGATAAAAAACTAGATTATAAATGACGACCGGTTTGGCCTAGTGGGTAGTGACCCTATCTACGAAGCTGATGGTCCCGGGTTCAAATCCTGGTAAGGGCATTTATTCGTGTGATGAGCATGGATATTTGTTCCTGAGTCATGGGTGTTTCCTATGTATTTAAGTATTTATATATTATATATATCGTTGTCTAAGTACCCTCAACACAAGCCTTATTGAGCTTACTGTGGGACTTAGTCAATTTGTGTAATAATTTCGTATAATATTTATTATTTATTTATTTAAATATTTATTATATTTATATTTAAAATATTTAGATACCACGGTTACACTCACTTGAATTATTCGCCGCTATTGGCGACATATTTCGAACCCATCGGGGGTCCTTCTTCCAGTGCAGCCGTCGAGAGCACTCAAGCCTGAAGGACCCCCGATGGGTTCCAAAAGTGTCGAAAGAGACGAATAATTCAAGTGAGTGTAACCATGGTATTTAAATATTTTAGAATATGTCTCACGAAAGTTTAATTTAGATTCATATTTATTTAATTTAACAATAAAACCTTTTCTGTTTGTAATGATTAAAAATGAACTTTCCCAAACGCTAATTATACTTTGTATCTTTAGGTATTTAAATAAAAGTAAACAATTTCTAAATTTTCAGGTAGTTATAACATTTATTGGTTAACCAACCAAATACAAAACCATCTGTCACTAAACGACCTGACTATATTATTTGATCATGTTTTCATCTACCATCAGCCGGTTTAAGGAGCCATTTAAGAGTAGATTTTGATTATTTTTATTTAAATACCTAAAGATACAGACTATAGAACTTTATCCATCAAATCCTTTTATTCGTTACTTCATCCGTGATATTGAGCGTATTCGTACAGGCCAAGTATTATTCAATACACACTATCAACGAAAACACAGATGAGCTTCAATGCAAAGAAATAAGGCCTACGAACGGTCACCAGATAATGATTCGTAGCATATTTGTCAGTTAAGTTGATCATTTGTAAACCTTATTGCAAAGACATAAGCCCCACAAACGATCAATATAACGTGTTGACACCACATCTTTGCTTTAGACTGTTTAATTGTAAACCTTATTGGGAAGAGTTAAGGCTCACGTCAGTAAAATGTATTAGTACCTCGTTGAGTATAGTGGCGTTGGTCTGCAGGCGCGACGTGAGGCGGTTGTTTTCGTCCCGCATGGCGTCCAGTCTCCGCGCGAACTCGTCCCGCTCGGCCTCGCGCTCGGCCGCCTGCTCCTCCACGAACGAGCGCGTGGAGCGGAGCTGCCGGTTGGCCGCTTCCAGCTGAACGGAAATATTCATTTGATACAACAAATATATAATTTGAACTTTCAATATTCGAACGTAAGGGCGGAGTTTAGTAAAAAAAAACACTATTAACATAATTATGTTATGACGACCGGTTTGGCCTAGTTGGTAGTGACCCTGCCTACGAAGCTGATGGTCCCGGGTTCAAATCCTGGTAAGGGCATTTATTCGTGTGATGAGCATGGATATTTGTTCCTGAGTCATGGGTGTTTTCTATGTATTTAAGTATTTATAAATATTTATATATTATATATATCGTTGTCTAAGTACCCTCAACACAAGCCTTATTGAGCTTACTGTGGGACTTAGTCAATTTGTGTAATAATGTCGTATAATATATATAGGGACCGTGCGCGTTGGAGGGTCTGCCATCTTGTGGTCTGAATCGGACCCATAAACATGCACATTTACACGTCAAGTGTTTTCTTGTGCATAGTAGGTTCTGCCATCTTGTGGGCTACGTCGGAACAATAAACATCACATTTACGCCTCGCGCCAAAAATCTGACGGCTCCTGTGCTGCCTCCTACAGTTCATGCACGCTCCTTATACTCTGTATTACATATATGTGACGATCCAAATCAAAAGGGCCCTTATGGCGGTCGGCGCTTACGTCTGATTCGGCTCCATTACTATGACTTACGAAGATAGAAGGGCGCAAGCGCCGACCGCCATTAGGGCCCTTTCCATGTGGACTATCACATATTATGTCAGTATTAGTATATACATATATATTAATGTGTCAGTTATCAGTAGTATACTCTGGCACGCCTAGTTTGTCAGTAGAAAAAGACGCGAAATTCAAATATTCTTGGGGGGAAAGGGACTATTTTTTTCTATAATTAACACAAAAGTTATTTATTTATTGCAAAGGGAAATAGACAGCATATCATTAAAATACAGTACATATTAAAATACAATACACATTACACATACAATTTAACAAATTAAGTTAATACAACATGGCCAGTAATCCAGTTTTTTGGCTTAAAATTGTTCAACTTATAAGCCAAATATCTCGAAGACAGTGAACTTTGACGTAAATATTGGATACTATATTGCTTACAGCCGTTGCTATTAATATGATAAGCTACAAAACTAAGGGATTCAGATCAAAGGTCATTGGCACAAGGGGGCCCTTTATTAATAAAAAGCAGCATACATGTAAACATTAATTCTAAGCTTTATATAGTTACATGCAACATAACATGCATGCAGGAATATATTATTTACTTAAAGTTTTACAAGTTATCTTCTACATCCAAATATACTTATCTGGATATCTAGTTATTAGACTTTACTTACACATGCGATATCTATTTATGTTAATGTTTTATACTACATAGAAAATCAAGTGATGTAATTGGTTCATTGTTCTCCTTCTTCTTCCTCGCGTTGTCCCGGCATTTTGCCACGGCTCATGGGAGCCTGGGGTCCGCTTGACAACTAATCCCAAGATTTGGCGTAGGCACTAGTTTTTACGAAAGCGACTGCCATCTGACCTTCCAACCCAGAGGGTAAACTAGGCCTTGTTGGGATTAGTCCGGTTTCCTCACGATGTTTTCCTTCACCGAAAAGCGACTGGTAAATATCGAATGATATTTCGTACATAAGTTCCGAAAAACTCATTGGTACGAGCCGGGGTTTGAACCCGCGACCTCCGGATTGCAAGTCGCACGCTCTTACCGCTAGGCCACCAGCGCTTAATTGCGCGGTAATTGGTTCATTGTTATTTATTAATTATTACATTGTCATTTCTGTCATACACGTAGATGGCGCTAGTAGCTGTGGCAAGTGGATGCGTTCAGTTTAACGAGGCCGTGCCGTACAGTTGCAATCGTGGCCCACAAATGGTCTCGCCGGAAGATCAGCGCTGACCTTCAGGTCAGCATTATGCTGAGGCGAGCCCATTTCGTGGTAAACAATTTCAATATGTTCTAATCTTATTTTTTTGTAATATATATACTTCTGTATGTATATTAAATTTTATCACGAAATAAATGATTTATGATTATGGTTTATAAGGCCGGGGTCGTTTTCACCCGCCGCCCGCGGCCGACAGCGGCCCGCCGCCCGCGGCGTCTGAATGGTATGTTCGGGAATGCTCGGGAGTGGTCGTCGGCGTCCCCCACGCGGCGGGCGAAAACGACCCCTGCCTAAGTGTCATATAACCTACATCAGACTGGTTTTTGTCTTTATATTCTATATACCGCACCTCCTGTCAAATGATGGTTATATTATAGGATGTTGCAGTTAGATTGGCCAATTCCTACTTTTGTACAAATGACATCATGTATTGAAAAAAAAAACATGTAAGGAAGAGAATTGATTGTAATAGAGAGGTATGTTTAAGAAAAGACAGATGGTGCTGTACTGCGCGTACTTGCGGTAACTCTTATTGTCAAAAGTAGACATTTGACAATCCAAATCCAGTGACCGCAAAACATATGGAGCTGTACAGCGCCATCTCGTTTATCTGTCACATTTGAAGCAAGAAATTGTCTAAGATTTTACACAGCTTACTCAATCAATTGTATCTTTGATTGAAAGACAGATTCATTCATGCATTCTTTTAAAATTATGGCTTCAATCCAGTGGGACTATTTCGCCAGTATAAAGGAGCTTTAAATACGACTAAAATTGTACGGTTAGTACAAGATCGTGTACGGTGATTTTAGTAGCTGTTGTAAAGCGATAGCCGGAGCCCGTTTCTCAAAAGCTTGTAACTTGTAATACAAGCGGTTGTCACTTTTTGACAGCTTTTGTTAAAAAGGGACTTCCACTTTTATTACAAGCTACAAGCTTTTGGGAAACGGGCCTCTGGACTTTACAAGTAGCACGTTGCACGTCGTCTTTGACTCCAAAATGGTAGTTAAATGCGTTTCAAAATTAATCCTCCGTGCACTGCACACTACCACACTTTAAACAATATTAATGAGCAAATAACAAAGGAATTCACGAGGTTAATTATCAAGATGGCGCTCTAATAGAAAGTTGAAAGACAGAAAAGTCGAACAAATTAAAGCAATCTGTCAATTTAGTATCTGAAATATAAGGGATAAAATTATAGGGCCGTGAACCGATATATTTCCCATTATCTAATAATTTTAAAATTATATTTTAAAGTATTTTAAGCGTTTCGATAACATATACAAAAGCCAAGTAATAATATAAAACCAAATGTACCATGCCACGTGTACAGTCAACCAATTTGAATCCTAGGCCACTATAGAACCTTGTCGCTTTAACTACTCTATACATGACATGCATCACTCAATAAGCACTGTCGTAGAAGTCATTATGACATGGTTCTATAGTGGCCTAGGAATCAAATTGGTTGACCGTACGTAACCGTTGTATACCTTCTCGCAGCACAGCTTGTGTACCGGCGACTCGGTCAGTCGTCTCACCTGCGTGCCGGTGCGCGCGCAGCAGTGCCGTAATTGTGAGTTAGTGGGTTAGTAAGCGGGTGGAAATTCATTAGCTATGCAAGTTATGGCTAGGTTATCGTGAACACATTTGATGCCAAGTTTAATCTGGTTAGAAAAACCACTTTATGATAAAAGCGATATCGATATTGTTGTTTTAGCAAGTGTTTTTTTTTTTCAATCTGAAGTTTAGGCGTCCACACAGAGCGAGCAGCCTCGCGAGGAAACTTTATGCTTCAGCTCGTTTGCCTCACTCGAGCCAATTCGCTCGGCAAGATGGCGTCACTCAGTCAGCTGTTCAAAATGGCGCCGCACGGAATGACTGCAGTGGCTTGCGTTTCTTTTATTTTGCTATCTAAAGCAATTTAAAAGAAAATGAAGAAGAAAAGAAGGACACGTCAATTTGCGACACTCGTTATTATTAGTTTTTTCTAACGTTGTCATGTTTTCAAAACAACCACGCGCACATGTCTACACTGGCGTGCTGAAAACGTCTGAGGCGCCTTTGAGCATGCCGAAAAACCGACACCGAGCGGCTCGGCCAAGGTCGCGCTCGGGCGAGGAAAACGCGCGTGTCGCCTCGGCCGAGGTAAGTCTTCACTGGTCATTTTGTGCGCGAGGAAATTGCCTCGCGCGTATGCTTAAGGCTCGCTCCGTGTGGACCCTAATGGCAAATACTGTGAATGTGTTAGAGTCCCGGTCCCGTTATTATTTATTTCTAAGAACACCGTTCATTGATATCAAACGAACAAATGTGAATCGATTTAAACAGGCAGGCCGTTAGAACGGACCGTTAACATAAGAGTTACTGAAATGTATAAATAATTGCAACCAGGTGTTACCTGCTGCTGCAAGTCGTCCCTCTCCCTGTGCAGGGCGTCGCAGCTGGCGGCGAGCAGGCGCGGCGAGGCGCCGGCGTCCAGCGACGCGGGGCCCGCGGGGGGCGCGCGGCGCGGCGGCGGCGCGGGCGACTGGTGGTGCTGCCCCGTGCCGTACCTTGTACCAGAACCGACACTTATTTAGGCTTAGCACGCCCTGCGGTTTTTAAAAAGCGGTTCCGCCAGGGATCGGAACCGGTTTTTTGCAAAAACATCGAAATAACCACATATTTCGGTTTATTTTATACTCTAAATGTAGGACTCAGTTGTGTTTTCAGATAACGACTTCGTATTATTAGATTGCCTAATTAGAAATGAAGTAAAAAAGTGGCTGTGACAGAATCGGACAGACAGACGGACATGACGAATCTATAAGGGTTCCGTTTTTTGCCATTTGGCTACGGAACCCTAAAAACAAAGAACGAAAAAATACCGTTTTCGTTCCCATACAAAAAATACCGGTTTCCGATCCCTGGGTTCCGCTACCGCAAAAAATGTAACGTACGGCATTCTTTATAAGCGCACGCACTTGCGATTTATTTCAGTGACCGATTTTAAAAACGCAACTTGCTACATTTTGATTCGCGGTTTGCAACCGCGCGTTTTTATGTATCCCATACTTCATGTACGGCAGCGCCCCCCCTGCGGTTCGTAAAAAGCGGTTTTTTCGTCAGTTCGGCTCAGAGAGCGGAGCAGTGAGGTGTTTGTTGTGCGCTGCATTATGTCGTCGGAATCCGAAAGTTCGTTGCCGGTATGCCTTCCAATATCTTTGATCTGTTAGAGGATGCACCCAGTACTTATGTTGGCGAAGACGTTTTCTATTTTTTTTATTTCTTAAAACTAAGGCCACAACACATACTGCTCTGAGGAAATCCATTGTCATACTGAACGTGAAAACCGCGGAAACGCAACCGCAGTGCGAGTTCCTCCGCGGTTCGGCGTTTTCGGCCAGACCGCAACCGCAAGAAAAAAACCGCAGTGCGTGCTAAGCCTTAAGCAACATATTTGCGATTTCTGGCAATCGGGGACCTACATCATACTTCTGTTCCTTATGGTGGTCCCCCGCTGGAACTTCACAGCAATGCCTCAAGCCAGTGGTATGTGCAGGTGTACCGTGATAAAATGGTTTCGAACTCGTTAAAACGTCAGAACGTTTAGTACTTGTAATGATACGGCGGAGGACTAATAGTCGGACATTAAGGCCGTTATGGGTTCTGCCCGTGGGTCCGAGCTGAGATCGATCTGAGGAGCTAGGTTCGCAATCATACATTTCTGCATAACTGGATTCAGGGAAATAGATGAATCGTAAATATCGTAATGTCTCATTGTTCACAATTTGCCCTTACATGTGTAGAGTTCCGTCCGTTTGGCATTACTTCCGTGACCGGAAACGCATCTGGCGTAACCTATTTAGCAGAACTATTTTTCGACGAGTATTAAATTTGCAGAAAGCTTCAGTTTGTATAATATACGAGTACAATAGCCCGAATGTATGCGAGTTCGAATTTTAAATAGACTATTATTATCTTGGCCGAATTTTGGTACGAATAATTTTATTTTACGTTTGTTCAATTGTCCGAAACGTTCTTGGCATAACCTGTTTAGTGTAATAGGTTCTAGCCGAAAATTTACTTTGCAGAAAACTCATTTCGATTCCTTCCAATTGGCAACTTCTATGACCTAAGATAAGATAAGATACATTTGGTAGAATTGTTTTTCGACGAATATTAAAATTAAAGAAATCGTCGGTTTGTAATGAAAAGTAATTAAATGATCAGCCGTTTTTAAACTGATTTTCAAAAAAATACCCATTCAATCAAAAGATCACCAAAATATCAAGGTCATCCAAAACAGAATCAGAGGACCCCACTATCCATGTGGTCTTGTCTGTCCTACCCCCAGGAGAGCAATTGCGAAAACGGAGGCGCGGAGGGAGGGCACGAGTTCTTCGTCACGCGAGAGCGGACGAGCTGCTCTTCCGCAGCACCGGAGCTACCCAGATCCAACAGCTTCATGTAGTCGTGAATTGCGAAACAATTCAATTCAATTCAATTCAATTTTTTATTCATAAACAAAACACAACAAACATTCGGCAAATTAATTTCTGCCAAAAAATATTCCGCCTACAAACATATATGACTCTTGCAAGTATGCAACACTTTTCTATGCCATAAGATTTATGCTTGTAATAGTTTATGCTTAATAGCGAATTATGCAAAATGATACAGATACCAGGTCTCAATTCGGACATTAATTTTATGCCAAAAGATACTTCAATAAATAAAAAAATATGCGCAAAGTACGTAGTACTATCCAATACCAAGTGAGTTTATGCTAACAGTATATTATGCCTTAAGTTATTATGCAGAATAGAATTATTGCCAAAAAAATTATGCCATAGATTGGGGAACCACATGTATAGCATTATGCATATAACATTGTGTGACAGAGACGAAATAATAAAACCCTATTGATACTATCAACTTGTACCTGTCACGTTATATAATAGCCAGTGCGGGACCACCACTGATTCCATATCGACATAAAACGAACGAACTTGTGACCTGCATTTTTATTACGTAAACGTTCTTAGGTGTCAAATGACGACCGGTTTGGCCTAGTGGGTAGTGACCCTGCCTACGAAGCTGATGGTCCCGGGTTCAGATCCTGGTAAGGGCATGTATTTGTGTGATGAGCATGGATATTTGTTCCTGAGTCATGGGTGTTTTCTATGTATTTAAGTATTTATAAATATTTATATATTATATATATCGTTGTCTAAGTACCCTCAACACAAGCCTTATTGAGCTTACTGTGGGACTTGTCAATTTGTGTAATAATGTCCTATAATATTTATTTATTTAAATATTTATTTTTTACTATAAAACCTAAATAATACCGCAAAAAATGGCAGAACGATTTATGCGGTAAGATATCGCGATAAGGAGTCCCTCTGTTCAGAGTCTTCCGACGTGTCGGAACCCGGTATTGCTCGAAGACTATAAGCGTCGCTGATAAAACCGACACCCGTAGCAAAAGCCTGGTCACCTAAATCATAGATAGATAGATAGAATACTCTTTATTGGCACACCTCAGTAAAAGTATACAAGAAAAATAAACAATTGATTAAATTTAAAGGCAGACAACAGGCGGTCTGATCATATTATCTTATACCTTTAAACGAGCAATTCTTGTATATATATATACCATATACATATTGTGTGACATTTTGGGGTTTTTGGGGGTAAACAATCGATCCAGATTAGTCTTATATTTGGGAAAACGCGTGTTTTCGAGTTTTCATGCGTTTTTCTTTCGACGCCGAATATGGTCGCTAATTTCGTGCGGCAGGCCACTGTCCGTCTGGTCCAGCGGGTTAAGACGCGGGCGGCAAGAAACAACCAGTGTTACGGGTTCGAATCCCGCCCGGTGACTAACTTTTTTTTTTTATATATGTTCAAGCTTATATAGAATATTTAAATTTTTATTATTTTAGACAAGTTTAATTTAGTAAAAAAATGTAGTTAAGTTTATCACCTATACACCACCATATTACAATAAATAGTTATAACCGAGCAAAGCTCGGTCGCCCAGGTACTATAACTAATTCTCACAAGAGTTTAACATAAAAAAAAATGATCACAACTTACCCTTCGACGACGAGATCGCATGAATGTCTCTCGGGCTGCATGAGTTGCGCTACTTTCATGAGAGCAGCTTCTAGGTCCGAACGCAGAAGATTCTCACGTTGTAGGCATTCCATCATTGCCTCCTCCATGTTCTGAAGCAGCGAGATAATATAATCAATAGAAAAAGTTGTAGGGGTTGATCTGCATAATAGTACAGAAAATTCAATTTTTTTGTTTTTTATACTACGTCGGTGGCAAACAAGCATACGGCCCGCCTGATGGTAAGCAGTATCCGTAGCCTATGTACGCCTGCAACTCCAGAGGAGTTACATGCGCGTTGGCGACCCTAACCCCCTCCCGCCCCTCTTTGGTTGTTGTTGCTCGTCGTTGATTAAGTTTTTTTATTTTTAAGACAAACATAAATATCAATGCTTCTATTTAAAAAATGTGCATCAAGACGCTGCACCTTGAATTTAACTATTGTTGATATACAACCATATAATTCTTCGTTTAAATTGCTCTGATGTATTGTTGTTAGTATTTTCTGTTCATTTCTCTCTCGTGCCGTCGTTTCCCTTATTGACCAGGAATATTAAGTTACAAACCATACAAACAAATACATATAAAAAGTTTACTGTTACCAATATCTACGATGACGTAACTTCCTGTGTAGTTTGCAGTGTTCCCAGCTGTTCCACAAGTTCAGTGATCTGCACCTGACTGGATTCCAGAATATACGACTCTGGCACCGGTTCCTTCGCTATTATACCTTACCCCGTTACAATAAGGTTTACTATTACACTACGGTAATTACCTTCCTGTGCAGTTCGCAATTTTCGCAGCTGTTCCAGCATGTGCGACTCTAGCACCGGTTCCTTCGCTATTATACTTTACCCGGTTACAATAAGGTTTACTATTTATTACACTACGGCTATAATGATGATGATGATGATGACGGCTATAAGTTACCTTCCTGTGTAGTTCGCAATTTTCGCAGCTGTTATGTCTCGAGTCCAGCTGCTCCACAAGTGCTGTGATCTCCTCCTGACTGGATTCTAGCATGTGCGACTCTGGTACCGGTTCCTTCGCTATTATACTTTACCCCGTTACAATAAGGTTTACTATTACACTACTTGCATTTTTTTGACGTAACTTCCTGTGTAGTTTGCAGTTTTCCCAGCTGTTCCACAAGTTCAGTGATCTGCACCTGACTGGATTCCAGCATATACAACTCTGGCACCGGTTCCTTCGCTATTATACTTTACCCCGTTACAATAAGGTTTACTATTTATTACACTATGATAGTTACCTTCCTGTGTAGTTCGCAATTTTCGCAGTTGTTCTGTCTCGAGTCCAGCTGCTCCACAAGTTCTGTGATCTGCACCGAACTGGATTCCAGCATGTGCGACTCTGGCACCGGTTCTGTAAACAAACAACATTACTTTAGATATATAATAAGTATAATAACAGTCTCGATGAATAATTAAACGCCACATTTAACCGTGAAATATCTATGTGCACTTGCACCAGCAAACACTCCAAGTATACCAATACTTCGGACTTCAAGCCCTTCAAGGGGCCTTGAACTCTAAAGGCATTTCTCTTTTTATAACTCTTATAAATATCAATGTTAGGACCAGTGTGATCTAAAACCAACGTGTAATCGCAGTTCATTAAAAAAAAAAAACGAAAAAATATATATTATGGGACATTTCACACAAACGACCTAACCCTACAGCAAGCTTGGCTTGGTATCATTTCTAAAGCCTATATATCACTTCCAGCAGGAAACAAGCAACAACCTTCGGAGTCCAGGTCTGCGTGGAAAAACAACTCAGGCGCGTATCATCTATCAGACATGGCCTGAGAAGATCACCCAATACTTCCTTTGACTTTTGCAGCGGTTTCTAAAAGTTCATATGCCTCTTCTCTGTCTACTCAAGCTAAGTTCCAAATCCCTCTTAATATCGATGCTAACGTCCCTCTACCCCTTTAGAAAGCCAGTCACACCTTCAGATCCCCGGTCTGCGAAGACAGATAAATCTGGTGCAAAATTTATATTTGAGACACTTCATACTTACTTCCTTTAACTCTTGCAGCAGTTTCCAACAATTCTTGAGCTTCCTCTCTTAACCTTCTCAAGCTAAGCTCCAATTCCCTCTTGATATCGATGCTAACGTCCCTCTGTCCCTGCAGAAAGCCAGCCACGCCTTCAGAGTCCAGGTCCGCAAGAACAGATAGAACTGGTGCAAATTTTATCTTTGAGACACCTAATACTTACTTCCTTTTACTCTTGCAGCAGTTTCCAACAATTCTTGGGCCTCCTCCCTTAACCTTCTCAAGCTAAGCTCTCATTCCCTCTTGATATCGATGCTAACGTCCCTCTGGCCCTGCAGAAAGCCAGCCACGCCTTCAGAGTCCAGGTCCAGAAGGACAGATAGAACTGGTGCAAATTTTATCTTTGAGACACCTAATACTTACTTCCTTTAACTCTTGCAGCAGTTTCCAACAATTCTTGAGCCTCCTCTCTTAATCTTCTCAAGCTAAGCTCCAATTCCCTCTTGATATCGATGCTAACGTCCCTCTGGCCCTGCAGAAAGCCAGCCACGCCTTCAGAGTCCAGGTCCGCAAGGACAGATAAGTCTGGTGCGAAGTGAACGTGCTTGCTGCGGACGGATATGTCGAGGTTGGGCGTTGATGGGCGGGGTTCTTCGATTAGAGATGCCCTGATAAAGAAAAAGTATTTACTGAGTATTTATAGTTTTGCATCTATTTTTTTTAATTATGGTAGATAGGCCTATGACAAGTGCCATCAACAGAAAATAGAAACCATAAATCGACCATATAATGGTATATCGTGAGATGACAACCAAAATTAAATAATAACAAAAATCAATCCTATAACGGCCATAACTACTGCACTTTTTTGCATTCGAAAGAACTTCGCAGAAGTAAGCTTAGTGGTTCCAAATCGGGCACTTTTAGTGGTAAAATTTAGAAGTATTGACCATGCTACATTAGAAGGAATGCATCCTCCTTTATACCCGGAAATTAATCAAATTATATTTTGATCAATATCTAATAAACTATAAAAATATATCTTGTTTTGGCGACTAGTATGATTCAGTAACGGCTTGTAAAGGTTGAAACTTGTGGTAGGCCATCTTTTAATAAAAGCTCATATATAAATATATTTATCTGTTAAAAGGACCCAACTAAATATAATTTGCAAGAAACTGCAAGTGTCGTTCTTGGAATAGCATTATTAATTGCATAGCAAATCTCGCAGTTATAATAACTGGATTGTGAAACAATAACTAAACTATGACCTAAAGTCGCTTTTGAATTCACATTTTCATTCATGAGTTAGATAATGTAATGATCTCAAATAACGCATGACAAGTATAGGTGTACTTGTAATTTCAATCTTACGTAAAGCAATTCAGAGTTGATATTTCTTTGAAACGTTCGTAGTTGTTGCCTTTTTATTTTGTGTCAACTTAAAAGGTTACTATTGGCGGGGATCCAACAGGATATCAAATGCAGCCCCTTTTACTCACAAATAGGATATGGACAAATTTAGATTCACCTAAAGACAGAAATTGACGACCCGCGGTTTTCATTTGGACGGACAAAATCATTGATGTAAGTCAAGGTATCTGAATGTAGGTTTGTAGAACGCAAGATCTTAGTGAAAAGTTTCTTACAAAAACCTTTTTTCTACTTGTCTAAACTATAATTGCGTACTTTTCATTTATGGGCTCCCAACTCAATGATAAAAGTACTATTTTAGATGACTAGTAGAAAAAGTATTGTATACAATATTGATATAATCAAGCTTTTCAATCCCGTACCTTACTTAGGCAACTCAGCAAAACACGGTACTCCACTGAAGCTCTCTATTATGTCATGACTGTATAAAATACTATTTCGTTTGTTTCCTTGGCGAATATTTATGTGTGTTAAAATCGACGTTTTTTTACTTCTTTATAACGTTACAATGTTTTGGCTTCACGTTTGTATGTTTTATTGATAGTTAAATCCAGTTGCAACATGTGATGTCACTAGGTTAAAATCACTATTTGAATAAATATAATCGAGTAACAAATTTAGTTTGGCTAATGTCGAAACCGATAGCAAAAACAAGACATCAAATATTATATGTGAATAAGCAATCAGTGAAGTATAATAGCACGAGTCAGCAAGCTTTTGAAAAGAGATCAGCAGTCCTAAACAGATATCAGAATGTGGCTTGCGAACAAGCTAGCAACAGGTTTATACGACCAAGTTCCTCTCCTTGCCACTTCAGCGTATCATGAATCACGTTAACGTCATCTGCCGCTCCGTTGGTGGATTTAGGAACGGTAGCCACCCAAGCAAGTAAAAAAGGGTTGGTGCCCTAACATAAGTATTCATTTTTCTATACAGCTAGTATAGCGACGTGGGTACTTGCCATACCTATTAATTAAACACTTATTCCTCTAAAAGCATCCGATTCAAAGTGTTCTTATAATGTAGACTCTCTAATAAAAGAAGTTAGTAAGACGCCTGACGTCCGTTAGGTCGTTGGGTAGACGACATTTGGAAGATTGTGGGTCATGTGGGCCTTCTTCATGAGATTAGCTTATGGTGGCCATACATGGTGTGTATGGTGTTATATAGACGAACTGCTTGGATCAAGCCTGCAGCGTCATGACGATTGGACGGTAGGAAGGATGGTGCATGGCCACCATTAGGGCCGGGGTAAATGCTCATCAATGGACGATAAAATGTTGATATAATGATATTCTTAAATAAAAAACTTACTCAGGCAGCAAACGCGAGAGCAGCTCGGCGAGGACGGTGCGGTTGAGTTCATCTTCCGCGGCCGCGCAGTACGCTACTAGTTGACCGACGATTCGCTGCAGGCTTGTGGCTACGCGTTTGAAGCTGTCCCTGTAATAATTATGTTCGGTTTAGCATAAGTTATAGATGACACTGACCCGAGGCATAAAACATAAGGGATTCCTTTATGTGAGGATTAGTGTGAGATAGAAGGCACGTTGGAAGACCGATGCAGCGCTTTAAAGACTGTATTAAGCGAAACATGTCAGCATTTGAAATGAGTATATAAGGGGAAGTTTGAAAGTAGCACCGGTAGCGGAGAAGGTAAGGAGTGGCAGGTTAGCGTGGTATGGGCATTTAATGAGGAGGGATGAATGCCATATAGGAAAAAGAATGTTAGGAATGAATGTTGATGGACGGAGAGCGGATGGTAGACCCAAAAAACGATGGATGGATTGTATGAAAGAGGATATGAGAAAGAAAGGAGTGAGTGCTGAGGTGACGAAAGATAGAGGAGAATGGAAGAGAAGAACATGTTGTGCCGACCCCACATAACGTGGGATAAGGGCAGGAGGAAGAAGAACATGTCAGCATTTGAAATCGACCACCATGCCTGGGAAACCTTAGCTGAAGACGGTGATGGATGGCGCAAGCGTGTTGTGGAGTGGAGAAGGCTATGCGACCAAGCCTGGTTTAATGCGTTAGATAGCAGAAGGTGTCACAGAAAGCAAAACGGGACTGGATCCTCAGATTGAGCTTCCTCTGCCAAAAATGTGGGAGGTCGATCCTCTACAGTCACCAACCCCGTTGTCTAAACAGCAATGCTTAAATCGTCTGCAATAGACGCAAAGGCCTGTGATGATGATGATAAGTGTGAGATAGCAAAAATGAATGCGTCAAGGGTTTAACGTTGCGATTTGGCGTCTACTACAACCACGCGCTTAAAGCTGATCAGTTGATCGATTGGGTTGATATTCAATGTTGAACAAGGCGAGAGTTATGCATAGCAACCTTGCAATGAACACTATATCAGTTATAGCTCACCTTTCCTTGGTGACCTCCTCAAGGTGCCTGTTCTGGTCGAAGGTGGTGTGGCGCCGCTGCTTCCATTTGTCCGCCTCGCCGGCCTCCTCGCGCAGGCTCGACAACTGTTGACAATAAATCTAGTTTTAGCGACATCCATTCATTGACATTATTATTTAGGCTGGAGTCGTACCAATATAAATCTGCACAAACTTTTTTTTTATACTAAATCAGTGGCAAACAAGCATAAGGCCCGCCTGATGGTAAGCAGTTTTCGTAACCTATGTACGCCTGCAACTCCAGAGCCCCTAACGCTCCGCACCCTCGTTGAGCTCTGGCAACCTTACTCCATGAGTAGGGTACCCGGTTTCACTAACTGTGAAAACTGTGGAAGCGTCAAGTTTCTCTGAAAAAATACTATTATTTGTGACACTCCACACGTTGTCACGTGAACAGAGTTAGCTTAGATGGACTCTAGATAATTGTTTTTGCTCGTATAACTTTAGGTAAAATCACGGAAATCTTATCCAATGGCAATAAATAAATAAACATACATATTATGTCCGTGTTCACTGTTCACGCCTGACCTGTGATCCCACCGCAAAGATAACCAGTCCGACGCATTTGTTATACAAGAGATGTGTCATACCTATACCCCGGCACGATCGAATTGCAACTTACATAAACTATAGTCATATCAGCCCTTTATCGCCCACTGCTGAATATAGGCCTGTCTTCTAATACGCCACTTTTCCGGACCCTTATAAAAACTATACACTAGTGATATAGATTATTCCTGATTTTAACCTTTTGAACGCCACGCCTATCGTACGCGGCGAGTAATCGTGAACCTTGTCAGTACGCATGAAGGTTGATATTGGGCTGTAGCCGCGCGCGTTATATGACGTCTTTGGCGGTCAAAAGCCGGAAGCAAAATTTAGATCACAAAGGCTTATAAAAAGGCCTTTCATTCCATTTTAATTTGTTTAGAATAAAAAAAAAAACTTTTTTAACTAAAACCCACAACACCCCCAATTTCTTACCCCCTTATTCATAAACGTGTGTTAAAGTTGACAAGCCGCTAATAATCGTTTGTCCCTTGCCGGTATTGGTATGATGGAAAGGGACAAACGATTGTTATCGGCTTGTCAACTTTAGCACACGTTTATGAATAAGGGGTTAAAATGTAAAGGCGTACTATATTGTTGGTAAGTAGTTATTTGTGTGGAAGATCTTAGGAAGATGAGGTAGTATACCAACTGGAGGAAGGTTGCCAAGGATCGCGACAACTGGAGGAAGATAGTGGAGGAGGCCAAGAAACACAAAGGGTTGTAGCGCCATCGGAAGTAAATAAGAAGTAAATTATTTCGTTAATATCAAACAGGCTGCATAAGAATTTCAGCCGCAATCTTATACCATTCGACTTGTTATGTACCAACAAAATGATCGAACATAAATCAGTGTTTTGCAATAAACAGGGTATAGCACAGCGAGGAAAAGTAAACATAAATATTGTGCACTCAAGAATATATTTGTAGTTTGTTTGTGTTGGCGATACTAACAAAAATATGAAACTCTGCAAATGTAGGCTAAGTAGAATGGCGGATTTAATAACTCTTCAACAATAAGCAAGTCTTTGTATGAAACAAATGGGATTCATCCTCGAACATCAGCATTAAGAATAACTAAATCAACTGTACAGTCAAGCAATTACAATCTATAGAACCCTGTCGCTTTAACTACTAGATACTTGACACGCATCACTCAATAAGCACTGTCGTAGAAGTATTATGGCATGGTTCTATAGTGGCCTAGGAATCAAATTGGTTGACTGTACACATAAATATAGTGCCACCACACCAGAGCACCTGGTCTGGTTACATCTGTGGGCTAAATATAACCCAGGTCGTTGCGCGGTAATAAATATAATGGGTGGTGTAAGTGCTCTATTATATGCCTATTCATATACCATTACAGATGGAGGAACGATAGAAATATACGTGTAAAAATAACTACGAAGTCACGTGTGCTTCCCGTAACGCAGTTGTATATTTTTTCTGCTGTTATCTTTGTCTGTTTTCTAGTAATATCAAATGAGGTATAGGCAAAATCTAAAATACAGCGTTAAAAGAGTATAATATACAGTGTATTCCTAGCCATTGGACAAAGCCGAAATGTACATATGCATTAGGGTATTTAGAACCAGTGTACAAAGTATCGTAACAGCCCGTGTAGCGGTTTCGAAGAAATTAACAAATTACTAATTTTTACTTTGGAGCAGCCTACATGTGTTAGTAGCTCCTAAGGTAATATGCTCAAAGAATAGTATGGAACCTACTTCAACCTTTTTGATTATCTTTTTTATTTACGACGCTAATAAGCTTCTGACTTGAAAATGTCATCATTATCAAATATTTCGAACAAATTGTCAAAAACACTGCCAAAGATTAACACAGTGTGTTTCTTTTTGTTGTCGATTATTGCAAAAATCTTTTGTTCTAATTAAAAAAATATTAACGTCAGAGCATTCCTGAGAAGTAACCCTACGTGGGATTTCAGGGTTTGTCCAATGGCTAAGGTCACCCTGTATTATACTGCTACTGATGTATGGCCTTACAAAACAAAAACTTAAGATTAAATATTAAATACAACATTTTTGCTAGTATCAAAATTTGAAATACAAAATCGGATACAGAAATATGTTTACACGACCTAATTGCCAATATATAATAATGTAGTGTGTACATATTTTTGGCACTAAGTCCGTATCAATAATTAAAACCTTTACTGTATGAATCTTTCATGCGGCTTCCTCGAAGCATGAATGTAACTATAGACAAAAAATTATAAGATAATATTGACAGCACAGAGAACACAAAAGAAAAAGGTACCAATGCTATAAATCGTATACAAGTATTTTCAAAATAAATGCGTTGTAATTGTAAAGGCTATCGGTAGATTGATCTGATTAGAACTGACTGAGAATGTTTAATAATTTATTGACCGAGC
The DNA here is from genome assembly GCF_033807575.1 of Cydia pomonella. Taxonomy (NCBI): domain Eukaryota; kingdom Metazoa; phylum Arthropoda; class Insecta; order Lepidoptera; family Tortricidae; genus Cydia; species Cydia pomonella. Next base: position 1,429,258 of record NC_084718.1, on the reverse strand, counting down.
GCCGCTCCAGCTTAGGCAAAAATGATCATGAGCTACGTATTTGTATGATTTGATATGACATATATTTTTTTTACCAAATTTTTATAAAGAAAAGTAGCTACTGTATGTAATTTCATGATTTTTATAGTAATCTAAATTGTATTTTGTCATATTTAATGCATGTTAATTATAAGATGTAATGTTTTGAAAAGATGAGTCCCGCAGAGTTTCTTGCCGGTCCATATTGGGATACCCTCCTCCAATTGAGGGGGTTTTTAAAATTTTCTCGGGTCAGAGGTGTAGGGTTAGAGCCGGCGTAGCTTTATTTGACGTTCATAAGCGCATTGTAATATGCCTACTTGAATATTAAACTATCTTTATCTTTATTACTTTATGTTCGGATGTTCTCTGTAATTCGCATTTTTCAACCGATTCGTATGACATTTTGTGAGCAGGTTCGGTACTTAAATATACTTTTTCAGTCGTTTCGTTTTTTGGAAAAAATTTAAGTAGAAATTAGCATAAAGGACTTAATTGCCAGTAGGGTCTATGGAACTTGAGACCGAAGTATTTTTTATTTTATTTTTTTAAACTAATGAAGCTTAATACAAGGTCTACAACTCGCAGTGGCACTAGTTTACATTTAATAATCTATTAACATTGAAGAAAACATACCGTGATCCTCCGCAACATCACCATAGTGCTCGTCACCACACATTACGTCCCGAAGCACAGCACATATTCACTAACACAATATTTCACTAACATCTTACTTCACTTTCCTGTAGGGCTAAGATGGTCGGCTGTTTATCATTTGCCACCATGTCTGTCACGTTCTAACAAGTATGTAAGCGCGAAAGTGACGGGTATAGTGACAAGTGATAAAATGGAACCATGATACCGCCGCTGGACAACTCAAATAATAGCGAATAACTACGCGTCAAGTCTCCCTTTCTCTAATAGCTTTATAAAAATAATGCCTATTATGTCTCAATTAGACTGTGGCAGATATTTTAAAAAGGGAACTGCAGAAATATATATCTATTTGTAACACTATTATTGAGTGGCAGATAATCTTGATGCGTTGTTTTGTTCGCCACTGAACGAAACAGGCAAGTAACAACAAGATCGAATCATAAATCATATCCAATACCAAAAGAAGATCAACATCCAATAGACCGAAATACCAACTATATCTAATACAGATTAATCTCGCAAACTAATCATAAATGTTGAAATACTTTTACACGAAAATCTCCGAATTGCGAAAACCAACTATCAATCAATGAGGATACAAAGCTATAAAAACATTTCAAACAATAAAGTATACCTTGTGAACTGGGGCCAGATTTGAAGAGAGCACCATAGACATAAAAATGAAAAGATTTATAAAATTAGGTCACAACATGAAACTGATGTCGATGCTTGGTGACACATTGCGTGAGTCATCTACCCACGTAGAAGCTATGGAGAAAAAATGGAGGTAGAATCGAAATCTATCTCTCTACCACTGAATATCGAGTAGATTTACAGGAGTATTCACTTGGATTAGCAACTGTAGCTCTGGTAAGAATTCGCGTTCCGAAATTTTTGTTTATTGTTAACATAAATCGACATGACACTGGCAAATTAATAAAAAGCCATATTTAAAAAAAAATCGAGTGTCGAGAAAGAATAAAATTGTATGTAAACAATGAATTGATATTTTAACACTGATTACTATATATTTCTTGTTGTCCATTCAAATAAAAAAAAGAAATACCCACGAGGCAAAAATAAACATCCTTTTAGTTACATGTCATTTATTTTAGTGTTGTCATAGATATCAATCCCTCCATTGATATTGGTATACTCGAAGATAATAAAACACGAGTTGCACAAACTTGCCTGTTTTAAATAATTGAGCCTACTCGTCCAAAAGCCGATGAATATTGAGAATTCGAAATTGGCTTTGTACAATTATTATTATATAGATAGGTTTTTCAGTTTTGATTGTACTTAAGCTTAAACTCAATATTTAGTAACATTATTGACGTGAAGTCAAGTTATTTTACAAGACACATGTCAACTTAATTTATTTCTTTGACAAAAAACTATCAAAGTGAAGTTAACGTCCAACTTGTATGAAACTCGAAACTAATCCCATACAGCGCGTACAAAAACAAAGGCAGCTGTACAGACAGACAGAAATAGATATTAGTAAAAAAACTACGCACACAAACGGATGCACGTGTACTATTAGATCAGAAGTATCTACACAATTTTGAGCTTTAGTCCCTTGAGTTAAGGTTCAGTGTGTGTGTTGTTGGTGGCGTTCAATTGTTTTTAAACACAATGACGTAGTACTAGAGGGGGCAATGCCTGTGGGAAAAAGGTTAAATAAAGTTGGTTTATAGGGTCATTGAAGACTAGTTTGGTATTGCTTTGAAGTACTGTAAAATACATCTTACATATTTTCTATGTATGTTTTTCTTATACATACGTATTTTGTTTGTTCGTGATTGTGTTTACGAATATAATATTTATATTTAATTCTATTCTGTCTTCCAGACTTTTTTCAAAGTGTTTATAAATGTACAATCCCTGCCAAAAATGGTTAGAAAAAATCTATGGAGCCACTTTGAACAACTTTATAAATAATATAGTTTTTGAGTTAAATGTAATGTTTTTAATAATAACAATTTGCGAAATTTCATTTTTCATAATTTGAATTGCATAATTTTGATATGCAGAAATTATGATTTGGTATAAAAACAAATACAATAAAAACGAATTGCATAATTTCGAAAGTAATTATAGTTTAGTAGCATAGTAATGTATTTGCATAACAGGCAACCAGTATAATGTTCACTCTGTATACTATTTTATACTCAGAACGTTTTTTATTCATGAAAACCAACAGCATAATGTTGAAGGTGTGGTTTCACAATCAAACCACGGCAAATGGTTCATAAACTTTATTTGATTGAGTTTGCTGAAAGTTTAACAACACTGAATTACTAATTAATAAAAAAACTTAAACATTATATTTGCATGGAACATAATCGATTTTTCTAAGCGTCAAACTTACCTACATCCGTACTTTACATCTTTCGACATATATCATTTTACCGCAAAGCAGCGGCCAGTGTGAGTTGGAACCTCTGTGGTTCCTAAGGGATTCAGATAAACTTCATATAAACGCCTAGTGAAAATGAACAAGCAAAAATACAATTTCCGAGACATATGGTTCTGCCCATATGGTCGCAGTTCTACCTAACACTCCTCCTCGCTTCGCTCGTCGTCGTACCTAACGGCGACCAGCTTTAAAGTTGAATAGGTAGATTGTTGTATAATTTAATAGTTTGATTGACACCAAGTATATCATAGAACACTATGTCACCATTCGTTAAAATTTTGTACTATATTTTAATTATTATACGAAATGTATGTTATAACAAGTAAAATTATTCCTAAGGATTGTTATGAAGAATGTTTTTATGATTATAGAGCATTCTGTCATTAAATTAGTATGACTAACAACTTTATATGTTTTGTTTTTATACATAATGTTTATTATGAGTTTCAATAGTAGTTAAATGAAATTATGCTAAAAGTTTGTATTAAAATTGAACGGCACCCCTCGTTCAACATTTTACCACTTTGGACACACATTTTAACACTTTGGTAGTGTCTCTCGCGCAAACTATTCAGTTTAGAAAAAAATGATATTAGAAACCTAAATATCATTTTTGAAGACCTATCCATAGATACCCCACACGTATGGGTTTGATGAAAAAAGATTTTTTGAGTTTCAGTTCTAAGTATTGGGAACCCCCAAAATTTATTGTTTTTTTTTTTTCTATTTTTGTGTGAAAATCTTAATGCGGTTCATAGAATACATCCACTTACTAAGTTTGAACAGTACAGCTCTTATAGTTTCGGAAAAAAGTGGCTGTGACAGAATCGGACAGACAGACGGACATGACGAATCTAAAAACCAAATCAGTTGGACAATTTCGAGCAATCTCTCATTTTTGTACAGTCAGCGTCAAATACTTTGTAGCAGTCAAAGTGGCCAAATAGTTCGGTACACCATACTAAATATATGGTGTACCGAACTATTTGGCTACTATGGTTGCTACAAAGTATTTGACGCTGACTGTATCAAGGATATAAAAACAAGGTTTAGTTTAGTTCATAGATAAGGACCCAACCCTAAGAATCTTCGCTGTACTTTTATTATCGTGTTCGCACATGTCCGCCTCATTCACACTTGTTCTCAGTTGGTCCGGCGCAGCAGATGCATTTCTACGAACCTGCTACGGCTGCTGGGAGAAAACGACATAAATAGTACAGATACTGTGTTTTGAAACTGGATCTTATTTCCAGACACTCCTTGCACTTCCACTATAGATACTGTGTTTTGAAACTAAATCTAATTTCGAGACATTATTGGATGATTCATTACAGCCTGGTTGTGTATAAACTAAGTTATAAGAGTAAACATAAGAACGAGGACATACACCTTGTCATGTCATCTCAGGCGCAAATAAATAATACATTTCTGAGGGATCTTATTTATTCCTTTAAAAGCAATGTGGAAGAGATCGCTTTTTAGCGATAAGACCGCCTGTTATCTGCCTCTACCTCTACATTTAATGAATTGTTTCTTTTCTTGTATCTTTTTACCGAGGTGTGCCAATAAAGAGTATTCTATCTATCTATACAGTGTGTCCCTAGCCATTGGACAAAGCCGAAATGTACATATGCATTAGGGTATTTAGAACCAGTGTACAAAGTATCATAACAGCCGGTGTAGCGGTTTCGAAGAAATTAACAAATTACCAATTTTTACTTTGGAGCAGTCTGTATGTGTTAGTAGCTCCTAGGGTAATATACTCAAAGAATAGTATGGGACCTTCTTCAACCTTTTTGATTATCTTTTTTATGACACAAATAAGCCTCTGACTTTTGAAAAATGACATTATCAAATATTTCGAACAAATTGTCAAAAACACTGCCAAAGATTAACACAGTGTGTTTCTTTTTGTTGTCGATTACTGCAAATAACTTTTGTTCGAAAAAAATATTTTTTTATTTTTGTTCTAATTAAAAAAATATTAACGTCAGAGCATTCCTGAGAAGTAACCCTACGTGGGATTTTAGGGTTTCTCCAATGGCTAAGGTCACCCTGTATAAGGGCCGGTACAGACGGACTGCAACTCGACTGCAACTTGTATGGGAACTGCACGTCGACGTTGCAGTTGGGGTGCAGTCGGCATGCAGTTCCCATACAAGTTGCAGTCCGTCTGTACCGGCCCTAAGTAAACATGCTTTTTATTGTTACCGTCTTGATTGTCACAATCTGTCGATTTATGGAATTGTAGATTACCAAGGGGAATGGATTATAAGATCCAATGGCCTCTATATCCACAACAATCATTTCACAGGCAGTTTGCATGATTACATTGCTACACTGTTGACTACTTCGTAAAATTTCGTCATGCGAACAACTTAATACAAGAATTTCCTACAAAATATTTAAAATTCCCTAGAGTATAGTTTCTCCCGAACGGGAAGATGATAGGCCTATCAACAGGTCATCAACCGCCGTCGGATGAATGAATAAACAGTCTAGTGTACGCTCGTACTACGGAGTATTATTGTTTTAACAAATCATAACTTCTTTATGTTTATGACCTTCATTTACTTGATTATGTGATGTATGTTGTTATCGATAACGAATCAGCATATTACAATCATTATGAAAAATGGTTTTACCATAAAAAAATAGACTCCGTTGGTTAGGCCACCTTGAGAGAATGGACGAAGATCGGAACGTGAAAAGTGCGTACCTGGGTCGCCTAGCAGGAAGACGTCCTATCGGACGCCCTAGGTATCGCTGGAGCGACATGGTGGAGGCGGATCTGCGCGAGCTTCGAGTCGACAATTGGCGAGAGGTCGCACAGGACCGAAAAAAGTGGCGCTGTCTTGTGTCGGAGGCCAAGTCTCATTTTGGGTCGCTGAGCCAACGGAGTAAGTAAGTAGTATAAAAAAATAGAGAAAATAAAATCTAAAAATGCGGCGCTAGTTCGCGCGTAGTGAATTTGATTTTGCGCTAGTTTATTTTATAAGGTCGTATGCAGCATAACGGGTTTTATTGTTTGCAGTAAAAGAACAAGAATGAATCGCAAAATCACAACTACAGTATTGAAGTGTATGATTAGACTAATCTACATGTGAAACATGTATTTCATACAATTTTTTATTTTTTTTATTCTTTGACATTTGGAGAACCTTTACACCTCCAAATCTTATTAATGTCATTATTATTGTGTATTATTATTTTTCTCAAAACTTAATGTATTAACCGTGGAGACTATACGTCTCCGTCATATATAATATATTTGACTTGGTACATACTAGTTATGTATTCTGTAGCATTAGTTTATGAGACTGCTAGTTTAACAGTCCAGACGCGGTTTATTTATTTAGTATAAATTTTATTTTGACACTTGGAGAGACTTTACACCTCCAAATTTTATTAGTTTTAGTACTCTGACATTGGGGACCTTTTACATCTCCAGATTTAATGTGTTTTTAACCATAGAGACTATACATCTGTATTGTATTGTAGTAATTATTTATTATTTTAAGATTATTATAATGTAATGTTTACCCAGGTATTGGCTGTTGTATTTATAAATGTTGTTATTAATTTTTCATGTCACTATATGATGTTACTATAAATGTTGTATTGACTTGTAAAAGAGCCCTTGAGGCCTACTTGTAGAATAAATTTTTGAATTTTGAATACAAGGATAATTTAGAGCCTAGAACTGGTACTGCATGCCCGTCCAATGAAAATGTTTGTTTAAAAAGAGGCATCTTTAATACGATTTTCTCGGCTATAACAGTTTACCAATCGTGTATTGGCAACTACAGAAATAAATTCGATGCCATGAATAACCAATCCAACAATCGGCCAAAATTTTCTTGGGCGAGTTGGGGCGGCGGTTGAGGGAGAGGTGTCATGACCCTCGTTCCGGGTCATTCCTGATGCAGAGGCTGTCTATCGCGATTCAGCGTGGCAACGCGGCGAGCGTGATGGGCACCTTTACGCCTGGGAGGGCTCGGATTTAGGCTTTGGCTTTGATTAGTTTTTGTATTTGTGTCTTTCTTTTTGTTTACTTTTACTTCTATTTAGTTTATAGTCCATTTTAATGTTTTTTTTAGAGTAATTAAGAATGTAATAGTTTTTGTATTGAAATAAATTAATAAAAAATGATTAACTAATTGAAATAATTATAAGTTAGAATAAAAAACACCTTAGTAAATCCAACAAACAATACAATGAGTTTTGTAATTGCTAAGATAAATAAAAATACCCTACGCCAAAATGTACAATGCGTCGTCTTAAATATTAATAAAATAATATACGTACCTACTCATTAAATACGTAGGCACATTGTTATATTAATTACACTGTACTATAACGTTAAAAAATATATACTTGTAAAAGTATGTACAATCAAGCGATTGTACGTTATCAACTCTATCATCGCCATAGCCGCTAAATGAAGTGGCGCCCAACTTAATCATAATCATAAACTGAATAGCACTTAACTGTCAAATAGCCAGTGCAGCAAATGAACTATAAGGGTTATTGTGATTTACAATGTAGTGCTATAATTAAAATATTTCTTTATTTTACCTCTTGTCTATGTATGACAAAGATTCTGATCAGAGTATTTGTCTAGTCATTTTGAGTTTTTTTCGACCTGGATTTCTTCTGATCTATACAGCATAACCGAGATTATAACCCACGATGTTTACTTTGTTTATTTCATAATGATAAATTGCAGTATAAATTATTCTTATGTTAATCTATATGATTTTATATTATGATCGTCAATAATTTGGCATATAAAAGTTTAGTGGAGTGGGTCCTGTAAAAACATATCTTCTTTAGTTTATAGTTATAAAACATATTACAACTGCTACACCAACTCACAAAAACAAAGCATTTTTGTATTATAAATTAATGCATTAAAAATACACATTAAGGTACATTTATTTATTTAATCTTTATTGCACAATACATGAAGGTACAAATGGCGGACTTAATGCCTTAAGGCATTCTCTACCAGTCAACCAATGGGTTAAACCAGAAAGATTAAGTAGGTGCAGTGTCTTTTAAAGTAAATGAATTTGTAACCGAGACTATATATGAATATAAACTATATGTATATTGATAAACTTACACATATACTTAATACAAATAAACATACATATATGTATTAATACATACATAATTATACCAAGTGTGAATCATTAAGTTGATGAAGAAGAAAGTTTGTCAAGGAAATACTTGCGCAACATGCGCTTGAATGTGAATTTGGTCTGCGCTTGTACAGACCAAATTCACATTCAACATTCAGAGTACATTATTATCTTAATTACATCAATGTTTAACACAAAATATAATCAAGTGATTGTGCGTAATCAACTCGCTAACTTAATCGAGTGGTGCTCAAATCAATCATAATCATTAAACTGAAGAGCACTAAACGCCATCGTCAAGTTAGCCACCGCAAATCAACAATAAGGGTTATTATGATTTATTATGCAGTGCTATAATAAATGATTTATTTAATGCAGTGAGCTTTTGTATCAATTATTCTGTGCGAGGGGAGTTGAGAAGGGAGCTTTCTGCTTTGTGTAAGCTTTGAGATATTCTTATTAGAATTACGGCCCGATTCTAAGAATGAGATACGATACCGATAATTCTGGTTTAGATAAGTTTTCATTTAGATATTGTTTTTATGTCGTATAATTGACAGAAACAGCTCGATTCGGGCAGCCAATGTTACTTTGACGATAGATATATCGTAGATAGATCGTATTGAGATCACAGCGGAATCGAAATAAACGTCAATTTTGACATGTCGTCATCTTTTAAAGATCTTAAACGTCTCTTAATCATTCTTCGAATAGGGCCGTTATTGTAGATGTTGGTGGGATTTCGTGTTATAGTGTAAATCTGACATAAAACGCAATTTTCTATCGCTCAAGTACATTATTTTAGGTATTTATCTGAATGAAGTGTGCATATAATATCAAAAATATGTACAATTTGTAGACACCAAATTCGGTTATTTTCATGCCTACAGAGGGACATATTTTTATTTGTAAATTGATCACAACTGAAAATAATAATAAACCCAGGATTTTTTGTGTTGATCCGCCGTTTAAAAATCAGTTTTAAGACTATTTTTATATATAAAAAAGTTACTTTCTGACACAAAATGTATTGAAACGACAAAAGTTTCTAAATTTACTTCTAAGCATCAGCGTACAAAACCATATGGAAAGAAAAATAAACAGAAACCAAACTGTCACATTCCTATAACGACACGAAAACAAAACCTACAAAACACCACATATTCGAAAACCAAATTTCCCATTAACGAAAACCGTTTCGAACGAATTCAAAAACAACTGACAATCACAGAGCCAAAAACACACCAATCACCGGTTAAATTAAAAACCGTCACTTCTCACTGTCCAATTGTAAACCTTGTTCGTATGTGGATACGTCACAAGTCCGTATGACGTCTTAACAGACGTGCGTCACGATAGCCGGTCGCGTAGAGACTGAGGATGCTATGTTTATAGTAATGTTTTTTTCTGATGGTATCCTGTGGGTTTAGACAGTGCAGAGGGGAACAGAAGGGGAGATTGTAATAAGGTGAAGCTTTTATATTGAGCGCGAAAATGTACTAGGGGTAACTTTATATGTACTGATTGTACTTTCGCGTGAGAAAGATAGGTAATTTTGATTTAGTTAAAAAAGAAAAATAATTTTATAATAATTGTTTTTTATTTTTTTTATTTTAAGGTTGTCTGGAAGAGATCGCTTTTTAGCGATAAGCCCGCCTGTTGTTACCTAGTTCAATTTTCCTTTAAAATTCATTTGTAGTTTTACATGTATGTAAAATGTATAATTGTTGGTGTAATAAAGAATGTTTACTTACTTACTTACTTTATAATCATTTATTATTGTTATTAATGATGATCTGAATAATATGATAAAAAGATGTCCCATTTTTTTGACGACCGGTTTGGCCTAGTGGGTAGTGACCCTGCCTATAAAGCCGATGGTCCCGGGTTCAAATCTTGGTAAGGGCATTCGTGTGATGAGCATGGATATTTGCTCCTGAGTCATGGATGTTTTCTATGTATTTAAGTATTTATAAATATTGATATATTATATATATATCGTTGTCTAAGTACCCTCAACACAAGCCTTATTGAGCTTACTGTGGGACTTAGTCAATTTGTGTAATAATGTCCTATAATATTTATTTATTCAAAACTCATTGTAGGTATTAACGCACTAATGCGTCATTTCAATTTCAATTTCAATTTATTTATTTGCAACCAAGTACAAAACACATACAACTTAATGCTAGGTGTACAGTACGTGGACCCTGATAGGGCGCAGCAAAACCTTATAGACTACATGAAACTAATTTTAATCTTATGGTATATAATGGCTATTAAAATATAATTACAATTCGAACTATTCCATAATTTAATAAACATTCCATAAAAGTATTTCATAAAAAAATAATTGATTGACAAAGAAAATACAAATAAAAATAAAATAAAAACGCTATTATAGTCATAGTTACACTGCATTGGAAAAAATAATAATCATAGCATCAATAAAATTAAATAAATAACAAAATTAATGAAAAATAACAAAAAAAATATTAATAATAATTAAAAAAAAAAAATCAGAATAATAAACTTTGGAATGAGAGGCGGACATATTTGAAAACGAGATCATTAAAATCAAAAAGTAATGGGTAAATTTAGGTATTCATTTACACTATAAAAGGACTTTTCTATTAAATATGATTTTAATCTTTTAATAAACTTATTAGTGTTGTGCTCATTTTTTATATCAGTAGGTAATTTGTTAAAGATCTGTATTGACATTGAATAAGGCCCATTTCTATGCATCATTAATTTTGATGATGTTTGACGCAAATTATTTTTGTAGCGCGATTCATATCGAAGAGGCCCATCTCCAAGAGTTGTGTAGAGTTCGGGATATTTTTTTACGAACTTACACGATTCCAGTAAGTAAATACCCGCTAAAGTTAAGATTCTGAGACTTTGAAAGTGGAGCTTACAACTGCCGTTTTGCTTAATGTTTTTAATTATTCGGACGCATTTCTTTTGCAAAATAAATATTTCTTGTACGTTGGGACTGTTCCCCCACAACGTCACTCCATATGAAAGCCATGCATGAGCATAGGAATAGTATGCTGTCATTGCTGTCTGGATATTGGTCGCCTTTTTAAGCTCTCGTAGGGCGTATACAAATTGGCTCAACTTGGTTTTTATTTTTTGTATGTGATCTTTCCAGTCTATATTGGTATCTATATTTATTCCGAGTAAGGAGAACGTGGGAACGCAATCTATATGAGTATTATTGAAAGAAAAATTTATATTTAATTCTAATTTCTGGCGGGGTCTGAACTGCATAATCTTTGTTTTAGTAAAGTTTATTTCTAGGTTTGAAATAATAAACGCGACGGTTGCCTAATGCCTACAGTATGACTAATGACTAAGTATAAATTAAAAACTGTACCTACTGTTATTATAACCAATGCGCCCAAGCTTACATATTTCAGTTCAGTATTAAGTAGCCATGTTATTTTTTAAGCTACCACGCATTCAGTCTTACTTGGGACACATGGCAGGTGGTTACAGAGCCCACTGTCACAACACATCTGTTTTATTTTATTTATGAACTATGCCAGCTGAAAGGAGATGATTGACTTACATTATTTGACAAGGATATTTTGTAACAAGTGTAATAACAGATGCCATACTACTTCACTGAAATACCTACTAATAATAAACTATTAGGTTACTTAGGACCCGGGTATGTCCTTAAACTACGTCCACAAGAGAGGTATGGGCATTGTGAATGTCATCTCGCTCTGTGTGGTAGGGCACAGCACAGCGGATGTCATTCCAGATCTAGAGCAGAGCCCAACTGGGGAAGTACCTCCACCTTACAGAAAATCGCAGCCAAATAACACTAGACCCTACTCATAGTGTTGTGTTCCTGCCGGTGAGTAAGGTTGCCAGAGCTCAACGAGGGTGGGAGGGGGTTAGGGTCGGCAACGCGCATGTAACTCCTCTGGAATTGCAGGCGTACATAGGCTACGGATACTGCTAACCATCAGGCGGGCCGTATGCTTGTTTGCCACCGACGTACTATAAAAAAAAAAACTTAATTTAACGAACCGAATGTCTCAATTTTAGCTTGGGTAAAAAAAAAAAAGGTTGATATGTCCGGTTGTTCGCTTTTACAGTTCGCATTTCTCAACCGATTCTCGTGAAATTTTGTGAGCAAGTTCTATAGCCTCCTAAGACCCTGAGTACAATTTTTTGTACATATTCCAAAATCTATTTTGAACATTTATTATGTAACTAAGGGTTCCAAATTCAAAAACAAAACAATCAATCAAAATGCCGGGGCTATGGTAATGATGATAGTTAATAAAAACTATCCCATGTCCTTTCCCGGGTATCAAAATATCTCCATGCCAAATCTCATTAAAATCGGTTCAGCGGTTTAAGCGTGAAGTGGTAACAGACAGACAGAGTTACTTTTGCTTTAATAATATTAGTAGGGATTTGACAACCCTGATAATGGTCAAAGCGCAGATCCGCAACCAACCATCTATCATTCCAATTCCATGAAATTATGTTTTGTGGTCACTCAATTGTCAAACGTCAACATTTGACAATCAGAGTTATCGCGTAATGTATGGGAGGCGTACAGCACCATCTCATATTGCTATCAAATTCGAAGCACAAGTGTCTTATAAGACTTAAATATGTAATTCAATCCTTACCTAACTCAATCCATGTATATGCTAATACCTATAAAGAAATACTTTTCTAGTAAACCAGCCAAAAATCACCAGCATATCTTATACCTTTAAACGAGCAATTCTTGTATATATATTCGAAGCACAAGTGTCTTATAAGACTTAAATAATTCAATCCTTACCTAACTCAATCCATGTATATGCTAATACCTTTAAAGAAATACTTTTCTAGTCAACCAGCCAAAAATCACCAGCATATCTTATACCTTTAAACGAGCAATTCTTGTATGTATATTCGAAGCACAAGTGTCTTATAAGACTTAAATAATTCAATCCTTACCTAACTCAATCCATGTATATGCTAATACCTTTAAAGAAATACTTTTCTAGTAAACCAGCCAAAAATCACCAGCATATCTTATACCTTTAAACGAGCAATTCTTGTATATATATTCGAAGCACAAGTGTCTTATAAGACTTAAATAATTCAATCCTTACCTAACTCAATCCATGTATATGCTAATACCTTTAAAGAAATACTTTTCTAGTCAACCAGCCAAAAATCACCAGCATATCTTATACCTTTAAACGAGCAATTCTTGTATATATATTCGAAGCACAAGTGTCTTATAAGACTTAAATAATTCAATCCTTACCTAACTCAATCCATGTATATGCTAATACCTTTAAAGAAATACTTTTCTAGTCAACCAGCCAAAAATCACCAGCATATTCTTCCAAAGCCGTCATCAATCTTCCCAAATCGCACACCCCTGTTTTCCCCCTGCTCCCGATTTAGCTGACATCCTGCCTCACAATCACGCACTTTCCTCCCGCAACTAATTAAAAGATTAAACAACGCTTCAGATTCAAAACGACGTAAAACCGCCATCAGATATACCGGAACGGCCAAGGTGCTCATAAATATCTGAACGTGCACTTTAACGTCTTGAAAATTGAGGCTTTTTTGAGACATCTGTGAACATCTTGGCCGCCTGTACAAAAAGCAATCACAGCTGACCATTGATGATTTTTATGCCCTTGGAATAAGGTTTACGTATTGTCAATTAACAGTGAAGACATACTGACATAATTGACTGATCTTTTGTGAATCTTATTACAAAGATGTAAGGCCTATCTCACCTATCTGATAATCAGTTATTGAGGCTAGTACTAGTGACATGTGATCTTTGGGTATGGGAGTGTTGTGTTGTGATGATGATTCTTTGTGGGTGGGTTTATGCAGACTTGGTAATTTAATTGATGATTTTCAACTGAGGATGAGGCGTAGAAGAAAGGATAAGAAATGACAGATACGGGCACCGACTTTAATTGCTGAGCCCTCTACGGTTCACGTTAATCGTAAAGTGAACCCCACGTGGTAATAAATAAAATAAAAGTTTAGTAATTTTTTGATGGCTACCATTTCTTTCCGCACCAAAATACAGGTTAATCCTAATCAACCTTAAACAAGTTTTTTTAATTATTTTTTAATGGCATTTGAATATTTATCTTTTACCTAACATGTGTTCCATATGTATTTCGACATTTTCAACGTAAGTAGATTATAAAATAGTTATAAGGCCTAACCTTAAATGTACGAGGCATTAATAAAATAGTCCTTAAATTCAATGAGCGCAGGTAAGGGGACAAATAGAAGGAAGTGATGGCTGGAACAACATTGTTAAACTGTTAACTGCTTATTTAGACATTTAGTTCATAACAAAAATGCCTATATTCATCTAGACTTTAAGTGGCAGTTTCTAGAGTAAGACCAAGATAAGTTGGCGGCGATTTTGATAGCCCAAACGGTGCAAGTGTCAATCAATCAATCAATATTTTTATTTGTTAGACATAGGTACATAGATGTTACAACTTAGTACTTATTAGTTATCACTATGTCTTACCAGCATTAGGTGTACAAATTTTGTTTTGTGTTGGTAATTTTAACAATAAATTGCATGCTTAAATCTTACCTTATTCTAAACACTATAAATTTTAGTATTGAATTAAATTAAATTAATGTATTGTCTCTTTTATATTCATCAATGGAGTAATACGCTTTGTTTGATAAGAATGAAAACGGACTTTTTTTTTAAAGTCTTATATTTTCTGTTTTTAAAATGGCATTGGGTAAAATATTGAAAATTTTCGAAGCCATTCCAAAAACACTTTTAGATAAAAATTCCGTTTTAAATGAGATGGTATTGCTAATCTTCCCTTGTTGACGTACGGTCGCGGAAATTGATTCTTTAGCAACTTGCGGTTCAAGTAAATTTGGCTGTACATGCTTATGGTAAGAGCTGTCCATTGTAACGTGACACGTTAACTGCTAAAGAATCAATTTCCTCGACTGTACACTATTAAAGCTTTGTCACTTCACTGTCAGCTTTGTACACTATTAAAGTGTCAAGTAAACGTGATAATTTCAAAGAAGTTTGACGTTTAAAAATACCTCGTGCACCGTCTAGGCTATCAAAATCACTGCAAATTTATCTTGGTTTCACTCTATCACAAGTCTTATGTTCAAATTGATTGACTAAATCACCATGGGTCATAGTCATACACCGGGTCTTCAATATTCTAATTTATCTTTTTTATTATTAAGTTAAAAACATTGGTAATACAAATAACTTCCTATAATATAGTTGTTCCTGTAAGCTATGTATACAATGTGCCCGCGAGGAAACGGAAAAAAATTAACCATGTATTCCTGAGGTCATAAGAACGAGAATAACATAAAAATTTAAGTCAATTCCGCCAAAAAAAAAAACATAATAAATACATGTTTTTGGGAAATGTATGGATTTATAATTGAATTGGTACTTTTTTTTCGTAAAAAATAGTCTGTCAATTAGGACGTCTAGACTAGTTCCCATAGTGGCGCCATCGCCATCATAAAGGCGTTATGCACTGAAACACAATAAAAAAAAAAAAATTTTTTTTTTAATATTAACTCTGAGACTAGGCGTTTTTAAGTTTTTATGACAATTTTGTCTCTAAATACGATCCGGAATATACTGTTAAAATCTTTCCGTTTCCTCGCGGGCACCGTGTATAGTACTTATTTCTATACGTTCTTGAAGAAAATGTAATTTTGGCTTGCCTTCCGATTTGAATAACGTCTCGCTACTGTTACTTCGTTAGAAATTCAAAATTATAACCTTAAAACAACCGTTTATCGTTCCTAAAAACGTGACACACTAATCATCGTATGCATAAAATTAAATTAGTACGCGGAAGCGCCATAACCGAGTGCAGAGCAGAAGGAAATCGTCCCGTTAGACGTTAACGTGCAGTTACGTCCAACGTAAACAGAGGTGTCGTAATATTTACGGGGACGGGTGAATGGCTCCAAATAAAGATTTGAACATGGCAGGAACTTGGTTACTATTTTGACGAAAAATCATAGAAAAAAATCGGACAAGTGCGAGTCGGACTCGCCCACCGAGGGTTCCGTACTTTTTAGTATTTGTTGTTATAGCGGCAACAGAAATACATCATCTGTGAAAATTTCAACTTTCTAGCTATCACGGCTCATGAGATACAGCCTGGTGACAGACGGACGGACGGACGGACGGACGGACAGCAGAGTCTCAGTAATAGGGTCCCGTTTGACCCTTTGGGTTCGGAACCCTAAAAGCTGTTACGTGAAAACTGTGTAAGGGATAGTAGAACTCCACACAACACTGCGAAATTATGACAAAATATCCCATCGGATGCTGTGATTATTTTGTACTTATACAGCAATATATTAATGGAAAACAACCCTACCATTTAACTTAGTAAACCTTATCAAAATGGTGAACAGGATTATTTTATCAACTTCAAATGGAGCATTGGTCCCTATAAGTGTTTTAAGTTCCACACCATGTGTTCCCATCATTATCAATTAAGGTCTACGACCCTTTCTAACGTCTCTCGATGATTAAATAATTACTACTGATTATGCACTTCCTCGAAATCAAGTACAAAGGGGCATCGGCGAAGTAGTTGAACGAGGAGGAAGTCAAGGATATAAAAGCATACACAATTATATTACATGTTAAGGAAAATATTGTCAATAAATTTATAATAATAATAGTACATTACGATACAAGTGCGAAAAATAGGAAATACGAAACGACTGGCGATAAATTAAAACACGAGTTGTTAATTACCTATTCGCACATGTATCGTACAAAGTTTTACAGTACTTACATATGGCCCTTTAAAATCTTTAAATGTTCGACACATTAACGTAATATGTTAATTTTCGCACTAGTGCGGTAAAATAGCACCATATGTACTGTAAAATAAATTAGAGTTGGCACAGTGGTAGTTATCAGCCACAGGGTAGAAAGCGGTATACACTTCTCGACACCCCTGAGCCGCTCACACCGGTGTTGTTCCTGGTCGTCTTCACGACGGCAGTTTCGGGGGCATCTAGTGGGCGGTCAATGCCTGCCTTGATAACTAGTGAAAACATTGTTATGGCAGGTGTTCGGACGTCTTTGCAATAACCCAGTCTTATTGTCCACCCAAACGTCAATCTATAGACCGTTATACTGTTCACTTTTTCTACAATAGTCCCAATGCCTGCTGCGATCCGTTCATGGGTGTCTATTGTTACGCCTGTGAACGGGTTCCAGCAGGCGTTCTAAATGACATTGTTGGATCACAACATGACAAACATGTTGTGTTGGATCTATATCCCCACGCAAGCCAATCAAAAGACCGTGATTTATAGGCCCGTGAAATCCAAGGAAATATAATAAATTAATAATCGACTGTCTAGCAGTGGGAAACTAAAATCGACTACACTTCGTCTTAACAGAAGGTAAGCTATCTTGACGTGCCTTTTTATTGAATAACGCTTTTTAAAAATTAAATTTTAAAATGACCAATGCTAAAATAACGAAGCAATTATAGTAATGTATTACTATACATATGAACAACCTCCCCCCACCTCTTCGTCTTAACATGTCCTAAACAAGGCAAATTTACTTTAATACTCTAGTTTTACTAGCTACTTATTATTTTCTCATTTTTTTTTGGAATTAAATTTTCGTTTTTATTCTATTTAAATTAAGTGTAAGTTAATTCTGTAAATAAACAAAGTAATATTTATACAAGTAAGTATGTACTTAGCAGTCGTCTTGTGTCACCGCCTCAATTCGGGCAGGCTGAAAACCAGCGGTGAAACCGCGAAGTAAAGGCGGGGCTTCCAGCAGTAGCTGAGACTGTCCAATTGTCACATAGGCAAATGTAATTGGATCTTAATTTTATACATATAATTTCTAGATTAAGTATAAGTAGCTTAAGTGTGTAATAGTACATTACTATGTATAAGCGTTATAAACATCACTGAGGTTTTTAAAATGTTATGAGCACAACGCCGTTGGATTAAAAACGTATGCAGATCATTTCCACCTCCTCACTTCACCCGTTTTGCCACTTCAGTTGCTGGATGTTCAATTGTGCGTTGGTTTAAACTTCCACAATTTTCGCAACTTATTCAAAGTAAACGACCCACCTTGGCGTACACTAACATTATTTTCTCTTTATGTTTCGAACGTAATGTTCTTGGACGCAAAATCCAGGATACGTATAAAGTACTAACTGTTTCATAATAAATACCTGAAGGTGATTTCATAACCCAAACAATGATAAATTAGTACGTCATAAACCAAAAACAAACTTTATTTATAACGGTGATTATCTATATTTTAACATCATTCATCTTTGGAATGAATAATAAAATACTTTATGGCGTTATATTTTAGGAGACTTCAGTTCGTTCATTAAAGTTTATACTCAAAAAGGCGGTTAAATATATGGCATAGATAGAGAATAACAATCACAGATAAATATGTGGTTTGATTCCACGCTTAATAGTACATTACGATACAAGTGCGAAAAATAGGAAATTCGAAACGAGTGGCGATAAATTAAAACACGACCGAAGGGAGTGTTTTAAATCGACACGAGTAGCGAATTACCTATTCGCACATGTATCGTACAACGTTTTACAGTACATATGGCCCTTTAAATGTTCGACACAGTAACGTAATATGCTACTTCTCGCACTAGTGCTATAAAGTAGCCCCATATGTACTGTAATAGAGATTTATATATCTGTTTCTGCCTTAGGTACTGGTTTTTCCAACTTAGCCCTAGCTACTTAAACAAAAGTGTGTTTTGTAAAAGAATTCTAAATAGCAAAATCTCAACTTTGCACCGTCCCACCTCCAACGGACTAATGTAAAAGCGGGCGCAGCGGCGGAAAGCGCCGAAATTTCGAAACGTAATAAATATAAGAGCCTCGGTAGAGAGTACCATTTTGTACCATTTGGCGTTGAAACTCTTGGTCCATGGGGTCCCAGCGCGCACAAGTTTTTTGGAGAAATCGCGAAACGTCTGGTTGACGTAACTGGTGACCGAAGAGCTGGCGGCTTCCTCGCACAACGTATCAGTATTGCGATACAACGAGGAAATGCCGCCAGCATCCTTGGTACAATGCCTCAAGGGCCTATTTTAAATATAAGCTAGTCATATTAATCATCTGTATATATCCATTATGTATATTGTTATTGTCAATAAATATTTTAGTATTATTATCTCTTTATTTTTCATGGGTCTTGGGTTAGGCATTTTATAATATGAATACAAAAGTAAAATCCAAAAAATACATACAAAAAGAAAACAAAATACATGTAAACACTATAGAAATCCTAACCTAGGGTGCCGCCAGCAGCGGGGCAGGGCCCAAGCTGTCGGTGGTCAGGGCCGCAGAGAGAGGAACCGCCGGGCTATCTGCGCCGTGTCCAAGATCACCGCCTTCTGCATCTGACCCTTGATCCAACCACCTAGGGAGTCTCTCTAGGTGTTGGTCGAGAATCTTCGCTATGAGACCGTTCGCTAAAACTACTATCGGGACAGTGATCGCCGAATCAACATACCACATGACGGTTATCTCGTGAGCCAAGTCTAGGTACTTGCTGGACTTGTCCTTCTCGGCTTTCACGAGATTCTCATCATGGGGGATGGTGATGTCGACGAGCACGGCCCGGCGTTGCGATCGATCTGTCAGCACGATGTCGGGCTTATTGGCTACAATATTAGTATTATAATTAATAAAAAGATTTAGTATGTTTGGTCTTCAAACTAAAGTCAACGATCCCACGAAAAGGAAGAGGAGAGCCTAATATCATAAAATCCGACCTAGGACAAGGAAGCGGGAAAGCCGAACGCCTAGCCGGAGTACTCCTATGGGCAGTCGTCATCAGTTATATCGAAATGACCAAGGTGTTCACTAATAATGTCCTATAATATTTATTTATTTATTTATTTATGTTGCGATATTTTTGAGTGCCGTGGCCGCTCCGGTATATCTGATGGCGACTGGTCAATAAGTTTGAAGAACCCCAATTTACGAATTGTTAGTGAGACCGTTTGAACAGTGAGAGCGTTTTTAATAATAATAGGAAGTCTTTTCTCCAGACATTTCTATCATTTGAAGTGGAAAGGCCTACTTTCGCAAGAACCCTAAGATCTCTAAAGAGAATCCTCATTTCGTAACCTATTAGAAGTCCATGCTCACATAATTGAATCAAGTAGCACTCAAATACGCATTTTAATTCAATTAGCTGACATGTAACATATGTCAGTGTACTTTAAATTTGTGGTGCACATTTTTATAAAGATGTTACTGCAATCTGAGTCTAACAACTTAGAAATTAAAGTCGCTTTTTCACTGGCTTGTTATTAGGCAATTTAGCCAGCGCAAATAGTTTAAAGTATTTTATTAGGTCAACATAAAGTGTATGATAAAGAAAATAGTCCTTCCGCATTACGTATTCGCCTTTGTCGTTATGAAATTAAAACAGTTACTGTATTTAGCCTAGTTTGAAAATAGCCTACAGCTCACAGTATCACTTATATGACCATTCGCAGACATTAGAAATAGTTAATGTTACAGCAGTTTAAAAAATATGTTGCAAATCAAACAATGAGAATAAACGAGCTAAGTTTAACGCAGATAGAGCTGCTATCGTTTAAAAAATAAACGTGAAGTTTTCAACTAAAAGGCACCACATTGTCAGAGGGCCTACCGCGAACCACGTTCGACGTGTTGCCTCTCTGTCGCACTTGTAAATCGCACGTAAGTGTAACAGGGGGGCAACAAGTCGAACGTGGTTCGCGGTAGCCCTCCAGTTGTCGATGAGGTTGATTTCAAATTGAAGCTTAATGGAAATAGCGCCTTATTGACAACCGACAATAAGTACCCTTTTGTTTAAAAATGGCACAATTATTAACAGATATATCGAATCCATGGAGACATAACCACAGACTTTTATGGGTTTCTGATAGTTGAAACCCTATATAATCTGTAGGGTTTTAACATTATTCTTCATGAGTGATAAGATCTTGGACCTGGGTACGTCCTTAAACTGCGTCCAAAATAGAGGTATGGGCACTGTGAATGTCATCTTATCATCTAGCTTTGTGTGGTAGGGCACAGCACAGCGGATGTCATTTTAGAGCAGAGCCCAACTGGGGAAGTACCTTACAAAAAACCGCAGCCAAATAACACTAGACCCTACTAATAGTGTTGTGTTCCTGCCGGTGAGTAAGGTTGCAAAAGCTCAACGAGGACATGGGACATGCGTCCTGCCGACCCTAACACTCCGCTGGTAGGGTCGGCAGGACGCATGTCCCATCAGGCGGGCCGTATGCTTGTTTGCCACCGACGTAGTATAAAAAAATCTTGTGCAGCATTTCCCTTACTAAGGGTCGCGACCCACCCATGGAAATTTGAATGGGCCCTGGAACACAAGACGACACGCCGACCAGTCGGGTTAACAGCTGGTACTATAGTACATTATGCAACGAGGGGGGTAAAGGAAATTTTGGATACGAGGGTGGTAATTCCCGACAGCCTGCGGCGGAATTAAAGACCCGAGTTTGTAACATTCTTCAGTCAACCGAGTCAGTATTTTAAAAATGAAACACATTTATGCTACTTGGTTTGTATGAATAAGTGACATATTAATATCCCTAGGGAGTTATAGCTTTTTTTTCACAATCCATTACTTCCACGGGAAGGGAAAAATAGCCCTTTGTCCTTCAGCACACCTGCATGAAATAAGATCTTTTCCGAGCAAGTGTGATGAAAATAATATTTCATGCTCCAAGCAATAATATTTAAGATAGCCAAGAGGTGGGTCTCGAATTTTACAGTTTTTGTTTGGTGGGTCGGAGTCTAGTCAACATTGGCAACCACTGATCTAGTGAATACCTCGCTCGCGCACAAGTGTCGAGGTTGTTATATGTGTAAAAGACAGAAGACTACTTCGCAAGCATCTTCTGTCAGAAGAACTTAAATAAGGTTCACCATCATGTATATGTACATAATTATATGTATTAGTCTATCTTTTATACATTATATAAGTAGTAGTATTTAACTATTTATATATTTTTAATATTATTTGACTTCACGTTTAATTTTTTCCTTATTATTTGTTATTATTTTTTCCTGCACCAACATACACAAGTCTCTGTTTGACCCAATGGTTGACTGGTAGAGAATGCCTTTTGGCATTAAGTTCGCCATTTGTACATTTTTCTTTACGTGTGCAATAAAGTTTAAATAAATAAATAAAATAAATAGTAGAAAATATTTTACGTTGGCAACTTACTATCACGCAGGACGCGTCTACGCCACCATCATGGCATAAAGATGCATACCTTTCATCTACATTTATCTGATTAACTGCTTCACTATATAAAACATAAGCAAAGTTCAACCTAATAGTGTAAGATATAAAGTCGAGTTTTGGGTAGGTTTAGATAATTTCCTGTAAACTGATATTTCTTGTGTGTATAAACGTTCATTATGCGTGTCGGCGCATAACGCATTTTATGCGTTTTCCGTGCCGCATTCCTGTAACGATGCAGCGGGTGCTGAAATACCTAATACCTATCTATAAAATATCCAAAGGTGTTAATATGAAGTACGAATATGTGACATAGATTCATCCATTGTATAAGATAAGTAAGTTCTAAGAAAAATCGTGCCCCTTAGTTTGAAGATAACGCAGACGGAAATGGCGTTGTGAGGCGGTTGTCTGGATCTGTTGTCAAATTAAATGTCAACCTTTGGCAGCCAAAGTTCAGCTGTCAAATTGGACATAATTTAGGGAAAAAGGGCCCATTATACAATTATACAATCATCTTTGGTATCTAAGAAATGTACAGTGAAGTAGATTAAGAAACATTGAATGAATAGACAAAAGAACGCGATCTTGACTTTTCTCTCTAATCCCGAATTGTTTTTTTTTTTAATACTACGTCGGTGGCAAACAAGCATACGGCCCGCCTGATGGTAAGCAGTCTCCGTAGCCTATGTACGCCTGCAACTCCAGAAGAGTCACATGCGCGTTGCCGACCCTAACCCCCTCCCACCCCTCGTTGAGCTCTGGTAACCTTACTCACCGGCAGGAACACAACACTATAAGGTATTTAAGCCCAAAGTGGTAAAACAGAGAGAACGAAAGGGCCTAAATAGTCGACCTTTTGTCGCGAGTCCGCGGGTGAGTGAACGCGGGCTAATTTTACCAGTTAGCATTTATTTACGCGCCGGCGCCGCGCCGCACGCGCATACGGTGATGGCATGGTATAGTGTAATATATAAAGAAAACAATATCATATAATGGTTAACCGAAAAACACATTAACCACGATGTAACATGTCGTTTCTACATCTTAAGGTTTCAACTGATAATCGATTAATCTCTGTGAATAACAAAATGTATGACGTCACAAAATGATCACAAGATTATGAAAATAAAAGACATAATATTATGATGACACGATTTCGGTGTCTTACAGGGACCTAAAGAACTTGGCCGAGGACCGCGAAAACTGGCATCTACTCCACCGACAAGAGCCACGCTCTTAAATGATGATGATGATGATGATTTCGGTTTCGCATTAATGTCCTTCTCCTTACTTTCAATAAAAAAAAAGGTTTAACTCGTAGTAGGTATGTAGGTTTTACATATGAAATCTTTTATGTTTGCTAAATAAATTGTATAGATTCTAAATTCGCAATACATTAACGGATCGTATCGAATGGTCTGCAAATGCTGTAATGCAACCCTCAACACCACATTATCGCTCAAACATCGAACATCAAACAACACATGTTGCAACGTTTCGTGGGAACTTACTCGAATACATATAAAGATAAACGGATTGACCATTAGTAGATCTTATTGTAATAAAGATAAGGTTTACTAAAAGTAACTTAAATGTGTTTGATCTGTTGTTACATGGGTGCTGTTTAGCCAAAGCTTAGAGTGCTGACTCTATACATCAATTTCCTTACTTAATAAGTTTTTGGCAAAAATTTCATTTTTGGTACAAGCTTTTATCGCTGGCTGTACTTTTTTTTTCACAGGCAACTAAAACCCCAAACACAATTAGGTTGCGTTGTTTTATCACAGAGTTCCTATGGCCACCTCCTGTCTCCATCATCAGATCATCTCGATGGTACCATAATATTGCACTGTCACCCGACTTACATATATATGCAAATTCTCACCTCAATCGGAAACCGGGAAGTGGATCAAATTTAACTTGCAAGATTTGATTACAAACAGACAACGGTCAGGTGAAAGTAAATAAAAGCTTGTAATAAATAATAAGTTGTATGGAAGGTATGGTAAATCGTGTCATTATCATTAACGAGTTTTAAACTCGTTTAAAACTTAATAAGCTTAAGTTTGATTACAAATAAGTTTTCGCAAAGCTCGCTCATAACTTTTGTAACGGAGTTTTTATCTATGCATGGAGTGAATACTCTAAGCTTACTTATTTCTCTATGGTTTAGCGTAAGTTTTTAATTATAGTGGTCACGGTACCAACCGAAATCATAAAGCCGTCTTGTTTAACCTCGCTGGGTCTTAGAAAGCGTGAAAAGGATAACATTATACATTCGCTCGCCTGTTTGCATTTACGATGAATACACCCACTAGTCAGACAGCTTGTTTTGTTTCGTACAGGAATTTCGTGTCCCTTTTTCCTTTCTATTTTTTTCCAGTTTTCTCGACCTTTCTATTGTTTTCAGTGACGTAGTGAAGGTACATTAATGGCGGTTGGTGCTTACGCTATTATTACCGACACTATACCAGATTTAGATTCAGATGTTTATTCATAAAACATAGTATTTTACATCTCAAAACTAGGTTTTAGGTTTTAGCTCCACGGGTAGTGAGTTATATAATTTTGCACCCATGACAACGAGCGACCCTCGAGTCTTTGCGAATCTGCAACCCGGCACGACTAAAAAAGTACTTCGACGGATACTGGAGTGAGTGGTGTATGTGTCCAGGTTTGCTCTCACATATTTGCACGCGTTTAGTATGTATACGCTATAAGGTACCTTGTCTTGTGGAACGTCAGATATGTTTACGAATAAACTATGTACTTCTTATTTTATCTTCCTGTCCATATTACTAACCTCTTTCTCAGGCCTCGCGTCGTGTATTTTGTCCCGCAGCGCCACCAGTTCCAGCGGCCAGCTGGAAAGCTCCGCGTCCGGGTCCGAAAGCAGCACCTGCGTAATACACCTTATTAGTAAATAGCTAAGGTTTAGATTTGATTGGAGACGTTATGGAACCTTTTGAAACGGGCTTCAGTGTTTATCCGTCCTAGTATAGTAATAAATACCTAAGGCTTTAAGCTTTTTGAGGTATTGGAAGATTTATGTACAGGCTGATAAGAGTGATAAGGCTCAAATTAGTTTGAAGAGATTATTAAGAGAATGCACTCTAGTTATATTTGTCATAATCAACTTTATAACTGACTATGAAGCGTGCAAGCAGTTTTAACAGGACATTATTTGATAAATAAACAAATATTGTTCAAAACACTGATATTTATGAAAACTGTACATACGGTATAAATAAATTTATTTCTCGTTTAATATTTATTATACTCTTTATTTATCTTTTATCTCAGGTAAGTTTTACGATATGGATATAAAATTAAAATATAAATACATACAAAAACAATACAAAATACATAATATAAACACATTATAAAAAACCTAAGCTAGAGTGCCGCCAGCAGCGGGGCAGGGCCCAAGCTGCCGGTGGTCAGGGCCGCAGAGAGAGGAACCGCCGGACTATCCGCGCCGTGTCCAAGATCACCGCCTTCTGCATCAGACCCTTGATCCAACCACCTAGCGAGAGTCTCTCTAGGTGTTGGTCGACACTCTTCGCTATGAGACCGTTCGCTGACACGACTATCGGAACAATGATCGTTGAGCCAACATATCACATGGCAGTTATCTCGTGCTCTAAGTCAAGGTACTTGCTGGACTTGTCCTTCTCGGCTTTCACGAGATTCTCATTATGGGAATATTTATTATTAATGTACCCTATCATAACCGTTGAACGTATGTATAGATTTGCCAGAGAATCGGAAAAGGAAATCAAGTTTAGAAAGCTTAAAATCAAAAAGTGAGTATTGCCTATTTTCTACATCCTAGTGATGCCCAAAGTGCATTGAAATCACTGATATTAAGATGATTTAAACGACCCCAAATTCAATGTGGTTGCATTTATCACAAAGCCTGACGGCACTTCCGCTCTCATGTCATGGTTCTACGTCATCTCTCTCTCATATAGGTCTTTCATAAGTAGGTCAAATTGCAACTC
The DNA here is from genome assembly GCF_033807575.1 of Cydia pomonella. Taxonomy (NCBI): domain Eukaryota; kingdom Metazoa; phylum Arthropoda; class Insecta; order Lepidoptera; family Tortricidae; genus Cydia; species Cydia pomonella. Next base: position 1,402,672 of record NC_084718.1, on the reverse strand, counting down.
AATTGACTAACAAATGGTTTTTGAAGAAAATTACACACGTACAGTCAGCATCAACTAACTTGGCTATATACTTTTGCTTTGTTTACCTAAATTAAGATTTATTTTTGTTGACTCGTAAGAAAAATATTGTATGCAACGTTGTATAAGTAGGTCAAAAAATGCTCGTGGCGTATTCCTTTACAATGTTCGCCTACGCCTTCGGCTCCGGCTCACATTGTAACTCACGCCACTCCCCTTTTTTGACCCTTATACAACTGTTGCATAAAATACTATAAAAGATGTATCCAACGATACTCCACACTATTGGGTCAAAGCAAAATTTGAAGGTTTTATTTTACCGTGCTGTCGCCATGCATGATTTATGTATCCATGTCAAATTGCAGCTTTTTATCACTAACGATCACAGAGCAAAGCTGCGGACGGACGGTCAGACAGACATGGCGAAACTCTAGGGTTTCTAGGTGACAACGGAATCACAAAAAGTATCTGACACAGTCTAATTGTTCTACACACAGAGACATCCCTTTTTGTAAAGTTATTAGAATATGGTGGATATTTTTGACGCGTTGTCTGATCCGCTACTTTTGATGCTGATAGCAGGACATAATTAGTTGCAAGTCAAATAAAACTTCATAAAAACTTACAAGCAACAAATCTGCCATTCCAAGAAAACACGATTTCACCAATTTAAAACACACCATCAATACACAAAACTGTCACATAAAATCACGTCGTGATATCACAAGACTCACCACCACACTGGCGGTAAACACGGCCTATTTGACCCCCTTATCATATCAGTGGACACTGGGTTCCAGACACAATAGGGTCCTGGCAATATGGTGATGGCAAAACAAACTCATTTGCTAATGTGTTTGCCTGAGGATTTGAGGAAAATAACTATTAATTTGCCAGTTACCAGTGACACAATAAGGATATGGAAAATTAAATTATAATTATATTTACATGTTTAGTTTATAACAAGTTTGCAATGTAAATAATGAGTACGTATTTTCTTAAATTTAGCCGTCTTGTCAACGAACTTGTGTGGATTTGGGGCTTCCTATATAATACACAGAGCATGAGGTGTTAGTCCAGTGGTGGGCGAAATTTCTTCATGGCAGGCCAAAGTTTAAGAGATTTCAGAGCAGGGCCAGAATTGCATCAAAAATGCGTTTTTATTATTTTTATTATTACAAAATCCTATCGCGGGCCGGAGCTGGCCCGCGTGCCGTACTTTTTCCACCACTGTGTTAGTCATTATTTGGATTTAGGCAAAAAAATTACAGCCGAAATACTAACCTATTTAACTTTATCCAAAGACACTTGAAATTTTATTTATTTTAAAATTATTTTTAAAAAAGCGAGCGCAAACCATGTACGGTTTATCTGTAGAAACTACAATGTGACTAACTAAGGAGTGAGGTAGATATAGGGCTAGATGCCCCAAACACACTTAATAGACTGATCAACGTAATTTAAAAGTGAACAGTAATGAAACTGCCAATTACTTCCCATACCATAAAATTAGCGAACGTTTTAAATGACAGACCGCATGGTGCAACCGACCCCAATTCTCTAAAAAAAACGCCCGAATGATATTCACAAATATTCAGTTTATAAGCCGGATCATAATCAAAGAACCTACTCGAATTCTCAGATATTGTACGTCATCTCCACACCTAATAAAAAAAAACACGACGGTAGACAGCGCGGTGTCAAAAACGCGGTCAGACGCGCGAAAAATGTCCCCCAAGCGTTGGCGCCGCGCCATCGCGTCGATACGCTGAGTGGTGAGTTGGTGAGTAACGAGTATTATTAGTCGTATCTGTGGACACGAGGATATTTGGTTTAAGGAGATAGCTGTGAACTGATTTTTAGCCGACTACGGTAAAGGGCTTACCCCCACCCATACGTATCCCATAAATATATAAAACCTACCAATGTATGTATGTGTGTGTCGAGTGCTTTCCCCAACGATTTTTAGCCAACTCTTATACGATTATATAAATACGATTTGGCTAATACTAACTTTTTCTCACTTTGGTCATATTCGTAACTTAATTTCGATATTTTTAAAATGAGCTTCAAAGACCCATGGAAGTCCATAAGGTCTTTCAGGATTTCAGGAACCCTTGAACTCACTACCGCCAAAAAAAAAAAACAAAAAAAATAACAATCTTCTCCGAAAAAAGATAAGCTGCCAAAAATGTAAAAAAAAAACACGGTTTTAACAACTTGCAATTCGATTTTCTCTAAATTTCATCCCCGCATCAAAAACCCCAATGTATAATGATAAGAGTGTCGGTTATCAGTGTTGACCTCGAAACAGGTCATTGTATGCACCGATCGTAAGTCCGTTGAGAATAATCTGAAGCGTCGAAACGTATGCTCCTGAATGTTAACGTCACGTAAGCACGTGAACGAAAGTGTTTTCATTCTTAGTACGTTTTGGGTTAGACTAATTTTTTGGGGTAGATAATCTTGAAGCATCTTTTTATTGAAAAACGCTTTATCAAAACGGTTTTTAGAGCGTTTTTCATTAAAAAGACACGTCAAGATTGTTTACCTAAGAATGCTAAAAAAACGAAGTATAGTACAGTCAGCGTCAAATACTTTGTAGCAACCAAAGTAGCCAAATAGTTCGGTACACCATATATTTAGTATGGTGTACCGAACTATTTGGCAACTTTGACTGCTACAAAGTATTTGACGCTGACTGTACCAGCCGGGGTCCGAACCACGACTTCCGGCTAAGGAGCTAGACTGCAAACTATACCGCTCGGCTACGAGTGTTCTAGTGTGTGTTGGACGTTGTGGCTCCTGTACACGATGGGCCATCATACTGGCCCACTAAGATGGGTCAGCGTGTAGAGAGGGTAGTGGTGTTGGATGGCTTATGACGCGGCGGGATGGCGATGAGATGGCCACGGTGTCGGTTTTTAGTCCGCAAATCAAAGGAGCGATGGTGCGTACGCATCTACACGTGGCTCATTCCATAGTGCGTGCTCTCAACCATCCCATGGCCATTTCGCTGGTTCAGCGCTGGGCCATCATGTAAAGAGCGATAATCATCGCATGGCCATCTCACTGGTTCAGCGTTGGGCCATCATGTAAATGAGCCATAATCATCGCATGGCCATCTCGCTGGTACAGCGCTGGGCCATCATGTAGAGGAGCCATAACCATCGCATAGCCATCTCGCTGGCCCAGCGAGGGGCCATCGTGTAGAGGAGCCATTATAAAAAAAGAGGGAACACTACAAATACGCATCAGTAAAGACATATCAAACATCTTATCTCTTGGAAACCATGTCGATACATGTCAATATTGACATTGACAAAATAATGTAAATAAAACTTTTCACAACGTGCTTAAATACTCTGGAGCCCCAATATACAATGGAATGTACATTATAATTACAATTTACATTTAGTATTTGAACAAAATAAATTCAATTCATTGTTGAATTTCTAATATTTTGTTCCAGACAAAATGTACTTACTCTTCGCTTGTAGAAGAATAGATGGTTACGATCAGGCATTACTCCACATACTATGTCCACTACAGTTCACTAGGCTTACAACACTTCGTTTATTCAAAACTTCAAAATTTTAACTGTTAATTTGAACACTACACAAACACTAAAACTCTCGAAATACTATAAAGTACTAATCCTCATTTTTATAAACATAAGTAAAAATCACTAAAAAGTCACACAAAAATATTAAACCCACTTGATTTTAAAATCCTTATTTCCATCGTCAATTTCAATTAAAAAAACGTCTTTAAACCCGAAACGTACTACATTAAAAAACAACCGCATTCCGATTTCAACCGTAACACACTACTATAAAGTCTTCAATGAATATACAAAAACTCGTATTCTTCAAAATCGAAACGCACTAACAACAATTGCCGGTTCATTCTAATTTAAACTGTAACTAATTGATTATAAAGTCGTGAATGGAATAACAAAGTTTAAAAGAAGAGTAGACCGGTCAATTTGGCAGTGTGTGGGGGACTAAGCCTTGTTCTATTTGCCGTGGTATTAATGGTGCACTTTCCTCGCTGGCCGCCGGCCAAGGAAGGGTACGCGGAAACTAGCCACTTTGCTCCCCCGCGTTGGAAGATGTGAGAGTGTGTTTTTAATAACCAATAATCAGTTTAACAACCAATATTGTCCAGTAGAGCTGAGGAAAGGAAAACTAAGTGATTCTATTGGTTCTGAACAAACAAATCCCTCGCCACGTATCCGGGCACATTTCTGAGGGAAAAGCGGCCTCAAAAAGCTTTCCATATAAAAACTACTGGCTCGATGAGACTTTAATAATGTGACTTTTAGTCACATTTCTCATCCTATTTATTATTATTATGAGCCCATATTGTCCCACTGCTAGGCAAAGGCCTCCCTCTATTCTCTCCTCTATCCTCGGAAGTCTCCCACCAGTCTCTGTCACAGGCGTCAAGTTCGTCCCTCCGTCTCCGGCGAGGTCTACCGTGACGCCTTACAACTTGTGGGACCCAACAGGTGGCTGTTTTGGCCCACAGGTCATCCGGCATACGGCAGACGTGTCCTGTCCAGTCCTATGTGAGCTTAGCGGCAGCTTAACTACATCAGTTATTCCAGTTTTGGAGCGTAGTATTATATTTTTAATGCGATCGGTTAACTTCACGCTCAGAATACTACGTTCCATAGCTCGCTGACAAACCTTAAGTTTGGTGTTTTGAACTTTTGTCAAAGACCTGTGCTCCGTAGGTGAGCCCTACCTACTGGTGAGCTCTCATCCTAATACATTTCTACGAGTAATATGCGTTTGACAATAATCGATTGTCGTCTTGGTTACGTACCCAGCTAGGCTGTATCTGAGATGCCAAAGTGGTCAAAGTAAAATGGCCAAAGTCGCCAAATATACCATAACACACCTTTGTTACTATAGAAATAAGAATGTGTTCGAATATATTTGGCCGCACTTTCTATTTAATGCGAACTGTATGTGAATCTTCTTAACCGCGCTGAAATCAGTGTCAGTCTGTCAGATCTCGGCCTCTGACCTCGCATGGGCCTTCAATAGTCGTTAGATTTGTAGCTGGCCCTCAACGGCTTATCCATTGTCTATTGTTAACTAAAACGGCGCGTGCCACTACCTGCAAAAAAAGGGTCGTATAATTCTAATAGGCACCTGAGCGCGGGCTAGTCTAACGCTCAAAAAACCAGTGTAGGTGTGCTCTCCGATAACGCGCCTTTGTTACGCATATCGAGGACACATTTTAGACTGGTTGGGTAGCGTTCGACTCGCCGGCACTCAGTAACCGTATAGGGACCACACAAGGACTTGCAAATTATTTTTCCTTTTGTTCATTTTGAATCTTATTTCAATTACCATAGGAGTTGTAATTAAATAACCGGTTAAAATGACCGGGCCCTTTGTTTTTGCAGGTAGTGGCACGCGCAGTTTTAGTTAACAATGGACGATGGATAAGCCCCTCGACGGCCAGCTACAAATCTAACGACTATACGCGTTCGGCCTTCGGCCTTCACAGAGCGTCTATTTGCGAGCTTGCGGCCTGTCAGTTCGTTTTTAACATGTACATTAATTTTTGTGCGAGTTCTGTTCTGCTGGTCGGTGTTATACTTGCAAATGCTCTTCAGTGAACTCGCCTGCGGTATTTCCAGACCAATACGACCTTCAAACCTCAAGAAAAGAGAGTACTTACTCCCATCTTAAACGCCGACAGCGAAGTTGCTACTCTAGTGTTGCGGGTCGTTAGACAATAATAACACATTCACTGCCAGACAAGAAACGGCGCACTACCCCAGAAACCGGTGGTCTATAGCTGCGTACAAAACAACCCGCCCAGCGGGTTGTCCGGCATCTGAACAAAGTTCACGAGCGCCCACCAGGTGGGTTCCTGGCAGTGAATGTGATAATCTTGATAGTTTTCAATATAATTTCAAGCAACATTAATTTTAGTATTATATCATATGGGCACTCTTTATTTTATGTTATATGCACAGTAGTAGTGTACAGAGTGTACTATAACCCTTGCTCTTACATCTATCTCTTTCACACCAATGGAAAATGAAATAGTTGACTGCAGGTATAAATAAAGAACATGCGCTTATGGCTAAGTTTGCAGAAAGTCACAGCATGAATTATATAGCTTGAATTGTGTTGGCTAAGCACCCAGGGTGCCTAGCCAAGATGCCAATCGTTTGCGTATATTAGTGCGTTAGAGAAACAAATAGTGTTTCGTTTGCGTATATTAGTGCGATAGAGAGACATATAGTCTTTAGTTGTCGTATGGGCAACGGTAATTGCTTACCATCAGGCGATTCGTCTGCTGATTTCCGTCCTACATCATAAAAAAGGCTGTATCTGGGACGCCTCCGTAGTACAAAATCTAGGGCGCGCTGAAGTCAAATTGTATGATCTCGGCCTTATTTTGACCTCGCATGAACCTTCTACGCGAAGATCGGCCTTCGACCTTCACAGAGCGTCTATTTGCGAACTTGTGGGCTGTCATTCGCTTGTAACACGTGCATTAGTTTGTGTGCGAGTTTCGTTCTGCAGATCGGCTTTTGAACACGCGAAATAATAATAATAATAATAAAACCGCAGGGCAGCTAGTGGCGAGCTGTTGGGGAGTAACGACCCCACGGACCCGAGTACTCCCGAGAGTCGGTCAGGGTCTCCGTCTCCGGCGTGTCTTCGTCGGTCGGAGTGGACCCCAAGGGGACCCGCAGGACTCTCAGCTCTGGCTTGCCTTCATTGGCCGTCCAGAGAGGAGTCGTTAGAGCTAAATGCTCCAGGGGTGGAAGTGAAAACTTGCATAAGACGCGAGTTGGCACAGTGGCTGTTATCAGCCACTGGGTAGAAAGCGGCGTACACCTCTCGACACCCCTGAGCCGCTCACACCGGTGTTGCTCCTGGTCGTCTTCAGGACGGCATTTTCAGGGGCCCATCTAGTGGGCGGCGAGTCACCGCCTGCCTCGATAACTAGTGAAAACATTGTTATGGCAGGTGTCCGGACGTCTTTGCAATAACCCAGTCTCATTGTCCTCCCAAACTTCAATCCATAGACCGTTATACTGTTCACTTTACTACAATAGTCCCAATGCCTGTTGCGACCGGTTCATTGGTGTCTATTGTTGCGCCCGTGAACGGGTTCCAGCAGGCGTTCTACATGACATTAAAGCTCTCCAAGAGGCCTCTACGTGTTGGATCTATATCCCCATGCAAGCCTATCAAAAGACCGGGATTTATAGGCCCGTGAAATCCAAGGAGATATAATAATAATAAACCCGCGGGGGCAGCTTGTGGCGAGCTGACGGTGAGTGGCGACACCGCGGACCCCTATTCCAGAGGGCCCTTTTATTAGGACCCGCGGGGGCAGCTTGTGGCGAGCTGACGGTGAGTGGCGACACCGCGGACCCCTATTCCAGAGGGCCCTTTTATTTGGCCCTCGCCTCTGCGCTTGCCTTCACCGGCCGGCCAGAGTGGAGTCGCAAGAGCGGGACCTATGCTCCAGGTTGGAAGTGTAAAATGTCATAACGCCGGCGGCCTGCTGAACGGATTACCGGGATCTGGCTTCCGCAGACTCACCTCTCGACAACCTCACAGCCGCTCCAAAGTGTTGCCCTATTGTCGCACTGTGCGTGCGGCCGTTGTGGGGCCCACTCAATGAGTTGGCGAGTCACCGCCTGTCTTACACAATTCCGAGACTGATTGTCACGGCAGGTGTCCGCTAGTCTCCTCCCATAGCCTATTATCCAGTCCATCCAACTTTCAAATCAATAGCCTTATGACCTTAGATCCCATCGCAGCACAAAAGTGCTGCACTGCAATAGTCTTTGCACCTGGCGGGGCCATCTCCGGATGTATCATATTGTGCGCTCGGAGATGGTATCCGCGACGTGTATCCCTTGCTTGTAGATTAATTTGTCTTAAAGGGCCTCTGCGCTGTTGGCTTCGGCCCCACGTATGCCTCCCAAAGGTCCGGGACCCCATGGTCCCGAGATATGGTAAGACAGACAAATAATAATAATAAAAATGTTTATTTATCAGCTCACAAAGGATTTGTAACAATTTCACAGTATGATAACAACATTTAAATTCGAGATGAGGTTGTGATCCTTTGTGAGAGACTGGAGTCTGAACTAGGTAAAATATTTGATATTTTTATGTAGTTTTGGCATTTCGCGCGAAAACTTTCAAGAGCTTTTCGATGTAGTTAAAATATCGTGAGGAGTCCGTCAGCCGCAACCAACAAGACCTAATTTACCACCTGCGGTGGCAGCATGGTTCCATTTTTATCACCTGTCACTATGGCCGTCACTTTCGCACTTATACTTGTTAGAACGTGACAGGCATGGTGACAAATGGTAAAGAGACGTCCATCTTAGCCCTACTAGATTGTATGGTCAGATAGGGTAAAATTAGAGTTTTATAACAATTAGAATTTGTTTCGTAAAATTTGAGCCTGGGATTAAGGTAGCCGAAGACATAAGTAGGGTTCATTCTGAATGCAACAGAGAAAGCCGCAATACTAATACTGAAAGAAAAAAAAATTCAAGATACAAGCATTGCGTTGGATTGCGGTTAAAAATATCGCAGACCGAATAACAAAATATAATAAACTTAGCAGACACCACTGAAATAATCAATGAAATACGCTCGTCATCACTGTTAACCCAATAAACTGATTCACTGTACAAACCACGTCAAAAACATGTAAACATTTCTCGCCTTATTACAATGGATTAAGGTGCAAAATTGTTAATATATTTTTGGCGTCCAAATAATGCAAAATCTCCACTTTTGCGCTTCAAACTCATAAATCATTAATATTTACGCCGCGAAAGCACTAACACAGTTAAAACGGCTAAAGCTCCAATCACTCCAGTTTAGAAAATAATCTCTAACCGCATAAACATAAGGTGCTTATTTCAATAGTCCATTTTGATGTTGGTCTTAAACTAATAACGAAATTATCCAGCAATATAAAATTTAACGCTAAACAAGTTTAAACCTAAAGTATATGTAAAAAGGTGCATTTTCAAACGACTTGTGAAGATCCCTTCATTTTAGTAGATGGGTTATTCGTGTAAACGCGTTTATAGTTTATAGCAGTTTTATGGTGTATTTATAAGTTATTGATTGCTTGTATTGGGTCAGGTGGAATAAATATTTACATTATATATGTTTTTAACGGAAGTATAATCGATGGTTATTAATTTGGTTAACCATTTCCACGCTAACGGTACTGGTGAACAGATGACACATATTAACAAATATATATATATATATATATATATATCTTGATTTTCCTGAGGATCAAATGTCTATATAGGACTCATGGCATTTAAACAACACAAAGGTCAGAAATGAGAGTTAAAGTCTGACGCCGGCACTCGACGATTGAAACGCCTCTAACAAAATGATAATGTGATGTGACGTCACATTACAAAAGTGTGTCCTGAATGTATGGAAGATCAAGGAAATTGCCATTTTGACCCGGAAATATCATACAATTTATTTTTCAATAAAATGTAACGAATCGAATTGTACCGTTTTCTTTTCTGTTTTTGAAAAACAAAAAATAATTTTTGGAGCCTTGTATTTTTTTATAATCTCAATATCATTTTTTAAATTCCACTTGGACCCGGGTACGTCCTTAAGCTACGTCCACAAGAGAGGTATGGGCATTGTGAATGTCATCTCGCTTTGTGTGGTAGGGCACAGCACAGCGGATGTCATTCCAGATCTAGAGCAGAGCCCAACCGGGGAAGTACCTCCACCTTACAGAAAACCGCAGCCAAATATCACTAGATATTCATTGTGTTGTGTTCCTGCCGGTGAGTAAGGTTGCCAGAGCTCAACGAGGGGTGGGAGGGGGTTAGGGTCGGCAACGCGCATGTAACTCCTCTGGAGTTGCAGGCGTACATAGGCTACGGATACTGCTTACCATCAGGCGGGCCGTATGCTTGTTTGCCACCGACGTAGTATTAAAAAAAAAAACTTTTATAATGGTTGGCTCATTTTCTATCCATTTAGCAAAATTTTGTTATAATATTCAACATTTCTCAAGTACCCAATTATTATGTTTGACCGTACGCTGAGGGGTGGATATGTAGGTCATATTGAACAACTTTTACTATGGGGCCAACCCCCAAATCCCGTGACTTAGTATACAAAGAATACTAAAATCTATTTTCACTTCTCACGCTCGTAAAATTGACGTTTAAGAACCCGGTAACGATTTTAGAGCAAAAATGTAAAATTGATAGATTTAGTCGTTGAAATTGTACACCTTTTGTTACGTAATATCTAAATAACAAGTATTGGTTTCTATTAGCACGTCTTCTCATCTTGCCTTTTAATAATGGGGTCACAAGCGTGCGTCCCCGGTAATATGTTTCTCGGGACAGTTTTTAAAAATTCATAAAAAAAATATGGTGGTAAATTGTACAAAATGATGTATAAGAGCAGTTTAAGCAAATGTTGTAGATTGTTTAAGTATAATTACGTTGAAATTAAGTAGATTTTCTAAGAAATTGTCACTTGTTTTGAAGTAATTTCTGGAGAAAATTGATTTCGTAACTTTCATTTACACTACTTCAAAGTTGTAATAACAAAAATGTAGTTTATTAAAGTATAGAATATGTGTAATACTAAATTACCATTTTTAGCAGTCCAAACTTTACGAATTTTACAAATAAGAGCTTTAAAATCAGTGCTTTACGCGCGTTTACCTAAACGTCCATCAGAAAAAAAAACATTACTAATTAAGTGAGTCTGTTTAAAAAAAAAAAATTAAAATGAAAGATAACTTGACGTGCTAATAGAAACCAGTGCTTGTTATTTCTAATAATTAACAAGAGGTGTACCATTTCATCGACTAAATCTATCAATTTGACATTTTTGGGACTAAAATCGATAACGTCGCGTGTAAGTGGCATAAAATTGCTTATTTATGATCTAGAGCATAAAGTGAAGCGAGTCGACCGATGTGAGCGATGCGGGCCTGTGGACCTTAAAATTCACAGCTAGACTCAGTATTTTTATATACATACCTGTATTTGCTCCTGTAGATGCTGTATAACTTCCTGCTTGGCCTCCTCGAGCCGCTTCTCGAACTCGGCGTCCTTTACGACCGTTAGTAGCACACGGTTAGTGCAATCCATGCAAAAGACAGATATTGTATTTACAACCTTGTTGTGTGGACCGTAGGGTTGAGTCCGTTCCCAAAATTTTGAGTGTAAAGTTTAGTACCAAGTCGGGTTTTAATTTTAACATAGGTTTTGCAAACGCAAATACAATAAAAGGCAAACTTATTCCTTTAAGGGAACTTCGCCGCGTTGTTTTGTTAAGCGCGCCCTCTTGAAAATTTTATGCATTTTACCCGTATTTCAAAGTTTGTCTGTTTTAAATAAAGAACTGACGAAGAATTGGACGGAAATTGAATACTTTTACATTTTTCAAAGAAATTGTAGATTTTTTCACTTCGACTTCTTATATAAAAGATGCCGCGTTGTTAAGTTAAGCGCGCCATCTTTTGAAATTTGTACGCACTTTTTTCGTATTTCAAAGTGTGTCGTCTGCTTTAAATAACGGACTAATGAATAATTAGACTGAAAATAAATAATTTTTAAAAGAAATTATAGTTTTTTTGTTATTTTATGTCTAGTTTTGCGTTAACTTTTATGTATATCTTAAAGACTATTATCTGTCCCTTCCTTAGTGTTTCTGTCCGCGTTACTGGTTATCACTTTTGGCAAGAATTATATAGTATTGTATATATGTAGGTATATAATTATGTAAGTAGTGTGTATGTATATGTATTGTCTTACTGTTGTAGACTTAAATTTTAAGGGTATTTTAGTTTGCTATTTAGTTTTTTTGCACCTCCTAATTAGTTAATTTAAGTTTCAGTTCTCCACTACCTAAAGGTTGTCTGGAAGAGATCGCTCTGTAGCGATAAGGCCGCCTGGTGTTTACCTCTATCTTCATGTTTTTTATGTGTTTCCATGTACATTATTTTCAGAGGTTATGCAATAAAGAGGATTTGTATCGTATTGTATTGTATATGTATCAGATTTTTTTATTCGCAACAAACGGTTTAAGTACTCTACATTTTCTTCGTTTCTAGTGTTGCTAGACAATAAAACATCAGAAAAGGTACTAAACACGATTTCAAATGTATAGATATAAATGATTAGTATAAAGCAAGCTAGCAAAGTTATTAACTGAAGCAAAATTTTGGGAACCAATCGGATACCTCATAGGTGTGTAGTTGACATGAAAGTTTAAGAAACATTATAAGATCAGTGCTTTGCTTGATGCTACGTTTTGTGTAAGTTATTCTTAGTTATAACAAGTGTATAATGTGCACATTATTACATTGTTTTAATATAAGGGATCATCCATAAATTACATCACACGAATTTCTTGATTTTAGACCCCTTGTCGCACCTGGTCACATTTTGCCGACCCCCTCCACCTAGTGTGACGTCATATATTTGGCAACTTTGTTTTCAACGTAATCAGCAAATTCGGAATTATTATTATTTTAATAAAAACAATATTAGTTTTTTTTGACAAAAAAACCGATTTGGAATAAAAATTCCACGAATAAAAATGATTTGTCATAGTAAAAAACTTATTATTTAACTGTGTTCAGAAAATACAAAAAAATCGGACTAATGTTCGGTTACAGGTGAAGTTAGTGACGTCACAAAGCTTGTGACTCCCCCTCCCCCTTGTCACAACATGTCACACGTGTCCTACGTGTGATGTAATTAATGGATGACCCCTAATTGTGACGTTTTTAAGCAAAATGTTGCCATCATAATATTAAAGTAAAAAAGTTAAATATAGGAACACGCCTAAAGCAAAGACGCTTTTCAGATAGATGTTTGTACATTGACGTGCCTGCTGCTATCACATAATTACATTGCTGTCACAAATTGACTAAGTCCCACAGTAAGCTCAATAAGGCTTGTGTTGAGGGTACTTAGACAACGATATATATAATATCTATATTTACAAATACTTAAATACATAGAAAACACCCATGACTCAGGAACAAATATCCATGCTCATCACACAAACAAATGCCCTTACCAGGATTTGAACCCGGGACCATCAGCTTCGTAGGCAGGGTCACTACCCACTAGGCCAAACCGGTCGTCGCCAGCAATATTATTAACGCGAGCAATAGAGATAGCAGCAGGCGTGTATGGACGAAAATCTATCTGGAAAGCGTCTCTGCTTTAGCTAGGGCGTTAGAGCTCATGTTTTGAGCACCTTGGTGGCTCATATATACTGCGTAATGGCGTCTGTACAATATTTTTATGTTCTCATTAGGAATGATTTGAGCAATTTGATATGTTTTTATGCCAATAGGGCTATTGTGAATAAGCCCGAATAAGTGCTGCTTGGGCAAAATGGCGAGAAGTAACCGGTGTCATCTGCGACCCTAGGATACCGGTGAAGCTAAAGGGCCTTGTGTACAAGAGCATCATCCGACCAGTCCTACTATATGGTAGCGAGACCTGGCCTGTCCTCGGAAGACATGTCCAGCAGCTTCACGTCACCGAAATGAAGATGTTGCGATGGATGTGTGGCGTTACGCGATTAGATCGCATACGTAACGAACACATTCGTGGCAGCCTTGGAATTCGTGACGTAGCGGATAAGCTGCAGGAAAGTCGCCTCCGATGGTATGGCCATATAAGCCGCAGACCAGTAGACTACGTCGGAAATAGATGCCTCAACCTCACTGTCCAAGGCCCTAGATCACGCGGCCGCGGTAGGCCTAAGAAGCGCTGGCTGGAGGTCGTGAGAGCGGACATGGTGGAGAGCAATCTCACATCTGAGGATGCCGAAGATCGGGCAAAGTGGAGAAGATTAAGTAGGAGAGCGGACCCTGGCGCTAGGCCGGGAAAACGCTAGGTTGAAGAAGAAGAAGGGCTATTGTGAATAATTTTATTTAGATGTTGGTTTTAATCAAAATCCGTTAATTATTGTTTCACTGATAGTAATTTTTACATATAATATATGTGTGCATTATTAATAAAAATGAATATAAATATTGACAAGCTACAAAAAATGGTACATTTTGCCTAAGAATGCCACATAAAACAACAGTCAGTAAACGTGTCCAATAAGATATATATACAGTATCTAATTTTAGTTAAATCTGTAAAAGTAGCACTGTTGCAAATATTCTGATCTCACGTCGATCGAAATAATTTTTCATGTTTCGAACAATTAAACATGGAAAATTATTAAAGGTAAAGTAAGATTGGGATAGAAAATGTATGAATTGCCATACCCTCATGAGTTCACGACGTATGACAAACACCCATTGATGACGTTGAAATTTAGAAACCAATCTTCAATTCACCAAATGTTCCACCCATCATGCAATACAATATCGAAAATAAGAGAGTAATAAAATACTGGGTAAATCATTATTTTAACACATTCACTGCCAGACAAAAAACGGCGCACTACTCCAGAAACCGGGAACCCACCTGGTGGGCGCTCGTGAACTTTGTTCAGATGCCGGGCAACCCGCTGGGCGGGTTGTTTTGTACGCAGCTATAGACCACCGGTTTTTGGGGTAGTGCGCCGTTTTTTGTCCGGCATCTGAACAAAGTTCACGAGCGCCCACGAGGTGGATTCCCGGCAGTGAATGTGTTAAGGCCATGTTGTGCCTTTCATATGCCTTTGTGTATTAAAAATATTTGAACATTTAGACCGCGGGCCAGGAGCATATATCGTCAGTCATCGCTTCCCGGCTGATACTTTGTCATATGATAGTTTAGATGCTGTTTTAAATTAAAAACCCGTCAGCCGGTTGTATCGCGGTGGAAAGACCGTCAGCTATTCACATGAACAATAAAAAAAATGCGCGCCTTACCACTTTATGTCCGCAAAGTATGCGTAATGTGTAAATTGCGTAAACCGTTTATTTGAAACGCCTGATGGAATGCCACATGCAAAGTTTCATGATTTTGTTATTACTACCATAAAAAGGTAAAGCGCACATTTTTTACATGTTCATGCGACCAGCTGACGTTCTTACCACCGCGATACAACCGGCTGACGATTTTTTTACAGTCTTTTATTAGGTCGACCTGTATGTAACCATGTAATGTAATCTAAGGTAACTAATTTAACCATCTTCCAAGGATCGTAGCGTCATGAAAATTGGCAGCTGTATGTAGTTCTGATGACAATACAATAATATGGTACTGTCGAACTGATCTGATGATGGAGCCGGAAGATATGAACTGGAACATCGTATCATAGCTGTGTTTGGATTTGTTAGAAAAGTCTTGTAATGAACTTTGACCACGATTAGGTTTCAAGATCTGATGATGAAGCCGGAAGATAGGCACTGGCATTCCATGGTGGAATATCGTATCATAGTCGTGTTTGCACTTGTGAGAAAGGTCACGTAACAAAATTATATATCGACTTAGAAAATTTTCAGTTATCTCAAATATATCCTGAGAAAAAAGAACAGCTTGGCCGCGAAATGCATATTGCCCAAACGTACCGCTTATTTTTTTTAAAGGGAAAGCGTATTTTTTTAGTTTTTTTAAAACTATTAATTTATTTAAAGCAACAATAGCATCTGAACTATCATCTGACAAAGTATCAAACGGGAAGCGATAACTAATTTTTTTTTGCGTGTTCCGGTGTCTGTCATTTTAAACCCACCAACGGAGCGGCAGCTGACGTCAACGAGGGTTCATCATACAGAGACGGTAACCACTAGACGAGTTTTCGCCCGGGAGGCGATTAGTCATGGAAATCTGTTCCTGGCTCGCGGTCTAATTGAAGTAAATTAAAATAGAAATATTGTATTAATTTTCTATACAAAAGTATATTTGCATCGTTCTTCTTTATTCATTATGAGGAATGTTATCACACTCATTTTAATATATTATTTACAACACCAAAATAACTTGGTATAACCCGACTTACTTCAATAAAACACATTTAAGTATGGTTATTATAAGCTACTAGAAAAAAAAACCATATAAATCTGTTTTTACAGAACCAGTTGGGTATACCCAAATGTTGTTATTGTATTGCCTACCTTTTCTAGCTCCAAGTCGATATCTTGTTGGTAGAGTGAGACGTTAGATTCTGTGTTCTCGGCGGTTTGCACGTGCGCTTTTAATTGGTTTATCTGTATAAAATAAATTAAAATTAGCAATTTTTATAACTAATTTTTACTGCTGATACGTCAGCCTGTTGATTGTAAAAAAGTTTGAAAGACCGATAAAAAAGTGCCTCCAAGTTACGTATTTCGTATAATTTTTGTTATGGTTCCGTAGTTAGTACTATGGTTTCGCCCTGTCCGTCTGTCCGTCCGCGGCTTTGCTCCGTGATCGTTAGTGCTAGAAAGCTGCAATTTGGAATATCCATCAGTTACGACGACAAAGTCGTACCTCGTACAATAAAAACTATTTTTTTTTCTATAGTAGCTCCCATACACGAAAAGGGGATGAATTATATTTTTTTGCTTCAACCCAATAGTGTGGGGTAATAGGTATTTTAAATACAGGTCTTGATGAACCATTTATAAGTAATCACACCGAAAGAAAAAGACAAAAATGTATCCCGTCATGCCTTACCGGGATTCGAACCCAGGACCATAAGCTTCATAGGCAGGGTCACTACCCACTAGGCCAGATCTGTCGTCGTTTTAGATGTGTCCCGACCAAAATCGAGAAGTGTTGAACCATGGGTGATTGAGTTGTTTGTTTACTTGGTAACACTGGTAGATTTTAAATGAAAACCTATTTTCAGGTTAGATTATGTTTAATGCCAATAGGATTGGGAATAGTACATTATTGCAGAGGCCGGGAAAGAGCAATTTGTGGATGAGTTTCGATTTTGTCAGACGACGCACAGCGGAGTCCGACAAAGAAAACTAATCCACGAATTGCTGTTCCTGCCGAGGCATATATAGTGCTTTTCTCCAAACATGCGAGGAAATTAGGTAAAATAATCATAATTTAAACATGAACCAGCACTCAAATCGAACCTTCACATCAAAAACAATTTCCCTCTTTAATTATTTTTTAAAAGTTAAAGGCACAACTATTCTGCCATTCAGTACCATTCAATAATCGTTCATTCAATCTAATTGTGCAATATAAGCTGTATTTGCACGCATGAGATCCTCAAAAAAATATATAAAAGTTATATAGACCTTGATTTTAGTCAGTCTTACACGACTCTATCCTATAGATTGAAATGATGCTGACCGGGTCGTGTAGACGCGGCCCGCAGCTATGTTAATTGGCTGTATGCGTTTTTCTTAGTGGATACATGTTTTAAAAAAGTAAAAAACAATACAGTAATAACTTTCCCATCCGCTAAAACACGACAATAATGGTTTGAAAATTTTTAATTTCAATTTGACCATACCGAAGATCTTCCCGTACTATTTTTGCTACAATAAGTTGAACATTGCCGAGCATATTGGAGAAAACACTTTTTCATGCCAAGAGGGTAACGTCACAAAAGATTGAAAAAATCTGGATTAGATTCTATACTCCATATCTTTAGGTATTTGAATAAAAGTAAACAAAATCTACCCTCAAATGGCTCCTTAAGCCAGTTGAGGGTAGATGCAAATATTACATGATCAAATAAGGTTGGTTAAAGTCGTTCAGTGACAGATCCAGGCGGTTTATTTGGTCGGTTAACCAATAAATGTTATAAATACCCGAAAATGTACAAATTGTTTGTTTACTTTTATTTAAATATCTAAAGATATAGATACAGAGTATAGATGGTGCATTTACCTGTTCCTGTAAAGTGGTAACTGTCAATTGGTGCTGCTCTTGCATCTCTTTCACGAGCGCCGCGTGCTCTGCCTTCAGATCTTCTAGCTGCTGTATGTCTGCTCGTCTGTTCGCCTGCTTCACTGCGAACTCTAGTGGCGGCATCTGGAAACAAGTCATAGTTGATTTAGAAATGTTGCGTGGTTAATTTCACATGCGTTCTTGCTATAACGAAGATGTTTTAGTGGAGGTACATACATATCGAACTCAAATCAGAGCCATAGAAAATTCAGAAAGCTTTCCTCAGAACACTCAAAACGCTGTACACTGGCCATGTAGTATTGGTTAAGACTAGAGCCCTTTGAGCCCTCTGCTTTAAGACTCGACTCAGTTTTGCAGACTCTTATAATTAAGACGAAACTCGAGTCCTTTTCGACTTATTAGAGTCCCGAGTCGTTTGTAGAGACTTGAGTCCTTTTCGGAGAACTTTTTTTTTTTACAAATAACTTCGAAATGTCTTTATGTAAAATTCATGGATGTACATAACATAAATGATAGAATAACGCCTATTTCCTTTACTGTAGTTTAGGTAAAACCTATAAAATTGTTGACTGAGTCTTTATTCCCCTCTCCTCCCCCATATCTTAAAGAGCGGTTTACCAATCTCCCCTCCGTCAGGCCTTCACGGAAATATCTACTTGTTCCCCCTCCATCCTCTACAAAATATTATACTGACTCTTTCACTTTTCGAGCTGTTCGGCTGTGGAACAGCCTGCCCTTAGATATTAGGTGTGCGAAAACTCTTCAAAGCTTTAAAACCCTACTGAAGAATCATTAGTTGTCTCTTTCTTATTGTGCCGCTGTGTTATATTATGTATGTATGTATATTTAGATAGGTATCTAATATTTATTTATTTTAATATAGGTATGTATTGTTATATTTATATGTTTATTTAAATTGTAAATGTACTGTATGTACTGTCTGCTTGATGTATGTGTAATTTTCCTATTCCTCTGATTAATTCGTGCACTACCTGTTCTAAAAACTTACTGTTCTTTATATCCTGCTACCCTAAGGTTGTCTGGAAGAGATCGCTTACAGCGATAAGACCGCCTGTTGCTACCTTTCTTTACATTGTAAATCTGTTTTTAAATTTGTTTTCTTTATGGTGCAATAAAGAATATTTACTTACTTACTTATTCGGAGACTCGAGTCCTTTTGATTTCCGCTTAAAAAAGACTCAATAAAGGACTCAACTCGGGACTTAAAAAGGCTCAGAAGTTTTTTAAGCTCTGAGTCTCGTAAAAACGAGTCGTGTTCATCAATTTAGATTCAGAAGACTTGAGTTCCTATCGACACTACTGCCATGTACCTACTTCAGCTGTCAAAACTGTAGCTATAATATTTTGCACATTGTTTCACAATGTCCAGGTAAAGTAATGGATAGCTAATTAACAAGTAAATTAACTGCCAGATAAAAATTCCTGCAAAACTTAGCACTCGATCTACCAGTTTAGCTTATTTGAATATTGTGAAACGCCGACAATGATTTTATTCGTCAGATAAGTGGCAAGTAGCTTATTCAGGACTTTACTTAAATAAATAAATATTATAGGACATTATTACACAAATTGACTAAGTACCACAGTAAGCTCAATAAGGCTTGTGTTGAGGGTACTTAGACAACGATATATATAATATATAAATATTTATAAATACTTAAATACATAGAAAACATCCATGACTCAGGAACAAATATCCATGCTCATCACACAAATAATTGCCCTTACCAGGATTTGAACCCGGGACCATCGGCTTCATTGGCAGGGTCACTACCCACTAGGCCAGACAGGTCGTCAAAATTTGGACAATGAAACAGGCCCTTAGTATTTTTTTCTGCTGTCCCACACTTTTGTGTGAAAATAAAGTTTCGAACACCGTGTCACCCAATAAAAAAAAAATGACGTATTTTTATTTGTGCCGGATTTGGCATATATATTAAGGATCTCGTGTCATTTTGATCATGTTAAAACTTACAAAAATTTAAGTAATAATGATTAAGAGCAATTCTTGCAAAACCCAAGATTAAGTAGATTCACCCAATACCTCGTTGGTAAGCGACGGCAGGTCCGCGCTCCTCGTCCTGCGGCGCAGGCAGTCGCCCGCCTCGTTGGGCGCTTCGAGGGACGACGCGGACTGCGGCGACGCGCAGGCGCGCCCGCGGTACACTTCTTCGGAGTAGCTGTATGTACACGGTTAGCGAATTATTAATCGACGAATCATCGATTGACATCCTATACTCACCAGCTCATCAACTATGCCTTTCTCACACGAAGCAACCGCTGACCGTGACCTTGAATGAGATATGTTTAAACCCTTTCAATCCCCCGCTTATCGTGTGAGAATGATGACCCCGGTTGCCGGAATGCAACAAGGTAGATAGCACGTCCGTTGACGTCTTTGGTGGTTAAAGGGTCTTTGGGTTGCCCCGTGTGAGAAGAGCAGAAGTCTGGGTGGATCATTCTGCCACCGTGTTGCTTACAAACACTACTATTATATTTTTATTTTGACGACCGGTCGGGGCTAGTGGATAGTGATCCTGCCTATGAAGCCGATGGACGCCCAGGAGGGTTCGAATCCCCGTAAGGGCAAGTATTTGTGTAACGATATTTGTTCCTGAGTCATGAATGTTTTCTATGTATTTAAGTATTTGTATATCATATATATCTGTCTGAGTACCTACCCACAACACAAGCCTTCTTGAGCTTACTGTGGGACTTAGTCAATTTGCGTAAGAATGTCCCTATAATATTTATGTATTTATATATTTATTTCTAAGAATAGAAAGGCAAATAAAAATGCATTTTATCTTGGTAATTTTGGTTTGTACTCAGGTAGACGGCCAAGTCATAGAATATCATCAGACCAAAAATTTACTCCCTATCATTTTTAGAAGACCCGCCCCGACATTGCACGGGTTAAAGAAACAATTTATACACCTAAACTTTCCTTAAGAATCACTCTATTGATTGGTGAAATTGGTGAAAACCGCATAAAAATCCGTTCAGTCGTTTTTGAGTTTATCGCGAACATACATACTTACACATAGACAGACGCAGCGGAAGACTTTGTTTCTTTAGTGATAATACCTACATTAAAAAACTGATGAAACTGAAGCTCCAAGTAGACAAGTACTGTATTTTGATAGTGAACAGCCTTAATTTTGATGCAAAAACGATCTCACATTTTGTTCTTTTTCCATTCCAAATATGTCGTTTTATCGGTTACACGTCATTTCGTGTCACGATCCACGCTTAGCGCATACAAATAGCTAATTAAGTTACATTTTAAAACCATACAAAGGCACAGTTCTACTATTTAAGTCAGCAGTATACTAATTTAAATAATAATGAGTAATAATCGATAGAATTCCTCACCTTCTTTCCAACTTTGGCCTTGGCAGCAAAAAAAGAAACATTCAACATTTATCATAAATTCCAAGCAAGAAAATAACACATATAGGTCTTAGTTGTTACTAAACCTAACTCCTAACTGAGGCTAAACCTTGGTTTAAAATAATCTGCCCTTGAAGTATAATATTACACGCGATTTTAAACTTTGCACCTTCGTGATAAAGACAAATTTCTTTCAACTGGGAGGATAGGGAGAGACATATTTTATGACCAAGTTGTAGATAAGCGTTATATTAAATCAATATGTCTCTATTGGCGTTGGTAACTAAGCAGATAATATTATAATGAGCATAGAATTGCATGAGGGAGCTATTGGGTAGGTAAAAAGATAGGTTTTATTTAATTTGGCTACTTTATTGAGTAACTATAGAATCTATGCGTATATTTCTTTGGCTATACTACTTACGACTTTGAAGCTCCGTTGGCATGCAAGACTTTGAGATACCTGTTATCTATTGTAATTTTTAACCCTTTGAAAGCTTTACGTCATAAACAATAACATCACTTACACGCCAAGGTCACTGGCGCAAGCGAGCTAATGTACGACTTACTTGAAAGTGTAAAGGTGACAGCGTACGCCATAACACTTATAGTTTTCCATGGCGCTGTGGGCACGATTAATTACGACGCCTTTAGGTGTTTTTGGCGTTCAAAAGCAAAAAGTCGTGTTTCACAGTGATGTTTGTACATGGAATTCATTTAAATAACTACGAAGAGAAAATGATTAAAAGGTGTTTCTCAGAGGTTCAACTTTAACAGCGGTGGATAATTTAACGTTACGTTTTTTGTACAGGTACATTCAAAAGATTTCATTTGTGACCCATTTCGTACTTTGTCACAGTGACAAACAATATGAAAATTACTAGAGATCTCATACTATTGTCACTGTGACAAGGTACGAAATGGTAACAAATTAAATCTTTTGAATGTACCACATTACAACAACATAGTTATAAAAGACAAACATACCTTCTCTCCATGTCCGAGCATTTCTTCTCAAAATACATCCTGAGATTCTCCATCTCCTTCTCATGTTTGCGGTCAAGTTCCTCTCTCAGCTCGTCAATATCTGCATTACCAGCTTTGACAGAAGCTAGCAGTTCCCTCAAACGCCTTGTCTCCACATTGAAAGCATGCTTATCTTGTCGTAACTGCGTTTCTAATTCTTTAACATCAGTATCAGATTCTATCCTAATCCGACCAATTTCATCACACAAAACTTGAATTAAGCTCTCTCTAATCTTATTCCTTAAATTCTCTTCAATACTCTCATCAAATCTATTTATAACTTCATTTAGCTTATATTCAAAACCTTGGAAATCATCTGAGTCAGATTTCAAGTCGGATTTCGAATAGTTGACCGTTATTTCTTCTCGGTCATTATCCTTTTCTCCATTTGAACTCTTAGCTGAAGAGTCGCTACTCATTAAAGCTGAATAATACTTAGTGTCTTCTTTAAGCATGCTTTCGTATTTAGCATAGTCTGATAGTTGTTGTTTAATTGTGTCATGTTCAGAGTTTTCAGCCCGCTGAGCCATCTCATGGCAGAGGTGTTGGTTCTCGAGGGCCAGTGCATCGCGGTCGCGGATCGAGCGCTGTAAGGTAACGGTGAGTTCCCCGATTAGTGCGTCGCGCTTCGTGATAGCTGACTCCAAATGCACAAGCTGAAAGGACAGAAGCGTTCATTGACACGGAAGCATGCGACATCGACACACATTTGCTGCTGATGACCAAAAATCACTAGCAATTTTAAATTATTATCACCCCAATTTCATCCTAGTTAGTCTTTTAAAACGTTTATGTCACAAAACAGAAAGTAATGAACCAACTATTGAAAGTATCAAAACTTTAACCCAATTATACCTTTTATTTGTACAGAACTTTGTTATTTTTGAATGATGGTTTATAATAATTATAATGTACCTAATTGATTAAGGGCGCGAGCATACTGGTGATTTGCGAGGGGGTTGAAAGCGAGGCGAGCGCGTAACGTGTTCGCCGCAAGTGCACAACGAGTTCGCCGCGAGTGCGCACCGCGAGTCATTGCGCGCTCGCGGCGATATCTTGGCGCGCTCGCGGCGATATCGTTAGGCACTGGCGGCGAACTCAAGCGCAATCGCGGCGAACATGTTACGCGCTCGCCTCGCTTTCAACTCGCTCGCAAATCGCCAGTGTGGCCGCGCCCTAACATAATGTATCAAAATTGGTTCTTGACACTATGGCGAAACACAAAACACATGCATCCATATCTGTAAATTTTCGTAGAATTTTGAAACATCACATAATTGTGATGTTATCTTCCACAGTGTCCGTAAATTATTTAAACAATATATGTATCAAGAAAAAATTGGTGGTGAACGCGAATACTTACATTTAATGTAATTTTAAATTTACTTTTTTTTACTTTCAGATTCCAAATACTGTGCCAATATACAAAGTGAACATCATTTGTAACCTCATAAGAACACGCTTCTACTTCATGCTTATCTAAAGCTGTGCAATATAATGAAATATATGTATTATATATAATAAAATTTATATTTTACCGTTTTTCATGTGATAGATGAACAAGGGGTCTAGCTAAAACATGTAAGTATATGATATCTATATGGTATGTAGTTACAAAATTAATTCACAGTAATATATTACCTTTTATACATAAATTATTTTAATTACAATAAAAGTTACAAGCCTTTGTTTAGATATATGACATACATAGTTAATCAAACTTGCTGTCACACTGGTTACATACAAAATACATGTGAATTAATTTATTATAACTGAAAAAGTATATCTTTTACTTTAGTAACTGAATTCACATTTTTCACTTTTTGATAAATTCTAACAAAACTGATTCAGTTAATACTGAGCTTATAATTTTTTTTTTTATAAAGCTCATGTACATCTATTTCTCTTTATTTGGGAAAGACAGATGTAACACAAATACCTATGACAAAACCTGTCATTTAGGAGTAACCCAAAACCTCACTATTTAACCCAACTAACTACAACATAGACACATGTAAACACACACACATTTATTAAGACAGTTCTATATCAACATGGCGTGATTTTTTTGCAAATAAAAAAGTGTACATATGGCAAGCTAACTGTTTAAGCAGGAGCAAAGCACAGAATATAAAGACACCCAGGTGTAAGAATATTACAACCAACTGCTCTTGCAGGTCCCATACCTTAGCTTGAAACTCTTCGCATATCGTCTTGTAGTCTGTCGTCATTGTGCTAAAAGACATTGTGTCAGCCAAGGACTTTGGCTGCGGCATACTGGGCATAGATTCATCCTGCAACTTTTCTTTCGTATCATCTATGACAACCTCCTCTACTAACAAGTCGCTTTGCTCAATTTTGTCAATACTTGACAAACTGTCTTTTTCCATTTCCACCTCAGGTTCTTTCTCACCAAACAGCTCTTCCACTTTCATTTCTCCGGCTCCAACAAGGAAAGGGGACATAAGGGTCTGGAATACTGGTAAGGGCTGAATTTCCTCATCAACTAAGGTACTACCTTCCGGAGGAGGCCCAAAGATAATCTTGGCAGCCGAGAGATGATACTTAGGAGCACCATGACCTCTTATATCTAGCTTTATAATCTCTTCTGATCCTGAACTTGCTTGTTTTAGTGAATCTTCTCCTACAGACAATGATAATGGTGGTGACTCAGTAGAGTGACTACGCTTTTCAACCTCTTTTCCATCTTCTGACGCATTAGACTTAGGATATGTTTCATCATTAAGCGAGTCAAGATATTTGTCACTTCGTGGAGATTCTTGTGACTTTTCATGTTGAGATTTCGCTTCAGCCTGGAGGGTTTCATGGTCTTTGGATACTGATTCAGATGCTAAATTCACTGGACTTTCTTCACTTATGTGATAAATGTCTGTTGACTTAGGGTCATGCCATGAGGTGCTTTTGCTGGGGTCTCGTGTACTAGTGTTGTCACTGGGGGAGAGGGGAAGTGGCATGTTCAACGAGCTATTGCGGGATGGATCTGTATCATGCTGTCCCACTTGGAGCAGCCCTGACTGCGCAGCGCCGGCGTTATCCGACTCAGTAATGGAATACTCCATTTTGGAGGGAATGTGTTCCGATATAGACTCCGTTTGACTGTCATCTTCTTTAATGACTGGAGTTCCTGTTTCATCGTGTGGTGTATCTATTTGAGATGCTTCTGTATCGGTTACCGCGGTCCCTTCCGCGGGAATCTGTTGAGAATGTACGACATCCGGAAGAACGTTCTAAAAATAAATCAAAAATAAAATCAATGGGCGAGTTGATTTATGACCATCGGTGGTGAAAACTTGAATGAAACCTGGAAAATAACAGCTTTCTGGGACTCGCGGCTCGATAACGGAGAGTAGGTCGGCCTAGAACAGGTAGGGCACCGCGGCGATGCATTTTCTGAACTATTTTTAACGTATCGACGAATATAAACCTTCTACGCGATAGTTTGATACGCTTTCACGGGTACGATCGAGAGCAAAATTATATCGATTGCATGCAACGCTTACCTTGGATTCTGCTGTGAGCGGTGGAATCTTGTGAATATCACCCATAATTTAACATATTCATATTATTTAACAATCGAAAATTTCATTTTATTCACTAAAATTGGTTGTCAAGACGACGTTTCATTCAAATAAAATACAAACTATGAACCATTAAAAAAAAACAAACGCCGCGTTTCGTTTCTGCTGTTTCAACAACATACTAAACGTCAAATAATTTTACCTTTAGTTTTTTAATTTTTTGTGTGAAAACAGTTGGATAGATAAAACTTGCTCTCGTTATTTTTTGTAATCGTGAAAATTGTTTCTCGAGCGAACTTACCGGTTGTAGATTTTGAAAACGTATGATGACAATCCTTAACTGAAGCATTTGTCAAAACGCTTTTCCCACCAAATTCTTTACCAGTTGAGTTTGTAATTTTTAAAACGTAGTATAATTTTAATAAATTGTATAACAAATACAAAAGGAATTAAAGACTACAGCTTCTTTAAGTGACTAGTGCTAGGTTTTGCCTCTAATTTAATAAAAGGTATAGGAAACCACTGTCGACTTATTATGCGAGTGATGACAATTGGAACTAACAATACAAATCAAATAACTTCACATTTTATTAAATTAGCAGTGCATACTAGTGACCTACTTTCCTTTGCTTGAATGAATGCACACAGTATTGTAGTATTGCGAGTGGTTCGCGACAGTCGCAACTTTAGTTCGCGAACTAAATTGTTCTAATAGCTCCAACTAACTAAAACGGTTGACTAACTATTCTTATTTTATTACTATGTGGCGTGAAGTATGGAGTATGTATGGGCAATTATTTTTACAAAACCTATTGTAAGTGGGGAGTTGAAAATTACACTTGGTAGGTCTCTGGAGTTACAGGCGTATATAGGCTACGGAGACTGCTTACCATCAGGCGGGCCGTATGCATGTTTGCCACCGACGTAGTATAAAAAAAAAAAAAAAAAAAATTGACCAGCCACCTTAGCATACCTACATGTAAAAGAAGACTTTAGTCTTTGGAATAATATATAGGTACTAATCTATGGTCTTTGGTACCAAG
The DNA here is from genome assembly GCF_033807575.1 of Cydia pomonella. Classification (NCBI taxonomy): domain Eukaryota; kingdom Metazoa; phylum Arthropoda; class Insecta; order Lepidoptera; family Tortricidae; genus Cydia; species Cydia pomonella. The sequence goes on along the minus strand of NC_084718.1, from coordinate 1,375,790 downwards.
ATTGGCACTATTCTCAATACTGGCACACACGGGTGACACGGGTAACTTTACATTCTTGTGTAGAGTTACCCGTAGGTTTGCGTATGTGGCACATTTAACGATGTTTTTTCGGTTTTGTAGTTTGGAAAAATAATGAAACACGATAGGATATCAATATACTTTATTACTATTTACACATACATTTTAGAAAAAGCCATTTCATTCTGTACATTTCCTACAAAATATAACAACTTCATTTCGAATAAGGCCAATCTACAATTGAAGTTCGTGGATTGAAAAAATTATGATGCCTCCACACTGGTGTGAAAAATCGTTAACATATTCGTCATCAACATTAGTATTGCCCTGCTCGTTGATGATAAGGGTTTGTATACGCTATAAAGGCGGGCATCACTTCGTGGTTTATTATTGTCTTCCCAGCTTGCGTCACTCTTGTACGATATATTAAGGGAGGAGATCCGAATACCACAATCCGATAACAAACCACCAAGTGATTTTAGTAATAATGCCGCGTCTACACCAGTATAAAAAAATTAAGTTGTCGAAATGCAGCGGTATTTATAGCACTTCACAACTTACTTATTCGTACAATCCACTCATTTTATATTGCTTTGCAATCCATTGTGTTAATAATTCTTAGCTTTACAATATTATTGCCTGTTCCAAGTAAATTTGCCAATCAAAACCTTCCGGTTATCTTAACCTTTAGACTACTAGTTAACCCTCTCAATGCCAAGTACGTGTTATGACCTACCACTAACTTATGTTTTATGTTGTCAAAGTAACCTCGTTAATAATATGATGTTGGCTAGTGACTCTTTCGAGCACCGTAAAACCACTCAACCACCTATAGTCGAATACTATAGTACATATGAATTTTATGAAATGATTTTTTCGGCTAGGGCTAGACTTTGTTAACAAAAGCCTTTGTTTCATTCATGCAGCGGTTACCAATGCTACTGCTACTGACTGAACGGGAACAAACTTGTTTAAAAAGCAACTTTTACCGTCCTATTTATATGGTTCAAATTCATGTAACAGCTTATTCTGTTACCTGACAGGAGCGACAGGCCACATGACACACAGAGCGACCGATCGTCCTACATTACCCAAACATGTTATCTCAGAATGAGCTGTTACATAAATTTGAACCTTAATACTATCACGATAGTTGCTTTTTAACGACATGGTCGCTTTGACACCTGCCTAAGGCACCTCTCAATAAAAGAAACAAAGGCTTATCTTTAACAGATGAGGGCCCTAGCCGAAAAAATAATTTCATAAAGTTCATATTACACAACTATGATCCACAAGTCCAATACGCAATTAAGTACAGATCAGTTTTCTATGAGGTTTGTCTAAAATAGAGTCAGACCAAGCTATGTTGGCAGCGATTTTGATGGTCCAGCCTGTGCAAGTGTTAAGTAAACGTCATAATTTTAATATTAATATGGCGTTTAAAATAACACTTGCACTGTCTAGGCTGTTAATATCGCTGCAAACTTATCTTGGTCCGACTCTACTTCAACTAAGATATTAATTTAGATGAGAGATTAGTTTTGGATCATAGTTGGTGGTTTTATAAAAATGCTACCATTTTCATAGGAAGAATTACAGTCAATAAATTAAATATAAAATGAAAATACATAAATAAGTCACACAAGTTAGTCGATGCGCAATGTACAAATATAAAACCTGCAAAAATATCTCGCAAGAAGCGTGCAAAAATATATAACACGATCTTATTTTTAGCGCCATATTAAGAGCGTTTAATATATTTTTCGGCGCTTAGTTATACAATGAATAATTTCAGTTAAATGTTTACGTAATATTAAATGCATTCAAATAAAGAAAACATGATCTCCATCATTTTCATAATATGTAATTGCAGTTCTACCATCAAAAGCGCTATTTACAAATGAAGGTATGACAAAAATGAATCGAGGTCATAAGTATTTTGGAAGTCAAGATATCGCACCAAAGAAATCGGACAGTTTCCTTATGGCCTATCCTAACGTCAGCGATAATCGCATGCGATTTGCAATACATTGCGCCATTTTATCGATCGATTGAATTCATTGCTCCTAAGCCATCAATTATCTAAAATCGCATGTTATTTGTTGCAACGTCTGTAGAAGCCTTTAATCTCGCAAGAAAATTGGCACAAATTTTACTTTAGTTTTTTTAATTATCTATCAAAACGTAGGTATAACAGCTACGTATAGTCAAGTGTAAAAATATGGGTGTACACATCTTACTCAAAAATATGTTCCATAGCATCTTATTCCAGTGTAATAAGAGCGTAGTGCCATATTTATGAGACGATTTATTCGATACATATTTTTGCACTTAACTGTACTTTCGCGCACACTATCAAAGTATTGAAAGTTTTAAATACTTGACTACGGTTTATGTAATAGAAGCTTCTTTTTTTTAAACTAGTGAAAGGGGTTGGCAACTGTCAACGGTTCTCCTAGATGGCACCAGAGTAGGTTGTACCTTTCTCTAGTCGTGTTCTTAATGTTCTTATGAGATTTGGATTAAAGGGCATCCAGACCAAAAAAAACCTATGCTGGCGCCATTTGTATTATACTTTGACCGGACAACCCCATTGAAGCCTAATACACCAAAACCACAATTCGGGTTCCCAATTTCAATGGTGCGACATAATGACACGGTAACGAACGACAACTCGGAGTATTCGGTAATTTCCTATACAATATAACCTTCAAAATCAACACAATAAATGTTAACCGCAGTCGATAACCTTTCTACTGCCTCGTATCTATAAAATACATAGTAGGAACTTATACATATTGTCGCATTTCCCAGAGACGAGTATGATACGAGTAATCAATCGGATTGGTTTTGTACCCCTAAAGATGCATCCACACCGTACAAAAGATAACTACGGTGTGGAGGGGCACCTTATCAGTGACATTCTTATCCCTTGTCAAATCATATAGTTCGCATCTCTTCTAAAGAATTGTATTTTTTTTTAATTTTATACAAAAAACAAATCAAAACACCTTATCACCCATAATATGTGTCGTTTCCAAGCGAAAAGTCCCACTTTGTCGCCTTCCATAAGGACGCTTTGATAGGTTATTCGTCTAAAAATACAAACAAATCTCGTCCTTATGGTAAGCTACAAAGTGGGACTTTTAGACTTCGACACGTTTAAATACAAATAAAGTTCTGAAACTTTTATGATCTTGATTTGACAACGGCTAAATATGGTAATGTTAAAAAACGTTTATAATAACACCTCCTTACATTGTTCTGTTCCAGACTGAAAAGTCTTAGACGGGCTCTACGTATTGAAACTTTATTATTAATTAGGACAACAAGGTTAAATAATAATCCCACATCAATTTGTTACAAGTCACGTTAGCTGACCACAATACATTGCATTGTCAACTCAACACTATTCATAGATATTGTCAGTCACTACACTACCTCTATTCGCCTATGTAACCTTCGACAAGCTCGATAATCTCAATGTTTGACGTCATATATATACAATGGTAGTCGTTAGATTTGTAGCTGGCCCTCAACGGCTTATCCATTGTCTATTGTTAACTAAAACGGCGCGTGCCACTACCTGCACAAAAAGGGTCGTATAATTCTAATAGGCACCTGAGCGCGGGCTAGTCTAACGCTCAAAAAACCAGTATAGGTGTGCTCTCCGATAACGCGCTTTTGTTACGCATATCGAGGACACATTTTAGGCTGGTTCGGTAGCGTTCGACTCGCCGGCACTCAGTAACCGTATAGGGACCACACAAAAACTCGCAAATTATTTTTCCATTTGTTCATTTTTAATCTTATTTCAATTAGGAGTTGTAATTAAATAACCGGTTAAAGTGACCGGGCCCTTTTTTTGCAGGTAGTGGCACGCGCAGTTTTAGTTAACAATAGACAATGTATAAGCCGTTGAGGGCCAGCCACAAATCTAACGACTATAAAGCTGCGGCCTGAACGCATGCTTCCAGCGGTGCGGCGAGCAGTAAATCCAGGCCGTTCATACATTTGAAACAGACCCTAAGTTGTAAATTTATTTCTATCAGTTAAGCTTATTTGAAGATTGTAAAAAAAACGATGACTTTATTCGTCAGATAAATGGCGAGTAGCTTATTCAGGACTTTACTTGGACATTGTGAAACAGGCCCTAAATTGAAGATTTCTTTGTAACAACTGTATTTAAATTTAAGTGCGGTCAAAGAATTTAAATTCAGTACCATTTTGTACCTTGGCACAGTGACAAATCACATGAAATTCGATAGGGACCTTGCGCGTTGGAGGGTCTGCCATCTTGTGGCCTGAATCGGAACCATAAACATGTACATACACGTCACGTGTTTTCTTGTGCATAGTAGGTTCTGCCATCTTGTGGGCTACATGACTACATCGGAACAATAAACATCACATTTACGCCTCGCGCTAAAAATCTGACGGCTCCTGTGCTGCCTCCTAGAGTTTATGCACGCTCCCTATAGAGACCTCATACTAATGTCACTGGGACAAGGTACGAAATGGTACTTTTGCCATCAGATATATCGGAGCAGCCGACGTGCTCAAAAATATCTGAACACGCACTCTATCGCCTTGACAATAAAGGTGTGTTCAGATATTTATGAGCACCTTGGCCGCTCCGATATATCTGATGGCGACTGTACTGAAATTAAATTCCTAGACGATACCTAATGAGAAGTCTATGGATAATAACACGTAGTTTTTCTATTTAGTATATGATTTAGAAAACATATTTATTAGTTTTTACGTCCCGATATTCTAAATCAGTAAATAAGCAATGGACCAGTATGAGTTCTAACTGTTCTATTCGTATTTGTTATTAATTCGGGTTTAAGACTAGGAACAGTTAACTACGGAACCCTAAAAAGGTTTGCCGCAAACACCTGAAGGTGATATATTTTTGGCCGGTACTGTAAGTCTTATTTGTAATGGCCCAGCAATTGCTTTTTGGTTCCGGAATTTAATATGCCAAGTAAATAAGTAGATTTCATTTGTATACTGTGTCACAAGGGAGAAAAAGGAGAAGGCGCGGGCGTACACTGAATCCTGAACAAGCGAAGGATTCTAAAATGGAATCCTGAGCGTAGTGAGGGATTCAAGTGTTAAAAAATTGCTACCATGTGCCACATACTGCTTTTCACATCACCTATGAGCCCTAAAATGTTATGCAAAAAGTAAATAAATCGTGTTCTAGAACAGAAAAGTGCCACTTTGATCTCTTCTAGCAGGGAAGAAAAAGCTCTTATCCGAATAGGTGATGTGAAAAGTGTAAAGATTATTATAATGTAATGTTTACCCAGGTATTGGCTGTTGTATTTATAAATGTTGTTATGTATTTTTCATGTCACTATATGCTGTTACTATAAATATTGTATTGACTTGTAAAAGAGCCCTTAAGTGCCAAGTAGGCACTTGCAGAATACATTTTTGAATTTTGAATATCTCGCTCGCTTTAGGGTCACCTCTTTCTCTAAATTCATGTTTGTAAACCAAGAATTTAAGTTGAAGAGCAAATAGTTTGTTTTTAAATCAATCCAATGAAACTAATTCCTAAAACATATTTGCACAATAATTATTTCTGCAGCTTGAATTCCAAAACTTCTATCATATATAACTGTCACATATGCATTTTCATGGCTTAGGTTAAAAATATAATGACAATACAAAATATATAAACTTACATAAGCGATGCAAATATGCAATAATAGATAAGAAACTCTGTATAATTTACTATACGCTCATAATGTGTATAATAGCTCTTAGAACCGACTGAACAGATTTGGAAGGAAACACGTATGGCATCTTTAATAAATTGATAATGAACGCAATAGGGTTGTTTCCATTTTTTGAAACGCTTGTATTACGTTCTATATTAACTAAAAGTTGCCCTAAAATTTAACTTTTATACTAAAAACGGCTTTAAATATGTTAAATTAACAAAATATATTTTGACAGATGCTTTCGCGCCCAAAACGCTCTTTCAAAATTGTGTGACGTCACAGTTTACGGTTTGACACATAACGTAGAAGATACGAACTGTCAACTGACATGTGTCATTTGTTGTTTATCGCCTAACTGTCAACAGTGTCAATCCGAGAGTTGTGACGTCATCAGAATCTTCAATGACGTTTCGAGTTTGGTCACGTGACGTGTGCCAAAAGATAAATTCAATATTTACAAAAATATGGTCATTACAGGTCCCCTAAAAGTAGTTTAACATGTTCTTATAATCCAAAAGAATTTATTGGGATACAATTCTGCCCTAAGATTTGTAGATGGAAACAACCCTATTCTTTCGATATACAACAATCAAATCATTTATCACAACCTATAAATAATAATTATAACATAACTAATTTTAATAGTTGGATCAACGTTTTATATTCTTATTTGCATAGATAATATTTGTTATTTCACGTATAATTAATTTAATATTGAAATTAAAAATAATTTAATACTAATTTGAAATACAATATTTAAATACTAATTACTAATTACACAATTAAAAAAAATTCAGGTCTTTACTACTAACCTAACCTAAATAACACCCTATACTAGAAATTCACCCCACGACCCCCCCGACGCAAAAGTACCCATGACACTCGCCGCGTTGCCACGTTGAACGGCTATGGATAATCTTTGCATCAGGAAGGTCCCTGAGCGAGGATCCAACCCTCTCTCTCGCATGCGTCTCCCCACTTCCTCGAAAAAGGCCATGGCCTCGGCACACCAGCACCCGGCGGTTTCTACAGCAAGCGGGACAAATAAATAGTTCGCAAGGACCTCATATTTCTCCCGCTTGCGAACCGCAGCCAACTCGGCCGCTGCCCCTGCCATCCTCACCGTACGGCCAATATGCGACGCCGCGAAAGTGCTGACACACGTTGCGTCCCACACTAAACATTTCCCCTTCTCCCAAGGAACCAACGTCAACCCATCAGGTCTCTTCCCATCAGAGCGACTGAGGCCCGGAGGTTCCAGCACGCACGGGACGTTTGCAGAAACTAGCGCTCTCCGCACGATATCATTAAGCGCGTGGTGCCGCGGAAACCTCCCTGCACACCGACCACAACTCAACGCGTGATGACCGCTGCTCTCCACCCTAGTACCGCAGATACAAGCGTGGGGTTCACACACTGCACATATATATTTGAGTAATAATTGAGTTAATTATGTTATGATGTTTGTTATTTTAATGATTAAATTATCTGGCTTTTAATTATCATATTCACAGTTTCTAAACAAAACGTTTTTATCAAGTATTCACCAGAGATGTGCGAGAATGCGTAGCGAGGGACGTGTTCATTAACTAATAGAATAACTTCATTTTTAGGGTTCCGTACCTTGAAAGGAAAAAACGGAACCCTTAAGGATCACTTTGTTGTCCGTCCGTCCGTTCGTTTGTCTGTCAAGATCCTTTTTCTCAGGAACGCGTGGAGCTGTGAAAAAATCAAACTTATAAGCCAACGCAATCAAAAGATACAGCCGTATATGTCGCAAATTTTCGACACTCGCAAGGGAATCAATACCTACAAGGTACGTCCCGTGAACTCAGAATTTTGAAATTTGGTACGAAGCAACGTCTTATAGCACAGATACAGTAAAAATTGCGAAAACCGTAAATTTTTAGTTACATCATATAATAAAAATATTTACAGTACATATGGTGCTACTTTACCGCACTAGTGCGTAAATTAGCATATTACGTTACTGTGTCGAACATTTAAAGGGCCATATGTACTTTAAAACGTTGTACGATACATGTGCGAATAGGTAATTCGCAACTCGTGTCGATTTAAAACACTCCCTTGGGTGGTGTTTTAATTTATCGCCACTCGTTTCGAATTTCCTATTTTTCGCACTTGTATCGTAATGTACTATTTTAATAATTTATATGACTTGATTGTCGTGATGGGTGAACTTTTACTTATATACCTACAGTTTTGTACGGAACCCTCGGTGTGCGAGTCCGACTCGAACTTGGCCGGGTTTTATTTTTCCTTACTCAGTGTTTAGTGATTACATTGATTCTTAATAAACACATCCCTCGCTACACATCCTCGCACATCTTTGGTAGAAACGCAGCCTTAACCATGAAACACAAAAAAATAGTTGGTAAGATACTTTATTCCACTTGGAACTTCTATGGGAACTATGTGTTTGTGGCACTTAAGTATAAAATAATCAAAAAGATTGACTTGTACGGTCAACTAATTTGATTCCTAGGCCACTATAGAACCGTGTCATAATGACTTCTACAACAGTGCTTATTGAGTGATGCATGTCATGTATAGAGTAGTTAAAGCGACAAGGTTCTATAGTGGCCTAGGATTCAAATTGGTTGACTGTACATTGATGATCCTAATTTTGTAGTCTTTTTAAGTAATGTGTCTGTTCTACTTACAGTCAACCCTGGTAATTTTGAATACACAGTCACCACCAGGGCTTCCCATACGGGCCCACAGATTACCAGTCCGCCGGACGATATCGGCCTGTCAGTTATTCACGATTGTCAGCTTTTGGGAAAAACTGACAGGCCGATATCGTCCGGCGAACTGGTAATCAGTGGACCCCTTTAGGCTTAGTAAGTTCAGATATTTTTGATGGTGATTATGTGTGTAAAGTAAGGATGCTAAGAATTGTTTAAATGTAGATTGTTTGTTACAATGACCCACCTAACTCGGACGCACATAGCATTCTTACTTTAACATTGAAACAATCTACAAATATAATAGTACATTACGATACAAGTGCGAATAATAGATTCGAAAACGAGTGGTGATAAATTAAAACACGACCGAAGGGAGTGTTTTAAAATCGATACGAGTTGCGAATTACCTATTCGCACATGTATCGTACGACGTTTTACAGTACATATGACTCTTTAAATTTTCGACATAGTTACGTAATATGCTAATTATCGCACTAGTGCGGTAAAGTAGTACCATATGTACTGTAAATTTCATTGTTTAGCATGATATATTTTATTATTATTGTCTTTCATATCAATTACACACATTTTAAAGTTTAATCTTAAGACTGTTCAATGTCATTAAAGCATTCTAAATTAGCAAGATTGACTGATGAAAGAATTAATCACAGGTTCCATAGCACTTATGAACCTGAAGCTTAACACCGTGATGACTAAATAATTAATAGAATCAGGCATTACTTTGCGGAAATCCATATTAATCAAAAAAAGAAAAAATGACGTTGCTAATTCGCGAAATAATAACATCCTAGTCAACTAGCGCGGGTTGAAAATACGCAAGTAAGTATTTACTTGCGTATTTTTTTGCATACATTTAATGTTCCCTTCCCACCGCAAAAAATAAATACGTAATTAGCCAGGTCCACAAAGAGCGAGCATACGCGCGAGGCAATTTCCTCACGCACAATACGGCCAGTGTATACGTGCCTCGGTCGAGGCGGCGCGCGCGTTTTCCTCGCCCGAGCGCGGCACGGCAAATATAACAAAGGACCAACAAAAGTACAAAACTCGACACGAGTTTCGCCTCTCTACGAGGCATCAACAGATGCTGGATATGTTGACGGCTTCCGGCAACGAAAATGATCGGCAATAGGGGCATTCTACGGGCTAAGACTAATCTCATACGGACTAAGTTTAAAGCAGGCGACAGATAAGGAAACTCTTGTACTAGTTGTACTTGCAAATGTTCAGAAAATTCGCGTTTGTACAGTCACGTCTAAAATTATCGATACGGACAAATAGTTAAAAATATGTATACACTACGTTAATATATGGGCAACAAGATTGTGTATACATATTTTTGGTACTTTGTATATATAGATATTTTCAGACGTTACTGTATGGAACAACTCCATTAGAGTTAGCATTAATTAATTGACTAGCACGTTATTGTTTCGCGGATAAGCAAAGTAATATTTTTGTTTCAATTACCATGATGACTATTTGTGATGATTTGGCTTTTGAATGTTATAATGTAAAAGCCATAATGGCAGAACACAGGCCAAGATACTGATAATAATAATACTTGCAGCGTGACACAAAAGGTCTTTAAATGGTCTGGTAAGTGTGGTCTCTACAAGCCTTTACATGCAGCCTTGGAGGCGATGGGGATGTCTGCACGCCAGTCAGGTGGTCTGTTTCTCTTCGTCTTCCTCTTCTTCCTGGGCTAGCAGCTTTCTAGCGAGTTGTAATGCCTGCAAAATAATTTGTATTAATGGTAATGAGCAGAAACCCCAAAGAGGGTTTAATGTGGAGGTGTATGGTAGTAAATACATTTTTTTAAACCAGTCATGTTCATGTTGGATCACATTATAGGGAAGGTTTCATATTACAACTATACTTTTTTTTGCATTAGAAAGAAGGTAAGCGATCTTGAAGTGTCCTTATATTGAAAAACACTTTAGAAATATAAGTTGTAGCTAATATGTAACATTTATAGAGCATGTATGATCATTTACATTCTTTTAGTTTCTTAAGTAATAGTTACTAGTATTTTAATAGCATATTTCCATGAAAAGACATCAATATTGTTAACTCTTTCTAATGTTATACCAAACAAAGTATAGAAAAAGGATTACTGACAAAATCAAGTTTTACTTTAATGAGAACTTTCTCTATTTAGAGTCAACTCTAAATGGAGAAACTCTATCAAATAAATGCAAAAAAGTTTTTTGGAAAAAAAAAAATAGGAATAATTTTTTTTTGAACTATAACTGCAGCATAACACACTTTGTAATCATTGTGTGTGACTTTTTATTGGATTCATGATATAAATGAATCTATTTTGTTACAGGCCTACAATATTTTATAGTTCATATTAGTACATTACGATACAAGTGCGAAGAATAGGAAATTCGAAACGAGTGGCGATAAATTAATACACGACCGAAGGGAGTGTTTTAAATTGACACGAGTTGCGAATTACCTATTCGCACATGTATCGTACAACGTTTTACAGTACATATGGCCCTTTAAATGTTCGGCACAGTAACGTTATATGCTTATTTTCGCACTAGTGCCATAAAGTAGCACCATATGTACTGTAAAATATAATTATGTGCCTGTTGTTTACCTCTATCTTCATGTTTTTTATGTGTATCCGTGTACATTTTTTTTTTCAGAGGTTGTGCAATAAAGAGGATTTGTATTGTATTGTATTGTATAATTATAGTTACTGCAGCAACAACAACCTTCCTGTTTATTACAACCAAAAAATACTAATAGAGTTGTAAAAGAAACAGAAAGCGAAGAAAAAATACAAATCTTCTACTCGAAGAGGCCTATACCTCTTACCAGGGTTCTGGAGTAACTTTTTTTTATAAGTAACATTTGTATTAGATTAAGTACAAATACTTCATAGTGTATGTTATCCAGAAATAAATGGCTTTTATTTTACAGCAGTGATAAAATACACTTGTCTTCAGTAATGAAATACAGCCCATGCCTGTGTAATACAGTCATGGGCATCCTTTATGTATGGAACCCTGAAAAATAGTACTGATCTAAAAATCTATTTGTAAAGGCCTTTGCAGCATAAGTATTATGAAATTCTTGTATAAAATAAGTCAACAAGTACATGTATAAGAAGATAAGAACCATAACACCCCTCTTTTTGCGTTGGTGGTAAAAATATACTGAACGAAGTTTGCAAATAACCTATTTATATTTGTTCCAAATTGGTTTACAGTACATCAACTGCGCTCCTAAAACTGTAAGCCTTTACTGAACTGTACAAAACAAACAACATCAAGTACAATTCCTAAACCGTAACTCACCTGAAACTCATTGTAATGCATTTTCCTCTTCTTCTCAAACTCGAGACGGCGCTCCCGCGCCTCGTCCGATTCGTCCATGTCATCATCACTGTCGGTCTCCACACACTTAGGTGGCTTGTTCATACTAGCCGCCAGCTTAGCCGCCAAAATGTTTGCGTCCAGCTCATCTGCCGGCTCAATATCTCCGTCAACGGATTCTGAAAATGGCGTCTTCGGCTCGTCCACTTTCATGTGCCCGTAATCCTTATTCGCCGGGTGGAACGTCTCCATTATGTTAATCTCGTCGAATCGCTGCTCCTTCGCCCGCTTGCTCGTCGACGGAGCCCCATCGCTGCTCTGCACGTCCACGCTGCGTGACGTCTTCAGTATGCCCTTGGAGGGCTTCTTTTGCAAATTCTGAGCCATGCCGCTAATACTGTTGCATTGTTCAGAGCTAACGGGAAGATATTAAATAGATTTCAGCTTTTACTTTACCAAATAAGTCATGAACATCGATGGTTTTTCTAAATTCTACCATAATTTGACAGTTCGTGACAGAAGTTGGTGTTGTCATTCTGAATAAAATTTAAGGGGTATACAACATTACAGTTAGTGAAAGTTGGTAAAAGTTCTCTTCGGTTAAGTTAGTTGAAATTTTTATTTCAAATTTTTCGAAGCTTTCAGATTATTTTAAAGATACACTCGGTTTGTTTTTAGAAAAATCTAACAATAAAAATAATGCATTTTATTAAATGCATGCATTATCTATATGAGAGTATCCGAATGTACACTTATCTGTCAACCATAAAAAAGTCAGATTGTCAGTTGTCAAAGTCGCCATTTTATTTTGTCTGTCGCTCAGGTTATTGGGCTGTACATTATGTGGTCGTACATTAACCGAACTCTATAAGATTTGTGATTTGTTTTATTCCAATTTTTGCATACTTTATTATTTCATTGCGAAAGTTTACATAACTTACATTAGTAAAAGCATCGAAGGCTACTAGTATATATATATATTTTTATTTCTTACAAATCCTAATTTGTTGTTTTTCGTGCGTGAGCGTTCCTTCCTTGGACGCGTATTGTTTTATTACACCTGGTTGTCGTTCCTATCAGAAGTAGCACGAAGACAGGATGTCTTCGGAGCCAGTTTTCGTAAAAGTGGAGTGTGAGTTGGATACGCAAGAATGTAATGTGAAAAAAGAGGAGCCGAGTTCTGAGGAACCCCAGCCCATTAACCAATACTTATTAGATGGTAAGTCTACTTCTCTACAACATAGTATTGTAGCACTGTACAGTTCATTCAATTATTCTAAAGAATTTCAATAAATAACTCTGCAAAAGTATTATACAAAATAAAAGCTCTTAAGTTATTTTCAGAATGATCTATCACTATCTAATGTAGTGTGTAAATTGTGTAATCCAATACAATACTCTTTTAGCACACCTTACACAGTTTAAATACAAATCGTTTATTTACCAATTTTATACAAATTGACTTAACAGATTTAACTTAACATAAATTACATTTTACAATTAAGCTAATTTCCATCGGCCCCAAACTAGGCGTAGCCTGTATCTCGGGAACTGGGAAAGTAGATTTTACTGAGAGATTTAACAACCGAATATGATGGCTGTTTTTTGAATGAGAAATCTCAAATATAAAATACAATAGGTAATAAATAATAATAAAGCTGTGTGCAATATAATAAAAGTCAATGAGAAAATTAAGGTCAAGGGAAAGTAAAGGGATAACTTTAGATCAATCCTATTGGAACTTTTTTGTATTTAAAGTGAAATGTATTATTAATATTGTGTAAAGGACATGGTATGACACATGTATATCCATCTCATCCAGAACATATGAAACCTTTTTATAAGACAATCTTCCTTGTACAGTCAGCAATACTATATGCTTAGCACCTCTGCATACAAACTTCTATGCAGGGCGGGTATATTTTCTCTGCAGCTGACTGTGCTATTAGTCTGCCTTTTGGACTTTCTTGTTGATATTGTGCAACTCCCTGCAGTTTAGATGATGTTATGACCACTTTAGTTCTATGCCAATTTATTTTTTTAATAAATTGAGAATTAAATAATTGTACATGTCAGTGTGCCTGTTAGTAAATTAGAAGAAATTACCTTTACATAATGATTTCAGGTCATTGAAGATGCATCTGTAAATCCTTATTTAAAAAAATCAATTACTCATTGAAAGAAGATAGATTATTTTTGATTAGAATTTAAAGAATTGTCATAATTATAATAGGACTATGATTGATTAAGTTAAAAATAGATATATAAAATAATATTTCAGTACATGTCAACATGGAACCATCATATCGAATCAAGGAGGCTGAAGAAGTGGAGCGTGACTGGGACAACAGTATAGAAACCTGCAATGTGAAGAAAGTGATGGAGTTAAGTCCCAAGGTGCCTGGACCCAGTGATATGGATTATTTGTACAATGGTAAGTTTCATCAACATCCTACGTGGCCACTGCTGAGCACCGTCTTCTCATGGAAGAAAAATCATGCTTCTCAGCAGAGCACCGTCTTCTCGCTATGTGAGGATCAACCCTAAATTGCTGAAAGGGATAGTACCATATATAAGAAAGGGACAGCATTACTCGTCCCTGAGTTGCTGTCAAACTTCGGTTTTGTAGGAAGTTTCTTTTCTGTACGGTAGTACTATTACTTATTCTAAATAAAGAAAAAATGAACTATAGAATAATATATGTACAACATCAACAGCTTTTTCGAGCTTATATTGTGAGGACTGTGGGGCATTAAACATAGGATTTACTAAAAAAAGTTGACAAATAGATAGAACACAGTGGTAGCCAAACTATTCCATTTTAGCTACCACTGGATCACACTTGTAGGGGGATGTAGCCCCCCCACAGTGGAGCGTTATGGGGCAGTCTGGTTTATCCGCTATTTTTCTCAAGATGGTATTAGGACTGTTCCATGCCCAGCGCACGAAAAATTTAGAGAAATTTCTGTTTCAATGAAATAGAGTTTGTATTACTTTTTCAGTACATATTAAAGAGGAACCAGATCTGATAGTAATCAAAGAGGACTCTGAGCCACACAGCAGCAACCCACATGGGGCAGCCGAGAGTGAAGACTGTGACTTGTACATGAACCACAAAGCTGAGGATGGGTCGTCTCATGGGTCAGCGTTTAAAGGTCTGTATTATTTTGAGTGTCACCAACTGTTTTGTTGTGCATTGAGTTATTACTTATTTAATAAATACTAGCAGTCTAGGCGAACTCTTTACCGCCCGTCAATTAATGACCGAGATTGATTTTGTAACAAAGCTGTTCTAAATTATTAGCTATTCTGCTAATCAGGGTAGAAAAGACTTCAACAAATCAGTAATAATAAAATCATCCGTCCACCCATTCTTGGGTTATAAATGATGTATCTAACCCGACATTGTTTTATATATTTATATTATGTTAATTCTCTCATTTTAAAACGACACTGAAATAACATGATCATTACATGTTATTTCAATATAATGTTTTGAAGTAGAACGTAACTTCAATTGTATAGGTATGTTCTTTCATCTCTTGATGCAGCATTGAAAACCGAAAACATTTATTATTTTGCAGGGGCACAGATAAAAACTGAGAATTTTCCATCACAAGGCTGGCGTTGCTCGGTGAAGCTGGAGCGTATGCAGGTGGACGCGGCGCGCCGCACGTGCCGGGTCGGGCGCCGCACCTACACGCTGCACCGGCCGACCTTCTTCTGCGACTTCTGTGGCTCGTCATTCCAAGACAAACAGCTTCTCGTAGACCACGAGAAAACAGAACACGGTGCCACGAGTTTCATGTGCAACAAATGTGAATTTACTACTATCAACAGGACGGTTATGAAGGCTCACATCCGTAAACACAACGCGACTCGACTGTTCCGCTGTGGTGTCTGTAGCTACTCCAGCTTATTAAGAACGGCTGTGCGCCGTCATCGAAAAACGCATAGTGTAGAATCTTTCAAGTGCAGGTACTGTGACTTCACATGTGGTAATAAAAATTATTTCGCACTACACGAGAAAATGCACACTGGTGCAAAGCTGACCCTTAGATGTGATCACTGTGATTTTAGTTCCGTTCTAAAACCTAACTTGGAAAGACATATGTTGTTGCACATGGGTATTAAACCGTTTAAGTGTAGCAATTGCAATGTCGCGTGTAGTTCGAAAACAGATTTACGAATTCATCAGAGAATACACACGGGGGAGAGGCCGTTCAAATGTAACCTCTGTAATTTTTCAAGCACTACAAAAACGAGCTTACGTTATCACCTAATGCGGCACACCGGGGACATGCCTTATAAATGTGATTATTGTGACTACAAATGTTGTAAAAAACAAAGGTTGAAAAGACATTTGATGACGCACAATGACTTAAAGCCATTTAAATGCGGTCAATGTGATTACCGGTGCAGTCAGAAAGCAAACTTAAAAAGACACCAGTTGAGACACACTGGTGGAAAGCCTTACAAATGTAGTCAATGTAACTACACAGCCCGGTATCACAGCAGTGTACTAAGACATCAAAAAACATTGCATTATGGTGAAAACAGTATAGTGCATAAATCGGACTTAAAAATTCATCAAGAATCTCACGTCAGTAAACACAGAAGTGAAAAATCTTTAAAATGCACTTACTGTGATTTCTTTTGCCAACGGAAGTTTAACTTCCAAAGACATATAAGAAGGTGCCACAATGAGAAACTTGAGAAGTTATATAAATGTACCGATTGCGAGTACACTACTGATTTTTCCTGTAACCTAAAAATACACCAGCTGGTTCATGCAGGGGATGAGCTTGACAAAGACAAGCCATTGAAATGTACGCATTGTAAATACAGGTGTAGTAAGGAAGCAAATATGCAAGTACACATCATGACACATACAGATGAAAAGCCTCTAAAATGTAGCTACTGTGACTACACATGCCGTGCCAACAAAGCTCTGCTAAAGCATTTGGTGAAACATGGAGTAAAGCCTTTTAAATGCAAATGGTGCGACTTCACATGTGATTCATGGACAATCTTACAAAATCATAAAGTCGTGCACGCTGGTGAAAAGCGATATAAATGTAGCGTTTGTGATTATGCATGTACTCGCTCATCAGGACTAACATCACACAAGGTAGTACACAGTGGGGAGAAGTCATATGCATGTAATATCTGCAATTACAAGACTGTTCGGAGATCAAGCTTAAACCGTCACCTGGCAACACATACTGATTATAAGCCTTTCAAATGTAGTTATTGTGATCACTCTTGCAGGCATGCATATTTACTACGTCGGCACGAGGCATTGCACAAAAAGGAAACGATGAATGTAGCAAGTGATGAAACAATTTTGAGCCTCCAGGCGCCGGTCTCGCCCTTACAAGAACAGCAAGAGATAGTTGTGAAACAGGAAAACGTATGAGCTGTAATCCTTTAAGGCTGTGGTTGTCTCATTGTATCGGAAGATAGAAAAATCTCTAAGGAACCTGTATTTTTTAAATACCTAAATAATAAACCTTTGTTAAATACGCTAGTAATTAAAAATAAAACGTCATTTTCATGGTCTGCTACCAAAACGAATTATTAGAAAGATGTGTATATATATGTGTGTATGCGTGCGTACATGTCGGCTTTTCTCCAGGCTTTATAAAATTTGTTGAAATAATGTTTATTTATACTTATAAAAAAAAATACTAAATATATTTTTGTTAAAATATGTTCATTTTCAAGGTGCTTTTAATACTGTCTGAACTAGTTCTTCATATTTTATATAAAATAGTTGAGATCACGAGGCCAAAAACGAGATGGCGAGACGACCTGGACTCATTTCGTGGCGACTGGCGGGAGCATGCACAAAGCCGTGACGAGTGGCGGAAAACAGGGGAGGCCTTTGCCCAGCAGTGGGACACAATGTAGGCTATCAAAAAAAAGTTGAATAGACTGAAATAGATGTCAAATACTGAAGATAAAGTGACTGAACTCTTTAGGCCCTCCAGAGGCCGAGGCTGGAATCGAAACTGCGTTTTAAGTTTAGGTGGTTAACGCCAAGATGAATAAGATGATAATGTAGTTTTTTCTTTAGTGCCATGTAGTTTTTTCTTTAGATTATAATGTATATATTTACTTAGTTGCGTGACTACTTAAAACCGCAAATCAAACTCCATACTAATATTTTAAACGCAAAAGTGTCTGCCTGTTAATACCTCTTCACGCTTAAACCGATTTAGTTAAATTTGAAATAAATTGAGTCCCAGAGGACATAGGATAATTTTTATCAATTATTTATTTTTATTCACTATCTGAAGGTTGTCTGGAAGAGGTCGCTGTTTAGCGATAAGTCCGCCTGTTGTTGCCTACCAATTTATATCCTTTCTCAATTCTTTTTTTTATGTAGTGTGTAATAAATAATTTTATCATTATGTTTATCATTCCACGCAAACGTAGTACTGGCAAAAGCTTGTATTCAATAAAAATAATTTTATTTGATAAATATTTGTGATTAAAAAGATTTAATTTTTATGCAGGTTTTGCAGACTTTATTACTCGCAAGCTTAATGGACAGGGATTTTGAAATAACTTTTACAGTACGTATGGGGCTACTTTATAGCACTAGTGCGAGAAGTAGCATATTACGTTACTGTGTCGAACATTTAAAGGGCCATATGTACTGTAAAACGTTGTACGATACATGTGCGAATAGGTAATTCGCAACTCGTGTCGATTTAAAACACTCCCTTCGGTCGTGTTTTAATTTATCGCCACTCGTTTCGAATTTCCTATTTTTCGCACTTGTATCGTAATGTACTATTATGTGTGTATCATTTCGATTCCGTCTCTACGATCCCATCGCCTTGCAACTTTCGAGGTGATAAGCAGATCAAACCACTGGCGCCTATTTCACCACACTAACAATTTTCTGGGCGTTTCCGGGGCAGTAAGAACAGTATCAATACACATTTATATGTTAGACCAGCATAGTACAGAGAATTGTCACTATGAGGTTAGAATTGTCACAGTTGTGAAGGGGTCATAGAGTAAAGTATATGGGGGCCTGAAATTTATATGGTCGCGCCAGTTGCAATGGGGTTGGCTGGTAGAAGTACTTTACATATGGCGCCAGCGTAGGGTTTACTTGTCACCTGGCAATCCCTAGAATTGTGTCAAATCTTGTTTTTAACACGCTTTTATTAGGTCGACCTGTATGTAACTATGTAATGGAATCTAAGGTAACTAATTTAACTATCTTCCAAGGATCGTAGCGTCCTGAAAATTGGCAGCTGTATGTAGTTCTGATGACAATACAATAATATGGTACTGTCGAACCTGATCTGATGATGGAGCCGGAAGATATGAACTGGAACTTCATGATGGAACCTCGTATCATAGCTGTGTATGGATTTGTTAGAAAAGTCTTGTAATGAATTTTGACCACACCACGATTAGGTTTCAAGGTTTGATGATGAAGCCGGAAGATAGGCACTGGCATTCCATGATGGAATATCGTATCATAGTCGTGTTTGCACTTGTGAGAAAGGTCACGTAATGGACTTTGAACAATAATATGGTACTGTCGAACTGATCTGATGATGGAGCCAGAAGATATGAACTGGAACTTCATGATGGAACATCATATCATAGCTGTGTATGGATTTGTTAGAAAAGTCTTGTAATGAATTTTGACCACACCACGATTAGGTTTCAAGGTCTGATGATGAAGCCGGAAGATAGGCACTGGCATTCCATGATGGAATATCGTATCATAGTCGTGTTTGCACTTGTGAGAAAGGTCACGTAATGGACTTTGAACACGATCAAGTTTCACATTCATAAAAGCGTGTTTTTCTAGTGTTTTTAAAACTATTAATTTATATTTTGAATTTTATGGCTCGGATGCTAGTCTTTAAGTCAAATCTTACAGAAAACTAGATAGAGGTAAAACCTATGCTGGCGCCATCCAAGCAAACCTTGGAGGATTTAACAACTGGAGTCGCCTTTATGAGCTTACCCCTCTTCGAACACCGCGGCCAATGGTCAAATGTATTGTATGAACTGACGTTTATCTGACATGGCTTTTTGTACGTTACGTACAAAAATTTATACATTGGATGTGCCCCCCCTTTCGCAAAACTCTGCAGACTTTCGTACAGACAAGGCGTCTCCAGTTGTTAAATCCTCTAAGGAGCAAACCAATGACAGTTGCCAACCCCATAAAGTTAAGTTTTGCTACCTTCAATGACATCGCTACACGAAAATATGTTCAACACAAATAGAGCGAAGTCTTTAACGCTGTTGTAAGTTATAGCCTATAACCTCTAGGTATTAGGAAAGAAAAAACGCTTAGCAAATTGGACAAGTATTTATTTAACCCTTACTATAAATAAATAATCTTAAAGTAACTCTCAACATAATAATTTTAACCTTTTTCACGCCATGTCAAACATAAGTGTTACTCGGATGCCACGTCACCAAAGTGTCAAAAGTGAAATTAATTTTATGCATACGCGCGTAAGTCTATATTATTTATTTGCAAGAACGGTTTGCACTAATTACACTTGCAATTTATGAATATTAATTAAAAAACTTATACATAAGTAACAGTGTAAAAAATATTCTTCAACTCTTCACATTCACTACGTCACAGTAAGGGAGGAGGGAGGCACCTGCACGCTAGTTTAGACCAGGAATCAGTGAACATATCTACTTGTAGATCGTTACTCAGAAGCCCGTTCAACGTGTGGATCATATCGCACAATGGTGATGGCGGCGAGCCGCGGTCCTGCGCGGTTTGACAGCTGCAGGTAGGGGCGCCGGCGAGATTTGTTCGAAGGAACAGTAATGCGGCTGAGGATGTTGTGCAGTTCCACGCTGTTGATCATTTTTCGGAGTGTTGAAATAAGGTTGTAAGCTACACGCCACAATTTATATTTCAAATTAGAATATAGATTTGAACTGTTAAGTCAATCAATTGTCACTTGGGAAAAAACAGTCTGTGTTGTTATTATGTTACTTATAATATATTTAGATTAATTGTATAAACTACTTTATGAAATATATTCATTGAAGATTCATCCGTTGTGCTCCATTCATGCTACTGCTCTCTGCTTAGTCTCTCTCTAACACGGAGCACCTTGCAAGACGTAATCAACCGGATGTTGCGCCTACGCACTTCGAGCGAATTGAATTTTATTACTGATTGACACAGTTATCTACTCGAGATCTTTCTAATAAGCCCAAAATCGAGTTTTCATATAAAGTTTTTTTAATACTACGTCGGTGGCAAACAAGCATACGGCCCGCCTGATGGTAAGCAGTCTCCTATGTACGCCTGCAACTCCAGAGGAGTAACATGCGCGTTGCCGACCCAAACCCCTCCCCCTCCGTTGAGCTCTGGCAACCTTACTCACCGGCAGGAACACAACACTATGAGTAGGGTCAAGTGTTATTTGGCTGCTGTTTTCTGTAAGGTGGAGGTACTTCCCCAGTTGGGCTCTGCTCTAGATCTGGAATGACATCCGCTGTGCTGTGCCCTACCACACAGAGCGACATGACATTCACAATGATCCTACCTCTCTTTTGGACGTACATAGTTTAGTCCAGAGTTCCTTGGGCTACCTTTTGACTGCATCATATAATCAGCTCTATGCTAGCATATTATTGCATTACCATATTTAATTAGGGCAAATCAATTCCATCTAGTTTGGTATTGAAGTACCAATAGAATTCGGCATCTCGTTTTCGTAAAAACTTTGCTCGCGTCTATTTTACAGTAGGATGAGGAATACACTCGCCAAAGACGACAATGCGTTTGAAAGGATAATACATATATTATGTCTTTTTAGGGTTCCGTACCCAAAGGGTCAAACTACATTAATGACTACATGAATGATGAAACACCGTGGGATTAAGTGTGATTGTAAATAACGAATTATTTATTGTTATGTTAATAATGATGAAATTGATAATTCAACGTATATATACCGTATTTTTTGACTTTTAGATTTTATTCTAGAAAGTTTCTAGAATAGTATTTTTATACAATTTTGGTGTTTGACGATCCTTTTGTGAAATTCTTATTATTAAGTTTGCCATATCTATAATAATTCAATGTTTTTTTTAGAACAATAATAACTGCATCAGTAAATTGCTCTGATATTTAGATTAAGATGATATTTGTAAAATTTGACGATTTAAAAGTGCTTTTTGACTTGACTTGAAATGGAACCCTATTGCTGAGACTCCGCTGTCCGTCCGTCCGTCCGTCCATCCGTCTGTCACCAGGCTGTATCTCATGAACCGTGATAGTTAGCCAGTTGAAATTTCTACAGATTATGTATTTCTGTTGCCGCTATAACAACAAATACAAAAAACAGAATAAAATTAATATTTCTTTCCAATCTCGAGGTTCTCATCCAATCACCGAAGTTAAGCAACGGCGGGCGGGGTTACTATCAAAACGACTGAATCTCAAAATGACCTGTTTAGCATGAGGTCCAGAACGCAAAACGACCACAGTATCAAAAAGCCTATATCTCATAATAGCATGGTAGCAAAACGACTAACGAGTAAAAGGCCTTCGTCTCAGAATAGCTTAGTATCAAAACGACTTGTTCGCAAAACGACCACTCCGTGGAACGTCTTCATCTTTAAATGCCTTAATAGCAAAAGGACTAGATCGCAGAAGAACTAAATCTCAAAATGGTTGAATAGCTAAACGACTTCTTGTTGAAAGGGCATGAAACACTATTTCTCTTCGGGCATCTATGGATACCTAATTGTATAACATTATGCATGAAGATGAAGTATGTTAAAGAATTACTTAATAGTCAAATCGCAAGGAATAAAACAAAAGAAAATAAAGATAAATCAATATATGTCGTGGTAATAAATTAATATGCTTACTCATTACTAACAAAAAATTGCTTTTACTTCTAGCAATGAAATTTTTAAAATTATAACGACATTTTAAACAGAGTTTCCCAACTCTAATAGCTCAAATGATTTTTATATCATAATAATAAAATAAATCATTGGCACATTTTTAATTGGCGTTTTTTTCCGATATGCTTTTGAGAAACTCAAATGGGCTAATATCTCCATCCTTCAGCGATTCCAGCTCCATCTTATATTTTCGATCAAATATAATGTCTCTTTTTTGCGGTTTGTTGAATGGAATAGAGATCTGTGTAATTTCAGGCTCTGGATAGCGGCTTCTTTTTTCAGACTTTCCAAAAATAGAATGAGAGTGGGCTTTGGCTGTACTCTAACATTTAAACGCCGATGCCACGCCTCTAAGGCATTTGTTGTACGATGTCGTTCTTTACAACAAGATATCAAACTTGTTTTTTTTTATCCAGAATCTTTCGACATACTCTTTAAATTTTTCAAATTCAGTGCCAGTCGGAGCATTTATAACGATACCTTGCCATCCGTCGCAAATCAAGGACGCTGGTAGAAGAGGCAGATTTGCTGTCATTCTCACGATTTCTTTTTGCTCGGATGTCACCGTCATTTCAAAGTTTTCAGCATTATCCCATATATTTTTATTAAAATGATAGTAACACCCTGTTACGCTCGAGTTTTCAAAAATATTTTTAAAGGCACTAACTTGGCCTAATTCGTAGTCACATTTATATCTTCTTATATTAATTTTCAGTACATCGCGTATTAATAAAAACATTTCTTCATACGTTTTCTGACGTTTGTCAGGCAACAGTGCAAACAAAGCCGGCACAATGTTAGTTGCAATTTCAGAGCTCCCTGAATCAACGTGTACAGTATAAATCTGGCAGAATGGTTGAGGGACTCTTTTAAAAGTACCATCTCCGAAAAAATGTTTGCTGTGGCTGGCATAATATTGTATCAGATTTAAGTTTTTCTTATAACAAAACAAAAACAATTTGGTTTCAGTACACAACTTATACTCTGCTCCTAAAAAGTCATGGCCTATAATATTTGGTATTTTAACACTGCCAGACTTTGCAAACTCAGTCGTTTTGACGTCCAGATAAGAACGTCTTGCTCGATGCAAAGAATCTTTGACAGATTCAAAACATGGAAATTGGACTTGCTCGGGCTCGCTGCATTCATTAATATGTTTAAGACAGGCTTCTTCGTAGTTCTGTTTGATGGATTTCATGTTATCGCACACATTGACCTTTGCCTTTTGAACAATGATATCCCGTATAATTTTGTCTGGATCTGCTTCACAAACGTGTTCTGATTCACGAAGAACTGTGTCATTTTCACGTTTTACAGTTATAGAAGCACTGCACTCCTGTCGCTTGTTGCATCTCCATAAAGAAGTTCCGTTGACGTTATTAGATACTTGATTATATTTGTAGTCGCCGTATATGCACGCATTTTTATTTTTGTTACTTTTAATATACACAATTTTTTTTCTTTCCATATTTTCACAAAATAAATTCAGCATTCAATCAGAAAACTTTAAGACAATATAACATTGCCTGTCATTGAGAGTCATAAGGACTTGTAATGATAAATTTTAAGTGGCCAGTATATAATATTATTCAAGTATTATATTGTATCAAACCTTTGTGTACCTATAACATGTTATAGTTCGGACTGAGGTTAGACATTGGAGCCTAAATTAAAGTAAGTTTCGAAGATCTAAAGACAATTATAGGGTTTTTAACTGAATTTATTACAAAAAAACTCTTTGGTACCAGAAAACATCGTCATGAAACTAAAACCAAAAGCCACTTTCGTAAAACTGCCGTGAACCAAGAAAAACCAAGATGAAAGTACGTGTTACATGCCCTTTCAACAAGAAGTCGTTTAGCTATTCAACCATTTTGAGATTTAGTTCTTCTGCGATCTAGTCCTTTTGCTATTAAGGCATTTAAAGATGTAGACGTTCCACGGAGTGGTCGTTTTGCGAACAAGTCGTTTTGATACTAAGCTATTCTGAGACGAAGGCCTTTTACTCGTTAGTCGTTTTGCTACCATGTTATTATGAGATATAGGCTTTTTGATACTGTGGTCGTTTTGCGTTCTGGACCTCATGCTAAACAGGTCATTTTGAGATTCAGTCGTTTTGATAGTAACCCGGCGGGCGGGGTCAGTACATGGATGGGTGACCGTTTTTATAGATAATGGTACGGAACCCTTTCTGTGCGAGTCCGACTCGCACTTGGCCGGTTTTATTTTTACAACTTTTGACGCCAAAATACTACCTCAAGTTTTCTCGAGGAGCTAAAGTATGAAAATCCCTGAAGTTGCAGGCTTCCATAGGCTAGGTGATCACTTACCATCAAGCAGACCGAATGCTTGTATGCCGCCGACGTGGTATAAAAAAGTTGTTTCAATGCACTAATAATTAATCTACTAAGGACTTTTATCAACGTCCAATGTATTCTGCAGCGGTATCATGGTCGCATTTTTATCACCTGTCATGTCATGCGTAATTTTCGCACTTACATACTAGTTAGAACGGGACAGGCATGGTGGCAAATGATAAAAAACCGACCGTCTTAGCCATACAGGTGTCTTTGTAAACCGTTTTATTGCAGTTTCATAATTGGAATGGTCACATTTTAACAGCTGCGCCTCCGTGTGTTGTCTGATGTTTTCGTAAATCAACATTACGACCACATTTGTAGTCGCAGTGGGTACATTGAAACAATTTGGTCCCAGCGTGTCTCTTCTGGTGCTTGAGTAAGTCTGATTTTTGACGACATGCGTAATCACAGTCGCTACATTTGAAAGGCTTTTCATCGGAATGTGTTGTCTGGTGTTTTCGCAAATCTGATTTTCGACTGCACTTGTAGTCGCAGTTGTTGCACTCGAATGGTTTCTGCCTAGTGTGTATCATCTGATGGGTTTGAAGAGTGTATCTGTGCCTGCATTTAAAATCGCAGTAGCTACATGCAAAACTCTTCTCTCCAGTGTGTATCATTTGGTGGATACGCAGGCTTGCTTTTTGGTAAGACTTGAAATCGCAGAGGTTACATTCAAATGGTTTTTCACTGGCGTGTAGAACCTGGTGTCTTTGTAAGCTATCTTTTCGAGCACATTTGTAGTCGCATTGGTTGCACTGATAAGGTTTGTCCCCTGTGTGTGCCCTCTCGTGGATTAGTAAGCTTCCTTTGCGATTGCACTGATAATCGCAAATGCTGCAGCTAAAGGGTTTCTCACCAGTGTGAGTGATCTCGTGCTTTTGTATATCTGATTTAGTTTGACAAGCATAATCGCAATAACTACACTTAAAACGCTTTTTACCGGTATGTACATTTTGATGACGTTTTAAATATATTTTATTAGGAGTAGAGTAAGTACATACACTGCAGTAGTAAAGTATTGTTGTAGTGTGTAAACTATTTGAATGTGTCCTCAAACTTTTCTCGTCGTCTGCTACGTAGTCACATTGAGGGCACATGTAATTTTGATAGCTGTGCTTTATTTCAAATAATTCTGGCTTGTTTGAGAAGTTCCCTTCTGGCGCTTTTCTGTCTGCTTTGATATGCGGCACTGCAAAATTATGTTTGGTTCATTAATATTGTATTCACCAAAGTCAAGTAAATCTATTCAAAATTAAAAAATTCAAAATTCAAAAATTTATTCTGCAAGTAGGCCTCAAGGGCTCTTTTACAAGTCAATACAACATTTATAGTAACATCATATAGTGACATGCATCATGAAATACATAACAACATTTATAAATACAACAGCCAATACCTGGGTAAACATTACATTATAATAATCTTAAAATAAATAATTACTACAATACAATAGAGATGTATAGTCTCTATGGTAAAAAACAATTTAAATCTGGAGATGTAAAAGGTTCCCAATGTCAGAGTACTAATACTAATAAAATTTGGAGGTGTAAAGTCTCTCCAATTTAAATGTTGTAAAAGCCTTAGATTAGAAATGGTTAGTACTAAAATAAAATAGAGATACTGGAACAAGTGAGAATCAAATTTAGTGTGGCGTTTATATATGGGTCTTTAAAAAAACAGGGATCTAGAAAACTATTTTATTGAAATTTGTTAAAATGTGCTGAGAGAAATTAACTTGTGAACTATGAAATTTAGAAAGTGAGGCAGCTTTCATGTAAACTATTTTAACACAAACACTTATTCGAAATTATACAATATATCACATCATACCACATGACTACATGTGGTACAAAACTTACCCAATAGTTTAGAGGCAGCGTAAGGCCGGTGAAGTGATTCCGGGCTCAGCACAACCTCCTCCTTAACCACATGTTTGTCATAAAGCTCATCCCATGCAGTTGCCTCACTCGCAGACACATCTTCATTTTTATCCTCTATCTCCTTTTTCGCTTGAAGACCAGGCTCTTTTACAAATTCTGCCTCTACCTTGACTTTATGAGCATAGCCTTGACTTGTAGAAGGGTCATTATCCTCGCACAAGGGCTCAACCTTCACAACTTTCGGGTCTGTTGCATACACTGCCCCTTTGACGTTATAGGCATAAGGGCTCGCCCCTGTGATTGCCTGGCTTGTAGATGGAGTATTGTCCTCGCTAAAGGGCTCCGCCATCACAATTACAGGCTTGGTTACACACACTGCCTCTCCCTTGATTTCAGTATGAGGATTGGCCCATGCTTTTCTCATACCAGAATTCATATGGTCCATGTTAAAGGGCTCTTCCTTGAACACTCCAGGCTCTGTTGAACAAGGATTCTCTTGCGTTGCATATGAACTGTTCCATGAATTTGTGTGACTTGTATCAACATTTGTACTATCATTGCATGAAGGCTCCTCTTTCACAGTAACTATGCTGGGATACATTACACACAATTCTTCAGGTTCGGTCTTCACACAGGTTTCGGTCTCCACTTCCATTTTTATGCATGCTTTTTCTAGTTCCATGTCAATGTGGTACACCTGTAATAAATAATTACCAAACCAATGTATTATACAGCATAGTTATCACCAAAAGTGACTAAGCAGATGTTCTAAATGATATACCACAACAATATTATCTTTTCAAAGACGGTCAAACAATAAAACTGCATTTTTCCTAACTACTGTTTGTGTTTTTACTGTATTCCTGATAGGATTAGGCAGAAGGAAAAATAGAAGTCCGGATTACTGTTCAGTGTGTCTTCTGACACAGGTATTATTATATTATGATATTTATTGCGATTTTGCTTGTATTAAGTTACTTATTCTGTTTTTTTTGTTTAATGCCTGCACATACTACTGTTTCTGTTTAGCCTGATGGTTGACTGGTAGAGAATGCCTTTAGGCATTAAGTTCACCATTTGTACTTTATTTGTTATATTGTGCAATAAAGTTTAAATAAATAAATAGGTCTCTCCCAGCTGTTTCCATTCCTTTCTATTAATGGTTTTCCTGATCCTCGTCCAGGTACAATATTCTAAAAGTAGTTTACAATAAATAAATAAAGTTTCCATATATATAAAACACTTAGAGCAAGAGGGCAACAATGCTCACTCTCAGGCGTCATTACTCTCACTGTCTTCAATTTGTTGTTGTATTTGATTTGACATACCAAAATCAAAGTTGTTTGCTGTACAACTTTTGAGAAAAGAATTCCTAATTCTTTGATCTTCTATATTCTAATGTAAGGGTCATCAAATGGGGGGCCACCAACTTATACATTAAATTAGCATATTTGAGTTGTTTTCAAGCAAAATGTCCCACTTTGTCGCTTGCCATAATGATGCTTTGACAGGTAATTTGTATAAAGATACAAGTAAATCTCGTTCTTATGGTAAGTGACAAAGTGGGACCTTTGACTAGACATTGACACATTTAAGGAACTCAACTAGAAATAAACCGCAATGGGCATTTTATTTTAAAAACAGGACCCCTGAAGAAACTACTTGGGGATCTCTGGTCTAATATCATCTGGAATTAAGTATAGCTTCAGATTAATGATTTGTGGGTAGGTGTTATCCCTTTTTCTTACTCTTGGTTTGTTCTCCTGAGTTAACATTTGATTATTTTCATAAAACATATATTTTAACACATTCACTGCCGGGAACCCACCTGGTGGGCGCTCGTGAACTTTGTTCAGATGCCGGACAACCCGCTGGGCGGGTTGTTTTGTACGCAGCTATAGACCACCGGTTTCTGGGGTAGTGCGCCGTTTTTTGTCTGGAAGTGAATGTGTTAAAGGCATTTATAAGCCTAACTAGACCTACCATTGCAATGGTTTCCTCAAAAAATCTGGTTTTGGTTGGACACTACTCGTAACATAGCTTTTTCACTAATGTAACATAAGTATAATAGATCTGACTGACTTTGTTTCTAACCTACAATGCAATTACAATCCTGTTTCACATTTGGTCTTGATTGTCTATCAGAAAAGTACTTCCTCACCTCAGGTATCGATCAATAGAGTAGTTAAATAATACGTACCTCATGTAACCCAGAAAAGACAGACTATCCCGGCTATTTATTTGGCAAAAACTCGAAACCAAGTATAGCGATTTCTAAACTATTGCTAATACTGCAAGCGTAAGACCTTGGTACCGCCATCATTACGGATCTGTAGCTTCAAAAACAAGAATATGAGAATCACAGATCAAACAGGCTACATTAATTAGTTAGTTTTATATAAATCGCTTATATAAATCCTAATATATCAGTGTATTATTATTTTATTGTCTACAAATTATAAACTTAACCTCTAAATTTTGACAGGGTACGTTCGGAAACTTCGACAAAGTAAAAAAAAAAAGCATAGACATAGTCATAATTGCAAACTTATGTTTATATCAATTTAATACTAAACGAGGGCCTACCGCGAAAACCGAAATTCGCAAATTGCGGGGATCTTTCTCTTTTACTCTCCCTAAAAGACGTAATTAGACATCCAATTCATAAAGATGTAAAAATTAAAACTTGTAAAATTCAGATGAAATTTATTTTTCTGCTAAAATGTTCTTAATCTTATCGACTTCGAGGCGAAAAGACCCGTGGTCGTCAAACAGCTTTTGAGCGCCAAAGTTGGCGTACAAAGCCAACGCTTCTGTGTTCACAGGATGCGTGTGGAAGTCCACCTGCTTCATACCTTCTTCCTCGGCTTTCTGGAATAGAGGAAACTTTTGTAATCATTTCTACCTACTACTAAATCATTTAAATGAGCACACATTGGATTTTAGGTGGCAAAATTAAATGACAGGAAGAGAGTTCCTTTATCGATGAACTCAGATATCGATGCTTTTTCCATGTATTAGTGACCCGTCGACGTTTTGCTTATAAAATATAATTGTATGATAATTAATCAAAATGAAAACTTATTATTGAATTTAAAATTACCTATATGATAAATATGTATGCTAGTTTTAGTTAAGGTATCTATGGGCTACTAGTTGCCTGAAAATAACGATTTTTAATATTAATTTTTTATGAGTATAGATTATACTAATATATATTTTCTCGAAACTTACCTATACTTAACTAAAAAAGTCCGAGAGATCCTACACTCAGTGGCGTAGCTAGCATGGGTGGCACCCGGTGCGGGAATTCCGGGTGTCACCTCAAAATCCAATCAAAATTTTAAAATATATTAAAAAACATAAGTAATTTATACTTAATATTCCATAGCTCAGAATACTCCATCGCTTTCATTTTGGACTCCATGAACTCGAAATAGTCCTCACACCCTGGCAGGTGATGTGTCTGCGTGCGTTCTATGTAGGGCTTCGAATTTGTCAAATATTCGAATTGTTTCGATATTCGAATATTTGGCCGTTCAGTTTTGGAATATTCCATTTTTTTATTACTAAAAAAGCTATAGTTACAGTTTCTGTGTGTTTTGCCGGGTATATACAGTGAATGAGGAACGGTAGATGTAATGGATGAGAGGAAAATTGTTCGAGTTAACTAAACTTAACATGAATGACATCGATTTTCTGACAGGCGAATGATAAAGATAGACGAATGATCTTTTTCCCAACTTTTTCCCTTCAATGAAACTGGTATTTAAAAAAAAAGCTGAAAATTTGTATACATATGTAAATTGGGTGACAATGTAATATTATGGTACCATCGGGCTGATCTGATGACGGAGACAGGAGGTGGCCATAGGAACTCTGTGATAAAACCACGCAACCTAATTGTGTTTGGGGTTTTTAGAATTGTCTCGATGAGTATTAGTTGCCTGTGGAAAGAAAAGTACAGTCAGAGATAAAACCTTGTACCAAAAATGAGATATTTGTCTAAAACTTATTTTACAACCTCTGAGACAGATATGAGCTGTCCAATTTCAATGAATTTCAATCAGGACTCCTAAAAGAATTGTTTTTCTTACTGATTATATAATCGTTCCTACATAATTGCAATCAATGGGTCTGATTACTTTTCTTTGATAAAAATGCATATGCATTATTTTCGTTTTATTTAGATTTATCGTTAAATTATTTGTACTTATTTGTTTAATTTAATGCTATTTGTAAAACTGTCACTCAAAAATAATTTAAACTTTTTTTTGTGAAACTTAGTTTTTGCAAAGTATTACTTGTTACTTTTTGTCATCTACCAATAAGGATGTTTGGAGTTGGACTAGGTCCCATCGTGGCATCGTGGCGTGGTCCCATTGTGTCGGAAGTCTACAATCGCGTTCCCGAAACCCCGTCCACAAAGCGCGCGGTGGAACACCCCAGGGGGTTTAGTCCGTGGGAGTCGGACATACCCACTCGGCTTCTCCCGTGCCAATGGGATCCATAACGGATTCCCCCTGGGTCAAAAAAAAAAAAAAAGGTCCCATCGTGGCAACATCGCCATCAAAAAGACGTTTTGCACTAAGTAACAATAAAATTAACTGGCTTTAACTCTGAAAGTAGGCGAAATCTAAAAAACATTTTATGGGCAATTTAGTATTTAAATATGATCAGGAATATACTGTCAAAATTTATCGGGTTCCTCGTGAGCACGTTTACGTTTTACGAATTTTTATAGGTGCCACTACTGATGTTCACGGGCGGACCGCCCCCGCCCCCCCCCCCCCTAGCTACGCCACTCCCTACACTAACGTCTTTCAAACGTCAACGTCTAGTCGGCGCTATGGAAAAAGGTGTTGCTGCGCAGTTGCGCCAACGTTGCGTCCAGCAGTAGCCATAGACTTGACTAGATGCCGACACTCGGAAGACGCTAGTGTAGTCTTAAACTTACACGACAAAATTCCACAATAAGCTGTTTAGCCAGCCCGCAGCGCCGCGCCTCAGGCCGTACATACAAGCTCTGCATGTCGAAGCTCTTCTTCCAGTTGTACAGAGGTTGGCCAACCACTGTGCCTACAGCAGCTCCCGCTCGCCACGCTATGAGTGCGAAGAACCATGGCGGGGAGCTGGTGAAACCGTCTTCTATAAAATCTATAAAAAATCCAGTATATGTAGATCATAATATTTTTCACATAGCTAAAATCCCAAAGCTAGAAACAAGTTGCTTGTTGCAATTTAGATTGGGAGTAAAACACCTACCCTTTTCATTAAGATGTCGACCGTTCAAAGTATCTCGTATTTCTGATATTTCCTGAAAAATACATATATAAAAGATAAAATACAAAATGTATTCGTGACAAAACATGTACAGACAATAAAAGTACAAAAATAGGACATTAAATAAATGTGCCTCACAAAATAGACCCGGCGCTGATATTCGCCTTCGTAGGGGCCATTTGGATGAATATGATAATATGCTTATAAATATAAATTAAAGTTAGTACACAGTGGATATTAAAGTGATAAGCTGTGGTTTAAAAATAAAATAACCTCGTGAAAAACTATTGATAGTTAATACTAATTAACAAAAGTTTCATAAATAGGTACCAAACCAAACTCACTCGTATCATCATGCTAAATTCTGCCATATCCTCTTGCCGAGCCAGCTGAATTGAAATATCTTTATTGGCGCGCATTTTTCTGTAAAAAAAAACGTTGTATTACCCCTTTATTAAACGTTTCAACTTCAACATTTATTCAGAAAATAGGCCACAAGGGCACTTTTACATGCCAACATGGAATTTACATACAAGCAAAAACAAGCACATCAACAATTAAGTATAAAATACAATTACAAAAAAATAACTAAAATAATAATAATAAAAAAATTCAACATACCTACAATAAAATCTAAAATTATTTAGAGGTGTAAATATCTCTAAATGTCAGAACTAAATGACTTTTATCAAATTATCCTTAGATATATATATAGAGTCTCTAAGAGTCAAAATTCCGTATAATTAAAACATTCATTAGGATAAAAGAAACATACGAGAACCGAATGAGGTGTCTCATTGTAATTATATACTCAATAAAGTTAGCTTAAACAGACCAGTCTCCACAAACAGCACCCGTTCACGAGTATAACGCGTGTCTCAGCCATCGCCTCCCTCAACCTTCATTCGGGAAAGTGGCGACCCGATCAACGACGCCACCGTAAGTAAAGACTTTTAAGCGAGCATGACATTAAAAATACTAACGACGTAAAATGTTAACCTTGCGGCAATTTCACGAACAGTCTTGGGACTTATTCGCATGATGTAGGTCCCGTCCAAGTCATCACTGATGTCAGGTTTGAACTGCGCGAAGAAAGCAGCTGCAGGATCACTTACGGGATACGTCCAGTTCAACTGCGCGTTTTCTTCGAGTGCCACCTGTAAAAGAAAATACCTCTAAATATGACTCATTGGACTATGGACCTATTAGGTTTAAGTAGGTGTACTGTAAAGGGATACGGTCTATCGGCGGTGGGGAATGTAAACGCTCGAGGTAGATTTCTGATAATATTTAATTCTATTTTTTCTTCAAACAATAATAGCATAAATATCGACTACCATTAATGCTTGCCGCTTTCAGAATGAAACGCCTGCAGATCTTTATTCCTTCAGCAGGGCGATAGTTCTGAATTTAAATAATCCTTGCCAGTCCGAGTGTGTCAGTGCCGTCGCCATCAACGGATTACGCAATTTACACAGTACGCATATTTTTACATGTTTATTTTACAGCTGACGGTCATTCCGCTGCGATAGAACCGGCTGACGGTTTTTTTTAGTTTAAAACAGCATCTAAATTATCATTTGACAAAGTATCAGCCGGGAGGCGATGACTGACGATATATGCTCCTGGCCCGCGGTCTATCGTGTGACCCCGTTTACGCTAATATTCGCTTTCACGAAATCTTTCTCGAAGCTATCGCTTTATCGCTATTATAATGCCAAAAATGCGATCAGTGTATCCATATGTCAGCAGTAGCGCTCGTCCCGGTCTTTGTTAGCTCTAGCTACCAGCAGTACCAGCACCTTACCTAAGCAGGTCAACGCACTAAAAAATATCATGAAAGTGAGTAGATACTAACCCGGCAAAGCCCTCGAAAGAGTTTGGTACCCACACCACACCGTCGCGAACTCTTACGCACGGTCAACATGAGCAGCACTAGCGCTCGGCCCGGCGGCGACGGCCGCGGCCAATAATAGCGATAGTACAGTGCGCAACCGAGAATATTGCCGTCTCTCTCTGCAACTAATACTTGAAACCATGGTGGCGACGTCTCGAATCCGTCTCTGCAGAAATCTGGCAAAATTAGAATATTTGCAAATAATTAGAACTTTAATTAGGACATAGATATTAAAACAAAAGCTGCTAGGTACCTTTAGTTTTTCCTGTGGACAATAGCTCACAGTGTCTAAGAATTTATGTATTCGTGACAAAACATGTACAGACAATAAAAGCACAAAAAACAGGATATTACCTAAATGTGCATCACAAAATGAACCTAGCGCTGATCTTGGCCATTTGCATGAATATAATAATATGCTTATAAATATAAATTAAATATATTGTTAGCGCTGTGGCAACACCGCTAGTTTTTCTACAACCAATGATTGATAGAGATGCGGCTCCAATCTGCCAACATAGACGACAGAACGGCGGCCAACCAGAGAGCGCGATGCCAGCGCCGGAGTTTCGCACATGAGACGCATCGACGTGCAGCGTGACCCGAGCATCGACCTCTTGCATCTTAACCACTGAACTGAACGCGCGTGTCCTAGACAAAGAACCTATAGTAACTTGTAATACACCATTAAAACAGTGGTACTTCTTTAAACACATTGTCTTTTATTTAAATAGTGTAATAACGCGCTAACAGTTAGTACACAGTGGATATTAAAGTAACAAGCTGTGGTTTACAAATAAAATAACCCTGTGAAAAGGTACTGATTTTATCAGGAAGGTTAACAGGAAAAATGGCGACCCTTGGCGTGGGACGTGACCTGCGTTGATACTTTTGTCTCCGTCCCACGTTCAGCGCTCGGCTCGAAAACCGGCGACGGCTGCAGAAGACGCCCAACTTAACAAGTGCTACAAATATGCATAAAAAAAAACATTTACATATTTGCAGCACTTGCAGTCGAAACCTTTGGGCCGTGGTCATCAGACACCAAACAAGTCGTGGAAGGAATTTCTCACAAACTTGTCTGGGTGTCCGGCGACCTTCGAGCGGGGGAATATTTCGCTCAGCGGCTATGTCTGGCAATCCAAGCGTCCTGGGGACGTTGCCCCAGGCAACTCTATTAGGTTTGAGAAGAAAATGTATATACTAAGTGTAATAATCTTTTAATAGTTCTAGAAATAAATTACCATGAAAATCAAGTCATAAAGCTATTGCTGGAAATACTGTATGGAAAGTCACATTTGTTCATGCACCTAGTTATGTGTTTTTATCTCTTCGCTATCTCCTTTATTTATGTAGAGCTAATTACTCGTGGTTCCAGATTGAGTGAATGTTTCAATGGCCAATTCGAACGTACATTGACAACAGAATGATATCTGAATGATGTCATTTAATTATCGTGCGCCTCGCTCGGGCCAATACACGTACGGACAGGTATGAGCGAAATGTAACAAATTGATATCATTTAGATACTAATCGAAATGTACGTTTGAATAGGCCTCAAGGTCGGTACCATACTTAAGTCCAATAACACCATTATTCATTCATTCTGAAACCAACTTTATCACCACGAGATAAGGTTCTTAATACGTTAGTAGGTATGCTTTTGTATGTCAATGAATCATAATTACAGATACTTACGTTTAAGAGAAGGAAAATTGTCATCTGGGATTTCCTGTAAAGTAAGAAGTTAGGTATTAGGTAGTTTACCAACTTCTAATAATTAAAGGAAAACTTGATATCTAATTGGGACAAACACATTTTAGAAACAGATAACATTTGTGAACAATAGGTACGATAAAAGTTAACGACTCTGATACAGTCACGTCTGAAAACATCGACACAATCGAAGTACCAAAAATATGTATACGCGACCTTATGGCCCATATATTAGGATAGTGTATACATATTTTTGGCGATTTGTCCGTATCGATATTTTCAGACGTGACCGTATAATATGTATTCCGTTTTTCTTATTTGAGTTCCAAGTACCTAGTGAAAAAATGTAACCTATAAGGGTGCAGCGTAAAAATAAGCTTTAGATTCCCTTAACTTTGTAATATCTACAGGAAAGATGCGAATGAGTTAAGCATACCTATATTCTATACTATAAATAAAATAATAATAAACAAATAAATATTATAGGACATTATTACACAAATTGACTAAGTCCCACAGTAAGCTCAATAAGGCTTGTGTTGAGGGTACTTAGACAACGATATATATAATATATAAATATTTATAAATACTTAAATACATAGAAAACACCTATGACTCAGGAACAAATATCCATGCTCATCACACGAATAAATGCCCTTACCAGGATTTGAACCCGGGACCATCGGCTTCATAGGCAGGGTCACTACCCACTAGGCCAGACCGGTCGACTATAAAATGTATATGACCCCAATTATCTAAATGGGCGTTCTACAACCATAAGATAAAGATAACTAGTTATTTACCAGTTTAATAATGTCGTATATCTCAGATACATCATCTGAACGGGCATGTCGTACGATGATTTCACTACGTGCACTAGATACTGGTTTTTCTACTTGTATCTCCATCGCATGTAGTTAATCCCACACAAACTATGATAATGAGAAAAAGCGTATCAAATAAACACACAAAAACTGTTCACACGTCCGCCTTGCGCCTCCCACGTTTTACAACTGTTGATGTTAAACGATGACTCACGTTACTCATGTTAGACCGGCCCGGGGCCGGGCCGGGGCGTTCGGCACTTCGTATTCAATAGGAAGCATCACATTAAACGAAGTGTAAGGACGCCCCGGGTCGGTCTAACGTGAGTCATTCTGAAGGCCTCTCTATATTATAAAACTTTTCCGCTTGTAAAGGCCCGTCAGACGGGATGATCAAATCGACCGATGCATTTGCAATTCCTCAAACATGTCGGCGATCTGTTCATTATATCTGCCGCTCCATTTCACTCTGTTGGGCCGATATATCGTATACGTTTGGAGAGTTAATACGTCATAAAAAAAAAAATAGGTCTTCAAAATTGCGGGTGTGAGAATACTAAGTTAAAATGGATGAACCTTTAACTAATAATGCAGAATAAAACGATCACAACATCTTTTCAATAAACTCCGTTATACATAATTACTAATAAGTAATATTAATACATAATATAATCACTTTAAAATAGTTTACGAATCTTATTAGTAGGTTAACTACCGTCTCAAAGTTACCACTATCCATGTTTCTCTAATCAACCGTGGTTTCCTATCGTACCCACATAAATCACAAATTGTGTAAACTTCGCGTGATATTGAGTTAAGTGTTTAAAAAGTGAATATTTATCAACATTAGACGTCAAAGAGAAACAGGTCAGTTTCATACATAATACAATTTATAAATAATAATCTAACACGGGCATTTTTCTGTCACTCTAATTACGAAATAAAGATCCCCGCAATTTGTGAATTTCGGTTTTCGCGGTAGGCCACCAGGTTGTAAAATGTGTTGTCACATTTAGTAATTGACCGCAATGTTGCTAGGCGAAAAAATAGGAGCAAATATTTAAGATCAAAGGGAAACTAGCTATCTACATGACTGATTACAGACTGGTGGGAGGCTTGAGGCTGATTCTGTTTTAAAGCGCAGTGAGGTCAGGGGGCTTAGTTAAGATGCCAATTTGCACCGTAGCGAACGAAACGGTA
This sequence comes from Cydia pomonella, assembly GCF_033807575.1. Lineage (NCBI taxonomy): Eukaryota > Metazoa > Arthropoda > Insecta > Lepidoptera > Tortricidae > Cydia > Cydia pomonella. The sequence goes on along the minus strand of NC_084718.1, from coordinate 1,337,875 downwards.
ATGTCTCTCTATGTGTTGTTTTCTGTAGGTAAACAGCATGCACTTGTCGCGGGTCATTTGGAGCGATTACGGCGCGGAGTGCATTCGCGGCCGGAGTGCGGCGCGCTCCACACTGGGCTCGGTATTTCAGTGTTGCAGGCCAATTTGAACGTGCACCTGACATCAAACCGAAATTTGAATTATATTAGAATCATATCAGCTAGCTGCCATTCGCGTGTTCATTTCGCTCTGACGCAGAATGCAGAAAAAGTTTGCTCCCATACAAAAATCAGGGACACCATTTTGTATGGGAGCAATCTTTTTTCTGCTGCGTTATCGTACAAAATATAACTTTTATCTAATCAAGCTGTTAATATTATTGTGTTAATTAAATGCTTATGGATCTAAATAATGCCCGTGAAAACAAAAAAGTAAAAAATCTACATCTCTTTTGAATAATCGATTTTTCTTTGCTAGGGAGTCTAGGGATACGAAATCAGTGTTTGAAATGTTGATCCACCCGAGAACATCGGAACATTCGAAAGCATTTTTGCCTAAGCTGAAACGGAGGTCTTCGTTAACGTTCAGTCAATTAAGTCGAAACGGGAGTTCTTTTCAATTTGTTAGAGACCCGAGTCCACAACGCGCATGTAACAACTGGTGGTCCGTATGATTGTTTGCCTCCGAGGTATAAATAAAACCGCAAAATAAGGGACACCCTACAACTGGATAACTCTACACAATTACACAACTTTGACACCCACCCGCTATCTCCAGTTACTCGTGAACAAGATGCATGTAACTGCGTCGAAATATCGGCAGCTCAATAAAAACAATATAAAAGGTTTATTTCCCGGTCGATTTAAGTCTGGTGAAACCGTGAATTATTCAAAACTGTTACTAGATGTCACACAGGTTCAGGGCAGCTACCGGGAAAATCGAAATTCGTCAATTGCGGGCATTTTTCTCTGTCACTCTAATTACGTCTTACTAAGAGTAAAAGAGAAATATCCCCGCAATTTGCGAATTTCGGTTTTTCGCGGTAGGCCCCCAGAACCGCAGGCCACAGTGGAACCAAACTCGCAGCAGAGCCCATTCCGATAATTACTCGACTTTTACGACGGCGGTTAAACTGAGGAATGGTATTCTTGTCGTATATCAAGAGCTAGTCGAGTACAACCAAGGCTCTTCGCCGACTTTAGCGGTAGAGCGGGTTAATGAAAAATAGTACAGTCACGTCTGAAAATATCGATACGAAAAAAGTGCCAAAAATATGTATACACTACCTTAATATATGGGCAAGAAAGTCGTGCATATATATTTTTGGCACTTTTTTCGTATCGATATTTTCAGACGTAACCGTATTAGATGCGTGCGACGGATTTTACCTACGATCGTACCAGCAGGCCTGCACCCGCTTAAGTCGGCGAAGGACCTGATATAGCTTCTGGCGGCTAAGCTACACTATAATTAATTATTTATTTTAAGATTTAATAATCCTAATGTAGTGTTTACCCAGGTATTTATGAATGTTGCTATGTATTTTTCATGACACTGTAAATGGTGTATTGACTTGTATTGTGTGTGTGCCCTTGAGACCTACCTACAGAAAAAAAATTGAATTTAGAATTTTTGACATCACAACGCGCTGGTTCACAAACTTTACACCTTGGTCAAAATATGTGGCTTGGCCATTTCGTTACTACAAGAACTATTCTCTAATAAAAAAGAATGAATAGTGAAAAAAATTTTCATCTTGCCCCCATGTGACGGTAACGAAACGGCCATAATAATATTTTGACTAAGGTGTAGAGTTTGTGAAGTTAATGCAAGAGATCTGATAACTTTTTGACACTGCGAGGCTTATGGTTTCGTCTTGGCAACATTTTACATGAAAATGCTTTTGATGAGATTTATTTGTCTCTTTGGGTCGAAATTTCCGACTCGCTGGCGTTTGGCAAACGATGGGAACCCGCCAAGCACTCCGCGATCATTTACAACGGAACCGACGGTTGGTTCAGCAATTTAACGGCACCGTAAGAGACCCCATTATAGCACGGCGCTTGAGTCAGACTCTAGCGAAAGGCTACTAAAAGTATACAAGTATTAGTATCTATTGAAACAGATAAACAGGTTTATTGACTATGTACGATGACAGTTCGTAAGTATAACAATCAGGCCAATCAAGTGAGATGGGATGGGGAGTACTCAGACGAGTATAGACTGCGATGTGGGGTTAGACAGGGTGGGCTAACATCTCCCACCTCGTTTAACCTTTATGTAGATGAACTGATCGGAAGGCTCAGCAGCACGCGTGTCGGTTGTCATATTTTAGGAATATACCCCACGGCAGACCAAAAAAGCGATGGCTCGATGTCGTGAAAGTGGATATGAGCGTAAAAGGGCTCACACGAGAAGACGCCCAGGATCGCGCAAAGTGGAGGAAAGCAAGCAGAAAAGCGGACATTGGCAAAGGCCAGGATATCGCTAGGTAGAAGAAGAGTTCTGTGTTTAATATTTACAATTCTGTCATATCATTGCACATTATAATACCACATTAGCCATATCCGTACGAGTTAGGTACTTACTTCCAGCTCATCCATTAAGCAAACCGAGCAAAGCAAGACGGGCCCGCATGCACACGTATTGTAATGCAAGCTGCCTTAACGATGTAAGTAGTCTAAGTAGGATAGCAAATAATACGCAGCTTGCACGATCGAGGAACTGTGCGTTTCCATTGCACACCGTCTAGATCAACATCTACAACAAGGAGTTTTGCCGCAGGGTGTCAAGTTCTAGTTCTAGCGCTTGCGTTGGCCGGTTCCTTATACACTGTGAATTTGCGTAAGTCATCGCAGTCTATTTCTAAGTTGCTGTAATTTTATATATTTTGTTTATGCTACACACAAACACTCAAGGAGGAGAGCAGCCTTCTAGTCACAGAACGTAAGGTGTTAAGGAAGATTCTGGGACTTGTCAAAAGAGACGATGGCAATTGGAGAATTTGAAAAAATGCCGAAATAGAAGGGCAAAATAGCCGAGCCGAATATAATAGGTGAAACCAAAGCACATCGTCTCCGCTGGCTTGGCCATCTCGAAAGGATGGGTGACGATCGGGCAGTCAAGAGGGCTTACTTAGGTCGACCAACTGGACGCCGTCCTGTTGGTCATCCTAAATATTGTTGGGCGGATAGAGTTGAGTCAGATCTCCTTGAGTTCGGCGTCAGCTGGCGTGAGTTCCCTCTGGACCGAGAAAAGTGGCGTGCTCTTGTGTTGGAGGCCAAGACTCATTTTGGGTCATCGCGCCAGCCAAGTAAGTAAGTTGTTTAATGCTAGCTTTAGGTCTTGATACCTACTTTATTCGTATATTGCCTGCAATATTGGCACACGCAAAGGCATACAACTCCTGCTCAAGTTAAGAACTTATTATTGTTGCCAAAGCATCAGTATGTACGGTGTTTGTCTTATGCCCAGTCAAATTAAACTAGACTCACGTAAGCCAACATTCATGAACCGTCTTTGTTAATCAGCAGGGCCTGTAAGAAATAGGCGTAGGCAGGCTGGAGCTAGCTTAGCTGTCCTTTTCTTCATGACTTGTAGGAAAAGTGCGCATCTGTCTACAAATTATGCAAGCCTATTCCCCCCTCCCCCCTTAAACCTAACTTGACTGTAATTTTAGTATGTGGGGTATAGAAAAGCAGTCAAAGTAAAAAACTTTGAAGTCGTATGACGTGCGACCACGGAGCCGCGTCCACGCCCCGGGATTAGCGGCGCGCAATGAGGTCGCAGCCGCTGGATTAAAAATATACAGAAACGTAGAGAATATTGTTATTCAGAAATATACAGCAACCTGGATCTAGATAGGACTAGGAAACTTGCTATAAGGCCAATGTGGAGAAGACCCTCTATCAGGTAAGAGCGTCTATTATGCTCTTTCGTCGCATCTAACTCTTGCTTGTATACATAGTAGTTTTTTTAATAATACGTATGCTAGTTTTAAGGGATCAATGTATCAACGGGCCACTAGTTGCCTGAAAAAAGAAAGAGACTAACGTGACTATTTAAGTCGCTTAACGTCAAACTGTCAGATTTTGCGATTTTGGTATTAAGAAAAGGTAATAGGGTAGATATTTTCTAAGATCGAATGGATTTATCAAATTTTGAAGTTAAGCGACACATTCCCATACATTATATAAGTTAAATTTCGATTGGCGTTTTAAACGATGGTCATCTTGGCTTTTTTTGTACAGAATATGCTTGTGCCGCACAGTGCAAAGAGCATATAATCACTAGCACAGTGCCGCACACTGGTGGACACCCGCCTTTAGGGTTTGTGTGAGGCATAGACAAACAATAATAATGTGAGGGAATATGAGAGGGCTGGAGTTTAGATTGAAATCACGGAGCACAGGCACAATGTTTATTCTACGAATTCTTTTTAGATAATGAATGACAAAAATAATAAATATTTTAAAGTTACATAGGTATGTCAATCATTCCAGGATTTGAATTTCGATAGGTGGCGAGAGTCCCGTGGCCAGTACTAACTGTTTGCAATTCTACTAAGGGGACAGGGTGCGGGGCATTTTAGCGAATTCTCCGCGGACAAAGTCGGGCAGAGACTATTGCTGAATAAGTATTATTTTTACTTTCCAGTGATCGTACATCCGCGGACACAAATATCAAATGAAAGACGTTTACCTGCATGCACTTTTGTTGCATTGTACGTCGAAGGCGCGTTCTGCCCGAGCAGACTCGTGTTCCCATAGCTCATGCGAGTGTGGGCGACACGACTAGTGCCAATGTAACACATTCTTTAGATCTGAAATGAAATAATTATAACAGTAAATTTATAGGAGATTGTTAACCAAGGGATGACGAGAGAGAACTCATAATTTACAACACATTAACAATACATATGTACATATTTATACCGGGATTATTGCGAATTTATTATGCTACCTCTATTTCCGACGTTTCGACGCAGGTTAGACAATTTTAATAGGGAAGATGGTTCACTAAGTTGGGGTCCAGTGATCCAAAAGTTAAAAACAAGGGTCTCAGGTGTTCTAACTTCGGATGTATGCGCGGATATAATGAGTGTTGCGTGTTAGACTATTGACAATAATTATCATACGTGTGATGTTTGGAATTCTGATATCTTTATCATAAACCCCCAACTTTATCATAAACTATTCGTCGGGTAGTTAAGTACACAAATCTCTGTTTTGACATTTTGCTGGGACATCATTTATCCTCGACTACGCCGTAATAACCTGTGTAGAATCCTCGGAAATCAAAGTAACAAAGTAAATTTACAGTACTTTTCCGCACTAGTGCGTAAATTAGCACATTATGTAACTATGTCGAAAATGTAAAGGGTCATATGTACTGTAAAACGTTGTACGATACATGTGCGAATAGGTAATTCGCAACTCGTGTCGATTTAAAACACGACCGAAGGGAGTATTTTAATTTATTGACACTCGTTACGTATTTCCTATTTTTCGCACTTGTATCGTAACCATTACGATATACCCGGTATATATTTATATGGTCTATCTTCTGGTCTATGTTCCTTAAACCCTGACTCGTGTAGCAAGCGAATGCAACACACCCAGAACGATATCTTTGTGCAGCGTCCCCTGTTGGCGTTCGCTTTTCTTTCATTCTGTGGAACTTTGATAGATTGTTACCGGTTTCTGTTGTGGAACTTACAGTGTGCACTGAAATGGAAGAAACTTCAAATTGTTAGATACTGTGTATGGAAAAAACATACAGTCGAGTAAAGTATTCACTAGTTATGTATTTAAACTACATCTTCTATTTCTAGCTATTATTACAACATTACAGCTACTCTCTACTATTTTCTGTATTTTACTAAGTCCAGCATTTCCTTGTTTATATTTAGTACTTGGATTAAAAAAAACACATGTAAGCAACATCTCTTACATGAATGACGTGTTTGCTTGTAATTCGGAGAATACCCAAAAACACAAAGTATTTTTTTTGGTAAACCTAAATAAAATAAAATCCAAAAATACACGCTACTTTACTTCTCTGGAACACAATCCTGGCATTTCAACACGTTCATCCTTCCATTTATTCAACTTATGAGATGAATTCCTGTATAAAAAATCATAAATATGACTCAAGGTCTTCTGCAATGCCAATTGATACCGTAGTTTCAATATTTAAGGTATTAAGTCCAGGTGGGTCTATTAAAAGAAACACGGGTCCTATTTCTCGAACGGTATTAGACTTATTAGTCCACGAACTGTCAAATCGCATGGGTTACCATGGCAACCCACTAATAATATTAGACTAATACCGTTCGAGAAATGGGCCTCTGTCAAGTCGTATGGGTTACCATGGCAACACCCTAATAATATTAGACTAATACCATTCGAGAAATAGGCCCCTATCAAGTCGTATGGGTTACCATGGCGACACACTAATAATATTAGACTAATACCGTTCGAGAAATGGGCCTCTGTCAAGTCGTATGGGTTACCATGGCAACACCCTAATAATATTAGACTAATACCATTCGAGAAATAGGCCCCTATCAAGTCGTATGGGTTACGATGGCGACACACTAATAATATTAGACTAATACCGTTCGAGAAATAGGCCCCTGTCAAGTCGTATGGGTTACCATGGCAACACATTAATAATATTAGACTAATACCGTTCGAGAAATGGGCCCCTGTCAAGTCGTATGGGTTACCATGGCAACACATTAATAATATTAGACTAATACCGTTCGAGAAATGGGCCCCTGTCAAGTCGTATGGGTTACCATGGCAACACATTAATAATATTAGACTAATACCGTTCGAGAAATGGGCCCCTGTCAAGTCGTATGGGTTACCATGGCAACACACTAATAATATTAGACTAATACCGTTCGAGAAATGTGCCCCTCGAAGTAGATTCCAATTTGACAATTTCTTATGGGTTTGAACCGGATTTGATACGACTTTGATGATCGCCTTGGTGATTGTCACGCACGACTTGCACTTTATTTTGCATGAATAAGGCCTAAGTCGTTCTAACCCGCCGCCCGCTGCTGGCAGCAGCCCGTCGCGGGCGGCGGGTTAGAACGACCGAGGCCTTAGAAATGAGCCTCTGGAACGATTTTAAAGGTATAAGAACATTATAACAACATTTTAACAGCATGGGACCTTAGTCAAGATGACAATGGTACATCGTCAAACGCCAAACGAACAGATTTTATTATGTAATGATAGATGATACGTGAAGTCATGTGTCTATTTCAATACATTTCTATCAATCGTTTCTATAAAGGACTGACATATTGGCTAGGCCACAGATACTTTTGGTAGAGTCAGACCAAGATAAGTTGGCAGCGATTTTGACAGCCTAGACAGTGCAAGTGTTATTTGAAACGTCAAACTTCTGAAATTATGTCGTTTACTTGCACAGGCTGGGCTATCAAAATCGTTGCCAATTTAGCTTGGTCTGACTAGATAAGTTTTTAAGCTTAGAATAAATTTAAAAGTGAAAAAAATACTATATTTAATTTATTTAATCTTTATTGCACAAAAGAAAACAATCTTATAGTATAAAAGGCGGACTTCATGCCACGAGGCATTCTCTACCAATCAACCTTAAGGCTAAGCAGAGAGATTGAGAGCGGTGCTACAATTACAATAGCAAAACAAATCAAGCAAAAATACATAAAATAACATATACATACAAACATAATACACACACATATATATATATAAAGACGAAACATCTGAAGATATTCGGTGTGACTTGAACTCACAGCCTCTGGATAGTTCAAGTCTCACCCAAGACAGTAATTTTTCCACTTTTAAATTTATTCTAAGCTTAATAGCGCAGACGTTTCTGCTTGTTAAAAATTAATTTAGATAAGTTTTTCTAGCATAACACTTACACCAACAGACTTTTTTTTTATTACTAAAAAACCCGTGCAAGACGTCGGTCCAGCGGCCCGGTAATACATCACGCAAACAAAGGACAATCGCACAAACCTTTGTCTCGCCAGGCACCACACACCCCTAACAACATATAACAACACAAAACGGTATACTATACATTCAAAATTAAAACGTAAAATTATATGTGTAAGGCTTAAAATAAATGCATGTTTAGAAATCGGCCACTATCTATGTGCACAAAGGTTTTAATTAATGTGGTGTTTTGAGGTTTTTGTACTACTGTTGGTAATTTTCGTTTGTACTGAATATTGCTATCTGCTGGTGCAATGAAAACAATACTATTATTATGAAGACACACACAAACACAGGGTTTGGTAAGGACGTTAAAAACATATAATATATATTTTGTCTGGAAGAGATCGCTTTTTAGCGATAAGACCGCCTGTTGTTACCTGGTTCTATTTTCCTTTAAAATTCATTTGTAGTTTTACATGTATGTAAAATGTATAATTGTTGGTGCAATAAAGAATATTTACTTACTTACTTAAAGCTGTCGCTATGAAGATGACAATCGAAAAATATATCAGGATCACAGATGCTATGGAATTTCACGTGATTCCGTACATTACTTAAGTTGTCATTTTCTATCAACAATTGTTACCTTGGCTAGCCCCCCAGGCCTGCCTAAGTAATAAAATGTTTACATGTATAGAGCACTTACGCACTAAACAGAGTACCTATAAGAATGTATAAAACATTATTTATGTAATGAGCCCATATTATTATCATACATAATTTTGTCTTTGGTTACCGCATAGTTACTCGTAATAAAACTATAATAATATGAGGTTGGAACGCGTATAATGAATTTGAAATAATGAAAAAAAAAAAAAAACTCACCCACGTCATGGGTCGTAAGATGTACAATCATCTACCGCGGGAAATTATAGCAGCACCAAGTGCGTCACTTTTTAAATCGAAACTTAAAAAAAGCGGCCAAGTGCGAGTCGGACTCGCCCAAGAAGGGTTCCTTTATGACGTATTAAAAAAAACTACTTAAACTACTAGATCTCGTTCAACATTTTACCACTTTGGACACACATTTTACCACTTTGGTAGTGTCTCTCGCGCAAACTATTCACTTTAGAAAAAAATTATATTAGGAACCTAAATATCATTTTTGAAGACCTATCCATAAATACCCCACACGAATGGGTTTGACGAAAAAAAAATTTTTTTTAATTTTATGACGTATTAAAAAAAACTACTCACTAGATCTCGTTCAAACCAATTTTCGTTAGAAGTTTGCATCGTAATGTATATCATATATTTTTTTTAGATTTTTCATTCTGTTATTTTAGAAGTTACAGGGGGGGGGACACACTTTTTTTCACTTTGGGAGGTTCTCTCGCGCAAACTATTCAGTTTAGAAAAAAATGATATTAGAAATCTTAATATCATTTTTGAAGACCTATCCATAGATACCCCACATGTATGGGTATGTTGAAAAAAAATTTTTTTTTTTAATTTCATGACGTATTAAAAAAAAACTACTCACTAGATCTCGTTCAAACCAATTTTCGGTGGAAGTTTACATGGCAATGTATATCATATATTTTTTTTAGATTTTTCATTCTGTTATTTTAGAAGTTACGGGGGGGGGGGGGACACACTTTTTTTCACTTTGGAAGGTTCTCTCGCGCAAACTATTCAGTTTAGAAAAAAATGATATTAGAAACCTTAATATCATTTTTGAAGACCTATCCATAGATACCCCACATGTATGGGTATGTTGAAAAAAAAAAATTTTTTTTAATTTCATGACGTATTAAAAAAAAACTACTCACTAGATCTCGTTCAAACCAATTTTCGGTGGAAGTTTACATGGCAATGTATATCATATATTTTTTTTAGATTTTTCATTCTGTTATTTTAGAAGTTACAGGGGGGGGGGACACACATTTTACCACTTTGGAAGTGTCTCTCGCGCAAACTATTTATTTTAGAAAAAAATGATATTAGAAACCTCAATATCATTTTTGAAGACCTATCCATAGATACCCCACACGTATGGGTTTGATGAAAAAAGATTTTTTGAGTTTCAGTTCTAAGTATGGGGAACCCCCAAAATTTATTGTTTTTTTTCAATTTTTGTGTGAAAATCTTAATGCGGTTCATAGAATACATCCACTTACTAAGTTTGAACAGTACAGCTCTTATAGTTTCGGAAAAAAGTGGCTGTGACAGAATCGGACAGACAGACGGACATGACGAATCTATAAGGGTTCCGTTTTTTGCCATTTGGCTACGGAACCCTAAAAATGGCTTCTCGAGCAGACGTTCTACGACCACAAGCAGCTATATAAAATGTAATTAATTAAGTTAAAGTTAAACCTATAGTTTAACATTGTATAATATTGTAGTTACATACTGTAACCCTGACATGTAATTTTATATTATCAATAAATTATTATGATTATGATTATGATAAAATACATTTCGACGTTTCGGACAGTTCGAACACTTTACAGCGTTCGTGGTCAATGGGTGACACCCGTCATCCGTTAGGTGGCAGAGTACCTATTTAATTAAATAGCGATCAGTTATTTTAGAATGTTATATAATATAAGTGCTCACAACACCGGATTACATTTCATTCATACTAATTTAAATAATAGTACATTATGATACAAGTGCGAAAAATAGGAAAACACGAGTTGCGAATTCCCTATTCGCACATGTATCGCACAACGTTTTACATTACATATGACACTTTAAATTTTCGACATAGTTACGTAATGTGATAATTATCGCACTAGTGCAGTAAAGTAGCACCATATGTACTGTAATAGTATATTACGATACTAGTGCGAAAATTAGGGAATCCGAAACGATTGGTGATAAATTAGAACACGACCGAAGGGAGTGTTTTAAATCGACACGAGTTGCGAGTTACCTATTCGCACATGTATCGTACAACGTTTTGCAGTACATACATAATATACGAATTAGTTACGTAATGTGCTAATTATCGCACTAGTGCGGTAAAGTAGCACCATATGTACTGTAAAAATACTTTGCTAATCAGAACCCGTTATAAATACTTGCGTTTTGTTTTACATAAAAATAATGTACCTCAAATTCGCTTACACAGAGTTTAACGGGTTACCAAAGCTTTTAATTAATATAGATTTTTGCAAAGTAACATTTTATTCTTTTAATTATTTCCTTCATTTTATTTTAGGTATCGATGGGCGGTTGTGGTGGACACGGATCTGCGCGAGCTCCAGGTTGAAGACTGGCGAGAAACTGCACAGGACCGGGATCAGTGGCGAGCGGTCGTGTTGGAGGCCAAGACACACTTTGGGTCGCTGCGCCAGAGGAGTAAGTAATTAAGTAACATTTTATTCTATTAATTATTTCCTTCATATATTACTTACTTATAAGTCGCTACACCTTGTACAAATCTAAGATAAATAAATCTCCTCTCCACAAGCGAATTACCTCTTCCCTTACAGGCAACAACTTTTATTAACAGTAAGTCCGCATTACAGACACCAGCCATAAAAATTCTATATTCGTGGAGTTCCCCACAATTTGCCAAATGAGCGGCATCAGGCTCCCTTATGGCCATTATAGCGTTCTTTTATCGCGGTTCGCGCGGATGTGAGAAGGTATTGAATGTGCATGGCACTTTCTGTCAGCCACACTATTAGCTTAGCAACCCGGTATACATATGTGTATGCCAAGCTAATAGCTTTTCTGACTGTATATATATAGAGAAAACAATAAAAGTTACATGAATCCACCGCCAAAAGATCGCTCCCACAAAATAAGTTATTACGTTTCATTTAAAAATGAAATGATGTATGATCGCGCGTACGCGGTGGTGGCCTAGTGGATATGACGTCCGACTCTCAATCCGGAGGTCTCGGGTTCAAATTCTGGCCCCATGAATTTTTCGGAACTAATGTACGGAATATCATTTGATATTCACCACTATTCGGTGAAGGAAAACATCGTGAGGAAACCTGCGTACATCCGCGAAGAAATTCACAGGTGTATGTGAAGTGCCCAAGCCGCATTAGGACAGCGTGGGGACTATAGTCCAAGCCCTCTCGAACATGATAGGAGGTAGCCTGTGCCCAGCAGTGGGACGTATAGGCTTTAGAATTATTATACACAACTTCTACTTGCTCTAATTTATTTACATATTGCAATTTCTAGCAGCAGAAACCAGTACATAACATAGATATACGTTACTTTCTAGAATGTTCATATTAAAATTTCATGTTATTTCACAATGTGGTTTTAAAATGAAAGCATAACTTTAATTGTATGGCGGCGGCTAAGGTAGAAAATTCAAAGTAGCAAAGGGTAGCATTTATCAATTAGAGTCAGACCAAGATAAGCTGGCAGCGATTTTGACAGCCAAGCCAGTGCAAGTGTTATTTTAAATGTCAAACTTCTATGAAATTATGACGTTTACTTAACACTTGCACAGGCTAGGCTATGAAATCGCTGCCAACTTACAATTAGCTTCGTCTGACTTTACATCCTATCGCTATTACTTCTTACTTGGTAAAGCTAAATGTAAACAACGATGATGCGGCAAGTGGTTTTGTATGGAGTAATTTCTATATATGGATGTGATAAGATAAAGATAAAAGACATTTATTCGTGACTATCACAGACATGTACGAGCATGTCCAGAAAACACTTACCTCTTTATTTTTATAACATAATAATACCTATATATTTTGATGATTTGTGTCTATAGGGTATTTGACTGTATTTAAAATAAATTATTTTACATCATGCATGAAATAAAGCACCAGCAGATTAATAGAGAAACGTAGACAGCAGTTATTTTTAGACACAATTTATATTTTAAAACCCGTATAAAACTAATATGAGTAACTGATTTGATTGTGACGTCACATGCCAGTGTTCCATATAAATTATATGATAGCAAAATCGTTTTGACAGTTCGAAAAAAGAAACTGATTTGACTAGTATAGTCAAATACCCTATTATAATGAGATATTCTAAGCTACAAAGATAGGTATTTTTTTCCCTATTGGGATTCAAGTTATTTTTGTTAAAAAAGTATTGGTCAATGTCAACGGCATGGAATGAAAAAAAAAAACAAATGTCAGTGACTTTTGATTTTCCCTTCACCTTTCAAATTACTATAATAATAGCAAAGTCGAAGTAGAGTTAGCTTCGAGGGATTCTACTCGACCTATAGTACCTATACATTAGGTAAAGTGGAGTTAATAGAAATTGCAAATGAAGTAAACAAATATAATGACAGACTTTGTAACCATTTGACGTATAACTATTAATAATTCATATATATTTTAACCAGTAATCCATATAAATAAAAGATTTAAATATATATACTTACTTTTGATAAAATCATGGTTGTCCACAAAAGTGCGAGTTTACGAAGAAGTGGTGGTAAATTGGTTTGTTTTGTTTTCATTATTTGCAATTCTTTTTCTTTCTTTTCACTTGAATAGTCTCTGTACATAAGTAAGTTGACGCACAATCATACACATGTGTAAGTTGCGAAACGAGTCCAAAAAGTTGGAATAATTCTTTGAATTTCCAGGAAAATTACACACAAAAACAAAGGGAATATTTTATGTAGGAAATGGAAAATTTCGATTCCTATACAAAATGTAAGTACCTAATCGAATGTGTTACATTAGTCATTAGTCAGATTAGGACAATAGATCGTGTCATGCACGAAGACGCGCGCCTTCACCCGTATTGTCATATTATTACAGGTTAGATCTGTCTGACAAATGTATGCGTCGTCGTGGATGACACGAGCTATAGTTGTTATCTTTTGCAAACATTGTATTTTCTGAAGTACTAGCTTTAGACTGATAATAGTCATAATCTTGTGATAAGATTTTATGATTATAAAACCATAACGCATTATTGCATCGTACCTACGTATTTTATTGTGTGGTGTGATGAATAGAGTCCGTCTATTTATAAGTAACTCTGCACTTCTTAGACAGAACAAAGTGCGGCGTTGCCACTATAAATGTTATAAATATTTTCATAGACACCCACACTGCCATAGCAAATATATAGTTAGGTCTGACTTTAGTAATCCTTAAGGGGTTACCCGGCCGAAATCGCTGTTTTTATTGTATAAACAATAAAGTTCTGTACACAATATTTTAGCTTGATAATTGTTCTTTTGATTACGTCTAATGATATTTCAAAAAAGATACTGTATCATAAGAAAATATTTTTTCCGTAAACCCAAGACCCACTTTCAGAGCATATTAATAGAAAAAATGTTTCCGTGCAGCCGTTGGATGTGTAAGATAAGTTGCGCACGAAACATAACGTAACGTAACGTTTGATTTTACTACCCATAAATTTTCATACCCTGGACTTATATATGAAAATCGTTTCTTAACGAATAAACTCCATAAATATAATGCCGCATCCAGACGATCGTGAATCCCGCACGGCGTGCAACAGACATGACGGATGCGGCTATCTGTCTCATAGAGACACTACGACATACATACTCCACACAGTTCTTAGCTGAGACCCATAAGGTTCAATTTACTTGCGTGTTTCTTGCGGCTTAAGGCAATCGGTCTCGTGCCTGAGACAAACGAAGACTTAAACACGATTCTTAAGCCCTTGTGTTAAGGTTCACTTTACTTGTCTTTTTGGATGATGCTTAAGGTTCCATAGGTTTAGAGAGCGTAGTTTTTGAATAATCGTACGGCTTTTTTAGATAACAATACGGTTGCCAACAAATAATCTTGAGGATTTTCTTTGGACTTCAGTGATTCGAATCCTGATTTTTTCATTGACATATACTTATCTAAGGACCGAGCGAAAGTCAAAAAATCCATTGACATATATCTAAGGACGGGCCTTACGGGTACTAAGCATGGTGCTAGTTCAGCGACACCGCTCACGAATTCGAGCCAATCGTGCAGTCTAACGCAATAGTTGCGACCAATCGTGCGCGTGACGCGACCTTATCAAGCAATCGCGTTGTGGCTTTGGACTGCAGGATTGGCTCGAATTCGTGTGCATGACAGAGCTCGCTGTACTGGCCCCATTCTTATTGCCCGTAAGGCCCGTCCTTAGATATATGTCAATGGATTTTTTGACTCTCGCTCGAAAAATCACGAACATAGGTCTAAAACGTACTTTAATTTTTTTTATCAATTTATTGTAAAAAAAAAATTGTGTGTTTAATTTATATGTCATTATGTTCTTTTCATATTGGTGAGCAATAAAGAATATTTGTATTGTATGCAAAAAAGTTTTAAATATGAAACTAAAAACGCGAAATTTTATTTTAGCGGGAACTCTGCGATTACTTTTTTCTTTTTTTTTAATTACATCAAATTAAAATTCAAAAACATCCGCGGTCCCGAGCACGCACATAACGCGCTCACGCTCGCTCAGTGAGAAAAACATGAATATATGAGGCCTTAAGGAAAGCTGTCTGTTGTCGGAGAAAACGCTCGGCTAGCGATGTTCTTATTTGATTGTATTAAGGTTCATTTTACTTGTTTTTGTACTAAGGCGACCGAGGGTTAATGGAAGAGGAAATATGACCGCTTAGTCACTGCTTATGGTAATATATGTGTTAGTCCAGAACACTTGGTAAATTAAATGCACAATAGTACTTAATAATATAAAGCATGTTGTGCACAGCGTAAAAAATTTGTATTTTTGTCAAAAATGTAACATATTACTATTGTCATGTATATATATATATATTGTGGTATATTATTATTGTTATAGAGACAATGCGAACAGACCCAAACACGATTAAATTGCGTTGTTGTATTACCTTTGTGTGATAAAACAACGCAACCTAATTGTGTTCACCACATGATATATACCATGGTCACTCAATTTACAAATTTTGTATGTGAAGTTTCAGGTCAATCGGACAATGGGAACGTCCGCGCCTAATTTAGCTTGCGAGATTTGACCCGAACATACATTATTGCCCACGATAAACTCTTACTAAACGCCAGCTTCGAAAATCTCCACTCAAGCCCTACACATTTTTTTTATACTACGTCAGTGGCAATCAAGCATACGGCCCGCCTGATGGTAAGCAGTATCCGTAGCCTATGTACGCCTGCAACTCCAGAGGAGTTACATGCGCGTTGCCGACCCTAACCCCCTCCCTCCCCTCGTTGAGCTCACCATACCAAATACCATGCTCAATATACCATGGTCACTCAATTTACAAATTTTGTATGTGAAGTTTCTGGTCAATCGAACAATGGGAACGCCCACGCCTAATAAAAATAAAACCACCTAAAAAACCACGCCTAATAAATAGCTTGCGAGATTTGACCCGAACATACATTATTGCCCGCGATAAATTCTTACTAAACGCCAGCTTGGAAAATCTCCACTCAAGCCCTACACATATTTTTTTTATGCTACGTCGGTGGCAATCAAGCATACGGCCCGCCTGATGGTAAGCAGTGTCCGTAGCCAATGTACGCCTGCAACTCCAGAGGACGCCCCCCCCTCGTTGAGCACACATACACTTACGACTCAAATGGCGAGCTTTACTGCACGACTTGCTTCCGGAAGTTTAAAACAAAACTCGGCTTCGCAGGTCACGTTCGAGCCCATGCACGTCAGAATTTACAGAACACCTGGGGGCCTACCGCGAAAACCGAAATTCGCAAATTGCGGGGATCTTTCTCTTTTACTCTCACTAAGACGTAATTAGAGTGACAGAGAAAAATGCCCGCAATTGACGAACTTCGATTTTCGCGGTAGGCCCCCTGATTTGTCCGAGTGCTGCCTCCGACGGATTCGTCTAGGAGGACATCATCATCATTGCTTAAAAACGTCCTCAACGTGCTGTGCCCTGCCACACTAAGCTAGATGACATTCACAATGCCCATACCTCTCTCTCTCGAAAGGTCGCAGGTAAATTTAAAACTTAATACGCGATTAATTCCCGGTCTATAATGTAATAATGATAGCTAGATGTGTTTGTTAAGAACCAATAGAATATTGCCCATTGGAGATGCGTTAAGCGAGGATAAGTAAATAAAGTGATTACTTATATTGTTTTCTAACTAACATATTTCTCGTTATGCAACCTCGCACATCTCTGGTGGGAACACAGCCGTAATAAGACGTGCCTGCATCAAAAACCAACGAAGATGACGTACATTAATGCGTGGAACTGCCAACGTTGCGTGAGAACACTCAGGTAGTTTAGGTACCTTTAATTTTGCTCTTTTTACTTTATCCGGATGTCCACGCTTACGGCACATTTTACCGTCACGAAGCAGTGGACCTACATGGATCTAGTTAGTTTGAATAACAAAAATAAAAATGAAACATCTTTATTTTATAACATTTACGGCTTAATATTTAATACACAAGGACGGCTACCACCAGTTTTAACATTAACATATTCTCTCACGTCTACGTAAATTACTTTCTATACATCTCGCTTGCACTAATATGCGAGTACGAGCGAGATGCATAGAAATTAAGTTACGTAGACGTGAGCCAATATGTCAATGTCAAAACTGGTGGAAGCAGTAAAGGTTTGTGATACAGGGGATGGAGCCGCGAGGTAGGTAAGCAAAATATTGTCTGATGTGTTGAGAGGCGCCACTTTTCCCTTGGTTTATAAGTATTGGGTACTTCTTAAGTTTTAATATTTGAATCATAATCATAAATCATTTATTCGTGGTCAAGCTTAATTTAAATACAAAAGTATATATATTACAAAAAAAAAACATATTGAAATAGTTTACCACGAAATGGGCTCGCCTCAGCATAATGCTGACCTGCAGGTCAGCGCTGATCTTCCGACGAGACCATTTGTGGGCCACGATTGCAACTGTACGGCACGGCCTGAATGAGATACATTTGCTTTAAAGGGGCCCACCTTCGAGCAACACCGGCTTCCGCCACGTCGGAAAGCGATATCTTACCGAACAAATCATTCTGCCATTTTTTGCGGGGGGAAACGTGCACACAGTCCCACTTCTCACTCACCACATACAAAATCCAATCTGTAAAGACGACACAAATACATAGAAAATGACAAACGTCAGAGACAAATGTTGCAAACTTGTCTTTTGACAACCGATCTGGTCTAGTGGGTAGTGACCCTGCTGATTCTTCTTAAAAAAAAAACGTCACTTTTGACACTGACATATCCGATACGAATCTTAAAGTTGGAATCAGGCCGAGATACCTTTGACGCGTAATCTGATGCTAGTTTTGATGCTGACTGCAATTAGTTAATTACTTACAACTGAAGTTAATGTATAATAGAAATGTTAAAAACGACACCGAAAAACTATTAACGAAAACACGAATTTTTCGCATTGACGTCATATCAGCTTTAATCGCTTCATCTCATGGAATTAACCAGAATTTATTTATCTGATAAAACCGGAGTGTTTTCACTCATTAAAATGTTAATTAAAATGAATTAAATGTTTATTGTAACGGTGGAATGCTGTGAATGGGATCAAAATACTCGTGGTATTCGCAATTCAGTAACTGTATTTGTAAATTGCTGGCAATTAAATTGAAATGCACGCTTTCGTTGAAAAAAAAAGTATTGGTTCAAACTTTATGAAGCCAGCAGCAAATGTGATTAATTGAGTGGCACCATATCCTGACAAAATTTTATATGGCCTTCGCCATGTTGCCGATTTTTAGTGGTCCTAATTTATTTTATTGGCAGTGTGGTCTCAACAGGGCAATAACCGCGAAAATAAAAGTTCGCAAATTGCGGGAATCCTTCTCTGTCTCTCTAATTAAGCCTTCATTAATATATAAGAGAAAGATCCCCGCAATTTGCTGTTTTCGCGGTAGGGCCTTCTGACGTTAAATGTTATCGAATATCACCGATAAACAAATAAACAAGAAAGATTTCGCAATTTTTAACGAATTTACCACAAAAAGGAAGATAAAGAAAAACTATTTTGAATACAATAAAAGATTCACATCAATAAAAAGACGAAGGATTGCCTAGCATATAAAATGTTTTCCAATTAGTCTTTGACATGACGGGTACTGGCATTGTATTAGAGACA
Source organism: Cydia pomonella (assembly GCF_033807575.1). Classification (NCBI taxonomy): domain Eukaryota; kingdom Metazoa; phylum Arthropoda; class Insecta; order Lepidoptera; family Tortricidae; genus Cydia; species Cydia pomonella. The sequence goes on along the minus strand of NC_084718.1, from coordinate 1,318,863 downwards.
TACGCACTTGCCATATGTAACCAGCTGCTTGTCTTGTAGCTACCCTATCTTAGGGCCAAATAGATTATTGTCAGGATTTTACATGTTTTTATTTTCTTAACAATGAATAGATTGATTATAAGAAATTACTAAGACTAAATAAATCTAAAACAATTAATTTGTGCTAATTTTGAACACCTCGATTGCAAAGTTATTATTATTATTATTATATATATATTTCATTCCTTTGGACCTTTAGATAGACACGGTCTATTTCTACTTCAAGCATTTTAAAACTGCTAGTAATTTATATATAAGAAGAAACTCTCACTTTCATAGTTTATGTTATTATGTTATAAAAGTAGATAACAGTAACTATGTACACTGTTTACACTCCACTTTCAAGTATCAGTAACGCAAACAGTACCTGCAATGCAGTCAGATAGCGTTATAGGAAATCGGCGCTATTCTGCGTCACTTGGTAAACACAACAGATAACAATATCTTTTGCAGTCTTTCAAAACGTATAAAAGGATCTGCCGCGACTTGTTACTCATTGTGCCTACTTCACTTCACAGCTCTTCCTTTTAATCATCAAAATGGTGTCAGACTTCAGAAAGAAGAAGCTCCTCCACGTCTTCAATGCTTTCTTTGATACCAACGGCAGTGGCAATATCGATAAGAAGGATTTCGAGCTAGCCATCGAGAAAATTTCCACACTTCGCGGTTGGAAAGCAGGCGATGCCAAATACAAGGAGACTCAGGAAACTTTATTAAAGATCTGGGACGGTCTGCAGAGCCGTGCTGACGCTGACAAGGATGGACAAGTCTCGTTCGACGAGTGGGTGACCATGTGGGATGACTTCGCTAAGAATCCTGCATCTCCGCTTGAGTGGCAGAACCTTTACGCCAAATTCATTTTCCAACTGGAAGATGCTAGCAACGATGGATCCATCGACAGTGAGGAGTTCTCTTCAGTTTATGTTTCCTTCGGTTTAAATAAGGCTGAGTCAGTGGAAGCCTTCAAAAAGATGTCCAAGGGCAAGGCCAACGTGTCCTGGGATGAGTTCCAGGGCTTGTGGAAGGAATACTTTGCCTCCGAGGACCAGAACGCCGCTGGTAACTTTATCTTCGGTAAAACTAGCTTCTGAACTGACAATTTTATTTATTCGTGAGGGAAGTGATGGATTGTGATCTGTATGATATTTTGTAAGGAGCTGTGCTAAGAACTTGACTGATGTAATTAATTAATGAAACCTTATTAAATATTTTGTTTTTTACTATTATTTCTATCGGCGGTTCCATAAAGAGCTATATCAATATTTAATCCTATCAAATTTTCTCACACCCTCGGTTAGAGTTTTATTTTTCGGTACTCTGGTCTGAGTTAAGAGGATAGTGGGCGACTGCTTCTCCATAATGTCGTTCCCATTTTCCTCCCTAGATATTGATATTATTACAAAAAATAATGTTTATTAGTCATAGTCCACCTTACAGAAAACCGCAGCCAAATAACACTAGACCCTACTCATAGTGTTGTGTTCCTGCCGGTGAGTAAGGTTGCCAGAGCTCGACGAGGGTGCGGAGTGTTAAGGTCGGCAACGCGCATATAACTCCTCTGGAGTTGCAGGAGTACATAGGCTTCGGAGACTGCTTACCATCAGGAGGGCCGTATGCTTTCTTGCCACCGACGTAGTATAATTTTATTTCCAGAAATGAGGTCTCAGGTAGCGCTATTCATTTACATTTTAAAATACACCTAGGTACCTGAGTTTAAGCCTCATCTTACTAAGACCACGTCAAGGCAGCACCTCATTTACACCAGGTGCCCGCAGCTGAAAGAAACCGAGCGTGAAAAATATTTCATTAGCAGAATCCATTATCTTAATTTATGCCATGAACACTCACAAGTTTCTACGGAAAATGGACTTAAGTCTCTTCTTAAATGTTAATAGTTAGGACATTTTTTGTTTAAAATACTTGCAACTATACTAGGTGGAAGGAAGAGATCGCGGCGGCTTACATGATAATAAGGCTTTGCTGTCTGTCAGTGTAGTTATTTAAGTAAAAGTAAACAAATTAAATTACATGAATTTGTCAACACAAAGTCACTTAGTAAACACATATTTTTTGCAGTAGGGAATGCCTGACAGTACATTTTGATACGACCTAGGTATAATGCATGACAGTACATTTTGATACGACCTACTCTTAGGTATAATACCCCTACTCTTAGGTTTGACGACCGGTTTGGCCTAGTGGGTAGTGACCCTACCTACGAAGCTGATGGTCCCGGGTTCAAATCCTGGTAAGGGCATTTATTCGTGTGATGAGCATGGATATTTGTTCCTGAGTCATGGGTGTTTTCTATGTATTTAACTATTTATAAATATTTATATATTATATATTATATATCGTTGTCTAAGTACCCTCAATACAAGCCTTATTGAGCTTACTGTGGGAAATAGTCAATTTGTGTAATAATGTCCTATAATATTTATTTATTTATTTATTTATAATGCATGACAGTACATTTTGATGCGACCTAGGTATAATGCATGACAGTACATTTTGATACGACCTAGGTATAATGTATGACAGTATATTTTGATACGACCTAGGCATAATGTATGACAGTATATTTTGATACGACCTAGGTATAATGTATGACAGTATATTTTGATACGACCTAGGTATAATGTATGACAGTACATTTTGATACGACCGAGGTATAATGTATGACAGTATATTTTGATACGACCTAGGTATAATGTATGACAGTATATTTTGATACGACCTAGGTATAATGTATGACAGTATATTTTGATACGACCTGGGTATAATGCATGACAGTACATTTTGATACGACCTAGGTATAATGCATGACAGTACATTTTGATACGATCTAGGTAAAATGCATGACAGTACATTTTGATACGACCTAGGTATAATGCATGACAGTACATTTTGATACAACCTAGGTATAATGCATGACAGTACATTTTGATACGATCTAGGTAAAATGCATGACAGTATCAGCGTGAACCCTGCGCTGATTATTCCATAAGGAATTTCAAGTAAAATCATCGTAGAGTATCGTATCGTCTAACAAGACGTTTCGAGGCACCTGGCTCGCACTTATTTACGCGTCAGATGCCTGCGTTTGAGGGTTTGCAATCAAGTTACCCGGATCTGGATCCAGATCCACGGATACATTTCAGATCCGTCTTACAAACTTTACGGAGAACATTACATTTAACACAAAGTTAGTTACATTACGGCAGTAATAGATCAGTACAGTTCGCATAAACTGCCGCAGTGCTCGCGGCCATTTTACCTGGCGCTCACATTAAATCAAGCGACCGACATTTACTGCCGACTGTACCTATTTATTGCATTCCGATGTTTTATTGACACGTTACAATGTCGATGTAGGAATTATGGAATAGCATTGTGCAGTTAATATAATTATGGTAAATAAAATACCGACCCAAAAATCGAAGATGAAGGATTTTCATGACTCAATTTTGAAATTCTTACTACTACTATTATTATTACCAGCCTATATATGGTGTCCCACTAGGCTGGTAATAATAATAGATAGGTGCAAAGGCCTCCCCCTTCGATGTCCATCCGTCTCAGCTTGGAGCAATCCTACTACGAGTCTTGTCCCGTTGTCCCGGCATTTTGCCACGGCTCGTGGGAGCCTGGGGTTCGCTTGGCAACTAATTTTACTACGAGAACTATACTGAAAGGATATCAAAAGTTCTTGATTCGTTTATAAACATTGTTACAACAATAACGTACTAAACTAACCAATTCCATAAAACTACTATCCATTTATAAAGAAAAGCCTTAGTCCCGAGAGAGCTGTAGGTGGGTCAAAATTCTTTTCGTTGTGACGGAGTTTTCTCACGATAAATGTAATATACAGCTAAAAAACATGCAAAGTCACTCGCCTTTTTTATTTATTTGATAAAATACAGAAATACAAGCGCGACAGAGAGGTCCAAAACGAGACAACGAAACGATTTACGACCCGGGTAACTTTTATGAACACTAAATCCATACTAATATTATAAATATGCAAGTAACTTCCTTTACAGTACACATGGCGCTAATTTACCGCCCTAGTGCGGTAACTAGCACTATAGTCTGTTCGGAAAGAGAAGAGTCGTGGAATTTATTGGGCCCCATATATTCCACGACTCTTCTCTTTCCGCACAGACTCTAAACGTGCGTATGTCGCGAAAATTTAAAACGCCATATGTACTGTAAGACGTTTTACCGATACATGTGCGAATAGGTAGTATGGTAGAAGTACTAGTGCTCGACGCTGCACTAGTACTCGACATGGGCACTTTATGTCAAAGTGACAAGGATTAAGTTCGAATACATAAAAATCTTCGTTGTTCAAATTTAGCCTATATTTCTATGAAATAAAGTGCCCATGTCGGTGACTAGTGCAGCGTCGAGCACTAGTACTTCTACCTTAATGTACTATTTCATTGCTCATGCTGTGAAAGTGGGTGGATGTTGTTCTAAAAAGTGTGCGGCAAATGATACGTTTCTAGTTTCTGGTCTGGACTGTGGTGCACTGTAACATTCTAAGTACGTTTTTTTCTTATTTTTACGACAAGCTATTAAAAGTTGGTTTATTAAAGATTTGTTGTACAATTTCCATCTTGATATTTAGCTCCCCATTCTATAAATACCGATAGTTTTACCAAATATAGAGATTATAACTGAGTGCAGACTGTACCTCAACAAAAACAAAACACTGAAATAAACAGATTAAATTTTTTTTTTATTTTTTTTACCTACATTGATAATTGAAAGAACCCTCAAGAAATACTACATAAGTTAATACTGAGCCGTATTTTTTTTATGAACATGTGTTTTACTTTCGTCATATTCGAAATGAAAAGTAGAGTGTTTAACACGAGTGAAAGGCACCATTTTAGTCTCGGGCTACTGGCGCTCTCACTGCGTTCGAGTGCCAAACTACCTCGACAGAAATGGGTGCCTTTAATTCCTTGGTTAACAAATTCTATTGCATGTCCATATTGTCGGCGCGATGTGTTGAACGTATAGAAAATGTTACCATCTATTTTGTTGTACCACATTTCACGCAAATAATTATATTTCTATTTCTAAACAATAACTCTGTTATGTCAATAGGCCTTTAACACAGACCCGAAATTGCCACTTTATTCCATTTTATTCCGGGTTCAAGTATTAGACCGAGATGACTCAAGATACTAAAACGTTATTTAAAACCCAAAACCTTGTCCTTTTCGCGTACTCGGTACATAATGAAGGCGCGTTTTAAACTCGCATTAAAAGAGATTTGGACAGCGATTACGCGTAATAACGCGGTAATAAATATCGCGGGCTACTTCAGGTGCCCTCGCCCAGGTTCGGCCATGGTCCACGTTATGATATTCAGGCGATAATCTCAGACATGATGCGTATGGCAGCTACCTTTATAACGTGCACAAATCTGTAATACCGTTGAAAATAACATTTGGATATGTCACTTTTAATTGCCTTTGCATCATTGCTGTCTCGATTAGAACGTTCTGTCCTTCACTAAATGTATGCACCGGCAACGGTGCACAAGCACACCTGCTGTACTCGCCGTCTAAATATCATCTCGTATTTGCAAAATATTCGCTTTTCTATTTGCGGAAACATGGCCAGTGGTATATACGTTCTTATGAGTATCCTGTGCACATTAACAACACGCTGTGCGATCACTCAAAATATATTACTGAAAAAATCGACTAAGACGTATCGACCTGCCAAAGTATAATCGGTTATTAAAAATAACAATGTGGTCACTATTAGGAACATTGTCAAAATCATAATCTTTTATACCACGACGATGGCAAACACAACCGTTCCAAAAGTAAAGGTAGGCCCGTTGATATAATTCCGACCGATCATTCTCGTTTCGTGCGCACCAGTGGAATGGCACAACGCGATTGGATAATAAGTTCGCATCACGCGCGCGATTGTTCGCAACTAGTTTTTGCGTTGGACTGCACGATTGGCTCGCATTCGTGTGCTCACCAGTGTGCTGGCCCAATTCTTGGTGCCCGCAAGGCCCGTCTTTGCGAAGTAATATATGATTGTTTGTCAATGGGCAAACAAGCATGCGGCTCGTCTGATGTTAGCAGCCACTGCAGCTTGCAATTAGTACCTATGTGTCTCCTGATCGCTATACTCTCATGACTTGATCCTGCTAACCTCGCGACTCAAAACGATAATTTAACCCCTAATTAGCACTCGTTGTGTTCCGACAAAAATGACCTTTCATTTCGCGTTCTGTAAAATTTATTTTTTTATTTACAACCCCCTGTTTAATCTTAACGAGGCTTGAGCGCCGGTGCAAAATTATCCGTTACATTTTAAATGCTATGGATATAATTAGTTCTTCAGTAAAAATTTTTAATAAGAATGGCTTTTTGCAACTTTGTCTATATTATGATGAAATTATATTTTTACCACGCTACGCGGTAAAAACTTTGTATAAATTGGAAAAAAAATTAATAAGTTTTATTTAAGAAATCTACTTTACATATAACATAATTTACAAATTTATTTCGAGTAACATGACTATACAATTTGTAGAATACACTATAAAACTTAAAACCTAAATCTAAAAATAAATAATACTAAACTTAAAATAAAATACTAAAAAATATATTAAATAGGCTTAGGAGGAGGGTTATCTGTATAAAGTTTTATTCCCATTTCACCAATAGTAGACGATAAATTTTAATTTTGGGTTTTAATATTATTTTAGTGTTCATTCGCAGCAAGGGGAGCAAAGCAATTAATGAAAAAAAAAAACACTATACAATTTTGATATTTATTTGTGTGATGATCCTGCCTGGAAGCTGCTGGTCCATGGTTTGCATTTAAGTAAAAAAGTTCACATACAATATGTTAATGTGTATGTGTATATAATGTGATTGACTCAGTACCTCACGTTCTTGAAAGTTGAAGATTGCTGGACAAGTTTGTTTGAGTCAGCCAGCATGACTAGCTCTCGATAAAGCTCCTTATTTTAGGACGAAGCACGTAGAGCATACTTCGACTTTTAAAAATTGTGACCTGTTTTAATATGTTCCCTTTTCTTAGACATTTTGCAAAACCAACCAATGCAATAGTCATCGCACTGTGCAGGCCACTGCTGACCATATCACGAGTGTCACTCGTCAACCCTTATAATAAATCTGTCCGTCACACGCGCCCATAAACCAGTCGCAGGCCGTTCACAAGCTGGGACAAGTCAGAAATATGACGCACATTTTTTTACAGTTATTATCTGGATGCAAATTGTTTATACTAATTTTAAACACTTGAGAAGATGCATGGTCAGAAACAATATTCAATATCAAAATAACATTTACAGTACATATGGGGCTACTTTATAGCACTAGTGCGAGAAGTAGCATATTACGTTACTGTGTCGAACATTTAAAGGACCATATGTACTGTAAAACGTTGTACGATACATGTGCGAATAGGTAATTCGCAACTCGTGTCGATTTAAAACACTCCCTTCGGTCGTGTTGTAATTTATCGCCACTCGTTTCGAATTTCCTATTTTTCGCACTTGTATCGTAATGTACTATTTTATTTCTTTTTCTTCAGTTCTAGATGCGTATTCAGATTTTAATAGTACATTACGGTAGGCGAAAAATAGGTAATTCGAAACGAGTGGCGATAAATTAAAACACGACCGAAGGGAGTGTTTTAAATCGACACGAGTTGTCGCACATGTATCGTACAACGTTTTACAGTACATATGGCCCTTTAAATGTTCGGCACAGTAACGTAATATGCTAATTTTCGCACTAGTGCGATAAAGTAGCACCATATGTACTGTAATAGTACATTACGATACAAGTGCGAAAAATAGGAAATTCGAAACGAGTGGCGATAAATTAAAACACGACCGAAGGGAGTGTTTTAAATCGACACGAGTTGCGAATTACCTATTCGCACATGTATCGTACAACGTTTTACAGTACATATGGCCCTTTAAATGTTCGACACAGTAACGTAATATGCTACTTCTCGCACTAGTGCTATAAAGTAGCCCCATATGTACTGTAAAAGTAATTATAACACAATCGAATTCCTCCCGTGGGGAAAATAGACAATCAAACAATTGTTTAAATCAATACATTCCTAAATTACATGACATGGGGTAATTACAAAGGTTAGAGGCGATTACACGTCTCCTTTATACTTGAAGTTGCGCTATATGTGGAGTCGCGCGCGAGAATGCAAGTCATACTAGCCGGTCTGGAGTCAACTGAAGATTAACATGGCCTCAGAAATTTGCTATTTTGTATCATCAAGGCTATGGGTTTGGGAGCTCTACAGCTCACGAACCCACTAGTATACTCGTATCAGTAATAAATACAAAATACCAAAATTAGACGAAACGGAATGAGAGAGAAATTCAAAATGACATCAAACAAATATGACAAAAGGGTTGTTTCCAACACAAAGTTCCAACTAAAATTGGCCCTAAAATTCAACTTTTATACTAAAAACGGCTTTAAATATGTTAAATTAACAAAATATATTTTGACAGATGCTTTCGCGGCCAAAACGCTCTTTGAAAATTGTGTGACGACACAGTTTACGGTTTGACACATAACTACATACACACGTAGAAGATACGAACTGTCAACTGACATTTGTCATTGTTGTTTATCGCCTAACTGTCAACAGTGTCAATCCGAGAGTTGTGACGTCATCACAATCTTCAATTTCGTTTCGAGTTTGGTCACGTGACGTGTGCCAAAACATATTTTAAATTCAATATTTACAAAAATATGGTCATTACAGGTCCCCTAAAAGTAGTTTTTCCTACTCCTCTACTGTTATCTGTCATTTATGCATTCATTAACACGAATATAAGAACATACATAAAATATTTCAAGAAAAGTCTATATTGTCTATTCCTCATAAAAGCTCTTGTGCTTTTATAAGCTATAACGTTACTGCGATTAATGTCTACCAACCTAACAAAACCAAAACGAATACAGTTTTAAACTAAGTGCATTGCTGCCAACTTACAAACTATTCATTTGGTTGCATAGTAAAAATAATTACTTCATAAGTCAGAAACACGCATGTGACACCCGTAATATAGCAACACCCATAGACTACAAAGACCGCTTAGCGTTGCTTGTTAGTCTCCGTAGGCTACGGTGGCCAAAATTGAGAAAAAACTGTCCAAAAAATTAATTTAGCAAGTAGCAAGTACCAGGGCCTCATGAGTTACGAGGAGGTGTCGCCGACCGGCCGGCCGCGGCCCGGGGCGGGCCGGGCGCGTAACAAGGTATGCTCGCGCATCTTGGCTATATACTTTTTCTGTAATTTGTTTACCTAAATTAAGATTTATTTTTGTTGACTCGTAGGAAAAATATTGTATGCAACGTTGTATAAGCAGGTCAAAAAATTCTCGTGGCGTATTCCTTTACAATGTTCGCCTACGCCTTCGGCTCCGGCTCACATTGTAACTCACGCCACTCGCCTTTTTTGACCCTTCTTATACAACTGATGCATAATAGTATTTTATGCAACAGTTGTATAAGAAGGGTCAAAAAAGGCGAGTGGCGTGAGTTACAATGTGAGCCGGAGCCGACTCGCCTTTTTTGACCCTTCTTATACAACTGATGCATAATAGTATTTTATAGGCCCCGGGCCGCGGCCGGCCGGTCAGCGACACCTCCTCGTAACTCATGAGGCCCTGGTACTTGCTACTTGCTAAATTAATTTTTTGGACAGTTTTTTCTCAATTTTGGCCACCGTAGCCTACGGAGATTAACAAGCAACGCTAAGCGGTCTTCGTAGTCTATGGGTGTTGCTATATTACGGGTGTCACATGCGTGATTCTGACTTATGAAGTAATTATTTTTACTATGCAACCAAATGAATATTTTGTAAGTTGGCAGCAATGCACTTAGTTTAAAACTGTATTCGTTTTGGTTTTGTTAGGTTGGTAGCCATTAATCGCAGTAACGTTATAGCTTATAAAAGCACAAGAGCTTTTATGAGGAATAGACAATAAATATAGACTTTTCTTGAAATCTTTTATGTATGTTCTTATATTCGTGTTAATGAATGCATAAATGACAGATAACAGTAGAGGAGTACGAAAAATACTATAACATGTTCTTATAATCCAAAAGAATTTATTGGGATACAATTCTGCCCTAAGATTTGTAGATGGAAACAACCCTATTCTTAAAACACTTGTACAATCAAAGCATTCCTATCAACTCAGCCTGTCATAAAACCTGCCTTCCCTGTCATAAACAGCTTTATTTATGCATGCCTCAATCTGGAACCCCAGTTAAAGCGTCACGTCACACCGCGTCACATCACGTCACTTGCGTCACTTGTTCTACAGACCGACGTGCAATGAAGTTTATGCACCCTAGTGCAATTTTCGAGTTTTAGGGTTGCTGGTTGTGTTACGCGGGAAGAATGGGCGATGAGACTTTGGATTTCTGCAACAAAATCTGATACGTATCTCTTGTTACAATTAAATCTTATGATACGCGATGTTATTTTTATAATGTAAGTTTGACCTTCTTAAATATAAAGTCAAGCAAAGCTTAAAGTCCCGGATAGACGTGCGAGTAAGTTCGCGAACTTACAGCTCGACGACCTTTTTCGCTCGTGTGTGAGCCTAAGTACGCGTACTTTACAAGCGAAAAAAGTCGTCGAGCCATAAGTTCGCGAACTTACTCGCCCGTCTATCAGCAACTTAATAAGAGCTTGCTCGTTGCGATCGAGCAAATGTTTGAATTTATTCGTTATCCATTTTGTTATTAATCAGTTTAAAATGAAAAATATACATTACGATCGAGTTATACATATGAGAGGTATAGGGTTAGAGCCGGCGTAGCTTTATTTGACGTTCATAATCGCATTGGTAATATGCCTACTTAAAAAATATACTATCTTTATGTTACCACTAAAACGTATGTAGGTAAGTATTTTCTTAAAATCGACAAAATAGTACAGAATTCGTGACCACGAATCGCTTCGGCCATTTTCAAATTGCCGACCATCTGCAAAGGCGGCCGCGGAAGCCTAACGACTTAGGAATCGGAGCTCGTGCAATTAGCTGATTAAACCGCGGGTTCCGTCGGCTATGAACTTGTTTAACTAAGCAAAATATAAGACTTACGTAATTGGGAAACGTTAAAAGTACTTGAATCCATACTAATATTGTTAATGCGAAAGTGTGTAAGTCTATCTTTCTTTTACCTTTTCACGCACTCCCATACCGATATACATATAGTGCCTTGGTCTGATTCTATGTAGTTTCATGTTATTATGTTGTATTGACTCATAATAGAGCCCTTGAAGACTACTTGCAGAATACATTTTTGAATTTCGAATTCTGGACCTCAAAAGCTTCACAAAGTCATTGGTTCGTGTACTGTCGTTTTATCAGCATCGTTTGCGTTCTGGCCACGGCGAGTGCGCGCTCGCCCGGGACTAAACTACAGTATATGTTTTATATCAGTACGTGCACGAACTGTACCCTAACTACATTAACGGCCCGATTCGAAGAATGAGTAAGACACGTTTAAGATCTTGGAAAGATCTTTAAAAGATCGATAACTTGACGACATGTCAAAATTGACGTTTATTTCGATTCCGCTGTGATCCCAATAAGATCTATCTACGATATTTCTAACGTCAAAGTAACATTGGTTGCTTGAATCGAGCTGCTTCTGTCAATTACACGACATACAAACGATATCTAAATGAGAATTTATCTAAACCAGAACTTATCGTATCTCATTCTTCGAATCGGGCCGTATCTTAAGAGATAAATATACCACGAAATCGTTTATACAAAGAGTATGTAATAATATATAAGATACTTTCATACTCGTACGCGCCCCGGCCGGTGGGGCCCGGTGGGTTGATCAACGACACCTTCTCGTAACTCATGAGGCCCTGGTACTTGCTCCTTGCTAAATTCAATTTTTGGCAGTTTTTTCTCGATTTTGGCCACCGTAGCCTATGGAGACTAACAAGCAATGGTAAGTGGTTTTCGTAGTCGATTGATGTGGCTATATTAAGGATGTCACATGTGCGTTTATGACTTATGAAGCAATTGTTTCTACTATACAACCTAAAAGAAATTATTATTTAGAGCTACCGTTTTGTCATCTTGATCGCGGCGAGTTGTGAATAGTTCATTTCATTATAGTTGACTAAACCGTTTCGAAATTAATATTATAGTTGAGTTGGGAGCCCATACATGAAAAGTACTCAATTACAGTTTGGGGCACGAAATCTTAATTCAACCATTACAGTCGACGAGTAGAAAAACGATGCTATTTTTTTTTTTTTTTTTTTTTTAATACTACGTCGGTGGCAAACAAGCATACGGCCTGCCTGATGGTAAGCAGTATCCGTAGCCTATGTACGCCTGCAACTCCAGAGGAGTTACATGCGCGTTGCCGACCCTAACCCCCTCCCACCCTCGTGGAGCTCTGGCAACCTTACTCACCGGCAGGAACACAACACTATGAGTAGGGTCTAGTGTTATTTGGCTGCGATTTTCTGTAAGGTGGAGGTACTTCCCCAGTTGGGCTCTGCTCTAGATCTGGAATGACATCCGCTGTGCTGTGCCCTACCACACAGAGCGAGATGACATTCACAATGTCCATACCTCTCTTGTGGACGTAGTTTAAGGACATACCCGGGTCCAAAGAGGCTAATACGTTTTCCTTTTTTTCCAAATATGCAAAGCAATTTTTTTTTAAAGTGAAACCTATAAACCTAGAATATATTATGCTGAAGCGATTGACATCAAAATCAAAGTGATTTGTTACGATTTAGTTAGTAGAAAACGTTTTCTCCAGAAATGCAATTTCATAGAAAAATTACCGTTATTTCGTTAGATTCGAAAAGCTATTCTTCACTCTTAAACGCGGTGCATCTCGCTTGCACCAATGTCAGTACGAGGGAGATGCATTGTGAATTGGCTTACGCAGTACTTCCTTACCATGAGTTTGACACTGACGTATTTGCTAGCGATGTCAGTATCATCAGTAGATGTGCCGTTGGAAAGTTGCAAAATTGCTAAATTCTCACGTGGAAATATTTCGAAGATTTCTAATGATATTAGTATCCGAATCGAAATTCTTCATTTTTAAAATGAAAGTATCCTTTATTTCTTGTGAAATTTTCCTGAAATTACTGAGGACTTTTCCAACTTTTTGGAAACTTTTCGCAACGTGCACATTTTTTTGTGCACGTTCCATCAGACAGTATTCAAAATTGGCCTCCAGTTGGATCCAATTAATGAAAAGTTCACGGTTCATGAGATACAGCCTGGTGACAGACGGACAGACAGACGGACGGACAGCGGAGTCTTAGTAATAGGATCCCGTTCTACGCTTTATAGGTACGGTAACATAAACACGTATGGAATTTTAGTAACTCAATTGAAAACTACATAAAAAATGTTCTCATAATGAGGAGCTATTCAATCAGTGTTGTCACATACAATTTTGCCGAAGTGGTAGAACAGGGTGTAAAAATAGGTAGAAATGGGTGGTTTTAAAATAAAAAACAGGTAGATGTATCACTCAATAGCAAGTACATTTTTATGATTAAAAGTGTGTATAACATTTTTAAAATTATTTATTACTCTTTAATATTGTTATGTTAGTACACATGTTTATTAACGATATCGAAACAAAAATGAGGATTTCCATTGTTTGTAGGCAATGAATCTGCTTGTATAATCTGTCTCCTTGGAAAGTTTTCATTACATCGAATCTAAATTCGGTAGAAATTAAGTAATGTTCCGTCACAGTATCGAGAATTACTTACAATTCTACCATTTTGAAAAATAGGTAGATTTCAGGCCGAGGGAGGTAGATAGGTAGAACGCAGGCAAAATAGGTAGATCTACCCAAAAGTTGGTAGATGTGACAACACTGTATTCAATCTTAGTTAAGTTTATGAAAAAAAAATCGACCATAAATTAATAATCCACCCTAAAATGCCTATCTCCATCTACCCTGTATACTGTGGCACGTATCTCATCCAGCTAACTTTTGCCAGCCGAGCGTGAGGGAAATGCCTGATTTTATGTAAATTAATATTTTTGTCTTATGTCAGTTTGCTTGCGCAATTAGCATAGAACGAATAGAAGCGGAATTGTAAGCAGTACCCCTAGTGTAAATGAATTCGATTTTGAAACGTGACGTACGCGTTTGCGTTTAGTCTCATTTTGTATTGGATTTAGAAAGAGCGCGCCAAGCGGGACGTTTTGGAAACTCAAAATCCTATACAAAATGAGACTTAACGCAAACGCGTTCGTCACGTTATGATGTCGATCAAATTTACACTAGGGGTACAGAAATCAAAATGTGTCATACTGTTGAAGTGTATTAAAAAAAAAATAGCTTTTTTCTTCCGAAATGCTAGGGCTCCTATAATATCTAATATTGCGGTACAATAATATGTAAACAGCACTATAATTCCTTGCATAATTACTCAGATTAAATTTTGGAGGAAAAAAGTTACCACTACTTTTGAGGTTATAAAATGTCTAAAAAAAAAAACGGGCAAGTGCGGGTCGGACTCGCGCACATAGGGTTCCGTACCATTATTTATAAAACAACAAAAAAAATGTTTGTTGTATGGGAGCCCTACAGGTTGTTATAGCGGCAACAGAAATACATCATCTGTAAAAATTTCAACTGTCTAGCTATCACGGTTCATGAGATACAGCCCGGTGACAGACGGACGGAGGGACGGACGGACGGACGGACAGCGAAGTCTCAGTAATAGGGTGCCGTTTCACCCTTTGGGTACGAAACCCTAAAAACGAACTACTTATAGATACAACGAACAATTTTAAATATTACAAATACTAACAAAAAGATATCCACTACAAGTTTTCTATTATGAAAGTCACAATTCAAAGTCCGCGCTACCCCGAAACGCGATCACTTTCACTTAAGGATTATCTTTCTCCCTCACACCCGTAGTCCATTCCGTACTTTTGCTTCAGGAATATTTGCCATCTCTCTCGCACTTGTACCGGTCAGTGCAAATGAAGCGATCGCGTGATGAGGATTCATTCCTCAATATCTGCCTTTATATACGGGGTGATCTGTATGTGGTGATATGATTGAGGTTAATGTTGTATTAAGCAGAAATGTCTAAAAACGATATAGATAAGCTTAGAAGTAAATACTTTCGTTGTCATTGAGTGAGGCTCAGTTGGCAGAGAGGGGAAAGTGATTCAGAGTCGCGAGTTCGAGTCTCACCCGAGATAGTGAATTTTTTCAATTTCCATTTATTCTATTCTTTGTAATATTTTTATTATTTTCTTATTGGGGTAGTAAATTGGCGAATCAAACTATCATTTCAAGTAGTACCTAGAATGTTCAATTCTATTTTAGTACCAGAATTCGTCTTTTTATATATATTGACGTCATTTTTAATAACAAAACTTCCGTGAGACACAGACATATTAAATGTATTAAAATTGTTAATGTAATGTTAATGAAATAATTGTGTGTTAAATTTGTAACATTTTTTATTTATGAATACTAATTAACTTAATTAAATAATGTAATGTAAATAGCTAATGTAAGTGTAATTATATGTAGACTAACAATTGTAGTTATAAGAAATAAGTGTAAAAACTAACACCGTTATGAATGACAATTTAATCTAATTTAAAACGGATCGTAACATATTGAGAAATCTTCGACTGAGTGACCCATTTTAATATATTTCATATTGAAGCCATGTTCTATTTTATTTTAGTCCGCGAGAAAACATACGTGCGGCAAAAGTTTAAATATTGCGTTGCATTTAAGCTCGCCCTGTATAAAGTAAGCGCGCGCTGACGTGCGACGGTTAAAAACGAATTACTCCGGAGCACCCTGTAGCTCTGCCATTTGTCATGCCTGTGTGCACGCCCCCTTACATAGACCAGGAGATAGTTTATGTAAGTAAAATGCTTTGGCATAACTTGGAACGCGGGGAATTTTGATAATCGCTAATGTCTAGGACTCTAGGTATTAAACCTAAAATCATCGCATACTTTGGAAACATTGCGCTACTGCGCGGATTATCAATGCATCTTGCTTCCTGTTGGTATAGTAGAACGTAATGATAGGTATGATACATTGGTAATTACAATTTACCTTATTATCGTATAAATATTTACAGGAGAATGATTTCGATCTTGAGACAATTCATATCAAAACGCATGCCAAGATTACCAAGTTTCATGTTTGCTGCAGGATGGAACTATATTTCGAGTTAAGAAAGCAACGTCACAAAGTAAGTTTAATTTTTGAATTTAATTGAGATTTTAATGATGTAATATTATGAGAATAAAAATATAATTTTAAGCTTATTTCAAGGAGAGCACATGCAGTTTTAAGGAGTGTCTAGGGTTTTAAACGGTGTCGGTGACCATGTAACAACCATTCTTAGAGTTATAAGCGTCTTTATGCTACGGTCACCGCTTACGCTTACCATCAGCATACAACCATGCTCTGTTGCCACCGACGTGATGAATGACGTGAAGGTTTAGCTATTAGTGTTCATTGAAAAAAAGACTGAAAACCACAATAATTTGCGCGTTGTTTCATCACAGAGTTCCTATCGCCCCCTCCTGTGTCCATCATCAGATCAAATTGATGGTTCCATAATATTGCATTGACACTCAATTTACATATGTATGTGAAATATCAGCTATCGCAAATGGGAAGTAGGTCTAATTAAGCTTGCAAGGTTTGACCTGAACATACATACATTGCATGTTAAAAAAAAGCTTGTATAATCACCCGACCCGGACCCAGGTATGTCCTTAAACTAGGTCCACAAGAGAGGTATGGGCATTGTGAATATCATTTATTTTATTTATTTAATATTTTAATATATATATACAGCATTACAGTCGAGACCAAAGCACTGTACAATTCAGATTATATGATAGGATTACATACTAGGAAAAACAGATCACAATCATCTTTCGTCCATCACCTCGCAATACCGCAGACACATCTGATACACAGCCGTCCATCGACTTGCAAACATATCACAATCTGGTGCCCATGACAGAAGGGAGTTCAGCAGCCTTAGAGCCCGCACAGCAGGCGAGTTTTTATGTGCTACAGTGCGTGTAATTGGGACGGCCAAAAGCTTGTGACTTCGCGGTCGCAGGAGATTTTTGGGCACAAATGGAATAGCTCATCATCTCGCTTTGTGCGGTAGGGCACAGCATAGCGGATGTCATTCCAGATCTAGAGCAGAGCCCAACTGGGGAAGTACCTCCACCTTACAGAAAACCGCAGCCAAATAACACTAGACACTACTCACAGTGCTGTGTTCCTGCCGGTGAGTAAGGTTGCCAGAGCTCAACGAGAGTGCGGAGTGTTAGGGTCGGCAACGCGCATGTAACTTACCTGGAGTTCCAGGCGTACAGGCTACGGAGACTGCTTACCATCAGGCGGGCCGTATGTTTGTTTGCCACCGACGTAGTATAAAAAAAACAGATTATGACTGCAATCAATGGAATGACGCGACCCCGATGTGTCAGAAAAATGAACCTCAACTCTTTGCCTAGTCTAGCTGTGGGTAGTTTCCTTCTTTCTAACAAAACAAAACTTAATTGTATCAGAGCTGAGTAATCCATTTTTAATTGCCATTTTTCTTTCATAATTTCTAGGTACGAATTTCCGCATTTATTTAAACTGGAATTATGAATGTGATATGTTCAAACAAATATGGCGTTGGTAAGGTGACCTCCAAACATCTTTCATGGGTTCGAAACTGTACTTGTAACAATGAGTTTCTTTAAATTGAAATGAGTTCCTGTGAGAAAAATTTACTGCCAATACTTTTACAATTTGTTTGTAAAAGCAATGCAGTTCAATCAGAATTAGGGTAACTGCTATAGTAATTGATCCCTCCATAGTAATTGGCCACTCTTAAAAAATAAAAATAGGATAAGGCAAACGAAGTCTTACTATAAAGTATAGCAGTCACCCTAATATACAGGGTGATTCATGAGACGTGAGCAGGACTAAGCCTACACAATCATTAAATGTTAATGAACCGTTCACCATCATATTTAAGTAAAACAATCTCGCTTTATTTCTGTTATTTAACTTTTTGGGAAGAACAAATTTGATAATCTACAATCATGGACACCCTACAACACTTAATTAAGAAAGATAAAACCTCTTTAACCGTTATGACAGCACTTTGATAATTTGATTATGAAGAAAACAAAATGTCACACTTGAGTGAGATACGATTTTTCAAAAGTAACCTGACTCCGATGACATTCAATTTGTCACTTTGGATAAAACAAATAGGGTGACTATACCTGGTGTAAATAAATTATAACAATTTTTTTTTGAACAGTAAAAAATAAAAGAACGTTAATCTCACAAATACTGGTACGAAACAGTTGCTTATAACTTACTGAATGCTCAAGCTTGATCCTGCTCACGTCTCCTGAATCACCCTGTATATATACAATACAATACCTCCTAGGTTGCAATAACCTCGATAAAAGAAAACGACATTAATCACATAATTGAAAGAAGAGTAACATAATCAACGGGCTTGTCGCTAAAGAGAGATCTCTTTCAGACAATATTTAACAACAAAAATGGTATATTGATCTCAGAAGATGTATTTTTAGAGGTGTAGCTTGGCAGATTTATTCGCCAACGTCAGCTGTACACATCTGACACTTCAGCTATATACAGTACCCCTAGTGTAAATTTGATCGACATCATAACGTGACGAACGCGTTTGCGTTAAGTCTCATTTTGTATAGGATTTTGAGTTTCCAAAACGTCCCGCTTGGCGCGCTCTTTCTAAATCACATACAAAATAAGACTAAACGCAAACGCGTACGTCACGTTTCGAAATCGAATTTATTTACACTAGGGGTACAGGTCTGACGGCCCTAGATAATAAATAAATATGAGACCTATTGCCATCTTCGAACAACACCGGGAAGGGAGTCGCTATTCGCACTATTTCCCCTCTGCCGAAGCATATGCAACTGGGCATAGCGCGGTGCGTGTTGTGACTCGTCCGTACACAAAAACACATCGAGGTGTGCAAGATTTGTCTTTGACGTGTGTCGTTTTGTATGCATTTGTAAGTAAGTAAGTAAATATTACTCTACCCAAGAATTTATGGGAGATAATTTTATATAATAAGAAATATTAATTATAAGTAGTACTTAGTAGGTATATATAACATAAATATAAAAACAAACTAACTTTGATATCCTCCATAGGTTAAGTAAAATAATAATTATAATATACTTATGTGTATTTAAAAATAATGTTCATAAATGGGTACTACTATATTTAATAACTTTAGTCCTAGCTAGCTATAAGAATACTTGCAATACCCTTTTCAGGGTGCCATGTGTTTCTATAATTTAAATGTAATAACTATGTACCATGGCTCGCAATAAACGATTTCTGATTTCTGAAATATTCTTTATTGTGCACCATACAGTTAAAAATAGACAGGAAATGAAAAAACACTTAAAAGTTAAGTAACAACAGGCGGTCTTATCACATTTGTGTCGTCATTACAGATTGGATTTTGTAAGAAGTGCAACAGGTGTGCACTTTCCCCCCGCAAAAAACGGCAGAACAATTTGTACGGTAAGATATCGCTTGGGCTCCTCCCTTCCGACGTGTCGGAAGCCGGTGTTGCTCGAAGATTGCCACAGTACTATAATATATAGTACATTAGTATAGTTACATATAAATACTTAGATACATGGAAAATATCCATAATCAGGATTTATTTTTGTAATAAACACAAATAAATCCGCTTACCAGGATTCGTACCCGGGACCTTCTGCTTCGTAGGCATGGTCACCACAGACTAGGCTAGGAGACCATCAATAGTTAATAGGCTCGCTGACTGCCAAAGTAAGTCCAAACCAAACATTCGGCTGAGGTGTGTGTAGTAGTGTAAGATATAGATATACATAAGTTGACGATGTACATTGAGTTAGTTACAATACAGACGCTCGCGAGTAAGCACTTGTGTTTGATTTCACCTCTCAGTCCCATACATGCCACATGGCGACCGTGACCTCGAGCGCGGGCTCCGCCGGGCCGCACGATGTTGGTGTCAGCGTTTTCGCCGCCTCAGTGTTAGCGTGATTATTACAATATGGGCTGCGTAAGCGACAGTACTGCAGACTATTAATACGATTATGGACAATTTTCGTGTAGAAAAAATACAGTAACTCAGGCGTGATGGGGCAAGGATACAGCAAGCAGGAGGAGAAAGAGGTTGTGATCACCCAGAATGCGACGGGCACGAGCGAGCATCACACAAAGGTCAATAACATCCTTATAAGCGTTCTTTTCGTCGTACTCGCCCTCATCGGTTGCTGCGTCCTGTACAAGTTTTTCAAGAAGGCACAGCAAAAATACATACACAAAGAAGTCAGGAGAGAAGTTTGGGCACGATTGCAAGCTAGGCTGTCCATGAGGAAGTCAGTTCTGGCCAAGGACGACGAGGAGGAAGGCGCATAAGCGGTGGATGAAAGCGCGGCGTTCTACGTATAGTGTGTGTGTGAAGTGAAAAGTGTCGGGAGTGAAAAGCGTCGGAAATGTTAAGGGTATGAATTTAGAATTACAGACTATATATAATAAGTTAGAAAATATACGCATATACCTACGAAAATTAGGCGAGGCTAGAAGGCAACTAAAACAAGGTCAGGAAAAAATTGACAATGCACAGTTGATATATGAGGACTATCGATCTTTAATCACTTCTGTTAATTTAGATGATCTGTCTGAGTCCGAGGAGTGTTATATAGTAGAATTATTATGTGAAAAAATAGATAAAGCTTATAGTAAAATTTTACAATATAAAGTTTTAGAGTGTGTAACCGAAAAACCAATTAAAATGGAGAAAAAATTCGAAATAAAAGAAGCGAACAGCTTAATACCTATTTTGGACGGCAAGGAGGAGACCGTGGAAAAAATGATCTCCGGTATTGAAATGCTAGACAGTATATTGAACGAAAGTTGCGAGAAAAAAATACTAATTTCATTTGTCCTTAAAACGAGAATTAATAAAATTGCGCAACTAAAACTTAAATCGAGTTATGAAACTGTTGTCGATTTAGTGACTGATCTACAAAAATATTTGTTGCCGAAGAAATCCGCAGTCTCTTTACTTGAACAATTAAATAACATAACACAGCGCGATATGTCTATTACTCAATATGGTGATAAGATCGAGGAGTTGTTCATTGGCCTAACGATAGCGCAAGCCGACGGGAAGCCCGAGGCGCGCGATGTCCTTAGACCAATCAACGAGTCCTTAGCTATAAAGAAATTCACGGACGGTTTGAGGAACCGCCGTCTTAGTACCATTTTAGCAGCCCGAGAATACACAGAATTAAAAGAAGCTGTCAGAGCTGCCCAAGACGAGGAGCTGGCGCGACCCCAGCCCGAGCCAGTAGTCATGAACATGAACTACGGCTACAGAAGAGGTTTCCAGCAGCCACAGCGCTACGGCTGGCGTGGGCGCGGGCCCACCAGCTACCAACCCAATCGAGCCAGAGCCTACCACAGCCCATGGATACCACGCTATCCCACTAATAGAGGTACTGTACCTAGTAATAATTTTCACAGGGGCCGTGGACAACGTACGAATTTTAGGGGACATCCCAGTACTCGCAGGAGTCGTGGACACCGCGGAAACGTGTATACATATACACACGAGCCGCAGACCCCTCATAGTTCGACAAGTGACGAGACAGACAGAGTTCAGTTTTTTCGAGCATAAAGTTTTAACTATATGTGACGGATTAGACTATGTAAATTTTACTGTAGGTGGAAAAAATCTTATTCTTATGATTGACAATGGCGCAAGTATATCAATTTTACAACAAAGTAACGTTCCCACAGAATCGCAGATATATGAGAAGGGTACTATTATATCAGGAGTAGGTGGCAGTATTACTAGTAAACAAGTGGCGGACGTGACTTTACATGACGGAAATACGATACAGATTAGGCATAGGTTTCACGTTTTGCAAGATCAGGATATGCCGTGTCATGCGGACGGAGTACTTGGTTTAGACTTCATGCGAACTTATAATGCGATCATAGACTTAACAAAGGACGAGCTTACTTTGCATTATGGAAATCAAAGGTGTGTGTTACGAATACAAAGAAGTAATGAAAACGAAACTTGTTTATCTTTGCCAGCGAGAAGTGAGTCTATACATTTAATTAGAGTAAAATCATTCGATTTAGGAAAGGATTACGTTATAAACTCCGAAAAATTGGCCGAAAATGTATTTTTGGCGGGAAGTATAAGTAGAGTTAAGCAAAGTAGAATACCAGTGCGAATTTTAAATACAAGTGACGAAAACATAAAATTACCTATTTTTGAACCTACTTTAGATAATTTGAGTGATTATAACATTTGTAACTTTCAAAAATGCGACAACGGAGTAGAAAGGGTTAAAAGGTTATTGTCGTCTTTAAAGTTAAATCATTTAAATGACGAAGACAGAAAACTTATAGAGTCAATATGTGCCAAATACGCCGATGTTTTTTATTTAGATGGGGATAAATTAGGAACTACGAATGTATCGACCCAAAGTATCACTGTGAAACCGGACACGAAACCCATATATACGAAACCGTATAGGTTGCCAGCGTCGATGAAATCGGAGGTTAATAGGCAGGTCGATCAAATGATTAAAGACGATATAATCGAAGAATCTAAAAGCGATTGGAATAGTCCGATACTATTAGTACCGAAAAAGTCTGACAACAATACAAAGAAATGGCGTTTAGTCATCGACTACCGAAAAGTAAACAATGTTATCCAGGACGATAAATTTCCACTGCCAAATATTACCGATATTTTAGATTCTCTGTCAGGTGCAATATATTTTAGCCATCTTGATTTACAGCAGTCTTATTATCAAACAGCATTGGACGAAGACAGTAGGAATATAACTTCGTTTTCATCAGGTCAAGGTCAATTCCGTATGAAAAGGCTCCCAATCGGCCTCAAAATCAGTGCCAGTGCATTTTCCCGGGTAATGTCAATAGCAATGTCAGGACTTTCATATGAAAAGTGTTTTATTTACATGGACGATCTAGTTGTTTTCGGCAGAAACATGGACCAACACAATAGAAACTTAATCGACGTATTAGAAAGATTACGTAAGGTCAACTTGAGAGTAAACCCCCAAAAATGTGATTTTCTGAAAAAACAACTACTTTATTTAGGGCATGTAGTATCAGCGGAAGGCGTGTTACCAGATCCGCAAAAAACTAAACTTTTAGAGAATTACCCAACACCAACAAACAGTGATGAAGTTAGGAGATTCGTAGCCTTTTGCAACTACTATAGGAAATTTATTCCAAATTTCGCAGAAATAACATTACCATTGAACAAATTATGTAGGAAAAATATACCATTTCAATGGACAGAGGAATGCCAAAATTCGTTTAATAAATTAAAAGAGAAACTTATTACTCCCCCTATCTTACAATACCCAGATTTTTCATCAGAAAATGAGTACATTTTGAAAACAGATGCATCCTCAAGGTCAATCGGTTCGGTACTATGTAACAAAGATCAGAGACCTATAGCTTATGCTAGTAGACCCTTGAATAAAGCCGAGTTAAATTACCCTGTCATTCAAAAGGAGCTTTTAGCAATCGTCTGGAGTGTACGCTATTTTAGACCTTATTTATTTGGAAAACAGTTCACAATAATGACGGACCACAGACCACTCTTATACCTATTCAGCATGAAGGATCCGTCAAGTAGATTAATTAAATTTAGATTGCAATTAGAGGAATATGACTATAAAATAGTATATATAAAAGGAAGTTCGAACGTAGTGGCAGACGCGTTAAGTAGAATTTCAATTTCGTCCGACGAATTAAAAAGTATAAGCGAACAAGTTACAGTTATGACAAGGAAACAGAGTAAAAAGTTGAGGCAAGAGGAGGAGTTGTGTGACGAGAGTGTAGGAGATCTTAGTATACCCGAGAATTCAAGGTCTGATCAGCCGAGAATTGCGGAAATATTAAGAAAACCTAATGACTCAATAGAAATGTTGTTTGAATCAGAACACGAGTTAAGAAAATTAAGAAAAAATAAGTTAATAACTAGAGAAAAAGATTGTTTCGCGTACGCAAGGGATAAAAAACGTCTCTACATAAACCTTAACTATATGTCTCATTTCACGCGAGCCGTATTTGTGAATATGTTGAGTGATTTCTGTAGAAATATAAATATAGACGAGTTATGTATGATAAAAAATGATAAAAACGCGTTATTTATAAAAACATTGTTAAATGAAATAAAAACGATGAAAGACTGGTCCGGACCGCGAATAAAAATCCTAGGAAATATAATCCGAATAGATGACAAAGACGAGAGACGAGTTATCATTAACGACTATCATTTACTACCAACCAGCGGACATGCCGGCGTTCGCCGAATGGTTAGTAACATCAAGTCTAAATATTATTGGTCAACTTTAGAGAGTGACGTCAGAGACTTCGTGAAAAAATGCAGTAAATGTCAAGTAACAAAGTACTCTAAAAATATACGACAACCTATGGTTATCACGACAACAGCGTCGTCAGCATTCGAGAAAATATACCTCGACTTGCTTGGACCGCTAGACACCGATACGGAAGGTAATAAGTACATCCTAACGTTACAATGCGAGCTAACGAAATATATTGAAGCTTACCCATTGCAACGCAAGGATGCGATTAGCGTAGCAAAAACTCTAGTTAGTAATTTTATATTAAGATACGGTATTCCAGGTATGATATCAACGGACCGAGGTACCGAGTTTATGTCATCCACTATGGAAGAAGTATGTAAGTTACTAAAAATAAATAAGATTAATTCGACCGCTTATCACCACCAATCAATAGGTGCTTTGGAAAATATGCACAAACATTTAGCCGCTTTTATGAGAATTCAGTGCGATGGTCACCCGGACACATGGAGCGATTGGCTACCGTTCTGGTGCTTTGCATACAATACAACAGTACATTCAATTACAAAGTATACCCCATTTGAATTGGTTTTCGGAAAGAAATGTCAAATCCCTAGTAATCTGATTAAAACTGTACAACCACTGTATAATCCCGATAATTATGCTCTAGAATTAAAATACAGACTACAAATAGCTCATAAGGATGCCAAGGAAAATTTGTTAAAATCTAAGGAATTACGAAAACAATATTATGATAAGTTATCTAACTCAGTGACTTATAAAAAGGATGATCTAGTTTTGATTAAGTCAGAAACTGGAAAAAAATTTGATAATCTTTTTAAAGGACCTTTTAAAGTGATTGAGGACGATGGAGTAAATGTTAAGTTAGAAATAGATGGTAAGATCGATCTTGTTCATAAAAATAGGACTAAGATTTTTAACCAGTGACTCATGTGTCACTGCTCCTTTTTTGTCATGTTGTGTTAACATTAATAGTTTGACTTCATGTAAACATATTTCATAATTGTGTTTTGTTGTACTATCGATATGTTTAGATTTCTTTAAATAAAAACAAAATGTTTGATAGTGTATACATAGTTTTATATAAAAAAAAAATTAATTTACATCAATTTTTTTTTCTCAACAACCCCCCAGATGAGGTGTGTGTAGTAGTGTAAGATATAGATATACATAAGTTGACGATGTACATTGAGTTAGTTACAATACAGACGCTCGCGAGTAAGCACTTGTGTTTGATTTCACCTCTCAGTCCCATACATGCCACACGGCGATGAATCTCAATCCGTGTTGGCGCGCGGCCAGATCCAACGAACGTTGAAATCCTTACAGCACGCGGTTACGGGTAACCACAACATTGGGAACATACAGTATTGCAATAAAGATATAAAATAATTCTACGGATTACACTGATGTATTTTATTTCTAGTCACTCGCGCGACATGTTTCGGAGAGCTTAGGCACTCGCAGTAAAATAGTTATACGGATTACACTCACGCATGTTTCGCAACCGTACAGCAGGACCGACTTGACGTTGGAGTTGAACAATTTGACTTTCGTACGCCGAGTTATCACGGTGGACATCCATACAGGCTTCAGCTGCGCATAAGCTGCTCGTGCCTTGTTGATGCGCGTCTCCACAGCGCTGTCCGTTCCCCCTGACGGATCGACCACACTCCCCAGGTACGTAAATCGCTCCACTTGTTCGACTGCTTCACCGCTGATGTATATCGGAGCTGCGTTCAAGGTGTTAAGACGCAGATCCTTTGTTTTCGAACTGTTTATGCGTAGACCTTCTTCTGCAGCGAATCCGGTAAGGTCATCGATCTTGGACTGGAGATGATCACGTGATGTTGCGAATAGACAAAGGTCGTCGGCAAAGTCAATGTCTTCGAGGCTTCCTCCATAGACCCATGGCAGTCCCCTTCTCTCTCGGCTTGTTAGGTACTATATGTAATAATTAACATTATTTCAAAAATATTCACAAATTACGAATTGGAGGAAAAACAAATTTTGTATGAAAAACTTAAAAACCTTATCCTATTGTAAGTAAAAAGTCTCAGATTACCTGATCTAGCTAATCGTTTAAAAATAAAAGCGTAACTACGTTAGTATGGAGAACCGAGCTTGCTGCGGACTTAAATTGGACCATAGTTGTGTGATGTGGAGTAAAGTTACCTGATTTTACGGTACTGTTTTATCCCACAGACAATTCACAGCCACTTTTCGCCGCTAAAAGCAAAAATGCACCTACAACGGAACTAATAAAGTGCACAATGCAGAAGCGACGCCCGCGGAATTGAATCGAGTTAATCGTATCGCCGTAAATCGATTATGTATCTTGTATCGATTGCAGCGTGATAGTAACTCGGTTGGACTTACCTAAATAGTGCTTTGTCGCAGTAAGTGAAGTTTATTTCTGGTATTCGAATTGCATCCAGTAGTATATATTTAATAATGAATTAAAAATACAGGGTGGACAAATAAGAATGATACACTTTGTTTATAAATTTTAATTACATTGAGTGGAAATTATATTAAATATTTTTTTATAAATATATTATTCAGGGTTGGCAATTGTATACGGAAGATAATTTCTGCCAAATGTCTACCACTAGCAGCAAGCAATTTTATCTCAAATGTTTCTGTTGTTTAAAACACGTTGTTTGCTCGATTAATTTTGAAAAAAAGTGATTTGGGATTGGCACCCAAATTCCCCAAATTTTGCAGCTCGTGACTTATTTCTGTGGGGCTATCTAAAATTACGTGTCTATGCTAACGAGCTGATGAAATTTAAACAGTTAAAACCGACTATTCGACACAAATGTACTAAGATAATGCCAAAATTGTGCGAATAGATGCTGAACATTGGGATGATAAGGGCTTACATTTGCCTGCTGTTAGAGGTGGACATATGTCAGACATTATGTTTCGCATGAATTTGCCAACCCTGAAGAATATATTTTTAAAACAATACTTAATAATTTTTGAACTTGATACAGTTAAAATTTAAAAACAAAATGTATACTTCTTATTTGGCCACCCTGTAGTAGATAGTTGCTGAGAACAATGGGTCATAATGTAAACAAACCAATTACCTTTATTACCTACTTCGTAATCTCGCACTTTGTTCGGTCAACCATGACAGGTATTATCAATAGTTTATATAAGTACGAGGGGGGGGGGGGGGATGTAGGGTCGGCAACGCGCATGTAACTCCTCTGGAGTTGCAGGCGTACATAGGCTACGGAGACTGCTTACCATCAGGCGGGCCGTATGCTTGTTTGCCACCGACGGAGTATAAAAAAAATGGTAAATATAGAGGTTAAATTCAAAAATTTTTTCTGCAAGTAGGCCTCAAGGGCTCTTTTACAAGTCAATACAACATTTATAGTAACATCATATAGTGACATGAAAAATACATAACAACATTTATAAATACAACAGCCAATACCTGGGTAAACATTACATTATAATAATCTTAAAATAAATAAATGGGTTAATAAATTACTTTGCCGACCGACCCTGCCTATGAAACCTATTCGTCCTGGGTTCGAATCCCGGTAAGGGCATTTATTTGTGTAATAAGCACAGATATTGGTTCCTGAGTTATAAATAATAAAATAAATATTATAGGACATTAATACACAAATTGACTAAGTCCCACAGTAAGCTCAATAAGCCTTGAGTTGAGGGTACTTAGACAACGATATATATAATATATAAATATTTTATAAATACATAGAAAACACCCATGAGTCAGGAACAAATATCCATGCTCATCACACGAATAAATGCCCTTACCAGGATTTGAACCCGGGACCATCAGCTTCGTAGGCAGGGTCACTACCCACTAGGCCAAACCGGTCGTCATTCACTTTTCCTGCCAACAATTTTTAAATTAGCAACACCACTTAAATAAAAACTAGTTTTTAATCACATAAAGGTACATCGTTCGTATCCAAGATAGATGAAACCTGTAAAATAGGGTAGGCGGAATTTAATATCGGCGTGACGTCACGGCACACGTCACGTCACTCACGATTCGTCACGGGTGTCACAGATTGTGACAATGCATAGGGGAATCGGTGTTTGATACGCATTTAGGCACGTTGCATAAACTCATCCCTGCGGTCCCAAAAAGGGATAGGTAGGAAACGTTAATTTACTTGGTAAACTTTCTCAGCTGGGTGCGTAGAAAAGATGCTAATCACTCACGCTCTGTAGCGTAGCGTAGTTATCACTCTCTATAACTCTTCCATTTTAGTGCGACTTACGGCCCGATTCGAAGAATGATTAATACACGTTTAAGATCTTGGAAAGATCGATAAAATAAACGATAACTATGTCAAAATTGATGTTCATTTCGATTCCAAGATTCGAAGAATGAGATACGATAACGATAAGTTCTGGTTTACATAAGTTCTCATTTAGATATCGTTTGTATGTCGTATTATTGACAGAAGCAGCTCGATTCGGGCAACCAATGTCACTTTGACGTTAGAAATATCGTAGATAGATCTTATTGTGATCACAGCGGTATCGAAATAAACGTCAATTTTGACATGTCGTTTTGTTATCGATCTTTTAAAGATCTTAACCGTGTCTTAATCATTCTTCGAATCGGGCCGGTAGTTATTTTAACAAGTTTACTGGTAGAACTACGTATCATTTATAAAATTTACTGATTTAAATAATCCAAATCTTGCAAGGTTCTTAATCAGGGTACAATAATAATGATAAATATATCGTATCCTGATGAGAATGCATAGATATTGTACTGCACCAGACATTTTTGCGACGGTCGGAGTACCTGGGGGCCTACTGCGAAAACCGAATCCTAACCAACCAAATTGCGGGGATCTTTCTCTTTTACTCTCACTAACACGTAATTAAAGTGACAGGTAAAATGTCCGCCATTGACGAAGTTCGATTTTTTATTTTATTATTATTATCCTTTATTTCTCTTCCTTCTTAGGTTATGTTTTTTACAATATGGATATAAAAGTAAAATATAAAAATACATCAAAAAATACTATACAAAACACATATAAACACATTGTAAAAAACTTAACCTAGTGTGCCGCCAGCAGCGGGGCAGGGCCCAAGCTGCCGGTGGTCAGGGCTGCAGAGAGAGGAACCGCCGCACTATCCGCGCCGTGTCCAAGATCACCGCCTTCTGCATCTGACCCTTGATCCAACCACCTAGCGAGAGTCTCTCAAGGTGTTGGTCGAGACTCTTCGCTATGAGACCGTTCGCTGAAACGACTATTGGGACAATGATCGTCGAATCAACATCCCACATGGCGGTTATCTCATGAGCCAAGTCTAGGTATTTGCTGGACTTGTCCTTCTCAGCTTTCACGAGATTCTCATCATGGGGGATGGTGATATCGACGAGCACGGCCCGGCGTTGCGATCGATCTATTATCACGATGTCAGGCTTATTGGCTACAATAGTCCTGTCAGTGATAATAGATCGATCCCAATAGAGCGTGGCACGACTATTTTCGAGAACTGGCGCAGGTGAGTACTTGTAGTACGGTACTTCGCGGTCCACAAGGCGGTATAGAAGAGCAAGCTGCTGGTGAATAATTCTGGCTACGAGATTATGTCTGTGTAAGTACTCGCCGTTAGCAAGATGAGAACAACCGGAAATGATATGCCTGAGTGACTCTCCGGGACGGCGGCATGCCCGACAAATGTCGACCGTACCGTCCTTCAGGATATATTTCCGATAGTTGTTCGTCATCATAACTTCGTCCGCAATTGCACAGACAAAACCCTCGGTTTCTCCGAAGAGGTCCCCGAATCGTAACCAGTTCACCGACGCGAGCAGGTCCACGTCAGGTCCCGTGAGGGCCTTGTAGAACCGCCCGTGTAGCACCTTACTCTCCCATGCCGCCTTGCGATCCGCAGTACTTAGTACCACAGGTTTGCGCCAGTTCTCGTTTGCCAAGGAGAGCGGCGTAAGGTTCCTGTCTACTGCCACCACGTCACGATGCATCCCACACTCGTTGTTAAGGAAATAATTCCTGAGATTGCACACCTCGCGGTTGTGGAGATCTTTGGCGTTTAGGAAGCCTCGACCTCCACACTTCCGTGGGATGTACAATCTCATAACAGACGAGCGTGGGTGTAGCATACGGTATGTGGTGAGCTGTAGTCGGACCCTCCGATCCAGGGCGTCCAGCTCGGTCTGAGTCCACCTTAGTATGCCAAAGGAGTATGTGAGTAGGGGCATTACCCAGGCGTTGAAGGCGCGCACTTTGTTGCCTCCTGACAAAAGACTGTTAAGGACTTTTGTGAGCCGACTGAAAAAGCGCTCCTTCACCGACTGTCTAATACCCTCGTCCTCAATACCCAACGACTGTGACATACCAAGGTATTTGTAGGTTTCTGATTCAGAGATAGATCTGAAAGACATTGTCTCAGAAAGTTGTAAATTTGTTGAATTTACAACCTTCCCCCGCTGTACATGCATAACCGCACATTTATCGACACCAAACTCCATGTTGATGGCACTACTGAAGACTTCGGTGGTTTTCAGTAGCTCCAACAAATCTTGGCTATTTGGTGCAAATAATTTGAGGTCATCCATGTAAAGAAGGTGAGAAATTAATTCACCCTCTCTCCGAAGCCGGCAACCTAGTCCCAAATCCTTCAGCAGGGTGCTGAGGGGATTCAGAGCTAGGCAGAACCACAGAGGACTCAGACTATCACCCTGGAATATTCCTCGCTCAATCCTTATAAAATCCTGCGGGCCAGGGCGGTCATCCTCGCCTCCTGGTTGACGAAGGACTGTGGTCCACTGCCTCATACACGCGCTTAGAAAGGCTCTCAAAGCTGTATTAACTTTATACAGCTCTAAGACCCTCCCCAGCCATGAGTGAGGCACCGAATCATAGGCCTTCTTATAGTCAATCCAAGCGGCGGAAAAGGCCCCCCTGTTCCGTCGGATTTGTTGGCAAATAGTCATGTCTATGAGGAGGAGCTCTTTAGTACCACGGGACCCAACCCTACATCCATTTTGAGCAGTGGCCAAAATGTTATTAGCGACAATATGCGCGTTGATTTTTGATCTCAAAATGGATGTAAGGAGCTTGTAAAGTGTAGGCAAGCACGTGATGGGTCTGTAGTTCTTCGCTTCCGTGGTACTACCGGACTTATAGAGCAGGAAGGTGACACCAGTTGTTAAGGAAGGTGGGAGAGAACCAAGCTCGAGGGCTTGTTGAAATTGTGCTGCCAAGCGCGAGTGCGAGCATCGAAACCATTTTAGCCAGAAGTTGTGCAATCCATCCGGCCCAGGGCTTTTCCAATTCTGGGCCGTGCGGATGGCACAACTTACGTCATCGGGGCTGATGGTGACTGCCCCCATAGGTTCGATGGACTCGCACTCACGCTCGACAACACTCATCCAACTCCCCTCGGTGTGTCCGACAGGCACCGACCAGATGCTACGCCAGAAGTCAGTCATGGCAGTAGCATCCGGCGGCTGCGTGTCGGACGCACGAGGGTTGGTTTCCTCCCACTTCCGGTACACCTTCCTTTGGTCACTCTGAAAAAGACGATTCTGCTGGAATCGATCCACACGCTCTCTGTAGCGGCGAATACGGTTTGCACATGCATAGACTTTCTGCTTTAGAAAGTCGATGCGCTCCGTGACATTGGCCATGTATTCGCGGGGCCTGATATTCGTCCCGGCGAACGCCTGGTTCACAAAGCGCATTACTCGAGGGCGATTGTTGCCCTCCCTGAAGCAGATCAGCTTTGCAATGAGAGTCCTAAACGAGCTGATACGACGCTCGATCCGCGCTTGCCATGCAGGGACACCTCCGACGGTCCTAGGTGCACGTTCAGCGTCCGGAAACTTGACTCGAGCAACACGGCACGCCGCGATGGCTCCGCAGTACATGATCGAGTGCGTATCATCTAAATCTTTACTAGTCCGTATGTATGGCTCTAGTAAAGCGTTTAGGGCTCCCACTAGCGCTAGATTGCGTCTATTCATAGGCAAACGTGGTAATCGTGGCCTAGAATTGGTTGTGGCGCGATACTGCGTAATCGCCTCTTCCAAAGTCCTCCTCAGTTGCTCATTAACAGGTATACTCACGCTCTGACTCGCAACGTCCCCCTCGTCGGTACTGAAATCAGCCGGCGGTGCCCCCGGTGCCAGGTCGGGTGCGGGCACCGGATCCGGCGACGTGGCAGGCAGATTCCGCACCGAGGTGGAGGCCGTGCGAGCAGAGAGAGCCTCCTGGCGAAGCCGATCAAGTGTCGCGTCATCCAACCGCTTTAGCCGTTGAATGACGCGCACCTGATCCGATAATCGCTGCTCCGACACGATGATGGTGGGTTCAAGAGCCTGAAACAGAGGCAGTATTCTTGAACGATACGCGGATAGTTTTGTTCCCCCCTCTGTAGCCCCATAGTACGCTCGCATGACGTTCTCGTTTATAGATGGAGTCCATTTCATGCGGCGCACTGCACCACCGGCAGCGGGAGCCTTGGGCGGGGCAGGATGTCCCGCAGGCCCCAAGCGTGCCGGCAGCGGTCGCCTTCCTCGTCGCGCTGGTGGTGGTGGTGGCGAGGGCGACGGCCCGCGCTCGTCACTGCTCGACTCGCTGCTGTTCGCGTCAGGCGCAGTAGCGTATTCGTCGCCTGACGACGAATGCGAGGAGCTGGACGACGCGGGCGGGGGTGGTGGTCGTGCGCTTTGTTGTGCCGCTTTCGTACGCGATCTTGTTATCATTGTCACTATTTTGAATATTCACATCGCCGTTTGACAGTTTACGTAATCCGTGTATTTAGCACTATGATCTTGGGAACACATGTTGGATGTTAGGTATATGTAATTTCAAAAGGGCAAAAATACACAAAAACTGTTTCCAAAAGTAAAAACGGCGATAAAAATACTAAAAAGTTAAATAAAATAGTGATTTTTTTCATTGACGCGTGCGTCAGTGTCAGCGGTTTTTTTTTTTTTTTTTTTTTTTTTTTTTTTTTTTTTTTTTTTTTTTATTATTATTATTATTAAAGTACATCCACATCATACATATTATAACTTACACTAAACACATTTTAAAAGGTAATACAGGACATATATACAACAATTATGGAGTACCTAACATTGACTACTTATATTATACATAACAGTTAGATTAACTAAACTTAGCCTAAAACTAATCTTATATTAATCTAAAATTATACTAATTTTATTCTAACTACAATACTATACGGAATTTTCGCGATTTTCGCGGTTATAGCCCTGAATACTTCGCGATCATTAGAGAGAGCCTATTGTTGCCTTTTTCTATCAATTCCTTTTCGTTTCACGAAGGAAAAATCCAAGTTAACTAATCAAGACTCAAATTCTCAGGCATTTTGGCAGTCAGTTTCGTCAAAATGTGACTGTATTAATTTTGGAAATATTATAAGTAAAATTTGAAAGCTACGATACGAAAGTACTAAGTAATTAAGTAATACTATTGAAAAAGGCCCGAGTACGAGTGTACTTAATCTAATGTTTGGTTTCAAATTACCAAGCATTTTTTGAAGCTGCACAATCACATCATATAAAGATTTATCTAATTCGTATACACAGAGCTACTCGATCCACAATAACACAATTCCATAAAATCTGTGTCATATTCCCCCATTTTTGTAATGAAAACACAAATTCGAATGCCCCACTTCCAGCCATCACTTACCGGTGAAATCTAGCTATTTAACCATGTAAAATAACACTCGAATTAAAGGAAAATCGTCTTTATGGCGAAGAAAAAAGGTCGGAGTCAACCGCAAGTAACATTACCCCCCAGGGCGAGGCATCATGATAAATTACACCAATATTTCACTTGACACACCATTATAACAATAATATAACGTAAACATTTATAGATAAAAAATCTTCAATGCTTTATTTGCTCGATATGCTACACATGAAAGAAAATAGGAAGGTTTTTCTTTAGTCTGTGACATTTCGAAGCGTGAAAAATGTAACATCGGAATTATGAATAAGCTAAGTATGAATTGAACCCTATTATAATAGAATTAGAGTTTAATTCAGTAACGCGCAGTTCAAGAGACAAAATTGATGGTATGCTAGATAGCCGTTTTAGATTAGATGTTACGATTCAAGTTGTGATATCATAGATGTATATTAATGACCTTTTAGTTTTTGTATTCGTTGGATATTTTTTTTATTATTAAATAACAAAGTATTAATTATTATAGGCATCGGAGGGGACTCGAGGTGAATGATTACACACACAGCTACAAAGAGTACTAATCGCAAAACCAGCATTGAATGAATGAATGAGTGAATGTGACTGAAGCGCACAAAATTAAAGCTAAAAGAATAAAAAAAACCTTGAAGAAACTTTTTGGGCCATGTTGCAACACTTGCAACTTGCAGTTGACGGTTCAACTTGTTTACAAAGAATACCTACTTATTGTTTTTCATTTCTGATGCTCTGAAAGTGGGCCGTTGTTGTTCTAAAAAGTGTGCAAAAAATAATACGTTTTTGTTCTAGAGCACTGTATTATCTAATTCCTTTTTAGGGTTCCGTAGCCAAATGGCAAAAAACGGAAACCTTATAGATTCGTCATATCCGTCTGTCTGTCCGATTATGTCACAGTCACTTTTTTCCGAAACTATAAGAGCTATACTGTTCAAACTTAGTAAGTGGATGTATTCTATGAACCGCATTAAGATGTTCACACAAAAATAGAAAAAAAAACAATAAATTTTGGGGGTTCCCCATACTTAAACCTGAAACTCAAAAAATTTTTTTTTCATCAAACCCATACGTGTGGGATATTTATGGATAGGTCTTCAAAAATGATATTGAGGTTTCTAATATCATTTTTTTCTAAAATGAATAGTTTGCGCGAGAGACGGTGACGGTACGGAATCGCAGTGACGTGCTTCACGCGAATCTTTTTTGTTCGCAAATCTTTGCGTCTTTTACGACACCGGTGTGGTGTCTGCCATAAGATTTCCGTGTAATATTTTCTGCGATTTTTACGCAGATCAATTTACGGTGCGTCAGCGTGTTTTAAGCAGCGGTGTGGGGAGCATGCGTCAAAAACGGTACGCATACGACGCGTCACTGCGATTCCGTATTGTGACCGTTTTTTAAGCTGCGGTCTGGTCGCACCTTCAAGGTGCAGCGGCGGTAGCACGGTCGTATTTTTATCACTTCTGACTATGCCTGTCACGTACTAACAAGTATGTAAGTGCGAAAGTGACAAGTGATAAAAATGAGACCGTGCTACGGCTGCAGGAGTAGATACAAGCACAATATGCCGTCAACATGTGATCACCGAGTGCTTGATCGAGTTATTGGCTCCAATGTAAACACCCAGTATTATCTTGTTTGATACGAAATATTAGGGATGTTGACTGTATTTTAAATAAATTATTTCTCACCACGCATGAAATAAAGCTCTGTACCCCTATGTAAATTTATTCGACAGCGAAACTTGACGTACGCGTTTGCGTTAACTCTCATTTTGTATGGGAATTTGAGTTCAACGTCCCGCTTGGCGCACTGTTTCTAAATCCTATACAAAATGAGACTTAACGCAAACGCGTACGTCACGTGTCGCTATCGAATAAATTTACACTAGGGGTACAGAACATTATAGAAAAACATAGACAGAAGTTATTTTTGGACACGGTTTCTATTTTAGAAAATCTTTTAGATTTAGTTAGTGGGAAACGTTTTCTCCTGTAATGGAATTTCATTGAAAAAGTACCGTTATTTCGCCAGATTCAAAAAGCTATTCCTTTAAAGAGGAAAGGGGACGACCGCTTCTCCATACACACGTAGTCCCCAGTTTCCTCCCTGGATATTGACATTATGCTTTTTTTTTTTTTTTTTGATTATTGTAAAAAATATGAGCGGAAAAATGATTTAATTTTTTTTAATGCGCTTAAATTTTATAAAACTTAAAAATTCAAAGAAGACAAAACTAGGGGCATATCTGTGGTTAATTACAACAAATTGTCTTAAAACATTTTCAATAATGTTTATATCCAGACAGAAAAATGAGGACTAAGTTTTTATGAAAAGGCGATTATGTTCGGGTACTCAACTTTCGTCTTAAATCGGAATAGGACCTCTGTGTGTATTTATTAATTCCTTATCACTCGTTTCCAGCATAAATTAATTAGCATGAAGGGTCCAATCAGTGGTCTCCAATGTGTAGCATCTTCATTCTCAATCTGCTTGCAGCCGAGTGAAGACGTCCCAATTAACTAATTACCAATTAGCTGTTTGTTGCGATTTTTATTTATTAGCTGTTGTTCTACGATAGTGGCTCCAGTGACTAAACCCATTACGGGTGAGTACTTAACTGTTTGTCGCTTTGTGGGCCTGTTTTAAAAAACGTACCACATTTTCTAGTTTAGTAGTTTTATTTTATTTCCAATTAGAAATATTTGCTTCATTCATCCTCAGGAAAAATAAATCTGGCCATCTGTCCCTAGTGCTGATAGGTGCTGATGTTAAAATTACCTACAATTAATAAAAAGAAATCAATAAAACGGAAAGTTGAAAAGAGTCAAGTCGAGAAGTCAAGAGATTTCATTAATTATGTATTAAGCAGAACCGTTTTCAAACGTTGTATTATAACTTTTAGAATTTGAATAACTTAAAAAATATAACTAGAGATTGATGACAATGCTTGTAGGTACTAAAACATTTGATAATTGTTGTACAAACAAAATAAATAATATTGAAGATATATTATACAATTCGTTTATTCACCAGCTTGTTAAAATATACAAAAAGCTCAAGATAACTAATTAAAAATACCTTGTCCATTTTAATAAATTTTATTAGAATAAAAAGCAAGTAAATTAAACTTATGCTAACACAAAACAACTTAAAATGAAAAACAAAATATAAAAGATTCTATTCCGGAATCCCTTCCGGTATGGTCGCCAGAACGCTAGCGGCGTTATGTCTCTGCACCGCCAGACTTAGCCTCTGAGCAAAAAAAGCTCCAGCATGATCTGAACTGAACTGAGACTTCTCTGGCAAAATGTTTGGTGCGGACGACCACGGGCCTAACGTTTCCATTGCAAGCGTCACAAACTCATATTCATTCGTCAAAAACGCGGTTTTACGGCGCTTGACGCACTGGGCCTGGTCCGCGGCAGTTCCAGGCTTCTGAGACGACTCTTCCACGTAGGACGGAGCCAGCGTGTCTTTGTCTACGCAGGTGGCCTCCCACGCCAAAGGGCGACCCAAGCACTAGAGTGCAGCCAGTCTCTTGCCGTCAGCTGCGCAGAGACCTGACGGTTCCACCGTCGCGGGAAAAGAGGCAGTACTGAGGGCACGGCTAGATATATTATTGTTTTGATCAAATATCGAAATAAAAAAAATAAAAATATGGGGTGTTTAAAGTTTAAAGATCTTGTCCGTTTTACTTGAACGATGTACATCCTTCATTTGATTACTGCTTGTTGCAGAACCGGTACTTGGGCTGCTGTTCGTCGCATTCCTGGTCAGAGCAAGCGCCGATAAAGTCACTTGGACCCAGTGCCAAGACTACAACACCGGAAGACAGCTCACACGGGGAGCCCGAGACCACAACGCGTCTACTTTAAATCTATGGCTATGCAGTATCAGCCATATAACAGAAATGGATCTGAACGGTATCCCAAATTTAAGTGAAATTTGGTTAGTCGGTAACAATATACGGAGCCTGGATCCGGCCGTATTTCGCCATGGAACTCAAGTAACGTTGCTGAATTTAATGAATAATAATCTTCGTTCAGTACCGGTCTTCGGCTCGCAGTCTGTACTCCCAAACTTAAGTTTTCTTGACTTAGGATACAATGAAATATCTAGACTAGACGATCCAAGGACATTCTCCTCAACAAAACAATTGAAACAGCTATTATTAAATGATAACAAAATTGAGTACATACATCCGGATATATTTTCTGGTTTAACAACATTAAACGTGATATCATTGAACAATAACAAACTCACTTATAAGCGGGCGCAGCGGCGGAAAGCGCCGAAATTTTGAAACGTAATAAATATAAGAGCCTCGGTAGAGAGTACCATTTTGTACCTTTTGGCGTTGAAACTCTAGGTCCATGGGGTCCCAGCGCGCACAAGTTTTTTGGAGAAATCGCGAAACGTCTGGTTGACGTAGCTGGTGACCGAAGAGCTGGCGGCTTCCTCGCACAACGTATCAGTATTGCGATACAACGAGGAAATGCCGCCAGCATCCTTGGTACAATGCCTCAAGGGCCTATTTTAGATATAAGCTAGTTATAGTAATCATCTGTATATATCCATTATGTATATTGTTATTGTCAATAAATACAATTCCCTTATATAGCTGAGAAAACTTTTGCGATAAACACTTTGAACAAGTTAATAATCGATATAGCTAACAATTCTATAGCATCTATCGCACCAGGAGGGTTTCATACCAGTAAGCTAGAGAGATTGAACTTGCAAGGCAACAGACTCACACATCTGCCTGATAATTTCTTTGCTAGCGACGTTCCCCAGATAAAAGCGTTGTGCTACCAGAACAACCCTTGGCAATGCGAGTACCTGAACAAGATTTTGGCAAGAAGAAATGAAGTGAAACTACAGTGTTTTTCAATAGATTTGGTAGAATCAAAAGAACTAGTGTGCTCCACATAATGCATGATGGAAAAGTTGATTGCTACAAAATGAAAAAGGTTGTGTATGAGAAAATAATCGTAAATAATTATAGGATTATAAGAAAAAAGGCTATCTGGGGGTTTTCTTGGCGTGTCTTTTTCTCACTAGGGAGGCTAGCCAAGTGACAATTAATAAAGTAAATTGTTTTTAAAAATTTAAATACTCAAGTAATAATGTAGTGACATTTCGTGGCATGTGTCATCCCACATTTTTACTTTTTATTTGGCGTTGGTTGATTATTGTCATTTTGGCAACGACCCCAGACCTTTTCCGAAGCGTCGGTAAATTCATATGTTATTATTACTTACAAGGAGGTATATGTGTGTGTGTGTGCTTTAGCGTTTGTGGATAAAAAACCTTTCCAGCTATGTGTACGTAGGGGGTCTCTATTGTTTCCCATAAAGTCATAATGTATTGTTTGTCCGCATTTTCGTTAGTCATAATTTGGTTTTTCTCAGAAACGCGTAACTTTTCAGGATTGCCATAAAACAAACCTAACCTAACCTAACCTATCTATAGGATAATCTAAGGAAATTCCTGAAAAGTTAACGGTTTCAGAGTTATGACTAATGATAATATGACTATCATTACATTATGACTTTCAATAATTATGTCAAACAAAGGGATCCGGTACGTAGGTGTCCTTTGCGCATGTAAGCAGTTTCATTTTGATTATTTTATTGAAATATCTACTAATTATAATAATCCAATGTATAGTTAATTGTTGTTGTTGTTTTTATCCGAATTACTTGATAATTTTAACTGGACATTTTTATTCGTATTTGTGTCTTTTATTTTAATGTAATGTAGATCAACAAAATTATTGTTAATTTTATATTTAATTTCACCTAACTTAACATTGTTCTTGTACAAACTATTTTATTTACTGACATGTAACATTCTTATATTTTACCAATAAAAGGGTATGAGTAATTGTTTCTTTTAATTCAGTGCCCCTAGTGTAAATTTAGTCGATAGCGAAACGTGACGTACGCGTTTGCGTTAAGTCTCATTTTGTATGGGTTTTTGAACAGCGCGCCAAGCGGGACGTTTTGGAAAGTCAAAAATCTCATACAAAATGACAATTAACGCAAACGCGTACGTCACGTTTCGCTGTCGAAAATATTTACACTAGGGGTACAGGTTTAGAATACATGTAGGTATTTTGATTGATGTTCCTAAAATTATAATGATGTGTTATTAAGTGTCCCATATGCACTAACATATTAATTACACAATGTTAAACAACTCTAGTTGGAGTATATATAAATTGCTATATGGCTGGGTGTTTATTTAGCTATCTGTAATAATTTACGGTTTGAATGGGTCATAAATAAATAAATAAATATTATAGGACATTATTACACAAATTGACTAAGTCCCACAGTAAGCTCAATAAGGCTTGTGTTGAGGGTACTTAGACAACGATATATATAATATATAAATATTTATAAATACTTAAATACATAGAAAACACCCATGACTCAGGAACAAATATCCATGCTCATCACACGAATAAATGCCCTTACCAGGATTTGAACCCGGGACC
Source organism: Cydia pomonella (assembly GCF_033807575.1). Lineage (NCBI taxonomy): Eukaryota > Metazoa > Arthropoda > Insecta > Lepidoptera > Tortricidae > Cydia > Cydia pomonella. The sequence continues at coordinate 1,278,020 of NC_084718.1, read as the reverse complement.
ATCAGCTTCGTAGGCAGGGTCACTACCCACTAGGCCAACCGGTCGTCGGTCATACTGAGCAACTTTAACTACGGGACCAACCCCGAAATCGACCTTTATATTCAGCCCGTAAATTATGGCAGGTGACGAAATAAACACCATGTATATATCTACATATTGTTTTTTTTTCGGACTAGCACCCAGCCATAAACACAAGATACAAGTTTTATCGCTGACTGTACTTTTCTTTCAACAGTGACCGAAAACGGTCAGGAGCATACTCGTATATACTCATCGAGACAATTCTATTAAACCCAAACGCAATGAGGTCGGATTTCCTATGGCCACCTCCGGTCCTTATCATCAGATCATGGCACCATAATGTTGCATTATCACCTAACTTACGTGTGTGAAGTTTGAGTTCAATCGAACCATGGGAAGTGAGTCTAATTTCATCATCATTCATAAATTTAAGAGCTGCGATCTTGTCGGTGAAGCAATCTCCAGGCATGCCTTTCATTGGCCTCTTCCTTGACGGCCTGATACGACACGACGTTCACTTTCTCCTTTACTTGATCCATGTATGCCCTTCTTGGCTTTCCTCTAATATATCTCTAGTCTAATTTAGCTTGCCTAGTGAAAGCAAATAAGCAAGCGTAAAAAAATCATTAGATTCCTGTATTAATAAGAATTAAGATAAAGATAAGATAAAAAATACATATTCGTGACGGTCACAAAACGTGTACGATTATGTACAGTCACGCTCCGTGATTGTTGAGCCATTTGGGTTTCTAGCTAAATTGGACATTTATAGCTTTAGTATTGAACAACCAATTTAACAAGGAGGAGTTTTGGCCGAATGGTGTCAAGTTTCGGCGGTTCCGAGGCCGGCTCCTTGCTGACACTGCGGGGTTGCGCAATGCATCGTAACCCATAATGTGTTTTGTTTAAAAATATATTGTTATAATATGTATGTTAGTTTTAAGGTATTTATCTATGAGCCTCTAGTTGCCTGAAATAAAGTATTCATTTTTTTAGCTTGCACCATAAAGTGGTCAACAATCACGGAGCGTGACTACAGACCAGGGATCGGACGCCGGTTTTTTTTTGAATGGGAACGAAAACGGTACTTTTTCATTCTTTGATAATAACACGGAGTCGTTATCTATAAACACAACTGAGTCCTACATTTGGAGTGTAAAATAAACTGAAATATATGGCTCAAAAATAAATGAACACGCACTCTAACGCCTTGTCAATAGAGGCGTGTTGAGATATTTGTGAGCATCTTGGAAGCCCCGATTTATCTGATGGCGACTGTACGTACAACAATTACATATGAGTTAGATCAAGAATTTTGCGTATGAGTATGAAAGAATTGAAAACTTGGCACATATTAGTATTTTATACGATCAATCGTGATATATAATATAGAGCTTTTCAGTCGAGTACCGGGTTTACGCAACAAAGCTTGCTGAGGGCGTTGCTTGATAGTCTCCATAGGTGACTCTGACTGTGGCCAAAATACGAAAAAAGACTGTCCAAAAATTAAATTTGTCAAGGAGCAAGTACTAGAAAAGTATAGGTATTTGGGCTGCTGGCTGAACGAGGACTGGGATATGGAGCAGGAAATACGTGTCAGGGTAGAGATTGCACGAAACGCCTTTATAATAATGCAGTCTATATACACTAATAAGGATATCAACCTAAGACTTCGTTGGAGACTTGTAAAGTGCTATGTACTATCAGTGCTCTTCTACGGCTGCGAAACTTGGACTCTGAATAAAGCGATGGAAAAGAAAATAGACGCATTCGAAATGTGGCTATATAGGCGCATGCTAAAAATATCCTGGACCGATAGAGTTGCGAATGTGGAAGTACTTAAGAGAATGGAGAAAAAGTTGGAGGTTTTGGTTACGGTGAAAAAAGGAAAATATCTTATTTTGGACATATATACAGAAATGACAAATATAATTACTACAACTAATATTGGAAGGAAAAATTGATGGCAAGAGGGGAAGGGGAAGAAGGAGGTTCATCTGGCTTGATAATATTAAGAAATGGACGAACGTGAATAACGCAGCCATACTGGCAAGAATGGCCAAGAGCAGAAGAGAGATGGCAAAGGTGGTCGCCGACGTCCGTTAGGGCATGGCAAATAAAGAAGAAGTAGTACTAGGGCCTCATGAGTTACGACAAAGTATCGTTGACCAACCGGCCGCGCTAGTATGAAGGTATCGCGGCTGCTCGCGTATCTTAACTGTATACTTTTGGTTTGTTTACCTATATGATTCTACTAGTTTAATTCTTTTTGACTCGTAGAAAAAATATTATATACTATAGTGATATATTTTTTTTTTCTCTAGTTATATCTGCGATCAGTCAGACTATAAGCAGATTGGTTGAATGCTTAATAACGTGACGAGCGAGTCCTCCAGTGAGGGCTTCTACTCTTTTTAGGGTTCCGTAGCCAAATGGCAAAAAACGGAACCCTTATAGATTCGTCATGTCCGTCTGTCTGTCCGATTCTGTCACAGCCACTTTTTTCCGAAACTATAAGAGCTGTACTGTTCAAACTTAGTAAGTGGATGTATTCTATGAACCGCATTAAGATTTTCACACAAAAATAAACAATAAATTTTGGGGGTTCCCCATACTTAGAACTGAAACTCAAAAAATCTTTTTTCATCAAACCCATACGTGTGGGGTATCTATGGATAGGTCTTCAAAAATGATATTGAGGTTTCTAATATAATTTTTTTCTAAAATGAATAGTTTGCGCGAGAGACACTTCCAAAGTGGTAAAATGTGTGTCCCCCCCCCCGTAACTTCTAAAATAAGAGAATGAAAAATCTAAAAAAAATATATGATATACATTGCCATGTAAACTTCCACCGAAAATTGGTTTGAACGAGATCTAGTAAGTAGTTTTTTTTTAATACGTCATGAAAGTAAAAAAAAATTTTTTTTTTCAACATACCCATACATGTGGGGTATCTATGGATAGGTCTTCAAAAATGATATTAAGGTTTCTAATATCATTTTTTTCTAAACTGAATAGTTTGCGCGAGAGAACCTCCCAAAGTAAAAAAAAGTGTGTCCCCCCCCCTGTAACTTCTAAAATAACAGAATGAAAAATCTAAAAAAAATATATGATATACATTACGATGCAAACTTCTAACGAAAATTGGTTTGAACGAGATCTAGTGAGTAGTTTTTTTAATACGTCATAAAATTAAAAAAAAAATTCTTTTCGTCAAACCCATACGTGTGGGGTATCTATGGATAGGTCTTCAAAAATGATATTTAGGTTCCTAATATAATTTTTTTCTAAAGTGAATAGTTTGCGCGAGAGACACTACCAAAGTGGTAAAATGTGTGTCCAAAGTGGTAAAATGTTGAACGAGATCTAGTAGTTTAAGTAGTTTTTTTTAATACGTCATAAAGGAACCCTTCATGGGCGAGTCCGACTCGCACTTGGCCGCTTTTTTTTCCCCTCTTTCTATGTATGAGGGAAGATGTGTTTTCTTTTTAACCTTTTTTCATATCCCTTGTCTGTGAGTTTTGCTGCCAGGTCATTTGGGTGGTGGCTTAATCTACGTTGATATGCTTTAGTTGCATGAAGATGATTATAGTGATATAATCAAGCTTTTCAATCTCGTACCCACTAAGGCAACTCAGCAAGCTTCGTGGCCTTAACACAGTAGGTACTCGACTGAAAAGCTCTCCATTATACCACGATTGTTATGAATATGTTTCATAGCATTTCATAGCAATTATATCAAAAATACAAGCTGTAATATCATGCCTTGGATAAAAACGTAAAATCTTCCTTGCCGTTGAAAGCGAAACCTTCTCTAAACTATCCTGTTAATCAGAAGACGATCAATCAATACTGAAATCAGTAAATTCAAAACGACGAGCCAAAGCTAATCGAACCATTTGTCTCCGCTGATCGATCTGCCCGCAATTTCTTATTCGCGTTTTTGTTGCTTTGATTAATTGTTTTCGAATGTTATTCAGATGAGCGATGGAGCGGAAAAAGACATATATACGAGCATATATTATGTCGGTATAGTAAGTAACAGAAATACATTATAGAAATCCAAACTAAATGAGGTTGTGTCAGGGAGTTTCTAGGGCTAGGGAGTTTCTAGGCAATATATCTAATATTTATATTATTAAATATTTTGATTTGTTTTCTTTTTTAGTCGTCAGACTACTATACATATGTAAAATTTAACCTGAAATAAATGTCATACACTAAAAAAGGGGCGTCTTCAGCATATAGACGAGTCAGGAACAGATTTCCATGATCAATCACCTCCCGTGCGATAACTCGTATAGTGGTTAACGGCTATGTATGATGAACCCTCGTGGACGCCAGCTGCCGCTCCGTTGGTGGGTTGAGGAATAGCAGCCACCGAAACATCAACAAAATTAGTCGTTGCCTCCCGTTTGATAATTTTGTCATGGGATAGTTTAGATGGTATTGTGGAAAAAAAATCGTCGGCCTGTTGTATCGCGGTGGGAAAACCGTCAACTGGTCGCATAAGCATGTGAAAAATAAGCGCTTTATCAAAAATCATATGACAAAATATCAACCGGGATTGACGATTTATGCTCCTGGTCCGCGGTTTAATAGAGTTGGTAAAAGGTCTAGCCAAGAATATGGGACGGGTACCGCCGCGGCCGCCACTAGAGGGCAGGGTCACTTTTTCTTTAGTTTATATGACATATTATATACCGTATAATTCAGCTTGCATAGCCACCAGTCTTTCATAAGTAGATAGGTATGTCAAATTTCCGATCGATCATGAGTCTGGATTTATTTGAATCGTGACGATGAATTAAATAAGAAATATTTTAATAAATACAGTCGGCGATAAAAGCTTATATCAAAAATGTCATCTTTTAAAGTTTATAATTTGTATAAATAGATAGTCGCTACCTAAAATAATATAAACTATAATATTTTAAATAAATAAATTAGGTTTGTTTTTTGTTTAATGATATTTGTTCCAATCCACAATCATTTTACTGGTACACCGTCAATGTCTGGTTGACTGCTCACCCTAGAGAGATTTGAGCAGTACACCGTTTAGCACATAATCTGAAATTGATTCGGATCCATATTACCAATTTTATAGTCAAGCTACCAAACCATAGACACGACAGGCTTGTAATTGCATTAAGCGTTAAAAAAGGATGGCGCACAAAGTCGGTACGAAAGGATAACTCGATCGCCTTTGATCGCCGGGGCGGGACAAGGGCTGCTATTCTGTACATAGGAAGCTGGGAGTCGAGCGCGTACGCTGTGACCAGTGACCGTAACCAAGATGACAAAGGGCTGCTATTCTGTACATAGAGAGCTGGGAATTGAGCGCGTATGCTGTGACTAGTGACCGTTACCAAGATGACAAGGGCTGCTATTCTGTACATAGAGAGCTGGGAATTGAGCGCGTATGCTGTGACCAGTGACCGTTACCAAGATGACAAGGACCGCTATTCTGTACATAGAGAGCTGCGAAGTCGAACACGTACTATTAGGCCAATTCGAACGTACGCCGACATCAGAGGGCCTACCGCGAACCACGTTCAACGTGTTGCCTCCCTGTCACACTTACGTACGGCTTTACAAGTGTGATAGAGAGGCAACACGTCGAACGTGGTTCGCGGTAGGTCCTCAGATCTGCTAGCATGAGTTGCGTTCTCGCGCGCGACTCCATACAGTCATCTTGGGCGACTTCTAGTATGGACAAGAACGCAACTCATGCTAGACGGTCAGAATGATAATTTTGAATGATGTCATTTAGTTATTTTGCGTCTCGCTCGCGCTAATACATGTACAGATACTTGTCCTTGTCCTCGTACTTACGAGCAAAAGGCACGATAACTAAATGACATCATTTAGAAGTCAGTGTACGTTCCAATAGGCCTGTATGACGGTACTAGTGATTGGCGCTTCGGTTGTCACGCGCCGTGGGATCAAGTAGAAAATTTGGTATGGATACTATGGATTCTACGCCAGTAAACCCGCAACATTGATTAAATTGTTCCCAATAAACACTTTTTAGGGTTCCGTAGCCAAATGGCAAAAAACGGAACCCTTATAGATTCGTCATGTCCGTCTGTCTGTCCGATTCTGTCACAGCCACTTTTTTCCGAAACTATAAAAGCTATACTGTTCAAACTTGGTAAGTAGATGTATTCTATGAACCGCATTATGATGTTCACACAAAAATAGAAAAAAAACAATAAATTTTGGGGGTTCCCCATACTTAGAACTGAAACTCAAAAAATCTTTTTTCATCAAACTCATACGTGTGGGGTATCTATGGATAGGTCTTTAAAAATGATATTGAGGTTTCTAATATCATTTTTTTCTAAACTGAAAAGTTTGCGCGAGAGACACTTCCAAAGTGGTAAAAAGTGTGTCCCCCCCCCCGTAACTTCTAAAATAACAGAATGAAAAATCTAAAAAAAATATATGATATACATTGCCATGCAAACTTCCACCGAAAATTGGTTCGAACGAGATCTAGTAAGTAGTTTTTTTTTAATACGTCATAAAAATTAAAAAAAAAAAATTTTTTCATCAAACCCATACGTGTGGGGTATCTATGGATAGGTCTTCAAAAATGATATTTAGGTTTCTAATATCATTTTTTTCTAAACTGAATAGTTTGCGCGAGAGACACTTCCAAAGTGAAAAAATGTGTCCCCCCCCCCCTGTAACTTCTAAAATAACAGAATGAAAAATCTAAAAAAAATATATGATATACATTGCCATGCAAACTTCCACCGAAAATTGGTTCGAACGAGATCTAGTAAGTAGTTTTTTTTTAATACGTCATAAAAATTTAAAAAAAATTTTTTTTTCATCAAACCCATACGTGTGGGGTATCTATGGATAGGTCTTCAAAAATGATATTTAGGTTTCTAATATAATTTTTTTCTAAACTGGATAGTTTGCGCGAGAGACACTTCCAAAGTGAAAAAATGTGTGTCCCCCCCCCTGTAACTTCTAAAATAACAGAATGAAAAATCTAAAAAAAATATATGATATACATTACCATGCAAACTTCCACCAAAAATTGGTTTGAACGAGATCTAGTGAATAGTTTTTTTTTAATACGTCAATAAATTAAAAAAAAATTTTTTTCATCAAACCCATACGTGTGGGGTATCTATGGATAGGTCTTCAAAAATGATATTTAGGTTCCTAACATCATTTTTTTCTAAACTGAATAGTTTGCGCGAGAGACAGTTCCAAAGTGATAAAATGTGTGTCCAAAGTGGTAAAATGTTGAACAAGATCTAGCAAGTAGATTTTTTTTAATACGTCTTAAATGGTACGGAACCCTTCATGCGCGAGTCCGACTCGCACTTGGCCGCTTTTTAAATAATATTGAAATAAAATTACCTACTGATTAAAACTTTTAATATGATTATACTTATACCGTCTTTTACCTACACAATAGGCTACGCCGACGATCTGGCAATTTTAATATCAGGTAAATTCGCCAGTACAGTATGCGACCTCACCCAGTTAGCTCTCCGGATCGTAGAACGCTGGTGTAGAGAATTTGACCTATCAGTAAACCCCACCAAAACAGAAATGGTAATGTTCACCAATAAAAGGGCGCTTGGCAACTTTACCAGACCAACACTTTTCCAAACTGAGCTACAGCTGTCCGATGAAGTTAAGTACTTAGGACTAACTCTCGACAATAAACTCAATTGGAACAACCACATCAACAAACGGATAGACAAGGCGGGAATTGTCTTCTGGCAGTGCAGAAGGATGATTGGTAAGAGGTGGGGACTCAACCCGAAAATTACCCTCTGGCTCTATAAGACAATAATCCGCCCCTTACTCTGTTACGGTGCTCTGGTTTGGTGGCCAAGAACAAACCTAGGCAACGTACGAGACAAACTACAAAGACTTCAAAGGCTCGCATGCGCGGCCACCACTGGCTGCACGAGGTCTACCCCGACTGCAGCCATGGAGGTCATGCTAAACCTTCCACCGCTGCACCTACACATACAGCAAGAGGCCAGTCTCTCAGCGGTAAGGTTGCGAACCCTCAAGATATGGTCTAACATCACAGGAGCTCTTCACACAAAATGCCTGGAAAAGGTGTATGACGAATTTCCAGTGCTTAGGTCAGGCACGGACCGGATTCACAAACAAGCTATCTTCGATAAAAGATACAAAATACAGTTATATGAGGACGACAATCATGAAGGACTCAATCCCCGGGAGCTGAGAATCTTCACTGATGGGTCCAAAACAGACAGCGGATCGGGCTCTGGAACCTTCTCAGAAGACCTGAACATGTCAATCACCACTCGGCTAGGAGCCCATAACTCGGTATTCCAAGCTGAGTGCATGGGCATCATAAACGCGGCGGCTGCCATCACTGCAAGGAAGGTAGTAGGATCCTCCATCCGCATACTCTCCGACAGTAGAGCAGTCTTAATGGCTCTAAATAGCCATATAGTTACATCCAAACTTATACACGAATGCCACGAACGACTAATGGAGGTATGTCATAATAACAAGATCACCCTACAATGGATCAAGGGACACAGTGGATCCCGAGGTAACGATGCTGTGGACGAGCTTGCCAGGCAAGGATCGAATGCGGGGGCGATTGGTCCGGAACCGATTCTTCCGATACCATTTAGCAAGGTACGCTCAATGCTGCTGGCACGTACAGGGAAACTACACACAGAACACTGGCTGAACCAGACTGGATGCAGACAGGCAAAAGAAGCCATGCCTGGCATCAACAGAAAACTCACAAGGGCGCTCCTGCAACTAGGGAAGGTCCGACTGAGTATGGTAACCAGTGTCATAACAGGTCATGGACTATTTAACAAACATCTTTTCACAACAGGTGTCACAGACAGTCCCCTATGCCGAGGTTGCATGGAGACAGAAGAAACAGCCTCTCACGTGGTGCTGGAATGCAGCGGAGTGACTCCATACAGGGCTAAACATCTCGGATCTCCGAGAGACCTCCCCGAGGTCCTACTCAACATCAAAGGTTTGATAGGATTCCTCGAGGAGCTGGGCTGGCAGGACTAGCCCACCCCCAACATATCACGCAAAATAGGCGCAAGTCGTCGAGTTGCGGAAAAATCGCCCGAATACAATACAATACAATACCGTCTTTTACCGCTAGTGGTAACCAAATCACCGGTTTACGTCCTAAACTTAAATCTAATTTTCCGTCGGCCCGATTCGAAGAATGATATAGACACGTTTAAAGATCTTTGAAAGATCTTCAAAAGATCGATAGCTACACGCCATGTCAAAATTGATGTTTATTTCGATTCCGCTGTGATCCCAATATGATCTATCTACGATATTTCTAACGTCAAAGTGACATTGGTTGCCCGAATCGAGCTGCTTCTGTCAATCTAAATGAGAACTTATCTAAACCAGAACTTATCGTTATCGTATTTCATTCTTCGAATCGGGCCGTGTGTATTTTAAACTTTTTGTTGCACAATAAGGAATATTAACTTACATACGCAGAAGGCGGACACGCCATAGAACGGAGATCCTATTGTCTTTTTTTGCCGAAAACAAAAAAGAATTGCGTTTTCTGCACATGACACGTTACTTCTTTTTACATCTTAGTGAAAAAAAAAAACATTACAATGAATATTTTTTTATAATGTACAGATAAAAATTGCGAGTTTCTGTCAATAGGTATATCTAAACCAAGTCACATAGTGGCAGCGATGTAGCTAAAAAGGCGTTTTTCACTAAGTTATTACCGGAACAAATTTTCACGAGAATTGTCATTATCTCTAAAACAATACCGATTTCACAAAACTCTAATTGAAGTAAAAATACACCTTTAAAATCTGTCGGGTCTTACCAGCCCACGTTGTATATCTACAGTATCTGTTACAGAGGCATTGTTCCACATATAGAGACATATTTCTTTTAGTTAAGATGTTCAAGGATGCTTTTGACGCGTAGTTTGATGTAGTAATTATTTATTTTAAGATTATTATAATGTAATGTTTACCAGGTTTTGGCTGTTGTATTTATAAATGTTGTTATGTATTTTACAGTACATATGGTGCTACTTTATAGCACTAGTGCGAAAATTAGCATATTACGTTACTGTGTCGAACATTTAAAGGGCCATATGTACTGTAAAACGTTGTACGATACATGTGCGAATAGGTAATTCGCAACTCGTGTCGATTTAAAACCCTCCCTTCGGTCGTGTTTTAATTTATCGCCACTCGTTTCGAATTTCCTATTTTTCGCACTTGTATCGTAATGTACTATTTCATGTCACTATATGATGTTACTATAAATGTTGTATTGACTTGTAAAAGAGCCCTTGAGGCCTACTTGCAGAATAAATTTTTGAATTTTGATCCGCTATTTTTGACGCTGATTGTACAATGGTTCGACTTGCCTATGTTACTCAGGCGATTGGAGCAACACTTCTGTAATTGCTATCGATTATCGAGCGCTGGCGAGTCGATCGCTCAGGGAACCAGAATGTCTATTCAGATGGTAATTTCTTGTTTATTGAACCTGAAATGTCACATTTGGCAGCTGACAGATGATACTATTATTGGGTAATATTGAAGGTAGAGGCAAGGAACAGAATCTCCTTAGGCAGAACTGTTGCAAAAGTGTCCAGCTGTCAGCTATAAATAATAGTACCAAATCTCTCCAGAGTAGCGCTAGAGTAGCTAAGAACCTAGGCGTTATTGACTGAGTGAAGTGCGCTGTCTATGATTAGATTTTTTTCTCAAGTATTTTAGGTATTGTAGCGCCACCTATTTATGTTTTTTTGTCGGACACTTTTTGGTATATGGAGTTTCTGTTCCTTGCCTCTACCTTCCATATTGGGTAAGTAAGGTAAGTTAGTAGCACGGGGTTTAATTAGCCCATCTAATTCTCAAATGGCCTATCGCATTTCGTCTAAATTGTACGGTCACGTCTGATATGGACGACAAAGTGCCAAAAATATGTACACACCTTATTATAAGGTCGTGTATACAGATTTTTGGGACTTTGTTCGTATCGATATTTTTAGATGTGACTAGTTCGTCTAAAAAGCAAGTGCTTGTAGCAAGTCATCTAAGTACCAGGAGGACTACTTAGAAACTAGTCTAAGTTACTAACTCGACTTTGGCTAATCTACCATCTCGAGTTGGCTTTATTAATTTTATTAAAATATTGATCGTAATATTTTGTTAAGTTTCAAGAAATGTAATATTTTCTTTTTTCTGGAGTTGTTTTAATTTTATTTATACTATACTTCAAATACCAACATATTCATCAAAAACATATTGTTTGTAGGTACAGATAAAAGCGGAAATCGTCGAAAAGTATCAGTGACAGAAACCAACGATTTAAACAAAGTTAAAATACCTTGCCATGATTTATTCTGTAATAACCTGTCACAGTATTTTACAGTGGCAACACAAAAAGAGTTCTGTCACCAAAGAGGTCATGTAAAGAACGCGTGTTATAACCCTGAATAAACCGTAATTAATTAATTTACAGTTTTATTTGGCTCCAAAGTATAATACAATCCAAACACATCTTTAAACACGCCTACAATTTGGCAGTAGTAATGTGCAGATGTGGAGGTCCCAAATAAAATTACCTCCGACGTTTTGAGGACGGCATTGTACCCGCGGTCTCGGAGAAAGACTGGCTAAAGTTGACATCAATAGTTGCGCTATTTACGTTACGTTATTTACATTTTTTTCATATTATTCAACATATTATTTAAAAAAGAAGTACAGAAAACACAAACACAAATAATAATAATGAAAACCGGCCAAGAGCATGTCGGGCCACGCTCAGTGTAGGGTCCCGTAGTTACTCTTCCGTCACAATAAGCTAAACTGGAGCTTAAAGTATAGTAAATTGTTAACCAAGGGATGAAACGGTACCTTTCACCCGAGTTAAACAAATAGGCAAATTTGCATAATCAGTACCTAATGAAAGTAAGTCTTTTTACTATGAAGGGAAAACTTTTTGCGATAACTCAAAAACAGCTGAACTGATCATGTCCGCTATAGTTTTCGTTTAATGTCTTTCTTAAGCTCTACTTCCACGATTTTTTTCATATTTTTTGGACCTATGGTTCAAAAGTTAGAGGGGGGGGACACATTTTTTTTTCTTTTGGAGCGATTATCTCCGAATATATTCACTTTATCAAAAAATGTTTGTAGAATACCCCTATTAGTTTTGAAAGACCTTTCCAACGATACCCCACACTGTGGGGTTGAAGCAAAAAAAAAATTCACCCCCACTTTACGTGTAGGGGAAGTACCCTCAAAAAAATTAAATTTTTAGATTTTATTGTACGACTTTTTCGGCTTTAATGATTTATATATCCATGCCGAATTTCAGCTTTCTAGCACTAACGACCACGGAGCAAAGCCTCGGACAGACAGACAGACAGACAGACAGACGGACATGGCGAAACTATAAGGGTTCCTAGTTGACTACGGAACCCTAAAAAACACTCAGTCAAAAACTTCAGCCTGCGTCATCTCCGGCGCAAAGGTGGCTACAACGCTCGCCAATTTACTGCATTGAATCGCGATTGCTAAACTTTGCACCAAAAATGACCCGGAGCGCGAGACTTTATTGCGCAACCGGTTCCCGACCTCTTTAAAGAAGACTCTAGCCTCTGAGCACCAACAGAAAGGTGTGTAGAGAGGTAGAGGTAAATGGAATTTAACCTCGTGAGGCCAGTGTCATAAATATATAACAGAAAGTTTCAACTCTGTACATATATATATTGATACTACGTCGGTGGTAAACAAGCATACGGCCCGCCCGATGGTAAGCAGTCTCAGTGAGCTTAAGTTTGTGGCGAACCTCTTTGGTTGTCTTACGTCCGCCTGCGAACGCAGGCCGCTAAGTCAATGATATGTTTTGGTATGAGATGTCATATGTGTGATAAATACTTTTTATTGTCAATAAAACGACATTTTCTTTAATTTTTCAAAAAGGGATTTATTATTTTTTTATCCAAAGTGTAGTCCCACAAGTTAACATTTGTCTGAAAAGGAAGACGTCATCGGTTGTCAGGAGGTTAAGAAATTAATAAATGCTTCTTCACGAGCTCACAGGCAGCTGGTTCGATCGAGTCGAATGCTCGCCTGCATTCAATAAGCGAAGGGAACATAGGGAAGGGCCATTAGGGCTACCGCAACACTATTACACGCTGTGACAACACTGAGCTTTTTAAAAATCACTATTGTTGAAGTGAGGGCTTTGCCCTACGTATGGCTTACAAGGGATTCTTGGGTAACTGTTTGTAAAATCTAGTTGCAATGGGTGCAAAAAGAGTTTTTACAGTAACTACTTTTTCATGACACTTGCTCGAAAAAGATCTTATTTAATGCAGGTGTACTAAAGAACAAAGTGTGAAAAAATCTATAACTCCCTAGGGCGTTATAGCTTTTATTTATTTATTCTGTCACTAATTCATATGAACCATGAAGGTTTACTATTAAAATACTGACGTTTCAAATTAAATAATTTTTATTATGCTTAGAAAAGATTTAATTTAATTAATTTAATAGCCGTTTAAAATATTTTTACACAATTTTCAATCGTGGCTGAATGCCAGATGTCTGTGCCTTCGATGCCTAACCTGTGAAACAATGACAATATGGCGGACGAATGTTTTGAAATGTACCCGTATTTAAGAATTATTTCTACGGAAGGTGGAGGTAAGGAACGAAATCTCAAAAAGGAACAAAAAAATCAAATCATAGACAGCGCAATTCACTCCGTCAATAACGCCTAGGTTCTTAGCTACTCTAGCGCTACTCTGGAGAGATTTGGAACTATTATTTATAGCTGACAGCTGGACACTTTTGCAACAGTTCTACCATAAGAGATGTCTTTCCTCTTAATTCCACACTCCATAATGATTTCAGTTAAAATTTAGTTTTTTCTTCGCAAGTGTGATGAAGAACATTGTGTGTAACTCCGGGGGTAAGAATATTGCAAACTCGGGTCTTTAATTGCCTCCAGCCTGTGGCTGTCAGGAATTATCACCCTCGTGTCCAATATTTCACTTATCCCCCTCGTTGCAAAATGTACTAAAATACGGTGGATCTTTATCCACCGTATTTTAGTACATTTTCCAAGGTTAGCATGACAAAAAAAAATTAAGTGAATAGCAGGTCAAGTCAGCTAACAGATATGATTCCAATATGATTCAGATATCGGTTTGATGTCAGGTACACGTTCGAAATGGCCTTCGATAACCTTTAGGAAAACGGTCTTTCCTGTGAATAATGTTTAATCATTGATACAGGTTTAAAGAAGTAAAAGGTATGAACACGTCTGTAAGGGTCCGGCAAGTAAATTAGGTTTTAAGTTCATTTGTTTCATGATGTCCACAGAAAAGACCTAACCTTAACTTATAAGTACTAAACAAGTTTTTAACCCGAATGTCTGTCGCAAACTGGCGTTGTCGTTAAAAAAGGTATCGTCCCTAACACGAAACATCTTCGATACCCCTCGTTTTGCAACAAATCTCTCAGAACAGAAACAAACAAATATCACATTATAATTTTCACTCAAGTATTCAGTTTCACGGAAATCCCCGATGAAACTTCAGCCCATACTTGGAAACTCAGCTTGAGCTCGGGGTGTATTATACTCAACTCTGCGCCTACTTAAATGTACGTTTCTCAACATTTCACAACATTTGACAGGGATAGGGATTTCAAAAGGGAGGTACTTGTATTGAAATCGCATATGTAAAAACATGAAATAATGAAAATCACGTAAAAAAAGAAACTAGGTTAGTGCCTAAGTAGTCATATACGGAATCGATATAGGGAACGAATCTGTCGTGAAAACAGACAAGTTTAAGTACCTGGAATCAGTAATGCATGAGTCCGGGACCATTGATCAGGACATCCGCGCCCGAATCAGCGAGGCTTGATCTAAAAGGAGGGAGGTCACAGGAACGCAGAATACTGTTTAGACTCAAAGGCGTAGTGTTTAAGTGCATTATCCGTCCAGTCCAACTTTATGACGCCAAGACGTGGCCGGTTCTTGGAAGGCAGGTTCAGGAGCTTCGCGTTACAGAGATGAAGATACTGCGGTGGATGTGCGGCGTAACGCGCGCTGACCGCATCCGCAACAGGTATATCCGTGGCAGCCTCGCTGTCCGTGACGTAGCGGAGAAGCAGCTGACTACCTAGCCCTTGAAGGCCCCCGACCCCACGGCAGACCAAAAAACTAATGGCTCGATGTCTTGTAAGTAGATAAGAGCGTAAACGGGGTCACACATGAGGACGCCCAGGATCGCGCAAAGTGGAGTAAAGGAAGTAGGAAAGCGGATTCTGGCAAAGGCCGGGATAACACTAGGTAGACGAAGAAGTTCTGGTACCATTGAATTGATCATAATAATGTACGAAGTCATTAATTAATAGTCTGGACCTTTTTTAGATTTAGTTTAGTGTAGTTTTATTTTTGTATAGTCTGTATTTAGATTAATTGTAATTTTAAGTTTTTATTTATTATTTCTGACATGTTTTTGTACCTTATTTATAGTTGAATAAAAAAAAACTCTATTAAGAACAGTCAGAAGTACGAGTATCATAGGGATCATCATTCGACGCGAGAGGTATCGGGCCTAATTCGAACAATGCTTATGAAATATCGCACCGATACGATACTGATCTGTCAGTAACAAAAGTGAATTTTCTTTAACCAAAAACACCACTTTTGACACTGGCAGATAAATATTGTATCGGTGTGACATCTTGCTTATAAGATGTTCGAATTGGGCCGATGACTATCTCTTAACGTGAAAAATATCTCGCTCGTATTTGTAACTATAGCAGTTGGGTGTACCGAGATGCGCTGTTAATGGTGTCAAAATAAGACCAAAATGAGATCTATTTGTAAACTCTGAATATGAATCTTGACTTTTTACAAAATGTATAGATTTAGATTAGATTACATTTCTTTATTTCACTATGAAAATTACACTATAAATTTGCTACATTCGTCAAAAGTATGTTTATCTTCTCATCGTGATCGTCAAACATTACATTCTAAAATTCCACATTTTTACAATCTAAACACGCTATCGCAAGTAATATGATTAATTATTCTATTCAAACCATATTAATACGAGACATTTTTTTTATTAAAAAAACCATATCCAATCACCGTATGGCAATGACCGTAGACGGCATTGCAACATACCATTGACCGCATCGCACCACGTGCAGCGCGAAACTTCCTTCCTCCATCCCCCTCGCACCCACGCGAACCCCATTTCCCGACCATCCCCATCCCTATCTCGTGAAAAACTGTAGGGCAGGATGCTTCGTTTCCTCAGTTGACGTCGCGTACTCGCGACGAACGGACGTGTCGAGGGGCGGCGATTTTGTCCTGCATATTACGATACGTAAACTAGATTTGCATATGGTGTGCTTATAACTTTACTAACTTTGCCGGCGCGGTGCGATCAACTTTAGATCCGATCTCGTCCGATGGACCGCAGTGAATTTTGTACGAAACGGTTCGTTTAGTGCTAAAGTGAATTTTAGTAGTGAGTAACGGTAGTGGCTACATTTAGATTTGTGTAGTGACATAGTGAAGTGTTGTGAATAGTGACATTGTTTTGTAAGTATTTAAGTTATACTATTTTTATTGAGCATTTTCAATAACAATGATCAGTATTAGAAGGTTTAAAAAGAAAAATGCATTTATCAATGCATACAATGAATAAAGTCCATAGCAGGCACTTGGTAAAAGTAAAAGGGATATCGATGTGTAATATTTAAGAAGAGAGAAACATATCGACAACGTAATATTCTCAGTTAGATAAACTATTAACCACTATCCTGTTGTTTGGTCGATTATAAAAGTGGCGCCCAACGTGGGATCATCTCGGGTTAAAGTGGTTTCTATTCAGTTATTGGTCTGTTTATGATAAATTTGATGATCTAATTTTTGTGTTTTCGTGTGAATATGGATATAAATATAATTAAGTATGTATGAACCTTTTTCGCAAGGGTTTCCTATTTATTGTCCCAAATTTATTTCTAAAAACTGAATATTTTCTTTGGTAATTGACCTTGACGACTATTCGTATAAGAATACTGATTATTTCTTTTTACATTAAATCAAAATCAACATTAGCGAGAGTATTTGGAATATCTCAATATCGCGCAAAAAAATACTGCACGAGACCAGAATCAATAAATCACATAATCTGGATTATTTGCTAAACCTCTAGTGACTCGTACGGTGAAATAATTTAAGTACCATTTGGTACCTTGTCACAGTGACAATGGTATGAGGTCCCTAGCGACTTTCATGTTGTTCGTCACTGTGACAAAGTACGAAATGGTACTGAAATGACTATACACGTTCCTTGTGACTAGTATGAAACAGGATCTCTTTCTGTTTCCTGATTAGCTTAATGACCAATTGGTAGAGAATAAGTAATAAATAATAAGGGATAATTTTACACAAATCGACTTAGTCACATTGTAGAAATAAAGCCCATGTTGGAATTATTGTTTATACATAATTATGTATTAATTAATAGATAGATTAATTCTGAAATATATAGGAAACATTAATATCTCAAAAACAAAGGTGATACTTGGTCTTGGTCATCACACAAATCCTCATAAACCTAAGGAAGAGATCACAGGCATTTATTTGCTTGCCGAGTGGCTCCATCCCCTGCATCATTTCTATGTATGTATGTTTTTATAATAAATAATGTTGTTTTTTTTAATATTGAACAAATAAATGGCTTTTACACAGATTTACACCCAGGACAAGGATAAGCTCGGTCACCGACCGAGGTAGCGAAGACTGTTAAAGACGTTAGAAATTGCTTGAGAAAAGTTCAATGTTCAGTAGGTAGGAAATGACTTCAGTAGGTACATTCCTTTTTTCTTTTTTTAGGGTTCCGTAGCCAAATGGCAAAAAACGGAACCCTTATAGATTCGTCATGTCCGTCTGTCTGTCCGATTATTTCTTTTAAGTACTATAGGACATCAATACACAAATGAATTAAGTCCCACAGTAAGCTCAATAAGGCTTGTGTCGTCGGTACAGTCACGGCCATTTAGGGTTTACTTAACATTGAACATTTCATACCGTTAGTATTGATAACCAAATAAGCTTGATGGATAGCTTGATGGATAGCTAAATGAATCAACAATTAAAGTCCGTGACCGTACTTGGAAAACGATATATATATTTTTTTAAGTATTTATAAATAAATATACAGTGGCAGTGCGGGCCACATTGCTCGCAGAACCGATGGCCGATGGGGCAGAAAGGTTTCTCGAGTGGCGACCACGTACCGGAAGACGCGGTGTGGGAAGGCCCCAGACTAGATGGATCGACGATCTAGTTAAAGTCGCGGGAAACCGTTGGCTGAGGGCAGCGAATAACCGTTGATGATGATGAAATAAATATATATAAATACTTATGTACATCGAAAACACCCATGACTCAGGAACAAATATTTGTGCTCATCACAGAAATAAATGCTCTTACCAGGATTTGAACGCGGAACAATCGTCTTCATAGGCAGGGTTACTATCTAGCTCTAGCTACTACTACTACTAACTAGGCCAGACATGTTGTCAAAAGGTAAAGGTATTAATTATTTGTATTGTGCAACAAACTTATCCCAAAATAACCAGGCCAAAAATAATAGAATGGTAATATTGTTTGCGAACTTAGTCCTTTCATTGCTAACTAACTACTCACAAATAAAATGACAGAATCTAAATTAAAGTTTGTAGACTAAAATAAGTCGCTGACTAAAACTTCGAAGCTACATCAAAGTTATTTTTATTTCAAAAGTTTACTCGTCTGTCTTGTCTAAATATTACTTAGTTCAAATTGAATATTTTTTGAACATGCAATAATTTGTGCTAGTTCTGGCAAATCTTGATTTCTGTCGTGAGGAAATTAATCCTTTTCAAAAAGTAAAATTTTATAATTGGCTAATGATAATCGAGATACTAAAGTTATTCACAAAATTAGTCCAATAAATAAATAAATATTATAGGACATTATTACACAAATTGACTAAGTCCCACAGTAAGCTCAATAAGGCTTGTGTTGAGGGTACTTAGACAACGATATACAATATATAAATATTTATAAAAAACACCCGTGACTCAGGAACAAATATCCATGCTCATCACACGAATAAATGCCCTTACCAGGATTTGAACCCGGGACCATCAGCTTCGTAGGCAGGGTCACTACACACTAGGCCAAACCGGTCGTCAAGCCAATGTCAATAAAATGTGAAAAAGAGCTGTCGGTTATAAACATCCTGCTATAAAAGATTACTATCCTTGGATGTCGGCTAATCCTAAGCTATTTAATACTTAATCTGTGAAATATAATTGATTCAAACACATTTTAGAAAAAGGTCACTTCTGTGGACAATACACTCAAAGTTAACGACTCTTGTATATAGATATCCAGTTTTCCTTATTTGAGTCTCAAGTACGGAATCAATGTATCCCGCCTGTAAAAATTAGCTTTAAGTTCCCTTAACTTCGCGACGTCTACAAAAAAGTGGCTGTGACATAATCGGACAGACAGACGGACATGACGAATCTATAAGGGTTCCGTTTTTTGTCATTTGGCTACGGAACCCTAAAAAGACGCGAACAAGTGCATGACCAAATTATGTAGATTTGAAAATTTTTTGATTGATGATTTCGAAAAACATTTAATTATCTCTGAAACTATGCCTAATCCAGAAAATTTTATATGACATTTTAGTTTCTAAATATTACCAGGAATGCTTAGTTAAAATGTCTCGCAATGCTCACGGGCACCTTGTTAATAAACCAGTATAGTAGACTAGGTAAGTGAGATCCTGAGACGGAGGCACTAAGTGCATTGTGTTAGACCTAGGAATGACGCGGCGGTGTATGCAAGTGTTTGTAGGCAGTACTTAGTCAAATGGATCGCATAACAAGAGTCTTCCTTACGCTTTACTCGTGTGTACGGCTTGCATTTGTCTACGTAAAAATTGTTTGGTTTGTTTAAGACATGTGTTTGTTTAGGTTATAAATTGCGTGGGATTTTATTGTAACTTGAAAAAGTGGCTGTGACAGAATCGGACAGACAGACGGACATGACGAATCTATAAGGGTTCCGTTTTTTGCCATTTGGCTACGGAACCCTAAAAATGGAAAATTTTGAATACAATTGTTTGTAAATACCTGAATTTTGTATTAATACAGAGTATGGTTTCAATTTACTTTAGTCAAAATACATACACATTTATATATATTTGACGACCGGTCTGGCCTAGTGGGTAGTGACCCTGCCTATGAAGCTGATGGTCCCGGGTTCAAATCCTGGTAAGAGCATATATTTGTGTGATGAACACGGATATTTGTTTCTGAGTCATGGGTGTTTTCTATGTATTTAAGTATTAATAATTATATATTATATATATCGTTGTCTAGGTACCTACAACACAAGCCTTATTGAGCTTACTGTGGGACTTAGTCAATTTGTGTAATAATGTCCTATAATATTTATATTTATTATTTATTTATTTATAACCATAAGCGGATATACAGTGTGTTTTTTAATACAACCGCATAATCAAAGGGTAGTTAGTTAAATCTTTTATGAATCCACTTTCATAGGTTTTATGAAAAATGGTCCATATAAAATAATTGAGCAAGCAATGTATCACTACTTTGTTTTAACTCAAAACGTCGCATTTAATGACGCGGCGTCACAACTGTCACAAGTGACTATGATGTACGAAATACATTGCCGCTCAAAAAAAAAAAACAATAATTAAGTATAAATAAATAAATATTACCTATAGGACATTATTACACAAATTGACTAAGTCCCATAGTAAGCTCAATAAGGCCTGTGTTGAGCGTACTTAGACAACAATATATATAATATATAAATATTTATAAATACTTAAATTACATGATTATTGTGAAAGTAAAATAAACATTTAGATTTTTTTTTTTTAAATAACCCATGACTCAGGAACAAATATCCATGCTCATCACACAAATGCATGCCCTTACCAGGATTTGAACCCGGGACCATTAGCTTCGTAGGCAGGGTCACTACCCACTAGGCCAAACCGGTCGTCAAGTATACTTTCGTAGTTAAGACTAAAATACACACTGTATAGAGGTACAAAATTTTAACATAATTTAAAATTTAGCGTGTGACTACAACGGCTAAAATTATAAATTAGATTTCGGTATTTCCGGACCGATACGACTTTCAAACCTTCAAGAAAAGAGCGTACTCCCATCTTAAATGCCGGCAACGCACTTACAACCCCTCTGGTGTTGCAGGTCTCCATGGGCGGCGGTAATCGCTTACCATCAGGTGATCCGTCTGCTCGTTTGCCTCCTCTACCATAAAAAAATATAACTAATAAAAATTAGGGTTATTTTTAGAAATAAACAAAATTTCGCAAACCAAACATTTTGCACAAATAAATTTTACTGAACCAGAAATAATGGAATGAGTCGTTAGAACGGCAGTGAGCAGTCTATCACACAAGATGTAAATAAACCGAGACTAATGCAATTTCAGTCCACGTACCCCTGTGGGTGTACACCTTCTATTCGTATATGTACATCTACGGGCGTTCCACAGACTTAAGTGTGAATAGACACCGTGACATAAAATAGTAAAACAGTCTATGAGTATTTCTATTGAATGTGTTATTATTTCTACATGAGCTCTTTCCCTTCTTACCGAGAAAAAAATGTCCCCAATTTTTTAGTCCGCTTGGTTAAGTTTTTAATACAATCTTATATGACCATAACGGACAGACAAAAAATGTATGAATTTTTAAGGATACTTTTTTTCGTCAAATATCGAAAGAGTTCGAGATTTTGAGTGGGAAAAATATAAACATAGATATTGAACATTCCAAAATAAAAAATGCAAGCTGTGGGTAGTTTAACTAGAAAGCGCACATTTTAAGGAATTTAAACTGGATGTAAATAAAGAGAAACTAATACATTTTCAGTCCATGTCGATGTCGATGTCGATGTAGCTCTGGAATTTAGATAGGTAATACAGCTGCGTAGCGGGATATAAATTGAGATGGAATGGACGCAAGTCATTATTGTGATATCAAATTGACATCGTTTTTTTAAAGTTTGTATTTAGTACCAATTAGATAACTTTTGCTTAAACTCTGTATCTTTAAGGTACTTAAATAAAAGTAAACAAACAATTTGTACATTTTCGGGTAGTTATAACGTTGTTCACCTGCCTGTAGTTCAGTCACAGATCCAGGCGGTTTATTTGGTTGGTTGGCGGTAAAGTCAGGACTTTAACCTACATTATTTGATCATGTAATGTTTTCATCTACCCTCAACTGACTTCAGAAGCAATTAGATTTTTAAAATAAATTATAATGACCAAGTATATTATAATTTATTTAAAAAATCAAATTAATCAAATTAATGATTGTATAAAACAATTTTCTAACAATATTAACATACGGCATCCATAAGTTGTAGTTCCACGCATATGTTATCGGCGGGAATCGATCCGATGTACCCGCGGAAGAAATCTAATATGGAAGCCCCACTGAGACGTTGACCCGTGTTGCTATCAAGATGTGATGGAGTAGCTAATGAACACTCACTATTATTTACATCTATGTAGGATTGAGTGAAATGGGACGTATGAATGACGTATTGTGAATGAATGAGATAGAATTAAGACCATGCCACAAGTATGAAAGAGGTATTATAAAAGCGAGTTAAGTTTTTTTTAATGAAAGGTGTTGGCCGTCTGCTATTGTAAGATAATTCTGCTTTACGGAAAAGACGTGCCGTTGTATTAATTTCTTTTACTACTATTACTACTACTACTTAATGGCGCAGCGACCCAAAATGAGTCTTGGCCTCCGACACGAGTACACGCCAGTTGTCTCGATCCTGCGCCATCTCCCGCCAGTTATCGGCCTGGAGATCGCGCAAGTCCGCTTCAACAGCATCGCCCCAGCGATATCTGGGACGTCCGATAGGCCTCACTATATAGGGGGTTATGCGGCGGGTTAACACCCCTCCCATGGAAAAAATACTCGTTACGATACCGACAAGAGAAAGAAACCGATATGATTAATTTCTTTTACTAGTTTTATATATACAAAGTTTAGTAAAGGTGAGTTTACTTTCGCATCCACTTCCTACACCGTGGGCCAATTAAACCCGACAGATTTTGAAGGTGTATTCTGGACCGCATTTAGAGACTAAAATGTTCAAGATTTTGTTTTCACCAAGATGTAAGTGTTGTTAAACACCTCCACGCATTCCTGTGGTCATAAGGAGTAAAAAATGTTATATAAGTTTTGGCCAAATTTGGCAAAAAAAATTTTTGTTTTACCAAAAATATTCTTTTTTTGCGTTTTCTGCACATGACACTTTTTTATTTTTACGCCTTGGTGTAAACAAGATCACTACAACGACTAAGTAAAGTTTTTTTATTAACAGTGAAATATTGCGAGGTTCCCTTAAAACTTTAATGTCTGTCAGTAGGTATGTCTAAACCACGTCACATAGCGGCAGCGTCGCAGCCAAAAAAGGTGTTTTTCACAAAGTTAGAACAGAAACAAATTTTCACAGAAATTTTCATTATCTCTAAAACAAGTTCAATTTCAGAAAACTTTGTATGACATTTTAGCCTCTAAATGCGGTCCAGAATACACCTTCAAAATCTGTCGGGTTTAATTGGCCCACGGTGTATAAACACCAGCTTCTTCCCGTACTCAATTATTATATTAATATTGTAGTAAAATAATATACTAAAAAACCAATAAAGGTAAAAACAAACCGCACCTAATATGATAAAGATTTTTTACAGATACAAGTGCGAATAGGTAATTCGCAACTCGTGTCGATTTAAAACACTCCCTTCGGTCGTGTTTTAATTTACCGCCACTCGTTTCGAATTTCCTATTTTTCGCACTTGTATCGTAATGTACTATTTTATATCGCACTGATCTTAATCTAAATGCCTACTTGATTCCTATTTTACCAACTTGACTATTGTCAACCTGACAATGACAAATAGTCTTGTTTTCGGGTCAACGGGGAAAAATGGAAAAAGATATCAGTGTTATTTGTCGACCTAGAAATGTCCCCTCACTACATTATCATTGGCAGGGTTATATGGTTTTCAATGGATGATAAAATAGTATTTTATTCTTTTCCAAAGTGATTTTTTTGTAAGTATGTATGTATATCATTATTGCTTTTTTAGCTTTCCTCAAAATATCAAAAGGAAAAAACGGAACCCTTATAGGATCACTATGTTGTACGTATGTTCGTCCGTCCATCCATCCGTCTGTCTGTCATGACCCTTTATCTCCATTTATTTTGACTCTTTATCTTTTCAAAAAAATTCAAAATTCAAAGATATCTTTGAAACAATATTCTCAGGTCTACAGTCCCTTTAGGCTGTGAAAAAATCAAACTTAACAAGTTAATGTAAAAAAATACGACCGTTTTTGCCGCAAAAAACAGAAATTTCGTCAGTTGCTATAGAATCAAAATTTATATGATACTTCCTATAGAAAATTTTGCAAGTAACATTGTCTTTTACTACAATACAGGGATGAATGGAATGCGCTCCCGCCCTCTGTATTCCCTGATAAATATGACCTCGGTCTCTTTAAAGCAAGAGTGAATAGGCTACTACTGAACCGGTCAGCTCCATCTTAGGCCCTGTCTTCACTTTCCATCAGGTGTGACTAGAGCCAATCGCCGATCAGTTACTAAAAAAAAAAAAAAAACTGAAAACTATACATTTGTAGAAAATAATAAAAAATAGTTACTTTGTACGGAAACTGGTGGGCGAGTCCAACTTGGACTAGTCTTTTTTTTAATTAGAAAATTGGTGAAGTAGGATCCTAATTTCAACTGAACAACAAGTCTAGAAAAAGATATATTATTTAGGTAAGGTGCATTACGATTACTTCGAATGCAGGGTAACTTTGAAATTGGTAAGTAATTATAAAACCATGCAGAAGAACTTCATATTTTAACTACACTTACGCTATTTCTGCACTTACCAAGGCATCTTGCATGCTACAGTAGAAAATGCTTTCTCCGCGTTCAAAATGAAATCAGAAATCATATCAGAAATCATAGCATTTATTCGTGATAAACTATGACATACAAAAGTATAACAACATAACAAAAGAAAGAAACATAGAATAAATAAATAGTTTACCACGAAATGGTCCCGCCTCAGCATTAATGCTAACCCAAAAGTCAGCGCTGATCTTCCGGCGAGACCATTTGTGGGTCACGAACGCAGCAAGCAGAAATGCTACCCTAATCCTGCAGTACTGCCAAAAGCATTGAAAATTGGTGTAGTTATCAAATTTCTTTACAAACTACATTCGATTTGAAAAAAAAAAAAATGTTTATTTACAATAACAATACACATAATGGATTACTATAACTAGCTTAAATCGAAAATAGTCCCTTGAGATATTGTACCATGAATGCTACAATAATCCATGAATTCGGGATTTCTTCGTCGTACCCAATCGCAATACTAATACGTTGAGCGGGGAAGCCGTCAGCTCTTCGGTCACCAGTTACGTCAACCAGACGTTTCGCGATTTCTCCAAAAAACTTGGAGCTAGATGATGAGATGGACCTAGAGTTTCAACGCCAAATGGTACAAAATGGTACTCTCTACTGAGGCTTTTATCTGAAATAAATAACTTTTCTATTTTTATTTTTTTGCACCACTTTGTACAGTACGGAGGTCTACCGTCTCCAATTCTTTCTCAATTGCTCAAGGGTTAACTGGAAGAGATCCCTTAAAGGGATAAGTTTGTATTTGTACTAATGATGAGTGTTTTATTTCCTGATGTTCTGTTTTCATTTTTGTACAATGAAGAGTTTACTACTACTACTATTCTTATATTTATTACGTTTCAAAATTTCGTTTAAATCGAATTATATTCGATTGCAAGACTATTACTGTACATCTAACTGTGAAACCACCAAAAAACATAAGTATGAGTAAAACTATATAATTCTCCACGTATCCCCACAATATAACGTATCGATTACTGAACATGCGTGCGGCTAATCGGCCCGGACTCGAACCCGCATCTATCGACCGTACGTCACATATGATAGCTGACAGCAATGAACATAAAAGCCTATTACAAGCAAATGAGTCCCGGGTAAAGCTGTCGAAATTACCTATTCTCACATCTATCTTATTACAACGTTTTACAGAATATATGGCCCTTTAAATTTTCGACATAGTTACGTAATGTGTTAATTATCGTACTAGTAACTAGTGCGATAAAGTAGTACTATAGGTAAATGTGAACATATGTACCATTCTCTAATAAATAAATAAATAAATAAATATTATAGGACATTATTACACAAATTGACTAAGTCCCACAGTAAACTCAATAAGGCTTGTGTTGAGGGTACTTAGACAACGATATATATATAATATATAAATATTTATAAATACTTAAATACATAGAAAACACTCATGACTCAGGAACAAATCTGTGCCTCCAGTGTAAAAGGGTTTAAGTCGAGTTAGTCCAAATTACAAATTTTGCCAGTTTAGTATTTATTTCCTGAAACTACATCGTTTGTTTCGACCCTCATAGCCCTGCGACCACTAATTGCAGAGATATCGATTGTGCAAAAGGGTTTAAGTATGTCAAAAATCTTAACTATTATGTTCAAAACGATTTATTTTTATATAATCTCCTTTAGAAAATTGGTATTTAAAAATCGTGTTACAAACAATGGTTAAAGTAAAGTTTAATCTTAGTGAATAAACTCCATTTCAATTGAACATTCGGTGTAAAGAAATCAAAATTGACTTAGGTCAATTTAAACTAACGAGTCTAGTTTGTGCATCACGGTAAAATTTTAGTTTTTTTGTTATTCACAAATAATTTTTAGGATGTGATGATGTGTAAAAGTGTATAATTTGACTTCGACCGTTTTTCACAATCAAGATTAGCTAAACCGACTTAATGATGATGGTTAAAGTCCACATAGATTCCTTTTCATATTTAATTTCTAGTTGGTCAACGCAAAATAAAGTACATTTTGCCCACTTTTCACAATGTTATTAAATATATTTTTCGTTCGCATTGGCAAAAGTAGAGTTATCATATAAATGATGTTGTGCAAAAGGGTAGAAGTTGATAGGATGCGCGGGGTGCGGAAGAGGGGTCGGCGACGCATACGCCGCGCGACGGCCCTATTCGAAAAATGCAATACGGAAAAGATATGAGATCGTTAAGTTCTGGTTTAGATATAGATAAGTTCTCAATTAGATATCGTTTGTATGTGGTATAATTGACAGAAGCTGCACGATTCGGATGACCAATGTCACTTTGACGTTAGAATATCTTTGAAAGATCTTAGTCAGTGTTGCCAGATGGGTTTTGCGTTCCGTTACGTGCACCTCTTAAAAATAGTACGCAAATTCAAGTTGAGTACGCAGTATAAAATTTACGGTGCGTTCCTAAATAATATTAATCGGAAAACCACCGAATTTTATCGCTACTATAAAAATGTTGAAAATAGAACTTCACATATTTCGATAAAATATTTCTTGTTTAAGGAGACTCAATTCAATGCAAATTTGCCAACGGTGGCGTTTCGAAATGTAATACCGTCGCGGCGTCTGTCATACTTCGGTCTACTTAAACACGCTGCACGCTGCTGCGACGCGTCAGGGCCTACCGCGAACCACGTTCGACGTGTTGCCTCTCTGTCGCACTTATAAATTCGTACGTAAGTATGACAGGGAGGCAACACGTCGAACGTGGTTCACGGTAGGCCCTCTGTTCTGTGATTGTTAGGCAAACACAAACATTTTTTTTACAACGGACGCCCACGAGTATTCCTCTGCGTTGAAGTCATTGTTGAAGTTTGAAAACTCATAAAGTTTTGTTTTGTGAGTGAAACCGTGAATAATACTAAATAAAAATGTGTGACAGTGATCACAGTGATGAAAATATGTTGCCCACTACTCCTCAGGAAATATTAAAGCCTTTTCCGTTTATGTTGTTCCGTTGTTTGCTATTTTGACAACTTGAAAAGTTTTATCGGCAGTTTGCGTGTTATTACTGTGAAGTGTTTGGCCAAACCGCCGCTACCACTTTTGAAAGGATGCCACCCAAAAATCCAAAAATGTAAGTTACACAAAACAAAAAGAATTTATTTGCAGAAAAATATAGCTATTTGCCAGTTCCTTTGATCGTTAACTTATGTGACTGTTTTTTTTCAGTCGCTCGAACGCAGCACAAATTAGATTGCTCGTTGAATACATGTCACAGCACACCCGGTTCGCCAACCGGGAATTTGACGGGCCTCTAAGGACCCCAGAGGTACGAGGCGCAATGGGAGGCCCTTGCACAGGCCTTAAGGGAGCACGGGCCCAATAAGTCAGTGCAGGCATGGAAAGTGGTAAGTAAATATGCTTCCCATAGTTAAGATTTCCATCACTTAGTCCGCATAGAAGTCTTCCTAAACAAGACACTTTTTTATAATTATATAATATTGAATGAAATTACAGTGCAATCTGTGCATAGTAATAAAATGAAGTATAATAACTAATAAAATTAACATCTTAATGATTACTGAGGTCATGATAATGCAGGTCAAAGAGTCAGTTGCTTATTATAATGTTTTCTAAAAAAGGTATTTAATATGTATAGTTTTGCTGTAGTGACCCACTAGGCTAAACCGGTCGTCGAACATTTGATTTGATTTTAATTTCTTAATAATATTTATGAAGTGAGTAATCTAAGCTTTCTTATTTCTCTTTGCTTAAACTAAGACCATGAAGAGTTTATTGTGTCTTGTTTATTGTATCTGTTGAGTTAATGTCAGGCTAAGTAGTTTCTAAAAGTACTTTGCGATACAAGTGCAAAAAGTAGGAAATTACCTTTTTGCATGTATATTGTACATACAACGTCTTACAGTACATATGGCACTTTTCAATATATGCATGTATAGTGCTAGTTACTGCACTAGGGCGGTAAAGTAGCACAATATGTATTGCAATAGTACATTACGATACAAGTGCGAAAAATAGTTAATTTATTTATTTAATTAAACCTTTGGGAAACAAACAGGCAAAAACAACACACATAGTTAATCAGATTACACATCCACAAGCCAAACAGTTTCCACTAATGAGTAATAACAATTATGTTGCTCAGAAATTAACATTAATATCAAAACATGCAAAACTCAAATAACTCAAACTGTTGAAAACAATATTAACAAATTGGCAAGTATGCTGAAATATAGTAACTAATCAATATTATTATTAGCTGTACATTTTATTACAGAAACAAACTGTTGTAATGATAAATGGAATATATCAATATCAGAAAAAATTTCATTATAAGTTCTACACGCTCTAGCTAAGAACTTATTTCTTGCATATGTAGTACGACCAAAGTTAATTGCAAATAGGTTTGTGGAGCGAGTTCGCCGATCAGGACATTGAATTGAAATTTTAGACAAAAGATTGGGAGAATCAATAAGGCCATGTATGATTTTGAACAAAAATATCTGATCTCGAATTTCTCTACGGGGTTGAAGAGAGAAATTGTCAGGGCAAAGAGATTTAAATTTATATTAAATTTCATTGTTCTGATAAATTTGTTCTGAATTTTTTGAATTGTGTTAATGTGAACATTGAAATGAGGATTCCAGACTGTAGTAGCGTATTCTAAGTTGGACCTAACAAATGCGTTAAAGAGAAGTTGCAGAGTCTTAGGGTTTGTAAAATCCCTGCTTTGTCGGAAAATGAATCCCAACATTCTGTATGCTTTTGCTGAAATTTTGTCAATATGTGAAATAAATTGTAGTTCGCTATCAAGATTTAACCCCAGGTCCTTCACTTCAGACAAAACCCTTAAATTTTTGTTGTTTAATGAATAATTATACTCTATCTTATTGCGTTTTCTTGTAAATGTAATGGCACAGCATTTTTCGACATTCAAGTACAGTTCATTCATAGAACAATATAAACTCAGTCTATCAAGATCAGCTTGAAGTTTCATACAATCATCACTTGATTTAATAATGGTGTATATTTTAGTATCGGCATATAATAACAAGTCAGAAAATTTGAAACGAGTGGCGATAAATTAAAACACGACTGAAGGGAGTGTTTTAAATTGACACGAGTTGCGAATTACCTATTCGCACATGTATCGTACAACGTTTTACAGTACATAAGGTACCCTTTAAATGTTTGACACAGTAACGTAATATGGTAATTTTCGCACTAGTGCGGTAAAGTAGTACCATATGTACAGTCAGCGTCAAATACTTCGTAGTACACCATACTAAATATATGGTGTACCGAACTATTTGGCTACTTTGGTTGCTACAAAGTATTTGACGCTGACTGTACTGTAAAAGCTGTTTTAATACTATTAATAAGTATAGTTAGTGTATTAATTTTGCCATAATCGCATGCAGTTATGACTATGGGTATAAATATTGTTGAATTTATATAGCCGAGTCCACACAGAGCGACCGAGGAGGCGCGTGCGTTTTCCTTGCCCGAGCGCACGTCTACACTGGCCAGTTTGTGCGTGAGAATATTGCCTCACGCGTATGCTCGCTCTGTGTGGACCCGGCTAATCATGTATAAATGACAACAGATTTTATTCTCTAGGTGGGCACCTGCTCCCCGCTGGCGACACCCTTGCAGAAGCTAGCATTTTCAGATATATTTACTTTTTAAGTTTTTGGTTTGGTTTAACCGGAATTATTTTTACCCGACTATGAGAATGGGAAGGGTTATGATTTTAGCAGTCTACGTATGGATGCCGTATATATGCCGGTATGTTTTTGTTGTGTATAAATTACTAATCAATTTTGGTGAATGAGGTGTTTATAGGTTCATTTTTATGGGGTGACATAGACTACATAATAATATTTAACTGACTTTGGA
Source organism: Cydia pomonella (assembly GCF_033807575.1). Taxonomy (NCBI): domain Eukaryota; kingdom Metazoa; phylum Arthropoda; class Insecta; order Lepidoptera; family Tortricidae; genus Cydia; species Cydia pomonella. The sequence goes on along the minus strand of NC_084718.1, from coordinate 1,246,993 downwards.
CAAGGAAGAGGTGCTATAGTTAAGAAAAAAATCATAGTCGGGTAAAAGTTTTTACAATCTTTTGCTTGTTTTCATTCTTATAACAAATATTTTAAACTTGCATGTGCTCATTGCCTCAGATTGACGACTACGTTGAGTTTTCGGGTGCTGGGAACAGTGTGGCTGGCAGCACGTTTTCTGCCACTGCTGAAAATCTCGTTGTTGTTCCAACAACCGCCACCGTTACTGCGGCCTTGCTCAGCGAACAACCCCACTTCTCCACCTCTCATTTGTCCTCGTCTCCCTCTCCTTCTGCCAGCCCTATACGCTCCACGCATTCAGTACTGCCCACAAGTCCTGGACTACCCGAACGTCCCTCCCTTGCCGCCCTTTCCGCCCGCTATGCCCGTCCCGCCCTTCTCGCTCGTTCCGCAATAACCGCCCAACCCGCACGTCTTGTCCTGCCTGCACGTCAAGTACACAGCTCTGTGTACGTGGATCCGCGCCCTGCACGCGTATCCACGTACACAGAGCTGTGTACTTGCCCCGCAACCGCACGACGGAACCGGCACCTTCGACAGCACAATTTAATCATCTGCAGCATGAGCATGATAATATTTTAAGAGTAATTAATTAATTTATGAACTAATAATTCTGTTTTAAGATCAGGTTGAGTACGAGAAACATTGTTTATTTAACTTGGGACAAGAAAAACAGTAACTTGGCAGTAAGAATGCATACATAAAGCCTGTAAGCTCCATACTTGACGTACCATTCCCTACAAGTGTTTCTCTTGCCTCCATATTTCGCTTACCCCATCTGACCTTATTTGTATTGATAAAACATACAAATAATAAATATATATATACGCGAGCAATCGCAAAATCTACATTTCGGGATTTCTCGTATCGTACAGTGCCGTTTAAATAAAATAACACCACCAACTACCCATAAGAGGGTTATTATGAAACTTATAATTAACATGCATTTTATTGAAAGGCTGGAATTTTATTTATCTTGAAATCTTGACCATGGTCATATGTTTGACTGGACGGTACACGGCAATGTTATTATTACTAATATATTTCATAACACTAGACTTATTCAATCCTAAGTAACCTATTAGCTTCTCATTCGTGTGCGGTATATATCAGCGTTTGGTAGTATCATAATAGTCAAATCTGGTGTTGGTTGTTGTTAATAGTTAAATGTTCATAAAATTTGACAACTTATTATAGTTATATTTTGTGTGAGTCAGTTATCATAACAGAAATAAGATATAAAGCTGTTAATACCGTAAATTGTGTATGGATATGTTTGACTCAAATTCTGTATTCCCACAATAAGTAGGTATACGGGGAGCCCGTAAGAAATCAGTGGTATATGAAGGCTTTCTTGTGCAACTTTAGTATGAGCTGGAACAAGTAAATGTAGTTATGTAGAACAGATAATCTCCATTGTGGTAGATGGCGCTATTTATTATGTGCTCTGTGATACCACTTAGTTTAAACTTGCTATAACATATTTTATGTTGACAGGATATCCTGAACGAACTGAAAATTTTTAATGAGGCGCAGAAACAAAAATGGAGTGTTTTGAAGGAGGGGCACGACTTGTTGGCGAATCGGTAAGACTTTTAATACTGATATCAAAGAAAATTTGAAACAGGTGGATTCTCAAAGAAACCTTTGTAGCCACAGTAAATTTACTGCAATTTTTCGACACATGATTAAAACTTTTAGAACGTCATTTGACTTTGATCCTTATCCGTACACTGATATGTGTATAATTTGTTAAATATCAAAAAGTGGCGCCATCTAATAGATCAAAGGCCCGGGCCGGGTTATGCCCGGTAATATGGCGCCCCTTTCTGATATTTAACAAATTTGACACATCAGTAAAAGAATAAGGATCAAAGTCAAATGGCGTTCTAAAAGTTTTAATCGTGTGCCTAAAGATGGCAGTAAATCTGCTGTAGCTACAAAATTTTCATTGACAATCCACCTCTATTTCAAATTTTCTTTGCTCATATCAACTAACAAATAAACGTATTATTTATTGTTTAAGTAGTATGTACTAGTAATAACACGCGAACGAATGAACAAGCACTCCTACCCTGAGGTTGAACTACCTGACTAATTATAGGTTCATCCTCTGACCTTTCCAAGGAGCAAGATCTTATTTTCGTGTATGAGAGCCTTTGGAATACAATATTATTAACGCCCGAATGAGTGCTACCGCGTTTAATTTCGCCACTAGGGGTGCTAGTGTAGACGGAGGTCTTTCGAAATGTCAAATGCATAGCTTTTTTATCGTGAATTTCTACTCCTCATTCATAATTGTGGTAAATCTTATTTCATCTTTGATTAGTTAGTCACCAAACAAAAGTAACTCAAATAGCCGGGTCCACACAGAGCGAGCATACGCGCCAGGCAACTTCCTCACGCACAAAACGGCCAGTGTAGACGTGCCTCGGACGAGGCGGAGCGCGCGTTTTCCTCGCCCTAGTGCGCCGCCTCGGCCGAGGCACGTCTACACTGGCTGGGATTACCATCGAATCGTCTAATGTCGGTTTTGTTCCTTTGGGTTTGTTGTACCTAGTGACATGTTTTTTAAACGATTGCAACGCCATCTGCGAGTTGCTCGAGAGACTCAACTTACACACATCGCAGGGACCGGAAAACCCGTTCATTTGCCTTACCCGTTCGGAATGGGTAACCCCTTCATACGATAAGCTAATCGTTTGGGTAACCCGTTCAACCGGTTACCCAACAATAATGATAACCCGTATTATTCAGATTAACCTAATCGTAACAAGTGGTTACCGCTTACAGGAGCTGATTCGGTTTGTGTTTTGCGTGTACTAACCGGTAACCTTTCGGTTTAGGGTAAGCCTTACCCCTCTCCCGCGCCTTTCCCCCGCCGCTGCGGCACCGCGGGAGAGATGGGCATTACGTAATTGATTCGATAGGTATATTGTAACTACCGACGTAAAAGTACTTTTCGTTAATGTTGACTTACTATATAGATGCTTATTTGTATCCGGTTTATTTATAACAGGTTTTAGTAAGATGGCGGCCACACACTTTGTCATAAAAATCATAATTTTTAGGTTTTAGGGAGTTCCGATTTCGAAAATGATGACGATTTTGGAATTCAAGATGGCGGCCATGCAGTAAGTCATAAAAGTCGCCATGTAAATCGGTTTTTAGGTTTATGGGAGTGCAGATTTAGAAAAAGATGACCATGTTGGAGTCCAAGATGGTGACCATGTACTATGTCATAAAAATCGTCATGGATGTCGTTATATAGGTTTTAGGGAGTGCAGATTTCGAAAATCATGACTATTCATGACTATTTTGGAATCCAAGATGGCGGCCATGCAATTTGTCATAAAAGTCGTAATGGATGGAGTCCAAGATGGTGACCATGTCATAAAAATCGTCATGGATGTCGTTTTATAGGTTTTAGGGAGTGCGGATTTCTAAAATCATGACTATTTTGGAATCCAAGATGGCGGCCATGCAATTTTTCATAAAAGTCGTCATGGATGTCGTTTTATACGTTTTAGGGAGTGCGGATTTCGAAAATGATGATCATTTTGGAGTCCAAGATGGCGGCCATGCAATTTGTCATAAAAGTCTTCATGGATGTCGTTTTATAGGTTTTAGGGAGTGCGGATTTCGAAAATGATGACCATTTTGGAGTCCAAGATGGCGGCCATGCAATTTGTCATAAAAGTCTTCATGGATGTCGTTTTATAGGTTTTAGGGAGTGCGGATTTCGAAAATCATGACTATTTTGGAATCCAAGATGGCGCCCATGCAATTTGTCATAAAAGTCGTCATGGATGTCGTTTTATACGTTTTAGGGAGTGCAGATTTCGAAAATGATGACTATTTTGGAATCCAAGATGGCGGCCATGCAATTTTTGTCATAAAAGTCTTCATGGATGTCGTTTTATGGGTTTTAGGGAGTGCGGATTTCGAAAGTCATGACTATTTTGGAATCCAAGATGGCGGCCATGCAATTTGTCATAAAAGTCGTCATGGATGTCGTTTTATTCGTTTTAGGGAGTGCAGATTTCGAAAAAGATGACCATTTTGGAGTCCAAGATGGTGACCATGTACAATGTCATAAAAATCGTCATGGATGTCGTTATATAGGTTTTAGGGAGTGCAGATTTCGAAAATCATGACTATTTTGGAATCCAAGATGGCGGCCATGCTTTTTGTCATAAAAGTCGTCATGGATGGAGTCCAAGATGGTGACCATGTACTATGTCATAAAAATCGTCATGGATGTCGTTTTATAGGTTTTAGGGAGTGCGGATTTCGAAAATGATGACCATTTTGAAATCAAAGATGGCGGCCACACATATTGACATAAAAGTCATCTTGGTAGTCGTTTTTTAGGTTTTAGGGAGTGCGGATTTCGAAAATCATGACTATTTTGGAATCCAAGATGGCGGCCATGCTTTTTGTCATAAAAGTCGTCATGGATATCGTTTTATAGGTTTTAGGGAGTGCGGATTTGGAAAATGATGACTATTTTGGAATCCAAGATGACGGCCACGTACTATTTAATAAAAGTCATCATGGATGTCGTTTTATAGGTTTTAGGGAGTGCGGATTTCGAAAATGATGACCATTTTGAAATCAAAGATGGCGGCCACATATTTTGTCATAAAAGTCATCATGGAAGTCGTTTTTTAGGTTTTAGGGAGTGCGGATTTCGAAAATCATGACTATTTTGGAATCCAAGATGGCGGCCATGCTTTTTGTCTTAAAAGTCGTCATGGATATCGTTTTATAGGTTTTAGGGAGTGCGGATTTCGAAAATGATGACTATTTTGGAAGCTAAGATGACGGCCACGTACTATTTAATAAAAGTCATCATGGATGTCGTTTTATAGGTTTTAGAGAGTGCGGATTTCGAAAAAGATGATCATTTTGGATTTCATGATGCCGACCATGAAATATGTCAGAAAATTAGTCATGGATGTCGTTGTATAGGTTTTACGGAGTGCGGATTTCGAAAATCATGACTATTTTGGAATCCAAGATGGCGACCATGCAATTTGTCATAAAAGTCGTCATGGATGTCGTTTTGTAGGTTTTAGGGAGTGCGGATTTCGAAAGTCATGACTATTTTGGAATCCAAGATGGCGGCCATGCAACTTCTCATAAAAGTTGTCATGGATGTCGTTTTAAAGGTTTTAGGAAATGTGGTTTTCAAAAATGATGAACCTCAACCATGTGTATCGTAAAGAACTCGTCAAGACATTTAAAATGAGCCTAAACTCGATAGCATTATGGGAAGTCATCGATGAGTTCCGCTGACACCTTCCGATTCCACCATCAGACCTTCGTCACCATGTGTATCGTAAAGAACTCTTCAAGACATTTAAAATGAGCCCTAACTCGATAACATTACTAGTAGTTATCGATGAGTTCCATCAACACCTTCGGATTCCACCATCAGACCCTCGTCAACATGTGTATCGTAAAGAACTCGTGAAGACCTTTAAAATGACCCCAAACTCGATAGCATTACTAGTAGTTATCGATGAGTTCCATCAACACCTTCTGATTCCACCATCAGACCCTCGCCACCATGTCTATCGTAAAGAACTCGTCAAGACATTTAAAATGAGCCCAAATTCGATAGCATTACTAGTAGGTATCGATGAGTTCCATCGATACCTTCCCATACCACCATCAGACCCTCGCCACCATGTGTATCGTAAAGAACTCGTCAAGACCTTTAAAATGAGCCCAAACTCGATAGCATTATTAGTAGTTATCGATGAGTTGCACTGACACCTTCCGATTCCACCATCAGACCCTTGCCACCATGTGTATCGTAAAGAACTCGTCAAGACCTTTAAAATGAGCCCAAACTCGATAGCATTACTAGTAGTTATCGATGAGTTCCACTGACACCTTCCGATTCCACCATCAGACCCTCGCCACCATGTGTATCGTAAAGAACTCGTCAACATATTTAAAATGAGCCCAAACTCGATAAAATGATTAGAAGCCATTGATGAGTTCCACTGACACACGAGATGTGCACAGACAGCAAACGATAAAGAAAGTGACAATAATAGGAGTAATAGGTACTAAACAAAAATATACCAAAATCAATGCAACGCCTTACCATATTAGGTAATTTGCCTTAAACCTTAGCATGTGTTTTGAAATCTACGTTGTGCGCTACTTGACTTAACGTACACTTTTGTTTGAATTAGCAATATTAGGTCGGCAAATTACAAAGCCTTTGACAAATACCGACTGCCGCCGCGCCGCGCCGCGCACTCGCACGTGCACGTAGGGAATGGAACCGCCGTGTTTCGCGTCGGGCGCTACGTTAATAGACCATATGCAATTTACGTAAAAGCTAAAACAGCTTGTTCGTATTTAATCAGCGCTTGAAGCGATAACCCTTTCCCGGGTTTTTAATATCGGTAAGCGCTAACCTGAATTAATTCAAATAAAAGGATTAGCTTCTTAACCGGTAAGCCAATCAAAAGCTTACCGAAATGAAGCGGTTTTTGGAACACAGCTTTACAATAACCCGGGTTTTTGAACGGGTTAGGGTAAGCGGGTCCGGTCCCTGTCATATATGGATGTGGCTTCAAAAGTAATCACCGTTAATATCTCGTACCTTGAATAAAGGACCCACTTCTTAATTATTATTATAAATTATATTTTGGTATTGTTCCAGTATTAACACATTGGAGGACACCGAGATTATTGAGAACTTGGAAGACACAGTTATAATGGAAGAGGAAGACGTCTGAGCTAAGCGCTGTCCTCGCACCCTCCGTCTAGTTTACGTTTGCGGCCATATCAAAAATACACACCGTATGTTTATTAGGGTTCCGTACCAAAAAGGTACAAAAGGAACCCTTATGGTGCTATTGCTAAATATCTCGAGAAGTACTTAAGCTATCGATGTGAAATTTGGAATAGTAATGAATAACGCTGACCCAAACATATTGGATGTGTATTTATTTTATTTTATTTGTAAGTATTAATAATGGAAAATTCCCAATATGAAGAGGGGGTAAAATTGCAAAGTCTAGTTAAATAGGTCAAGTGGGGTATCATTTGAAAGAGCTCAAATTGAAAATTACAAAACAATTTTTTATTTTCATTGTGAAAAAAAAATTTACGTATGAAGGAAAATGTGAAAATAATACCATCCCCCCCCCCCCTCTCATCTCCGAAGTTTAAGAATAAAAATTGTTTTTTTTACATTGGTAAAGTCTTTCATGAGAAAATTTGAAGTTTGTACGGAACCCTCGGTGTGCGAGGTAAACGAACTCGCACTTGACCGGTTATTCTTATTGCCCATAAGGCCCGTCCTTAGATATATGTCAATGATTACGGTGATCTCGAAAATGGTTCAAATGATTTCAATTAAATTTGCTATATGGGGGTTTTCGGGGCGTTTTTGAGTTTTTACCTATTTGTTTTCCGAGCAAAAGGAATTAAAGTTTACTGATTTTGAAAACTGTGTTTTATTAGTAAAATAATGTTCTGATTACATTTCTTGAAAGAAAATACATACTTATTTAGTATATTACTACATAGAGCGGGAAAAAGGGATTTGGTTCATACACATTTTATAATATGGTTAACTCTTTCCCATTTTTCCTGTAGCCATAACAAAGTTAAGGGAATCTAAAGCATTGCGCATTTTTCTACGTTTTGTATATTAGGTAGGTATTTGTATCAGAATAAAACATAGTAATAAGCAAAATATGTATTTATTAGACGCGCACGCTTTTCCTGCGCCACTCTTAATAGTAGTCCGTTTTGCGCATGACGATGAGGAAGTTCTTGAGGAGCGTCTTCATCAATATCTCCTACGATTTCCTCGGGAACATTTCTGCAAGAAAAAGGAGAACATCGGTAAGAATATTAGAATTCAAAGAAGAAATCTAATCATCACTATAAAGAGTAAAAATGTGAAACTTTCTTCATCAATCGCTGAACAATGAAATTTATTCCATTTGCCCTTATCTTCATTTAATAGGGAATATTACGCGAAACTCTGCGTAGGGGTCACAACTACCACAATCCATCACAATCTGAGGGCCTCCGCTAGCTGACGCGGATTATCCGAACGGACGCCCCGTCTAATAACAAATTGTATGAATAGCGCTAAGTGGCGCGGGCGCGTGCGACGGAATTGGCCTGGGAGCAGGACCCGCGAGCGTGCGCACGCGGCGGGCGTCCGCGTCAGCTAGCGGAGGCCCTGAGGGTCTACCGCGAAACAAGAAAATTTCGTTACTTATCTAACCTCTCTATCACTGATGAGAATCTGCAATGTTAAGCTCACTTACCTATAATGTTGCATTATGTTGTATACTACGCAACATGCATTTATTATTGACGATGCCTTCGTCGGGCTGTAGTGTAAGACGCGGTCGTGGCCCAGGCACCGGAATACGTTTTTGAGGTACCCATTGGTACGCTTGATCGTGATGCGCACGCGACAGTGCCAGACCGTGTACCTACCTTGCTTCTGGGCTTCCCGGGGCAGGATTCAGCACTGGCGTCATGAGCCATGGCTCAAGAGCATACCCCGAGTCACCTGAAATTATTATTTTTTGGTTACATAATACTTAATCATCTGAACAACTAACGAAACTTCCCCCTTGCTTATGCCTTTTTAGGGTTCCGTAGCCAAATGGCATAAAACGGAACCCTTATAGTTTCGCCATGTCCGTCTGTCTGTCTGTCTGTCTGTCTGTCCGAGGCTTTGCTCCGTGGTCGTTAGTGTTAGAAAGCTGAAATTTGGCATGGATATATAAATCAATAAAGCCGACAAAGTCGTACAATAAAATCTAAAATTTTAATTTTTTTTAGGGTACCTCCCCTACACGTAAAGTGGGGGTGAATTTTTTTTTTCGCTTCAACCCTAAAGTGTGGGGTATCGTTGGAAAGGTCTTTCAAAACTAATAGGGGTCTTCAAGAAACATTTTTTGATAAAGTGAATATATTCGGAGATAATCGCTCCGAAAGAAAAAAAAAATGTGTCCCCCCCCCTCTAACTTTTGAACCATAGGTCCAAAAAATATGAAAAAAATCGTGGAAGTAGAGCTTAAGAAAGACATTAAATGAAAACTATAGCGGACATGATCAGTTTAGCTGTTTTTGAGTTATCGCAAAAAGTTTTCCCTTCATAGTAAAAAGACTTCTTTAATTAGGTACTGATTATGCAAATTTGCCTATTTGTTTAACTCGGGTGAAAGGTACCATTTACTACACTTTAAGCTCCAGTTTAGCTTATTGTGACGGAAGAGTAACTACGGAACCCTACACTGAGCGTGGCCCGACATGCTCTTGGCCGGTTATTTACATTATGATAGGTATATTAACTTAGTCATGAACTATTTATTCTGTGGTCGTGATCTTAGTACATTTACTAACATGCACTTGCCCCATTCCAATAACCCGGGGTTAACCGGTTAAACCGTTAACCCAATGTGAAATTGTACTGGTAACATGGTAACTCCAGGGTTAACCAGTTAACCCCGAGTTAGTGAAATGGTGCAAGTGGTGCTAAGGGATTTAGAAACAGCGCGCCAAGCGGGATGTTTTGGAAACTCAAAATTCCATACAAAATGACAGTTAACGCAAACGCGTACGTCACGTCTCCCCATCGAATAAATTTACACTAGGTACAGATACACCATTTTCTGCTTACCCAGAAGGAAATACTCCCCAATGTGGCCATTGTACAATCTTCTTAATTCATCCTAAATGGACGAATTGTTAAATATGAAAGAGTCGTGCACACGGCCAGGAAACCTCGTGTTTACTGCCAAGATCTTACAGTTGACATCTGCAATCTGAAGATATAAGGTTATTTATATTCTTATTTGAGAATTGGTGACAACCAAGTAGTAACATATAAGTTATTATTTTAATGAATTATTATAATCAATCTAGATTAGGTACATCATTATCTTAGTCGATTTGTGTTAGATTGTCCCATAGTATTTATATTTCTTTATTTAATTATAATATACATACATTGTGGTCAGTGATGAGGATTTTATGATTAATATAAAAAAATCATTATTTGTAACTAAAATTGAAACTTACTAGCTGTACATTAAGAGCGTGAACGCCTTTCCGATTCAGATATTGCACTCCGTGTGGCACAGGTGGGAAATATTTTCACTTGAGTGCAGTCTAATTGTAACACTCCCCCCCCCCCCTCTATCACTCTGTCTATCTAAATAAACCCTATTTATCCTACCTAGCTAAATCTAGACTTGCCTAAAATACTAAAATACCTATTTCCTAAAAAATCCAATAAGAAAACTGAAAGTTCTAAACCCTTTAAAATACCGCAATTCGTAATTACCTTTACTAATTTAATTAAATAAAGTAATACCTAAAACAACTCTAACAAAATAAGTTAATATCTTGAATTGGATCAGTAAATTGGCCAAATGATCGTTTAGTGTTTATGTAGGACCCAACTTTGTAACCGCTAATAGTAACCAAAATCCTTTTCGCATATAGGAAAGAGTTATGTATTGTTTACGCCTATTAAACCTAAAATGTCAAATAATTAATAAACGTAAAATATAACAGTATTAGTGTGTCAGAGTAAAAATAAGGTCATTGTAAGTTTATTGGCAGATAAAGTATGTAAGTTGTAATTGATAAGGCAATAGTAGATATGTCATAATTCAACATGTTAGTAGAATGTCATAGTTAATATGTCAGTAAAGTATGTCATCGTAAGTAAAGTCTGTCGAATGTAATAGTCAGTTGGTCAAAGGTCAATTACTAACAAATGTCACAATATTTTGTTTTTGGGGTTATAGATATCGCCCGCTCCTCCGCGATACCCGTAGCCATCACCCAGTTGCTTTGGACAGGCTTCCGACCCCAGTTCTGAAGGAACTATATTTGTGGTCCTGAAGGGACATCTTTTCATAACAACAGGACTCTTTTTCATTTGTCCATGTCATTATGTTGTGACATTTTCGTCATAAATGAGAGGAATCCAAAGGGACAATTTAACATAACAAAATACTGGTAGTAGAGCAGCAGTAATTGATCCACTCTAATTCTCCAGAATACTGTAATTCAGTAATACATTTTTGTATTCAATGAAATGATAATATCCAAACTGTAGTTGTAGTCATTTTGAATCACCTTTCGGACCAAAATAAACCACGATCTTGCATCTGCCTCGATCCAGTTCGGGTAAATCACTCATTGGGTTATAATTTAAATAAGGTTTTATGATAGTAAGACCTTGTATTTTTAAGGTCGGGTGTGAAAATTACAGATCTGTCGAAAACAGAATGAAATCGTCATACTGTCTGCTAGGGACAGGCAAAACAAACATTTTCTTTTCATGATCAAATTGACTCTACAGCACTACATTATATTGTGGTTATTGGATTGTATTTTCCCCACAATATATTTTCTACCAGTAGTGTTGCAAGGGATCTAAATATATTCAAATTCATAAGTAAATATGTCAAGTTTGTCAATAAGTCATAAATAAATATATGTAATAAAATCCTAACAATCCCTAACCCCAACTACATCCTAGCTAATTATACTTTAAATCTAACCCTTAAACCCATAATTAAACTCAAGATATGTAATTAAAATAGCCATAAAGTATCAAAAGGCAACCTAGTTATCTATTGTAAATATATAATGGCTTTGATATAAGAAAATTATAAACCTGTATTAATCCTACAATTCCCTAGACCAAACAATTAAAAACCCTAGCCCTAACAGCTAAATTATCCAACTATTCTATCGACATATTTGCAAGCTAGCAACCCGGGTTGCACATTTAATTTACTCGCGTAGTTTTCCGATGTGCAATGGAAAACTCCTAGACTAAAGCTAAGTACGACGGATGGGGACACTCCGATTTAGTCCTACTTCCTAGTTCCCCGTGTGCTGACAATACACTCACGCTTGGGATTGGGACAGCAAGTGTAAAGTCGGAAAGGTAAATATAAAAGTGAATATATAATTATATAGATACGGAATTTGGTCTAGAACTTGGCTTTTTTAAGAAGTCTAGTTGACAACCTAAATCGTTCAAGTTCCAG